>NC_135479.1:132403668-133603668 GCF_052094955.1 Ictidomys tridecemlineatus | reverse complement strand
ACTTGAGGGTTCTTGCTTGTGATATTTTAATAAGCACTGATTTGACAAAAAAGGATGACTTATGATTCTCAGCGATTTGCCTTTCCCTAGTCAACACAGTGAGCTAACAAGGTTGATGAGGTAGCTTTGTGGGTGCTATCTCCCTAAGGTACATATTAGAGCTATGGCAAAAAGCTTGTTAAGTGTGTTCTCAGTTAATTCGGGATGTTAAAGACAGGTGAAATAATCATCGGAGCCATTGAAGTCCAGAATACAAAACATAGCCTAGGGTATAAGTGGTCCTTTTGACTCTCCCTTGAAGAAGGAAAAGGAGGATATGATATCCAAAGAGTCAATTTTTGATGGTTTGAGCTGACAGCTTTAGCTTTCCTATAATGATAAAGAATCAGAATGAAAAAGAAATCATAAGTGAGTTCAAATCCTAAAATCATCAGCTACCTAACCTTGAACAATTCTTTGAACCTCTCTGAATTTCTGTTTCCTCATCAGCAAAATGAAGACAAAATTGCTTGATCTGTTAGTCATGCAGCAGCTGGGACTGGGCTTTTTAAAAATTTTTTTATGTGTTTTAATTAGTTACATATGACAGTACAATGACCTTGACATATCATACATTTGAATCAGATGGGATATAATTTCTCATTTTTCTGAGTATACAGGTTGCAGAATCACATTGGTCATGTAGTCACTTATATAAACACAGCAATAATAATATCTATTTTATTCTGCTGTCCTTCCTTTCCCCCCTTCCTCTCCCCTCCCCTCCCATCACTTCTCTTTACACAATCTAATGTGACCCACTTGTTTTAAACTGTGGAGTTTTAGGTAAATACCAGCCAGTGTCATCACCCTGCCATGATCCTCATCTCACCAAGAACAGGAACACATGTGTCTGGTAAGGAAATAGATATATGGAAAAGGGGATTTTAAAGACTCACTGTAGTCATTAAGAAAGCAAGTTTAGAAGATTGTAGGAATGTCACTCTATCCACACAAGGATTAATTCTTAAGATAATTAATATGTGACAGGTTTCAATACATTTTTGGGGAAGAGGAGTATCCTTGTAAGTCCATGCTTACAGCATCTTGGGTTTTAACTTGAGGTGAGTTTACTTTCTTCACATTTATCTCTACCTCTCTCTCTACATATCCCTCTCTATCTCTATTTCAAAGTTGGTTGTAGACATAATGACTGACACTCTACCCTATACTATAACACAAAACTCCTAAAAACAAGGATATTTTCTTATATAACTGCAATACACTTTTCATTACGCACTCAAGAAATAAAAATTGATGTGTTTTCCAAAATACAGTTTATATTAAAAATTCTCTAACTTTGCCCCAAATCCTTTATAGGTTTTTTTTGTTGTTGTTCATACAGAATCCATCAAGACTCATGCTTGCATTTCAGCGGCATGTTTCTTTGGTCTCTTTTTATCTAGAACAGTCTTTGTCTACATTGACAACTTTATTTTTTTCATTGTAGATGGACATGATAGTAGTTTTATTGTATTTATTCTATGTGGTACTGAGGATCAAACCCAGTGCCTCATACATCCTAGGCAAGCACTCCACTGCTGAGCTACAGCCCCAGCCCATACAGACAACTTTGAAGAACTCATGACAGTTTTCTTAAACAATGTCCCATTGTCTAAGTTTTTAACATGTCCTAATGGCTGGATGGCAGTTTCATACTTCAGCAAGACAACTACACAGGTGATGTGTATGGCACATGGCACTCTGCCCTATACGGGTGATGCTAACTTTCATCACTTGGATTTAGATAGTTTCCAGTAGCCCTCTCCACTGTAAAGGTACCTTTTCTCTTATGTACTTAAATCATCTGTGAGGTGATTTTTTTGAAACCCTTCCCAATTCTATTAATCATACCATAATTATAATATTCTTCAAATACAAGTACAAATGATTACAAGTAAGAAGAGGCTCCCTAAGGAAAAAAATAGCAATGTATTTATGAATCATGCCACTTACGGGGGAAAAAAACAGTGCCACAGAAAGTAAGGGACATGACCAGAGGGAGCCTACTCTACTGACCACTTATAAGTAATTCCCACTGACTGACTCCTGAAGCAGCTAGTGTAGAGATAGATAGATCCAGCTACTATATAGTAGTCTAGTAGAGATCTTTGACCTGAAAGCACCCAACAAGCTTCAACAAATCAGCTCCTGTTTCAATGAAAACTCCAGTATTAAATAAAAATGATGGATTAAAAAAAAATAGGCAATGGGAGTTGGTTGGGGTTGGGATGGTATTGTGAGGGAGAAGCTTTTTTTTTTTTTAAAAAAAAAAGGGTGGTACTTGGTTGGCAATGCTATTTTCAGCCCAAAATTGGCCTAATGTGAAATTCAGATAGAGAGCAAAGGAGGAGTTTATCCACGTCTGTTGGGTCAAGTCCTCCTGACCCAAACACAATGCTAAGTAATCTTCTTTCTCTTGTCTTCAGACAGATGTATCAGACATAGAGAGCATCTCTTCCATCCCTATGTGGCACCCTAAGTCACACTCAACACAGAGCTGACATCCACACTGAAGTCCCATCTTTGTGAGTCTTTCCCACCTGTCCCAGGAGCCTGTGCCCCTGAGGGAACAGCTTCTGCATGTATGTTGCACTATGGCCTAGCAAAGTGGTAGGCACAGAGACATTTCATGGGAAGCATTTAAAGAGTGGAACGGTAAATAATGGTTCTGCTAAAATGTCCTTTGCCTCCAGACTTTAAGTTGCCAGTAAAAGTACAGTGGGTATTCCACTCAGGCATTCTGGCTGGGAGTCCATGGTCTTAACTACTATGGATGGGACAGACCCCCTGGTATGCATCTCAGCAATATGCAACGACTTGTTATAGACTATAAAGTCCTTAGCCTTCAGCCAGGGTTTGAAAGCCTTTTACAGATTGGTCCTGATCTATTTCACAAATGTTTTCCCTCAAAATTTGGAGTGAAATGCCCATGTGGGAAGTAGCAATACTCATTTTCCTGCAAATGACATAATTTCATTTTTCTTCATGGCTGAGACAAATTCTATTGCGTATATATACCACCTTTCCTTTATCCATTCATCTGTTGATGGACACCTAGGCTGGCTCCATAGTTTGGCTATTGTGAATTGTCTAAGCACATTTTAAAGGTTAAGACTGATGTCTGCTCCCAGCATTACCCAGGAGGGTGTATGTCTTTGGATGTTTTCCACAAAAGTACATTCTCCTTCATCAAACCTGACTCAAATTATATTTTGTTTATTTTGTGTTCTTAGAAGAGAGTATCTATCCCTTATTTTCTTTCCATCTATCTGAAGCTAGGTTCCTCATAAACCTTTTTCTTTTATGGGACTGGGGACTGAACCCATGGGTGCTTAACCACTGAGCCACATCTCCACCCCTTTTTTATTTTTTATTTTGAGACAGGGTATCACTAAGCTGCTAGGGCCTCCATAAATTGCTGAGGCAGGCTCTGAACTTGTGATCCTCCTGCCTCAGCTTCCTGAGTCACATGCGCCATGGCATCTGGCTTCATAAACTCTTTTTTAAATGTGCAGCTTGGCTAACTCTCCCTGCTGCAGTCTGGCTGGGCACAATTCAGGAGCCACTTGTCAAAAGAAACTAACTTTATTTTTAGAACTACAAATGCCAAACAAAACAGCTCCTCAGGAAAAAAACCCTCAGAGCCCAACTGCCACCACCGGCTTCCCACAAGCCTCTCACCCCCACCCCAGCCTCTCCACCTCCCACAATCCTCCTGCTCTTGAGGTCGATTGGCTGGGTCGTGTGGGCGGAGCCAAAGAAGTCCCCCAATGAGCAGCTCCATGGTCTGAAAGGGCAGGGAAACAGCCCAATGAGCATCACCGCCGAGGAGCCAATCAGCTAGATGTTACTGGGGCCACTGTGAGCCAATCATCAGCCGGCAGCTGGAAGTTTGCTGGGTCCCCTTTGGCTGTGGCTCTCAACATCTCCCCTTCTCCTATACTGTCTATTTTAAAGATGTAGGCCTTGAGCCTGGAATTAATAGAGTCCTGCTTCAACTATTAGCTGCAAAATACTTAATATTTCTGCACCTTAATTTTCTAATCTGGAAATGATAACAGCATCTACTTCCCAGGGTTGTTTTTCTGTAAGGATGAAATAAAGTTAATTTCTGTGAAGTACATAAAATAGTGCTGTTATATCATAAACACTCAATAAAAGTTAGCCATCTTTCTTTTTTAAAAAAATTTCCCTCATGGTTAGTAATCTCCATTTGGCAATGATTATTTACCAGTTAGTGACACATGTTCTACTGTTGCTAAGAACTTAAATTTAAATCAAGTATTATTGATGGGTTTTTAATGGGCATATCTTATTTTCTTAAATAAACTGCAAGCCTCAAGAGCATTGGAGAACTTTGACTACTGAGCATATTCTACATGCCAAGAACTTGGCTAAGTGCTTTCTATAAATATTTCATTCATTATTCACAATAACAATATAAGATAGATATTATTTCCATATTATAGATAAAACAAAAATAAATGTTTAGAGAGTAAATAATTTGCTCAAGTTTTCTAAGCTAGTACATAGTAGAGCTATGACAGTTCCTGAACACAGAATGTTCTGTTACCCAGAATCTTCAACAAGTCTTCATTAATACAGTCACTGTCCATGTTCAATTTTCTTCATTGCTATTTATTTTGTTGCTATGATACTTGAAGCATATACACGTGGAACTCAGTTTTTCATTCTTAATCTATTCAAATTCAGAGACCTTATTTTTCATTTTTAACATGCTTTGCTTTTTTAAAAGTATATATACCTTCCTCCCACTGTAATGACAAGAGCATGATAGACTTTTAGTATATTTTCATATAACTGGAGACCTCCTTTGGCTTTTTGTTGTGCTTTACTCTTATCCATGCATTTGTGCCAATCTCCATCAACTAATGTTCATCTTTATTGCTATGCTTCTTTGGATTCATAACTGATTCTCTAGTGAATTTACTAGTTTTGAAAGAAAAGCTAGAGAATATTTGCTGTATATGTTTGACTTACCAAGGTGGGAAATGGGGTTCCAGCAGATGAGGGGAAGGCTCATAGTGCTTAGCCAGCCATGGGCACAGAGGGACTAGAAGCAGACTTCTGTATTCCCACTCATGTGCTCTTTGGCTAAGCTACACTGCCACCTACATACATATAAAGGCCATGTTTTTCACATCCCAGTTCCTCCCACTCCATTCACTATGCAGCTTTGGGTCAGTGCCCTTAGTTTACCTTTCATTACATATTCCCAAATAGGAAGCAAGGGGGAAGACAGGAAAATAGGAAATATTTGAAGAAGCAAAAGCCCTGTGCAATTTTCCCACCTTTGAGCCTTTACTCAAATTGCACCCTAAATGGTCTTTCTCCACATGTCCTTAAAGCAACTACTCAAAAAGTGGTCCTCAGATGGGTGTTTGACTAAGAAATGTTTGTCATCCCGGGGTGAGACAAGCGAAGAAACAGAGAATGAGTGTCTAAAACCTCCTATAACTATTGCGTAATTTTTAAAAATCTCTCAAATTTAATAAAATTTGGTTTTTCACACTGTATTTTTTGGTATTTTATATTTTTAATTTATTTTCCTAGTAATTAATTTTAATTATATGCTGCAAAAACATTGGTCTCAATAGATGAGAATGAAAATAGTCTTTACCATAGAAAATTTGAGAGACATTGGTTTGAAAGGTCCAGGTTCAAGTGCCACCAATTCTTTTATAAAACATTCCTGATGTTCCTGATTGAGGTTTTAAAATTTGTAACATCTGACCTTGGCCTTCTTATGGCTATTACCACTTCTTAACTAGACTAGTAATTATCTGCGTGTTTGTCTTAATGCTTTTGAACCATCACAACCACTCTGACAAATTATGTGTTCATGGTACCTTGTAATTGGCATATAATTCATAATTTTGTATTCTACTAATGGACTGGAAGAATTAACTATTCTTAGTTATTTGCAGTTTTAAGGAAGGAGGAAGTTAAAAATACAAAGGGAACATCGTCACCTAAATTTGGACAAGGAAAAGATTTGAGAGTATGGAGTTGAGATCACACTCAGTTCCATATTCTATACATGACTCTTAGAACAGTGAGAAACTTGAATGTTCACAGAAATCTGATTTGTTTTCCCTAATGGATAGCTAACAAATGGTCAAAAGTTAAATCTTAAAATCATATTTATGGGCTATGGATGTAGCTCAATGGTAGAGTGCTTGTCTAGCATGCACAAGACCCTGAGTTAGATTCCTAGCACTGGCTTCAATAAAGAAATAAAGTGTGTCTCAAGAAACTGAGAACCAAGGCAATTATAGTTCAAATTAAGTAGTTTCCCATTTATGATAGTATCTAACACAATCCTCACAATTACTCAGTGATGTGTGCGTGCACATCAACTCTCATGCATCCAGACTCAAATACTTTATCAGCAAGGATTATGACACTATTTAGTAAGAAAAGTGGAATAGGACATTTACTTTAGAAGTCAGCGCTAAACCCCACTCACCAAAGTATTCATCCGAAGGTGGATTTTCCATGTCATACAGCATCTTTTTGGTTAGGTGCTCAAGCTCATCTTCTGGGCGGAATGAAGGAGGCATAGATGGAGGCCCCATAGGCCCTGTGTGTCCACCCTGAAAGGCAGAAAGGATACAGCCCCTTTAGGTGAAGTCTAGAATCAACCAAGGTAATTAGTGTGTGCACTGGGGAGGAAAACCACTAGCTTTGCTTGTTTGGAGACTTAGGGCATTAATTATTTGTGTGATGTCTAAGTAAGACGTTCTTATTCAACATATGTGAGAATGTTCACTGTTTATGGCCTTTTCTCTATAATAATTTTCCATTTCTTGAAATGTATAGAGAAGTCTTTGATATTGGGCCCAATATTGCCCTGGAATTTTATTTTACTGTTGGAATATTTGGATTGGAGACTGGAAAAATGTAAAGAAACTGGGCTGCATCAGGTAACAAAAAAAAAATACAACTAGGTGATCTGAAAAATCATATCAATTTCCTCATAGTGAGATAGGAAATTGAATCCCCAAAAGAACAAGACAGAGCTATTTATGGTAACATCAGAACAAGGGACCATTCCCCAGACTCATTCTTTGACTTGATAAACATTAATGGCAGATCTAGGCTCCTCTGAAATGCAAATATTACCTGCCCAATACAGTTAGTATGTGGGCTACTGACTTCTTTAACCCGCACATTTATTCTTTTGCTTATTTGTTTAATCACTTATTCTTACAATGTCTATTTTGTGTAACATCTGCAAGCAGTAGGGAATTTCCAAGATAGAGTAGGCACAGTGCTTGCCTGGAGATGATTGGACTCAAGAGGGAGGGAGAAACAGCACACATGACTAATTATAAGAAGCAGAGTACATTGTTGGGCATATACATAGATATGAACATTGGATGAGTGACTTTCCAGTATTAATAAACTTTAAATTGTGCATGTGCTATCTACTTCTATGAAAATTATTTAGAAATACTCAGATAAGTATATAAAATTATATGACCAAGACTGATGACAGGAGCTATATTTGAGAGGAACAAAAAGTAACAACGTAACTAACCATTAAATGGATCACATAAAGGATCATTTTAGATACAAATTTCTATGTACAAACCTATGAAGATGACAATAGCATGAGTCTTAGCAAATTCAATTGCATAATAGGATGGCTAAGTGAAACTCCATTTTTGTAAAGTGAGTATAATTTGTCTAATTACAGATCTATACAAAGACGTGAAAAAAATTGGAAAGGGCATATTGTTAAAGGTTCCCCCAACCCCTGGTGTGAAATTCTAGGGGAGTTTTAATTTCTATATTTATTTATTTTACAGTACGTAGTTCTACTTTTGCAATTCATGAAGTAGAACTTTTGTTTTATTACCACGATGGCTTGAAGTGATAAGATTTGCCGGATACCACCAAAATCATGCAAAATGCTCCCAACCCAAAACAAGTAGGGAATTCTGACTAGCAAAGGGTCAGAGTTACAAGCAACCTGTGTGAGTACAAAGAAGTACAAGTGGTTCAGTGTTTCAGTCTGGAAGGTGGGAAGAGAGGAAGTGGGGGCTCACTGCTGCCTTGGCACACTTGAGGTGCTTAGAGCTTCTCAAGGACTGTGAGCCCACAGTTGAGACCAGGTACAACTCTCAAAATCTGCTGAGCTATTTCTCTTTTGGCAAAAACAAAACAAAACAAAACAAAAACATGGTATTTATGAAAACACAGAGAATTTGCTTAAGACTTTAAGTAGTTCACAAACTACAAGGAATGTATCTGGATGTTCTCAGGAACATCCAGAACAGAAGAAACTCTGATAAGGGTTTTTATTAGAGGGATGATATAATCAAATATAGAAAGTTCTGTCCTGGGTGTAGAGTGAATAGTAGGGCTCTGAGACCACATCCAGACAGGAATTTGCAGTCAGACAGAGTAAAGGGTATATTACATGGCTTATTATAGCTGGAGAGAGACTTGGCTATAACACAACTTGGAGTCCTTAGGTAGTCTTATGAATCTCATATAACTTCAGGTTCCCTTCTGTGCAAAGAGTTTGCCAATGCACCCCACAGTGTTTGTGAGAAATAAACTGGGATAGCCTGCATCTCATGCAATAGAGGGCTTAGCTACTTTTAGATTGTTACAATGAAGAGGCACTCCTTGAATCTTCCAACCTGTCTCTGAGAGGGCATTATCCCAGTTCAGGAAGCAAAACTGAAAACTTGGACATGAAAGTGACCAGTGACCAGGCTTGCAATAAAGGGAGAACTGCAACCCCAAATATGGTGTCATCTCTATCAAAATGCCATGGCTCCCCCCTCCCCCACCCCTAATCAAACAAAAATATAGAACAATTCTAGCAAAGTACAAAATCTTACCTCTAATAAAAATAGTGCTGACTATTTTAATTAAGTCAACAATTATTACAGAGCACCTCATAATTTCTGCTTCCAGACTTAGGGGAGATCCACAAGGAATGGACACAATATATTATTGACAAAGACATATGTCATTGTCTTTCAATAGTAACAGGAAAGTGAACATGTCATCTATAAATCTAAGCCAGAAATTCAGATTCTACCCCTTAGTACATACATTTCAAGTGGAAGTCAAATTTAAGGTATTTTCTTTGTCAGTGTTTTACAGATTAAAAAGAAAAATGCACCATTCCTTTGATTCTTGGAATATTCCTTCTTATTTCTTTGCTGTATGTTTTCTGAAATAATAAACTTGAAAAGACTTTTTATTTTTTAGATTCTACTTTGGTATACAGATGCCGTATACAGATGACTTACGATGGGGGAATGTGCTGAAAAATCCGCTGTAAGTTGAAAACACCGAAAGTCAAAGATGCCTTTAATGTAGCCAACTGAGCCTCACAGCTCAGCCTCACAGCTCAGCCTCACAGGGAACTGCAGAGTGCCGGCATTTAACCCCGTGACCAGTGGCTGAGTGGGAGCTGTAGCTTGTCACCTTTGCCTGGCATCTTCAGAGAGCATCCCACTGCTTATCAGCAGCCCAGAAAAAGATCAAAATTCCAAATATGAAGCTGTGGTTTCTACTGAACACATACCACCTTTACACCACAAAAAGTAGAGAAATTCTAAGTAGACCCAGGGGAGGCTAGAGACCACCTGCAATATTAATCATGGATTACTGGTATTTCTGTGAGGAAAGGCCTCAAAAGATCATTTCTTAGTGCTTTTGAACTTTATTTGTCTATTGGACTCCCTTCTTCCATTACCTAGTGCTTAATACTTACCACCTGGGGATAAATACTGGGAAAAATACAAGATCTTGTCTTGTACAAGAGTTGTTTCTCACACCAAGAAAGATAGCCTAGGCCTTTCAGTATTCAATCCTGACAGGAGTAATCTAGTCTTTGCCTCATATGGATAAACAGACTCCCCTCCAATTTCTCTCCTCTAGTTGTGCTCAGGACTATCATATCCTAAGAAAATGAACAACACTGCCAGCTTATCGATTAGTAAACAACTTTTAGTGTCGTGGATAAGCAATAAAGCACACTTGAAAATTGCAGTGGGACACTGGAAAGGGATGATGTGCATTATTTTCTTGTATATTCCGTCAAGAGCCAAAGTGTGAGTAGTAGCAGCAAAATATTCTCTGTGGCATGATAATTCCTCACATGTTCATGTCCCTTTTCAAGGTTCCTACTTTCAAATGCATACACTCTCAAATGCACAAATGGCAGCCATGTATCGTATTAGATCCTGTTAAGGATGAGGAAATTGAGGCTCAAAAAGATAAGTGACTCTGTGTGAGGTACCACTGCTGAGAAGTGGCAGAACCCTGAATGAAATTGGGGTTTGCCAAGTGGGACATATTTCTGTGGCACTGCAAGGCCTTAGGGTTCAGATGCCATTATTTGCATCTTGCTCTTGGAGGGCCACTGCTCCACAGATCTTGTGAAAAAATATAAACAAAACCTTTCATCTTTTCTTCTAAGAAAAAGACATTCAAGTACTGATATTAATCACTAATATGTATGTTCTTTGAAATATCTGGACCCCTTAGTAAAAACAAAGTAACATTATATAATCCACAGGTGAGTTATCAAGTAATAGATTTCTGAGGACTCCTTCAAAATTTTCTTAACGTTTTCTTCCTAAGAGATTGCCAGGATCCAAGAACTGGTAATAAAAAAAAAAAATTATTAAGAGTTTCTACCTCTAACAAAACACAGTTTAAGAAGAAAAGGACGTGAAAAAAGAGAATTACAAAAACATTTGTAAGCACTAAGACACAGGAATAGATTCCTGTGTGCTATGAGATGGGAAAAGCAAAGGGAGGGGAAAGGAAGGAGAAAAGATAGAAAGTGATGTCCAAAACAGTTATTATAAAGGATCACACATATCAGCAAAGCTGTTAGGAAAACAGAGGAGAAGCAGAACCAGGATAGAGTATGGAATGTGGACTTTGATCAATGTTAAGACTGTGTTTTAGGTAATAGAAGATCATCAGAAGATTTTGAAATGGTGGTTGCCTTTAGTAAAGAAGCAGACTGGCAAATATCTTCCAACACCAAGGCCATTTAAAAATGCAAACAGACATTGTGGTATTACTCAGCAATTGAATGGCTAACAGACTTAAAAAGGTCTCTGAATATTTACTTCGTAAGGCAGATACTTCTGAACTAAACACAAGTTCTTTCCTCTCCTTTCTGGGCACGCAGCTAGAATACAGCTTTCCTTCCCTATGGCAGTTAGAGGTGGCCATGTGAGGCACAAGGAGGAGGGAGCTTGGGCCCCAAGTTACCACAAGGAGGAAAGCCATCCACTCACCAGGTGACCTGCCTTAAACTATTTTCATGGGGGAGACTGAAAATAAACATGCTCAGAAGCTAATGAGTGAAAGACATGGAAAAGTGATTTTTATTTTCTATATATGTTTCTATATTTTCTTTTTTCTACAATTTTTTTTCTTAGATACAAAACATCCAAGTATCTGCAAGCAATTCTTTGCCATTCCTTCTTCCTTGCTACAAACCTAGGAGATTGTCATTCAAAGAAATACTTAATATAATGCCCAATTTGCAGTCACATGTGGGACTGTGTTAATGGGAAATAATTTCTACAAAAATAAAAACATATAGATGGATGGAATCCTTGGTGAACAAAGAAATTCCACCAGATTAAAAATAACGTGAATAGCAATACCCATCATATTTCTACAACACTTTGTGGTGTTTGAAGTGTTTTATGCATTCTTACATAGGATGTAAGTGATTTGTGTATTTTTACATGGTTACAGAAGACCTGACTATTGAGAATCACTTTCATCTTACTTTTGCCTTTAACTTGCCCAGTGACTTTGATCAAATCACTTCCATTTCCTGGGCCTCAGTTTCTTCACTGTGTAAAATGATATTTTCAAAGAGTCCTTTGATTCTACTCTATCATATTGGTATGCCCATAATCTGCAGAGCACATATCATTACTGAACTTTAGAGTGAAATCACAGATATTTATATTCATGGATACTTTGTAGTCTATAAAAACAGACACACTGAGTAAGTGGAAACCTCATTATTATAGAGATTTCCATTTATAAGGGGACGTAAGTCACTTGTCAGCATCTTCTGAAACACCCAGAACTTCATTCAGCATTCTGAATCTGAGTAAGCCGAGGGCAGTTCACGGGGTTTCTGCAGCCTACTGAACTTTCGCTACACTTGTCTTATGAAATCAAGAACATGTAAAGGTTAGCCACCTGATGCTACCATGTTCTTCCTTTGGTGGAGAAGCAAAAATCCCATTAAACTTTCTAAAGAAAAAAAAGGAAGCCTGGTAAACAGCCAAGACTCCCAGAATACCTCACCACCTTGAATCTGTCGCAATTCAACTCTTTCAACATATGTGCTAAAGGATCCATTATAAAATGGCTACCCCACACCTGCGGCCAGCCCAGTTACTCTGACAGTGGCCTTGTTGGGGGTCACTTTTTCTTACTGTTGATTTCTTAGTTCCATAGTGCTAGATAACTTGAACTTACTGCAAATCTGAACCTTATCAGAAAAATACCGCCTAAACAGATAACATGAAGAAAAGGCAGCCAAAATATTCAGGAAGATTACATGATAATGAATACTCTACCACTCTGGGTACCAGAGATGCTCATTTTTCTTGTCCATTTGTAATGATGTACAAGAGGTTCCTTCTCTCAGAGGGAAAATGACTTCAATTACATGTTCTTGAAAAAAGAAGCATTGAAATTATCTTCTTTTCAAAAGGTAGAATTAGTCCCATTTTAGAGCTGAAAGCCTGCCAGAAAAAAAAAATATATATTTCTGATATTTTCGTTCTCCCCACCGCCCATTTAGCTGTGTCAAGTTTGCAGTTTGCAATTTTCTGTGGCTGCTTCTACTTTCTCTCACTGAATATCATACTCTAATCTCAACGTCTCACTGTGTAAATGGGAAAAGCACCCTTTCTGGCCAACACGGATGATTTGATGGACACCTGTTCTGTTTCAGGTTAAAAGGCATGAGCCTCAGAGAAGTCAGTCAGCAGGTAGGAAAAAGAGAAAACTGCCTGTTTGCTAACAGCACATAAATTCATATTCGTCACAGCCTTATAGGGGCAGGAAAGCATGCTTTTGGTTCTTCTGTTCAGAAATTCCATTTTCCTGAAAGATGAATGGTATGCACACGAAGAGGAAGACTCAGAAATTAAAAAGTTTGAGTCTAGATGTGAAACCCATTCCCAGTCAGCCTTCCACTTTCAAAAGATTGATTTTCTTATAACCTCTAAGGGTCTCATCTTCCTTTTCTCATGTCATGCTTGATGGTTCGAAATCTTCTTTCTTAAGCCAAATTTGCAGTAATGGGCAAGGACTGAGGAGTCTGAATTTCAGCAAGATGGAGTTGCTAAGAAGTTACTGACTTTTGACTGAGGGGGCTTTGTATTTGCACAACAAGGCCTTATGGTGCGCTAGGCTGGGCTGAAGGGAGGCAGACTCTCTTCACACCTACCTCTCCATCTCTATATTCAAGGTAGCTTCAAGAGTGCTGGGGCTTGGAGTATGCAAGCTCTTAGTCCTCCTGTCTAGATACTCTTTAAGTTATTACTAAGGATCTGCTTTTCTATTATTGATTTTCTCATATATAAGCTAAAGGATAACAATATCTAATTCATATTCAGAAGCATTGTAAAATATTAAACATCAAATAAATGGCAATTGTAATTACCAGGAGGGACTGGTAGAAACCACTAACAAAGGTGATTTTCTTTTTGAAAGTGGAATATTTGCAGAATAGGTTGTCTCCAGCAACTCTCCAATTTCCTATCTGCTGATAAAGTACTTCAGTGTAGCATGCCTGAGTTTCACATTAATCCATGCTCTAGCAAGTGATGTAATCACTCTGAGTACTTTCAACGATAAATCTTGAAAAACATGACATTTGGTGAATGTATGCTTTGCTGGCCCTTCAAATTGTTCACCTTTCTACATCCTAGCCTTTGGCACCAAAACATAAAGTAATGACGTAAGCCCCATGGCCATTCAGAGCAGAGCAGCCTCCCTCGTGCTTCCTTGTCTGGATGAGCTCCAGGCAGACAAGGCACAAGGACTGATGTTACCTGTCCTGGTAGACAAGAAGCAGGAAAGGGGAGAAGCAGGATCCCCAGATCTTCAAGGTCAGAGATAATCCTCTTGCTGACCTGATTCACAGTATTTACTTCCCTGCTTCCTGCTCTGAACCTCCAAGGGGTTCTCCTTAAAGAGAAAGCAGGTTGCTTCTGTAGAGTAAGAAGATCTTTCTCAACTAGCTCTATGGGAGGCTAAAAGAAGCTGTTTTAAGAATACTGTGGCTAAACTCATTAATTAGGCTTTATGCATGTTATGTAAAAGGGATTTGATGTTAACAAAGGTAGGTGAGTTACAAGATGCTGCTCCCATTGGTTGGCTTCATCTCAACCAGAGCAATGATATAAACGTTTGACAAATGCAATGAACTTGGTTGCTTTCAAACTAAGCCATGTTTTAGTGTTTGCTGCTCTCCACTAGTATCTGGCAGTGACTTTCCCTGGGAAGATGCTCCATCTTTATTTGGTTGTCTGGAACAATGCAAGGGCTAGCTGTGCCAATGCTAGGAAGAAAGATGTCATCACTCATTGTTCCATAGAAAAGCTCTGCATCCCAAAGCTACACCATTAACAAAGGGCTCTGAAAAAGACTTTTCAGAAAAAAATGTAGTGCTTCCCATAGTGTTTCCAGCCTGGACCATGGTTTAATACCCCTGGTCTGTTAAAAAAAAAAAAAGTTGGTTTCCCAGTCCCTTATTACAAATTATTTATTGTCTTGCTATTAGGATGTTAAGAAAACAGGAGCATATTAAAATAGTACATCCAATAATTTTAAATGTAGAAAAATTTATCTGTAAGAGTGCCTATATGTGAGTATAAAAAATCAGATACTAGAAGGAAATATACCAAAATGTTAATGAAGCTTATGTCAGGATGGTGGGATTATGAGTAATTTATTTTTTCTTTATAAGATTTTTAAATGATTTAAATAGAACATAGTAAAAAGTGGATGTTCACAGAAAATAACAAGCACACTTTTGAAAACACAAGGTTCTTAGTATTTCTAGCATGATGCCAGGAGAGAATGGAGAACCCAAAGTGCAAATGAATTGAAAAAAAAATGAAGGCACCTAGATTTTCAGTCTATATGCACAGAAATACTTTCCTACTGTACAAGCTGTTTCTATCTAGTGGGATTGACAGATGCCTGAACGTGACACAAGACACTGAAATAACATGCAAATCAATTTTCAGTTTTAATATGCAAATATGATGCTTGGCACATCACTTTCCATGGCTGAGGTAAATTTCTGTTTTTGAGATTTTCGTGGGAAATGCACACCAGCAAACAAATGGTTAACTCCCCATAAATCACCTAACACAAGGTGGTTTTCATTTGAGTCAAAGGGGTTCTTGCTCAGAGACTCAAGACACCTGAAATGCAAAGAAAGGGCATGTGTTTTGTTCAATAATAATGCCACCCTCAGCTAACAAGTCTACCCTCTGACAGACATACTGACCACACTGGATTTCTAGACCTGGGCAGGGAGGCAGGCAAGGTGACTAAGTGAGAACAACAGAAAAGGGGCTTTTTGTTTAACCTGTGAAAATCAAATCAAAGTAGCTCAACATGGTGGGAAGTTCAGTATCCAGCTACAGGCAAAGGGGAAGCAGTCCAAAGTCCTTATTCATTCAAGCAGTGCAGCAAACTTCAGCCTTTGGTTAGATCTAGATTAAATTATCCACAAATACTAGTAATTAATTGGGTGTTAAGGCACTCATCAAAATGAATGAGATGCATCTAGTTTAAGAAATTTGTAATCCAGTCAGGAAATCAAGGCATACAAGGGAGAAGTAAAGGAACAAAGTGAAAAAACAAATGTGAATAATAATCAGAACGACTAAGATGCTTGTGTCCATGTTCTGGATTCTCCTTGCTAATGTTCAAATACCATGTCCACTACTCACAAATCGTGTGGCCCAGGGAAAGATTTTATTTCACTAAGTGTTAGTTGCTTCAATCATAAAATGGGATCAGTAGGATTTATCTCATGAGTTAAATGGGATGGTCCATGTACCCTTTTTATTTCTATGCTGATTTAGAAATTAATTTTATCCTTAGAGATACATCCTGCTGTATGAATCTTATGCAAATATATCACCAAATGATATGGATTCAGAGGAGAGAGAAGTCCTGATGGGCTGGACTATACCAAAAACATGTCAAAATGATAAGGGGCTTGAATCAGGACTTGGAGGAGGGGTAGAATTTACAGAGGAGCTGCTGGGCTTGGTGATATGTGCCTGTATCTCTGTTGCTCAGGAGGCTAAGGCAGGAACATTGGAAGTTCAACACCAGCCTCAGGAACTTAGTGAGGCCCTAAACAACTTAGCAAGACCTGTCTCAAAATAAATAAATAAATAAATAAAAATAAAGTAAAATGTCTGGGGATGTGGCTCAGAGGTTAAGTACATTGGGTTTAACTCTCTCCTGCAAAAAAAAAAAAAAAAAAAAAAATCAGAGGCGCTAAAACAGCTTTCTAGTCTATCACAGAATTTAAAATCTTTCACATTTCTTTGCTCCTTTAGAGTCTACAAGGAGCTCAATGCAATACTCACAAATACTAGATTATTTACAGTATAATAAACTCCAAAGCATGATATTATTGTTTATTTTTCTTTCTTCTCTCTCTCTCTTTTTTTTTTTTTTTGGTATAAAGAAACAAACCAAGCTAGTGGCTTGTTAAGCAACTATGTGTCAAATGACTTAGCCAAAATCCAAGTGGCAGAGCCAGGAGTTAAACACGAGTCTTCTGATCCAAGCTCAGTGTTTTTCTACTAATTTACAGATGCCTCTATATATTCATTTAGAAATATGAAACTTACATGATCTATCATAAAGGTTAATCAAGGCAGTCAACCTCACTGATTAAAGCGTGATGCTAATTATATCAGAGGTTGGAGACTAACGTGGCCCTTTTACTTTCACAAACACTGATTGTGGTGTAATGGAGAAAGTGTGGGCTTTGGAGGCAGAACAACCTGGTTCAACATTTTACAAGTTTTAAAAAACTTATCTTTAACATTAGAGTCTTCACATAAAGGGGTGGGGTGGGGGCGGTCAGGCAGGTGAGAGAAGATGGATGGCTTTGTTTCAGAGCCATTGTGAGCAACAACTGAGATGGTACATGACCAAAGCTGGATTTAACAGTGGTTCATGATTATTTGTATTAAATGCTCACAAGCAGCCTGTCAGGTCTGAGCTGTGGTCGTCTTTCAAATGTGGTAGGAAAGTGGATGAGAGAACATAAATGACTTAGTATCATTCATCAGCACTGAAGCAGAGGGGAAGAAAGATCGTTCTCCAATCTAATGACTAGCAACATTTATTATTTCGAATGAATCATAAACACAATTAAAATAATACTATTCCTATGAAAGAACTTTCTTATGGTTTTTCAAAAATTCTGACAGGGGGAAATGCATTAGTGTTTCATTTATATGTTTATTGATTTATACTTTATGAAAATGAAAATAATAAAGGTACACTGAGTGTTTATTAGGTGCCAAGCAATGTTCAAAACATTTTACATTAATCAACTCATTTAATCACCTGAGCGGCCTTATCAGGTAGTTACTGTACTGATTTTACAAATGAGAAAACAGATGTATGAAGATCATCTTGATAAAGTGGAGAATCTGCAGTTTCAATCCAAAACATCATGTTTGACCACAACTCATCTGCATTTTTTTTCCAGTGATATTTTATAGCTCACCTACTTATTTTTAGAGAATTTAATCCTATTCTACCAAATCTTGAACCATCAAAGGAAATTTTCTTAAAGACAAGTACAACTTTCATGATCTATTTCCTCTGTGCTCAAAGATGGCAACCAAGGATGGAAGGAGCACCCTAGGTCACCCTGATGCAGATGGTATGAGACAAAACATTGAGACATGTGTCCATTTTTGATGTCTCCACTGATGACTCAGCAAAATGCTAGAACGTTCTTCAAAAGACTATTTCCTTTATCAATCTCAGACACAAACTGGAGGGTTAAGGTTCATTCTTGAAATGGTAAAATAAAATAATGAAGAGTACTGTCCCTGGAGGTGGGCAAAGGGAAAAACAAGTAACAGGCTTTCATATTCTTTCATACAGAAACACTAAAAGATGGTGCAGTTTACCAGGGACCCAAGGGATACATTTTTCTTCTGGGTTCTGGGCTAACCAGGAATCAAAGACTAAGACCATATAAGAACTAAGGTCTCTTTAAAATGTGGAGGCAGCTCTAGACCCCTTTCACTATGTGGATTATCAGAAACAGAAACCAGTGGAGTGAGAAAACAGAGGCAAGAAGAGGAACTGAGTTATTCAAGGTCATCTAGAAAATGATGGGTAAAATCAAGAAAGCTCAGATCAAGAAAGCAAGTCTAATTCAAAACTAGTTTAATCCTGTTTCCACCGTGGAAGCCTCACTCAGAACAGTGACGCATTCTGGATGTTCTGTAAAGTATGCTCATTCTTGGCAAAAAATGTTGGGAGCCCAAATCTACATTTATGCAGCCTTCTGAGATCCTGAGATGGAAGTTGCTATAAAGTGAAAATCACTGCTGTTATTCTCAGCGGGGCTGCACAGACTGACAACAGCTGGCACAAACAGATGTGGCCTAGAGAATTCTTCAGGCAGTGCTGGGGCCATCTCTGTTCAAGTTTCCTTTTCCTCGACTAACAATGGGTGTTTCTCTTCATTCTATGAAGCCCCCATGGCTTTCTGGTTGTTACACAGGTGAGTTCAAAGCTCTAGGAATCAGACGGGCCTCAATCTGTCTTCTGCCCTTTTGTTTCAGTGACTATTGCCTAGTAACATGACTTTGAAAGAAAAATACCTCATATATGGAGAGAATTTTCTTCATCAGAGGCCTTATACAATGCCTGGGGGTTGCAATAATTATATTTATGGAGCTACTACTATCTCTTCATGCACTAATCTCCTTTAACCTTTGAAGTAAGTCAAAAGGATGAGAACTTTTGCTACTGCACTTTGCAGATGAGGATGTTGTGATCACAGAAACTAAATAATATGCTCAAGGTCACGGAGCTGGTATGAGAAGGAGCTAGGATTTATCCCCAACCACACTGATTCTAGAAACTGCTTCCCAACTTCATGGAGACTAGGAAGGACAGAATCCAAGGTGTCACTGCAATCAGAATTAAATGCATTTGATGTAATTAAGTATTGTAAATATGCAGAATTATTATTATAATATCACCATAAAGATCATCAAAAACTTTATATGTTTCACCATCTCCATAATTCTACCTAGCTTAGTAACAACTGGAAAGCAAGTTATTACTGGTTTTATCCTTTTTCTAATGAAGAAATATAATGCAGTGACCCGGGTCATTCAGCAGCACTTTAACCCTCCTGACAATGCTTAATGTCAGGGACTCAGATGCTAATGTTTCTTGACTATAAAGAGAGGCTTTTGGAGAAAAGCAAGTAACTGATGATATAGTACATCAAGCATGTGAAGGATCACATTGTTTCACTTATACGATGCAACCCAGCAAGCCTCTAATCGACACTAAACTAAATATAACCAAGGTGATGGTTGTCAAGAACACATTCATCCCAAGTGCTTTCACTAAGTGCTATGGTGAAGAAACTAATGAGGTGTATGATCTCTAGGAGATACAGTAGGAAATACTAGACATAGATAGAACAATGCAAAACAATCGTGTGCTCTCAGAACACAGAGGGGAGATATTGCAGAGTATTGTACTGAAAAGGACGCACACAAGAGAAGGTGGTCTTTGAACTAGATCTTGGACAAAGGTAGAATTTGGACATATAGAAAAGAAACAAAAATAGCATCCTTGGTGAAGACTTGAAGAGGTATGCACAATCAAGGTGGCAGCAACTTTCCTTTCAGGCCCACAGCTCTTAGCGGCTTCCACGTTCCTTTTTGTTTGACTCATCATGCTTTGAATGAAGATGTCTGTAATATTTCGTGTAGGTGAGGGAACTGTCTGCTGCTATAGTCAATACAGACATGAGGCGGCCCAGGGCCATGGTCAGCAGATCATTCCAGGAGCCTGGCACAGCAGGTCAGCTGCTCCAGACTCAGGCAGACGTTACTGGCTGAAATGAATGCTTCTTGTTGCTAATTTCAATAAGTGATTACTTTAATGAGAGGCTGAAGAAAATGAGGCTTCAAGTGATTACAGTGGTTTCTGATAGCAACAACTCAATGCTCAGAGGAAGGCCAAGGTGGAGAATATAGGGTGTCCTGGGATTTTGCTGCATGGGTTATTCTGCTGTATGAGGGGTAACAAGAACAATGGAAGCTGGGTTTCTTTTCTAGTCTTCTGAGTGTTCCAGAGAGTGATGAAAAGTATTTTTCATGTGCTGTCTTTACATAAGAGCTTAGCTGTGAGCTTCCAGGAGTATTCTCTGTCAACTCCTTAGGCACCCATGTCAGGGGGGACAAGGCACCATTATGCAGCATCAACATTATCATAAAAGCCAGACTGAAAGAACTCAGTGTGCTTTACTGACTCTGTGATTTAATAATTATATATAGCAATTAGAAGTCAAGAATTTCTTTTTCTTTTTTTTTCCCAACAAGAAAAATACATAGAACCTGAGGACAGAGCTGTCTGGCCATTATTGAGTTCTAGGTTCCTCTTTGCCAGTTTGCTGAATGCTATATAGACAATCATATCACCTCTCTGGGCCCAGCTTCCTGAAATGTGTTTAATCATCTCCAGCCTCATCATGTACATACTTCTTGCAAAAAGCTCAGAAGAAGGAGAAGTAATAGAACTCAAGTATTGGGGGAATAGCAAATATGCATAAAGGGGACTCACAAATCAATTGACATCCTCATTTTCATCATCTTTATTTATCATCATTACAGTTAAAATTTATTGAGACAGGTCCTATTCCATATAATTCAGATGGAACTGATTGCCCTGCAACTGGATGAGGTAGTTACCCTTATCTCCCTCCTCACAAAGAGGAAATCAAAGAACAAAAGTGTAAGCAGAACACTCAGGGCATGGGAGAGATTCCCATGACTCCCATAGTCCATGGTCTTAACCCCTGTGCCACATGGAGTATGACAAGTGTGACATTGCCTTTATCTGTTTTCTCTTTTCTACCTTCCAAACTTTGGGTTATGTTATTATATTTCACTCATAACTAAAAATGAAAATCTGTTAATCCAAATTGTATTTACCAAGCAGGCACAAGGCGCCAGGATGGCAGATACTGCATTAGTCAGCACTTTGATTATAAAGGTAAGGACAAACTTAGAAATGCAAAATACCGCATGACACATATTTTAAAATGACATCAGGTGCAGCTGAAGTTGTTTCTCTCCAGGAAAAAAAAAATGTATTCAAGTGTCTCAAAGGTGGATACCAAGGGTCTTAGATGAAGACACAAACAGTGATACAAGGTAACTATAATAGCCTATTTAAAACATACAGGCTTGGTACCAAATAAATGTTCTAAGAACTACATTTTGTTAGCTACCTTCTACAAAGAAGAAATGGAGGCTCCGGAAGTTAAGTAGTTAGCTACGGTCATAACAGTTAATGTAGGTAGAGCAAGATTCAAATCCAGGTCTGCCTGACACTTACCTTTGTATTCATACTTAGCAACTACCTCTAGAAGAGGGAGAATTGTGTAGAAGGGGAGAACACCTCCACTGTTCTTTCATTCTACCTGGTTCTGACTACAGGGGTTTGGGTAAGTATTTATAGAATGTATCTAAATTTTACACAGCTATTTATCATCCTTTAGAATGTGTTATTGCTTGTGCTTGAAGGGAAACAGAAATTAGGCCAACCTCTCCATTCCAACTTGTAGATTAAAGAAACATTGAACATTTTTTTGGAACATTAGAAAAATTACAGGTAAAACTGGGAAATAAAAGCAAACTTCTCACACAAATGAAACTGCATATTGTTTTTCATTTCAACAGACACTTCATGCTAGCATTATTATGGCAAACTTAGAAGTTTATAGACTTAAGTTTACCAATTTTAATTTTTGAAGAAAAAACAGCAAGAAGATCAAATGATGAATTAAGATGTCATGCATTTTAGCAAAGCACTGGACTCAGAAACCAATGGACTGGGATTGGAGCCCCCAATGTCCGCTATTCTAGTCATATGCCCTAGCACATGTCACCCAATCTCTATCTCACTGGCCTATTTTGGACCACAGTAGGTTTGAAGATGACTAGCCCTTGGGATCATCATGCAAATCTTTAAGAGTTTGCTAAATGTACACATTGACAATAACTTTAATGGAAGATTCTTCCCATGATAGAATATACGTTTAATATGTGACCAAAGCCGAGGGAACAGACACAGTGATTTCACAGGTCAGGAAAGCATATCAGACTTTAAAATCCCATTCAGCATTCTACAAAGAAGAAATAGAGGCTCCATTTCTTTCTAAGGTAACTCTCTGAGCCAAAAAAAAAAAAAAAATGAGCTCAACTCTTGATGCACCATCATGCGTTAACCAGATCAACAGACCTAATATTTCTCTCATGTTTCCTTGGAAAAAATAGCCGACCTCTCACCAACAGCCACTACAGTGAGCTAGCTATATGACTTTGAGAAGCCACTTCACTTTTCCAAGTCTCAATATCCCCCCAATGAAGGGTATTAATTGCCACCCTGAGGACCTCAGAGAGACTTTGTAGGAAAGGAGTGAATAATAAATTGCAAAAATGCTCTGAAAACAATAAAGTGTCAAACAAAGACCACAGATAGCCAAGACCTCCCCTTTAAGCCACTGTGAAAAGGACTCTGTCATTTGCAAATACAATTGATTACATAAGGACAAGCTAATCAACTTTTCCTGCCAAGATTTGTTGCCCTTGGTGAAATAAAAGCATTTTGGCCAGAGAGGAAATTTCGTCATTTTCTTTTGACTTTGGTTCTGACTTTTGCAAGATGTATGCCTGAGATTCAGAACAGAACTCTTGATCTTGACTGCCAGTTCACAGCCGGGAGTAGTGACTTGAGCACAGTCTAAGCTGAGAATGGATCTGCTGGCCACCAAAACTAGGTGTCAGGCAGACCTACTGTTGAAATCTTCCCAACAGTACAGACAAGCAAGCCCTTCAGCGAGGCAGGCAGCAGAAATGCTCTATGTGCAAACCATGAGCCAGGCATTGTGATAGAGAAAGAGTGATACAGACCGCCTGCTGTGGTAACCACATCTCTTCCTCCAGTTAGGTCTGTGCACATCCCTGGTGAGGCCAGCAATCTTCGCCTCAGTTTAGAGATCAGTTAACTGATGTGCAATAGTGAAAGTAATAGAGCTAGGATTGTAATCTAGGTTTAGCTCTGAAATGCATGTTTTTTTTTCTCAGATGAACACAAGTGCCTGCCCTCCAGGAGCTCACAATCTAGTGGGAAAGGCAGAAAGGCAACTCAATAGACTGTGAGCTCCTTGAGGGCAAGGACCATTTGTTATTATGTCTTGCATCTTCACCAAGCATGATATCAGCCATGCAAAAGGCGCTCATTGAGTGTTTGCGGATAGAGAAGCCATGATAAGATGGATTCCTCTATAAAATACAAATATTGCTTCTCTGTCCTCACAAACCTTTTCTGGTTCCTCTTTATGATACCCAGAGCAGAACTTAGAAACCACTTTCAATCCCGCCTTCGCACTCTCGTGTGCCATGATCCCCCTCTACATCCTCTGTGCACTAACTCAATCTTCCAAATACAGTGGCATCCTCTAATACACCTTGCTGAATACCTTGGGGTGTTCAACAAATGTTTATTGAGTGAACCAACAAATCCCAGGAGGGAACTATTTCCACTATGTCTGAGGTATGAACATAAGGCCTGTGAACATTAAGGGTAGATCTATAGCTGTAGGCATCTAGAAGGCTTCACAGAAGACAAGGCGATTGATTTGAGCTGCTTAACTCTAAAATCTCAAAGACTAGATGACATTGTGTAGAAAAAAATCCAATCCTCTTTTACATTAATTAGACAAATGACATCAGAACAAAACATTGTTCTTTAAATCAGAATATAAGCTATGCCAAATTCTATCTGCTCATAAAGGATATGGGTTCCAGCCAAAAGTCCATCATATAGATTATTGTTTTTCTTCTCCCAAGTACTTAGGGAAATTAAGTCTTCTTTGGCATGCAGTGGCTCTCAGCAAGGTCATGGGTTCTTCTGCAGTGGTGCCTGGGGCAGTTAAGGTAAGACACTTCAGCCATCCTTGAAGATAAGAGAGCTGTGCCTTGCCTAGATGGCATGGGAGTATTTAGAGTTTTGGTGGAGAAATCAGAAAGGGTCAGTAAGAATGTTAGGATACCCCAAAGCTAGCTCTCTTACCCTTGAACCCAGCAACAGACTAGACCATGGTATATGGGAGGAGGTGGCAGGAGATCTTTTGTACTGTGAGAACTCAGGCATCGCTCAGTTTGCTCACATGTAAAATGAACTAGATAATTTCCCATAACTGGGAAATGGGAAATGAGAGAGCATGAAGAGAAAAGATGAGTTGTAACTAAGTACAGGAGTTTGAAAACTCGGAGCCTGGCTCAAGTTCTCAATCAATACCTGTATTTCTGCTAACTACATATATGCCAGGTTCCCTCACTTTTCCCCAAGTCTCTCTTAACCTCTGCCTAATATCTGTTTGAAGAATATAAAAACAGCTCTCACATACTTAGTGTTGAGGTTGTGCCTCCTGCTTTTCTTTTTCTTTTTCAATTTTTTGGTACTTCCTGCAAGTGCCACACAGATAAGAAATAGTGGAGGTGAAGCTTTAAGCGGCTGTACGCTTATTGAGTCCTTGCTTTAGGATGATTTTTTTCCATGGTCATCCTCAGGGCTTTCCCCATGTTCTTCCTCGGTTTGCCCACCTTCTGTCGATACCACAGGTTTTAAATCCGGGCTGCCCATCAGAATCACTTGGGACGCTGAACACATCAGAGTGCCTCCCCAATAAGACCAATTAATTAGCTCAGCGTCTTTGAGGTGAGGCCCAGGAAATGAGTTGGTTAGAAGGCTCCTCAGATAAGTCTGAAGGGCAAATGGGGACAAGAACAACTGCTAGTTAAACATGGGAAGTCATATGGTGTGTTCACTTTCTTTTTTATTCTCTGGCATTTATTTGGAGAATGGTTCTTCTACCCAGTGTCCATGCTACCCATTAGATTTCTCCCCAGAAACATAAGCATAATATTTTCAAGAGAAAGTATAGGGATGAGTTGGAGGAACCAACCTGTGTGTAACAGAGCCTAGATTTTCTGTGCCTTCTATTTGTCATCACTGTGTTGATAAACCTGTGGCTACATTGAACAAAACAAGCCAAGGGAACTTGCCGGCACTTTGGCAGGATTTATCTCTGTATTGCATGCTATTATCAATAATAATAAAGTTACATTTTTGGGTCACTTACGTGTAGGGCAAAAGGCTAAATATTTCATGTAGATTATTACATTTAATAATACGAAATCCCTGTGAGGTGAGGCAAATATGTCTCCATTATCCAGATGAGAAAATTTAGGATTAGGAAGGGGAACCATGTGTGACAACATTCTGGCCCAAGGCTACCTAACCCCAAGTCTTCACTCCGACACACTAGACACAGCGCTCCTAGGCTTCATCATGTGCAGGGAACACAAAGCTCTCCATATGTGGATAGATGTTACTGTCTAGAAAGGGATAAGCCAGACATTATTTTCCTCAAGTAGACAAGTAGTCTGCCTGAAGATGAAGAATGCAGGCAATGAACCCCAAGGTTGTATTGAAGCACACAGCTTGACAGCCCCAGGGTGGAGGCATGGTGTGGCCTGCTCAGTTGCATTTATGCATTCAAGGGTGTTCTTTCAGTCTGGTAAGTGTAAGCATTAGTTTCCTGACCTCAAATGGAGTGTTGTGTGGACACAAGGCATTAACTAGTCATGCTGTTCTCAGACCTAAAATTGCCTAATGACCCCACTTAGATAATCAAGATGAGGTGGCTGGACTCCTTCTTTGATCAGACTTGGACACTAAACTTTGTTCTCAATCTTATCTTTCACTTGCACAACCTTACTCTTCCAAACCAATCTACTCATTAGCCTCAACACTAACTTGGAGACCATTTCTCACTTCAATGTCATTGCTCATACTGTGCCCTATGCTCTGAACATCGAGACAGACATTCCCAATCATCCTTGGTAGTGTCAGTCCTGCTAGTCTTCAAATCCTATGCTGAATGTCCTGTTCCTTAATACTTTGAGCTCATTCAAACTTCTTTTTTTTTCTTTTGCTCCCACAAATCATGGCAGAGTGGTTAAGAGCACATACACAAGGGCCCAATGCCTGGTCCCACTACTATTACTGTGTTACCTTGGGCAGATTACTTACCCTCTTTGTGCTTCAGCATTCTTCTTGCAAAATGGAGATAATTTTAGGACTCACAATTCCAAGGGCTATGAGGATGGATGTGGATTAGCACAGCACATGGAACAGTGCTTGACTTACAAGTACTTTATAAATAAGTAGATACTTATCTCCAAGGCATCAGTTACTGACTAGCCAGTAGAGTAGTTACATTGTTTTGTACTTGATAGGGGCACTTAGGGATTTGTTTCATTAATGGCTTCCATACTTCCCATAGATGCACCCAACACCTAACCAAAGAAGGCAACCTGCAAATACTCACCAAACTGAACTGTGCTGAACTATCAATATGATAACATTCCTGTGATTTCTCAGAGGGAGCACCAAAGAAAGTGCCTTTGGCTAAGTTTGAGCACCTTTGATATCCTATATCATGCTCCCAGTAACACATAAGAGAGAACTAGTAAAACGGAAATTTTGTTTTCATTTCAGTGTTGTATAATTTTGATTTCATATTAACATGCCTCAGGGAATAAAATATGTATTTACATAAAAATTTCTGGTAATGGCATCTTGAAAAGCAATTAAATGAAACAGATTCCATTTGCTGAGGGCTCTGTTTATAACACTAGGTGTGTGACAACGTCCTGATGTGAGACCTGGACAGTCTTCATCATGAGTCATCAGTGAGAGCCCTGGCTCTCCTCGAGCTTCTGGGGTATAGAGACATCCTCAGAACACAGAAGAACCCATTCCGCATTAGACACCCTGACAGAACCCCAAGGGCAGGGTGAGCAAAGGTGTTTTATAATGTGAGAAACTATACATCCTTCTTTGCCAGCTTTCTACCCGCCCTCCTGCCCCAAATATTCTGTAGAGAATTTATCAAGAAAGGATCTGGAGAAAATTTTTAGAAATCATGTATGTTAAGTTAGTGTTTCTCAACATGCTGCTCATGGACCCTGGGGTGCCCATGATATCTATCCAGTGAAATTTTAGGAGTTGTTTTTAAACTTTCAAAAGGCTAAAACTATACAAGGATTCACCTGAAATTCAACTGTTCGTTGATAGAATGTCAAATCAGTACAGCAGGATGGGTTATGTCACTCTCCATAGACCTGATTGGCCAATACCGAACTTGAAAAAAGAAATGCACATTTACTTAATAAATCCGGCTTGGCTGCAGAAACTTTGGCACCAGGGGTTCCAATTCCAAAAATTATATGAGGTTCTTTTATTGATGAAAAGACCCAGCCTGAGATTGAAATGGCACAACTCAGGTTCCCTGACTTCAAGTCTAGTGTCCCTTCAATTCTACTATAGCTAACTGGAAGGTCAGCGCAAAGATGTTGTGTAAGGCTAATGTAGGTGCAATGGCTTTGTATCTGAGAAGTGAGACTTTGGGCCCCTCCCACTGTGCACTGACACTGGCTTTTCTGTTAACATAAGCTGCAAATATATGGACACCTAGAAACCCACAGTCATGCATACAATCTCCCCACCCCCAACACAATTCTGTTTTTTTTTTTTTTTAAATTTACTACTCATTTGAAACAAATTTCAAGGGGTTTCCCACAGTTGAGGCCCTGTGCCTTTCTGTCAGAATAGGAAATAATAAGGGTTTACAGTCAAAAACCCAGGCAGGCGAGGCAGATGGACACAGAGGCTCATATAAACTGTTTCCCTAGGAAACCAGGCAAAAAAGCAGGATCTTACCCAAATATAGAACTGGCAGTCAAAATGTAGAAATAGAAACTTTGAGTTGTGGATGGGTGGGACACCCCAATAGTCCATCCTGCAAACCACATACAGGAGGCGAAATCAGAGTTTGGGCACATTTCAGAGGGTGAATCCAGTAAGCCTTAGAGGACATGCATTTTCTCAATGATAATTCCAGGAAAAGAAGTACACACAGTATTTCTGTGAGTCTCTCGAGTCATTTACGAGAAAGGGAAAGGGAAAGAAACGAGACTCACAACAGCGAGAAGCCAAGTCCGAGGCCTGCCGTCTGACTCATGGTCAAATGGAGAACCCGGCTTTGCATTTGCATAGACTAGACATCCCTTTATCTCATTACCATATGTCTAAGTAATATGAAAATAGGCCTTGGAGGGTTCCTGGGCTACAGAGTCTGTAACATCATGATGACTTAAGATCCCCTTTGTACAGCTTCTCACTGACTCACTCATACCCACATGGGCTTTAGATTAAAAAACGAATGCTAGCTTTCCTTTGTACTTTATGATCCCATGTCACTATATACCTTATTCACATTTGTAGCCATTCTGTTTTAAAATAAAGGAAAATACAGAGGGGCCTGAGAATAGAAAGAGACTACTGCCAGCCACACCTGTATTCTGCTGCCAAGTTTGACATACAGGGCCCTCATGTCTTTTAGGCATTAGGGCCTTAAGGGCTGCCCTTTCCTGGCTGATATGTATGTGCCAAATCTGTCTCCCAAGATGGACAAAGACTGCATGTGGTGATTGGGCTCCTGTTTCAGTAAAATACATGGCATTTCATTTGGATTTCAAATACTTGACTTCCTCAAGTATTCAGTACAACTTACTAATTTGCATGGGTGTTTATTCTGCTTGCAAAGTGAGCTACAATAAGGGAAAATATAAACTTTTTTTTTCAACCACCCAGCCTAATCTAACTCCTGAAGTGCCTGCTCTTTCTTCCCTCAAGCCCTGTGCATTGCCAAAGTACCCATAACAAATGTCACTGCATGTTGCTTGCCTGGCCAAGCAGCAACCTTGATAGGCACCTGGACAATCAAGACAGGAACAGCCTACACAGGAATTAAGAGACTGGAAAAGTACGAAGGGAGAGCTGCATGGTTCACGTGTGCGTGCACTGACACATAATGCTAATAAAGGCAGGAGAATGGAACAGCAAGGCTTCTCCTCCTAAAAATCACACAATCTGCATTACCATTGGATTCAGAAATCAGTGATTTCTTGAGTATGCATCATGAATTTAAATTTGGAAACAATTTTTTCCTTGCGTGACATTTCTTGCTTTGCTATTAATACAGCAAATTCCCAGAAGACAGAAAAGAAAGAAGATAGAAATAGAAAACCTGAATTCACGTCTTGGCCTGGCTCTAGTAACTAGCTATGTAACCTTCAGTAGGTCGCCAGGCCTCAGTTTTGCTATCTGCAAAAAAAAAAAAAAAAAGGAAGATATAATACTCACTTATTTTATTAACTTTGGGTGAGTATGGTAAAGACTAAGTCAGACTATTCTCAGTCATTGAACACATTTTTATTGAGTTTATCCTCCTTGCCCGGCACTGTTCAAGGAACTGAGCATAGAGCAATGAACACAATGAAGTCTCACCCCTCACAGAAATTAAATTTCTGTATGAGTGCAAGAGGGCATGTGTGTATGTGTGTGTGTGTGTGTGTGTGTGTGTGTGTTTGAAACAAGCACAATGCACACACTACACAGGTGCCCACACATATAAGATTCCCCTGCACACAGCATCAGGATAGTGATGAGTAATACAAAAATATATGCAAAAGAACTTTGTAAATAGCAAAAGAACATATAAGTTGAAAGTATTTGTTAATGTTATCATATTAATGTTCAAGACATAAAATTTTTATAGTTTTAATGTCTACTTCCTTCCTCCCTCCCTTCCTTCTTTCCTTCCTTGAATGTTAGTTAAGAGCATGCTTTGAAAACTGCATGGGTGTGCAGTTCCATAATGGAATAAGATAAATTGGAAATAGATCCTGCTTAGGGAGCTTAGATCCTTCATGGGGTTGTACAAGATGGCATAAAGATAAGGCATTAAATACACTACTATTGCCCATGTACAATGTGACAAAAGATACCATGTACATTCTTGGACAAAGACACCATTTTCCATTTGAGAGGGGAAGGCTTATAGAGGGGGGTGGAAATGCAGAACTTGGGGCTGTCCCAGGCAGAAAGGAAGAAGAAAGCAAAGACAGCATACCCTAAGTAGGACTGGTGACACTGAATGGTTCCCAGGGTACAAAAGGGAAATGCACCTGGGGAGACGGAACAGGGGATCTGCCAGATGCCCCAAGGTGGAGCTACATTCTTACTTGTGTCTTAGCTACACAGATTGCAACAGGACATCCTCCCTAGGGAGGATACTCAGTGATCTTGCCTTCCAGTTCTGGTCTTAACCACAGTCCAACAAGATTGCTCATCCTTAATGAGACTTTCCCCAATTTTGAAGATTTTGGTAACTCTCATAGAAGCTGCAATTGGGTAACAATGCATGCTGGTCCTTACAAAGATACTAAGTAAAGCAAGTAAAAGCACTTCATCTATTACATGTACAGCTTGTCACTTGGTAAATAACAGAAGTTTAGAGAAGCTGAGGCCTTTCAAACAAACTTTAGCAAATTATTATTACTTTTCTTTTTGCTGTTAAGAATCTGAATACTTCATTGTCATTTTCTGCTGCTGACCTGGGGGTAAGGTAGGGTAAGTCAGGAAATGTTCTCCCACAACGGCAGGCATCTGAAATATGAAGTTAGAGAAGTAAGTTATGCTTTTTGGCTTTCTTTCAAATACCCTTCTTATTATGAAGGGTGTGAACTGGAAATAAAGATGTCTTCTTTCATTTGAAAGATTGTGAGCATTCTTGCTTGATAGTCCAAATAAATGGATGAAAGCTGCCAACCGTATGTGGCTTCAAATCAGCTTGTTCTTAAAGTCACAGAGAACCGAGACAATCTGAAGCAATCCAATTTAGAAGCATTTCTCTAATTGTTACAATTTAAGAACAAAATCCTAGCAGAGGGTGAGGGGTAAGTAAGAGCCTACAGTCAAAGCCTACATTTCCAGATTTCCTGAGTTAAAAAAGAAAAGGAAGATGATGAAGGAGGAGGAGGAAGAGAAGGGGAGGGCTCTGCAGCCACAATCTTAGCAGAGCTCTTTGTATGCAAAATAGTAATTGAAAACAAAAGCCAGAGTAAAGCATGTTTTTCCTCTGATGGGTGTTATTTGGGCCCCTTTTAAAGCTTGTTGACTCCTATTCACCAATAATGCTAATGACCATTAATTATTTCTTCCTTAAAGAGGAGACTGGAACCAATAAACATTAGAAGGTGGTGGAAAGACTGTTGTGAGAGGCAGCTCAGTGACAGCAGAGATGACAGCTGACAGCCTGAGGGGAAATGAGAGAAAAATTACTGAATTTAAGCAAAGCATAATAATAGATGGTCATGGCAATGACCTTGAGTCATCCTGAGGTTTCAAGTGCACACAAAGTTCTCCTTAAAAAGAACAGAAAGGGGCAATGCATTTGATTAAGATTCGTACTCAAAGCCATTACAATTGTTTATTATTATTAATTTTGTCTCTGACGGAGAAAGGAACTTTGAGTTTTATGAGAAAGTCAGGTGTAAGGGGCAAAGTGACTATACAGAGCATCCAGGGGACACATTCATGAGTACATGCAAATGGCCCAGGTGACTAAGTGTGTTTTCAACAATAATCACACACACACACACACACACGTGCACAGCTTGTACATAGAGAAACAGACAATATTCAAAGTGTTGGCTAATTAAAGCAAAATCATGACAAAGACCAAAATTAAAATGCTCATTTGTAGGGTTAAAAGTTAGAGACAAAAGAAATGCCAATGTCATGATTTTTAAAATAGATGAAATGACACAAAGAAGGTGATAAGGTGACTCCTATCATATTCTTGACAGCAAAAAAAAATGAGTGAACATCCTGTAAGGTGGGCTCGCCAAGGTGCCTCCAAGGTTAGTAGTTGGCCCACAGTCACAAGGACTGTTGGTGAAGGGAGTCCAGGTGCACTGAGTTCTGAGGCCACATTCCTTCTTCTGCCTGGTTACTTCATCCTTAATCAGAAGGATCTCTTTTTTGGTGGTGCTGGGGATTGAACCCAGGGCCTTATGCAAGCAAGGCAAGCACTTTACCAACTGAGCTATAACCCCAGCCCATTTACTCAGAAGCTTTTCTACCAAGGCCTCACGATATCCACAAGTTTGCCAGCAACTTTCCATATTTTCTCATAATCCTTCCAACCAATCTACAAAACCAAGAGATCACTACTCCCTATTATTCCCATGAAAAAATAAGTTTTTAGAAATGTTAAGTTACCTATCTATATCAGCAGATTTAAAACCCAATTTCTCACATTTATGTCTAGACTTCTTTTTGTGTATCTTTTTCTTTTTTTCCCCAAAGATTCAGTCTAACCTACTTATTTCTCTTTTTACCTGTAAGTGCAAATTCTAGGTCTTACTCATCAGCATATCCCTCATCATATCTAAAAGAGTGCATGGGACATAGTGGGTGCACAGAAAATATTCACAGCTAAATATATGTATGTATAGGGGTGTGTGTGTGTGTGTGTGTGTGTGTGTGTGTGTGTATATATATATATATATATATATATATATATATATGCATATATGAGAAGCTTCTGATTAAATGGACTAGGGCTGTAGCTCAATTGGTAGAGTGCTTGCCTTGCTTGCACAAGGCCCTGGGTTCAATCCCCAGCACCACCAAAAAAAGAGAAGCTTCTGATTAAGGATGAAGTGTGTGTGTGTGTGTGTGTGTGTGTGTGTGTGTGTGTCATATATATACACGTGCACACACATACACATCAAATGTAAAGAGCATAAAGTTTAGAATGAGAAAGACTAGGATCATGTCTCTTTCCTGTCATTTCTCAGCTATGAATCTTTGAGCAATTCCTCATAACCTTCACGATTTTTCTGCTTACTAGGAAGGCAGAAGTATACAACGTATTCTAGGCCTAGGAAATAATCAATACTTCCCTGGTTAGGTTACAATCCAATTGACTTTTCCACATTCTTTTGGTGACCCATTCAGAAATGCTTTAGAAAGAGTTTAACAAGATGCTTATCCTATAAAAATAAATCTGAGTTTTATATACATACATATATATAGACATTTATACATAGACTCATATAAACATATATATCTTTATACCAAATGTAATGTCCCCTCAAGGGAAGAAGAGATTAGTTTGTCACACTATGTTACACTAACATTTGAGCATTCCTAACCACTCCTTCATTCATTTACTTGGCATTGAAGAAGGCCAATTGCAAGTGATGGAAACTGAAGTTTCAGAGAAGAGGCCTTTTGTTGATATTAGAAAAGAACTATAAAACTATGTGTTAAGGGCTGGGGTTATGGCTCAATGGCAGAGCACTTGCCTCATACATGTGAGGCAGTGGGTTCGATCCTCAGGATCACGTAAAAGTAGATAAACAAAATAAAGATATTGTGTCCTTGTATAACTAAAAAAATATTTTTAAAAAGCCTATGTGTTAAGAGTTATAAAGAAAAAAAGTACTAAAAGCTCTGTTCTTGGATCATTTCAAGGAGCAATTAATCTTCCATTTGTTTGGGTGGGAATGCAGATGAAAGGTTGGCAATTTCTTATGTAAATCAAATCACTCTGGCCATATTTAGAATATTCCAGTGTTACAACTTGTTTCAGCATTTCAGAATGGTAACTCTGTTACCTCCACAAAATGTCACACCTCATTTCCAGATTGTCTGTCCTCAAGTGAAACATATCACCTAAATGTGTGTGAGGGGGAAGAGGCACACATTTGGACACATCCAGTAGCTCCTGCTGTACTCCCAGGACATTCTTCAGGCTGAAGAATGGCCCTGTATGAAAGCTGCTTCATACAAAAACTTCTTTTTATGTGACTTTAAACTGAGTTTGACTAACACGCAAATGGCAGAGCAGCTCACAGAATGACCTCTTCCCCATCTCCCATTTCCCAGCAGAAGCTCTGATAAGCCATCTACAGCATAGCCATGGGAAGATTTAAAAATAGCTTTTCAGGCAACTCATCTTCATGCAACTCAACTGGATTCAACAAGTATATATCAACAGCTTTCTACCTTATTTAACTCCTTTGTAGAATAAGAGAGTATCTCTCTTGACAGATAATCTGAAATTGAGGAGCAGATTTATGATGTACACAAAGCTACAGATGAATCAGATCTTAAATGAAAAGACCCTTAATGATTTTGAAGATAAGGATATCAAGCCACTTTCACTTAGTATCATTATATAGAGCATAAAAAGATGAAGAAAGTGATAGATTCTAAAGATAGCATCATATTGTCAATAAAATTGTCCAGGGCCTCTGCATCAGGGCTTCATGGGCTATAAGAGGCGTGTTGACCAGGGCTGTAGTCTCAGATAACCTGAGTTTTACATGGGGAAGGATCTGCTTTGTTGTTTACAAATCTGTTCCAACTTTCAGTTCTTGCAGGCTGCAAGACTTAGGGCTTTGGTCTCTCGATTGCTACTAGCTATCCTCAGCAACTTAGCCCATGGTTGTCTCTACAGGTCAGCTCACAACAAGCAGCCTGTTTCTTGAAAGGCAATGAGGAGGCGAATCCCTTCACAGGATAAATGTTACATCTTATATAACACAGCAATTGCATACAAGTAATAAAGTACACTGGTGACCCTTGCTGTTTCTTCGTGTCAGAGCAAGTCACAGGCCCTTCCTGCACTCCAGGAGAGGGCTCACACACCCTGGATAACATGGGCCTAAGTGGGGGGACACCTAGGAGTCTGCTGGCTTTAATATCATTTTCTGCCTTCTGCTTAAACATTTATGAGGACACATTGGGCTTAAAGAAGAGCAGAGGATATTTCATTTTCTGAAGGATAAGGAACTTCAAGTGTTGATACAGACTTTACCTTCTTGGTTTGTTTAAAACAGTGTGAATTTTTTACATTTGTCAAGGACAAAGACATATGATAAAGAATAGAGAAAACACTTTTGTTTCCTTTTTTTTCCCCTCCAAAATCCTTAAAAATATAACCCCTGCAACAGGGTTAGAAAACAGGTTTTTGTTTTTGTTTTTTTTTTTTCTTTTTGAGACGAATTCATCCTATTCTGAAGTTGAACCCTGTCCTCAACTTCAGTGTTAATGTCCCTGTGTGTCCTTGATTCACCTAGCTATCTGCCGGCCTAAGAGGTGGAGACACCCAGAGTAGACAACTGAAAATGCGTGAAAGTTGGTACAAGCTGTTCATTTTTTAGGTGTACTTAGCTAGCTGTTTTGATAAGTTGGTGTTTCGTTGCAGTAAGGCAAAGGAAGGTTCTGTTCAGATCATTCCGTGAACATATAATTCTTCAAGGATTGAATTCCTCTTTAAAATATTATATTTTTCTCTACTATAGCCACAGACAAACTCTAATTTGGAGCCTAGTAATCTTACGTCTAACACTCGTATTCTTTAATCAAAAAGGAGGTTCCAATGAACCAAACTTAAAACTGGCTTTCAAAATAAGGAATAAAAGATCGTAGCAATAAACATATTTTTTAAAAAAGAAAAACTGAAAGTGAAGAATTCAGAATTCAGAATACAGAATTCCAGGATGTTTTCTATAACAAGGTCAGGCTTCAACACTTTTGAGGAGAGTGCATATGCCTCTTCTGATGCATATGAAAGTGGTTAATATATGCCTCTGTAGTGCAAAGAGGCAATCAGGGCTTGCTGAGAACTTCAGATTCATTAAATGTCGTACTTGTAATAATGCTCGATTATCACCTAGCCCCATCCTTACAATTCCAGTAGGACACGTACACTTAATGGTGGAAGTTGAACTGGCGACTATCACCACAAGTTTATATTTTGTCATTTATACACAGAGGATATAAATCACTCAGAAGGAAGAAAATTGAAGCTGTTTCTCCAATTTTCTAGGCCCTATTCATAGTCATTTGTTTCTGTTTCTGTCCCTTTCTTTCCTTTCCTTCTCTTCTTCCTGCTTTCCTTTCTTTTTTTGTGCTTACTTTTTATTGGTTACATTTTGAACAGATAAGGAGGTCAATTAATGAGAATGGAGATCCTAGCACCTGTCCAGATCTTGCCACAGCCACCCGACTCCACTCCCTCAGCAAAGCCTTCTTAGTACATCACAGACCACAAAGCCTTGACACATTACCAAATCTCTACAAATGAGTCCAATCAGTCCAATAAGTCTGAAATGATTTTTTTCATTGTTCAATTCTTCCATCTTTCCATCTACCATAGAACAGAACTCTTCTTCTTCTTTTATATGATATAAATAACTAAGCCTAAAGCTGGTATATAGATATCGCTTTAAAATATTTCTAGATTATTCCTATGGCCTCATACTGTGATTATTCTAAATAGCCTAGGATCTGAATGGCACCATTTTGCCAATGACTTGGACAATGAATACAATATAAATACTTCATTTGCATGCTTCTAATTTCAAAGTCAGCCTGCATGGTCAGGGATTACAAACTTTGAAGTAATAAATGCATCACAGTCTCTGAAGGCTCCATCACTTGTTCTTCTGTATGGTCTTTCCATGAAGTAGAAAGAGCACAGACTTTGAAGTCAGAGATGCCTGAGGTTCAAAGCCTAGCTTTGCTACCCATCCCCATGCAAGGTATGGGATACTTCTAAGTTTCAAATTCAACATTATGAAATGAAATGGTACTCTTCACCTAGCAGGGTTGTTATGAAGAGAAAATGAGAAATTGTGTAAGAAGAAGCCTGGCCTGGTATTTTTTGCAAGTAAGTACTTATTATATGGTACTTTTCCTTCCTTACTTTCAATAATAGCATAGCTAGTTAGGGCACAATAGTGTTAACAAAACCAACTGAGGTTTACAAATGAAAAGTTTCCTAATCTAATTATACTGTGGTATGTTCAAAGATTTAAATGCATGATTGTGTACCCAAGGCAGGCTGGAGAAGGGAGGAAAGCCAAGTCATTCTTGCTACAAATGAAAAGTAAGAGGAGAGAAGGGAAAAGGAATTGAGCATAAAATGGCGAAAATCTGCTCTAGGTTTGCTCTGGGTTCAGCTGTACAGTGTGAAGCTCTGGCTTTAATCCCCAGCACTGCAACAAAACCACAAAACACAAAGGTGAAAATTTACCCTATGTGTTTACAAAAATGAAATTGACAACATTGAGTTGAAGAATAGGAAGAAGAAATATTAATAGAAACTTCATAGTTCTTTGTTCCAAAACTGAGTTATAAAGTTTCTAGCCATACACTTTGTAAAACTGCTACACTCCTAGGGTACCAGGCTCTGTTAGTCAGCTTTGCATTCCTGTGATCAAAATATCTGACAAAAACAACTTTAAGGAAGAAAATTTTCTTTTGGCCTCACCGTTTCAGAGGTTCAGACATGGCTGGCTGGTTTATTGCTCTGGGCATGAGATGAGGCAGAACTTTATGGTAGAAGGGTGTGATAAAGGAAAGGTACTCAGCTGCTCATCTCATGACAGCTAGGAAGGAGAGAGAGAGAGAGAGAGAGAGAGAGAGAGAGAGAGAGAGAGAGAGAGAGAAACACACACACCAGGGATAAGACATAATCTGTAAGGGTGTGTCCTCAGTAACCTACTTCCTCCAGCCATGCCCCACCTGCCTAAGGTAGTCCATTCAAATTGTTCATGCATTAAGAGGATTAATTTGCTATTCATAATCTAGTCATTTCACCTCTGAATATTCTTCTACATGAGCTTGAGGGACATTAAAGATCCAAACCATAATACAGGGGTACTATATGACCAGTAACCAGGTATCACTGGTTATAAAAAGGGGCCATTCAATATGTGGGAGGGCTGTTAGATGATTTCAGCAAACCAAGAGCTCAATAATACATTCCAGGTAATTGTTGTGTTTTGACATGCCCACTGAACACCATGTGGCTATCATGGATAGAGAATGTTTTTTTTTTTTTTTAATTTTTTTTAGTTGTACATGGACGCAGTATCTTTATTTTGTTTATTTACTATTATGTGGTGCTGAGGATCGAACCCAGTTTCTCATACATGGGAGCCAAGCACTTTAAGGCTGAGCCACACCCCAACCACCAATTGGGAATGTTTTTCCCTACAATGTTCAGAATGAGATGCAGAAGACCCAAAGGGTACATTTTATCAGACATCTTCTGAAGACACTGAATATTAGTCAATCTTCTTTGAAGGCAAGAGAAAAAATATATACATAAAACTGGTTAACACAAAAGTTAAATAAGGAAGTTTCAAACTTTCCTCAAGAGACTATGTTGGTCCTGTTTACATTCCAGATGGCTGCTTTTCAGTCATTCCACCAAGAACCCACCCTCTTCCGGTTTTAGGAAGGCATGCTAAGTTTTCACTTCCGGTCTTTAAAATTAAGCAGGACAACTTGGTCCATATTCTCTATGTCAGGAGGCTCAAGAAGGTCCACAGAATCCAGAATCTCTGCTAAGGAGAAAAAGAATGGCCGTGATCCATGGGTTCCTTATCTATGAATCCTGCCAAGTGTCCCCCAAATCCTTGATGTTTTCAAAGCCCCAGACCAAAAAAAAAAAAAATATGAGTCCAAGTATTATTGACGTAGTTGATACTAATTATAAATAAGCTAGTATAGAGAAAGTGTTCTGTCCATTAATTACAGCCTTCAAATGGCAAAAACATTATATTTAGTATTGTACACTAATGTCAAAGTGGGTGAACAGTATCTATCTTCTTTTAACACTATTTTTTACAGGTTTCTTGTTTGTTTGTTTGTTTTCCCCCATGGAAAGCACTCACAGGATCATGTAAGTTGCCAATCTCACAGGGACCCTTGGAGTGAAGAGAGGGCAATTCTTTATCATAAATTTGCCTGGCTCACATTGAACTTCTCCTAGCTAGAAAGAAACTTTCTTATACTTGAACTTCCACAACTTTTTTTTTTTAAATTTGTATCCCTTGGAAGCATATTCATCATATCCAAGGAAGTTATTTATAAGTTATTTCCTTTACTTGAACAGATAGGCCACATTGCATCCACATTAGTGTGCCAAATGGGACTTCAGACAACTTGGGGATTCTCGGTATATAAGTACCGAGGGGAAGCAGAGCAAAACAAAACAAAATATTTTTAAAAACATTAGTTTCATTCCACAGATATAGAAATTTGAAGTTCAATTCTACATAGTAAAGTAGAAAGTGATTCATATATTTTGTTGACTCAATTCCTCCAGTTCCTCTCCTACAGGGTCCAGATCTTTAGAAGAAAAAAATACACTATTGTTTTAGCAGCTGCTTCAGGAGCAACTCTAGAATGTATTGTCAAAGCAGTGGAGAGAAGATGACAAACTGTGGAAACAGGCAAGTCAAACTCAGCGAAGGTGCCAGTCTTTAGAGGAGTGGCTGGGAAGGGCAAGGATGGCCATTCCATTCCTGCCTGCAGGGGTCCCTCCACCCAGGCACAGGGAACAAGGTCAGCAACAAATGGACATAAACTGGTGCAGTAAAATCACTTTCTCCTACCCCAGCTGTGAAGAAGGGATAAACACAAAGAGTATTCTTATTCAGGTCCCTTTAACCCTTCCTATCTCCACCCAATAACAAATTACAAACTAATAAAAAAATGTGCCATAAGCAAAAGAAAACTAGAGCCTAGAAGACAATGCATGGAACTTAAGTGGGTGAGTCCCAGGGAATGATGGGCTGCGTGCATCTTCGACTTTTTTTCCACATCAGTCTGCATTTGGTGATTTTTAAAAAATAACCCTTTTTAACAATCAAAAAGTGAAAGACATTAATGCTCATCATCAATAGCATTTGGACAACGCCTACCGTTTGTTAGTACTACGAAAGATTATAAACCTGAGTCCTGCCTTCCAGGAAAGCAAATAGCTTCCTTATTTCTGCACCACCCAGTTTTTAAGATTCTTGTAAGGTCAGTGCAGACTTACTCAGTCCCTAGATACATCAACTGAGAGCAGAAAAGCATTCCAAATGCAAAAATCAAGATTAATGGAGGATTTTCAAGCACCTGTATCTAAACAGTGATTGGTACAGAATATCTTCTCACTCTTCAGTAACAGCATTACTGGAGAGCACTGAAAAATACTTATTTTCTTCATAATTAGGTATCCTAAAAATGCAGTAAATGATGCAAAAAAAAAAAAAAAAAGAGCACAATGTTCAGAGCTGTCATTTTCAGATAAACACTTAGTCAACAATGCATTTGAGTTCGACCTGGTGTTACAGCCATTTGGGGCCTGATGGCTTGCTTCTATACTTTCATAAAGTCAGCGGTCTATCAATAATTTATCTAAAGCAGACTTGCTGCATTCAGGACAGAATGGTCAACCTCTCTACACCCGTTACCTTCCAAAATGCAAGTAAAAACAGCAGACAATTAAACAGAACTCCTTCCCCCAAAAGGTATGCAACTGCCTCTCTTGATTCTTAAAAATCATGATTTTGGGAGCAAAGTGGGGAGCAATGGGACAGACACTTAATACTAACAAAAATGGGTCTCTTTTTATTATATCAAGACACGCTCTTCCTATTACCACAGAGAGGAAAAGGGGATTGAAATGACTTAGCCAACTAGACTTGTGGTCTTCACAAAGAACATGGCTGATTTTTAAAATTTCATTAAATACTGAAATACAATAAGCTAAAGGGAAATGCTGATGATTTTGCTGAAATATCTATATGTCAACTCTTTATACATTTTAACTTGATTGCAACGGGACTCATGAAACAAGGGATAAGGGGTACTAGGACAAAATAATTTATTCCTTGTCAATTTATTAAGTGAAAGAGTCAACTCAGTCCAATGGAGGTAGTTTGCATGACTACAACTATTTCTCTTAGGTTTTCAATGTGCAGTGTTGGGAAAATAACTATCATTCAAGGTAGATTTTGATAACTGCTCTAAAGGAGACAGAGCCATCTTAGAATGTGTGGCAGTTGACTGAAGAGTTAAAAATTGAAATGACTTTAAGAGGCAGAGAGAACAAGCCAGAACGAGCTAAACTGCATAAACAAATATGTGGAGAAGGTACAATTTATGTGGAATATGTGGGAGGAACTGAAATTGGCCTATTAGGTTAGAAACCTGCAACTAACATGAAGCAGCAATGAGAATCAAGGCCAATAAGGCAATGGAAGAAAATGATGGAAACCTTAGGGTGGCAATGGGGACAGCATTAATCATGGTACTGAGCAAAACAAAAAGTCTGTGGCCAATGCAATGTGACAGTTCAGAATCTCTTGACTTCATTTTGTCATAACCCCCACCCCTACCAGCTATCCAGTTTGAAGGCAAAGAAGGCTACGTCTAAAAATAAATATAAACTTCAAATATGCTTGTGGTCAAAGCTTAGCACCAACCACATGTGTTGAATCCAATAGCAAAATTATAAAGGGGAAGAGGAAGTAATGTGTGTGCCAATAAGGAGGTGAGTTTAGTTCACCATGAGATCCCGTCTCAAAAATGCCCCCATCTGGAATCAGTTCAAACCCCAACCACTGGCCTGAAGTAGCCTTGAGTAACTGCGAACACACAGAACCAAAAGGGTAGGCAGTCTGTTGGCGTCGGGGATAAACACCTAGGTTCGCATCCTGAATATCTTATTAACATTTCCCATCTCTGTGACTGTTGGCACAGCCTTTCCTTACTCAGAGCCTTCCTTTTCCAATTTGTAAACAAGGATTTTGAAGATTCAGGGCATGTTTTTCAACTTTAATAATCTGTCTTTAAGTGTTGCATGCTCTTGAGTAGGTAAGATTCTCATTACCAGTCTCACGGTGGACATACCATTCGAAATGTCCTCTTCCGTGTCACAATCCTGTTGTTTCTGCTCAGTGTCAAATGGCTCCCATTCCCTACTGCTTCCCTTTGCAATTTTCCTAAAAGTAAACTTCCATGTTCTCCTTCTCCACAGGTCTATAAACTGCTTTAAGATTCTGCTGGACTCATGTTTGTATTCTACAGAGCTCCTAGTCCAAATCTTATGAACAGTGGTCACTCAATAAATATTTGTGGAATGAAAGAATGAATAAAATGCCAGTTTTTGACTGAGGTCTAGGTTTTATTCATCAAAAAAAAAAATTCCAGAAAAATCTTGGAGGAAGTAGTAACAATAAATATCAAGGAAGAACATTGTTGCTCCTGTTATTTTTACATTTGGATATTTCCAAGGATATTTGCAGGACAGAAAAAGAAAAAGACATGATTGTCCAATGGAAAAAAACGGCAAATCATTCAGTAATCTTGAACGGTGCCAGATTGTAATTTCTAGCTAAAGGCTTTATTCACAGATTCACATGCATCAGAGAGAGAAGTATGAAGCCTGAGGACCTAACGTCCAATCTTGCCTTTATGCTCAAATACCTATTAAGAAACAGACAGTATTTTGGCTGTTTGAATGCTACTGCAAAGTCTTGAATTAGAGCCCTTTAGCACTAAAACTTACTTGATTGGAAGCAATTATACATACTGCACTTCTTAAGGCTTACAAATCTTTACTACCTGAAAAGTTAAAGAGTTCCTGGAGAAACCCCATTGCAGAGGTGGCTTAGCACTTGGTTATGGAATTTGCTTTTACACACCTACCAACACCCATTCTGCGTGTCATATCGTGGGTGTGAACTAAATGAATTACTATTGTACATCGTTCATGTTAGAGGCATAAAATTATAAGCGCTTCAATCTTCAGAGTTAAACACACACACACACACACACACACACACACACACAAACCCCAACTCCACCAGGAAATAGAAAAAAAAATCTAATTTAACACATCATCTTTAAGAATAAATGAGGTTACAAATCTACATTTGGAAGAACAGAATCTAGTCCATATGTACCAGATACCATTTTTTTTTTCAAACTTAAAACTCCGGATTCCAAAATGTATACTCTTTCTCTATACTGAGGTAACAGCTTGTCAGAGAAATGTGGCAAGCAACAGCAGGACTAGCACAGCAGATGGGGCATATTTTTATACTGGCTTTAAGTGATAATGTGAGTTTACATAGGGTCATCCTAAATATTGTTTCAGTGCATGAAATGACTCGAGTCACTGTCTAACCTTGAGTAGGCTGTTTTGCTTTCGGTTCTCAGTCTCAATTTGTTGCCGTCAAGGCTTCGTCAAGAGAAGTCTATCTTTCCTTTGAAATAGGAGCCGCACAAATTTCTACGATCTTCTCTTTTCAGATTCTTGCACACATTTTACGCAGACATTTAAAAAAAAAAACAGGGAAGAAAATAAATATCAAAACTACTTTCATGAACACTGTCTGCCCATGCGTTACAAATGGTATGTATTCCAAGAAGGGAGGAAAATAAAAGTGCTAGGTGGTGAGGATGGGACTCTTTTATCCTAATCTCAGCTCTTCTAAGTGACTCCAGAGTATCTCTGAGCTGCTGTTTCCACATCTGGAAAATGTCAAAAGGGAACTCCTGTAAAACACTGATCAAGGCTTTGAGGATTCTTGTCCTTCCCCTCTTGTGGCACAGCCTATTTTACTTGCTGCTAAAATGGACAGGTTTTGATAACCTCTAACTCCAACTTCAAAAGACTGCAGGGGTTGTAATCAGCACAATTTCCTTTTAGTTCATTCACAAAGAAGAATACATATCATCTTAAGAAAATATTGTGGAAGCCTTGAGAGTGTGATCACTCCTATCAATGCCTTTTCTGTGCAGGCATCCTCCAGGGGCAGAGCCCCAAACTGTAGAAACAGTGGCTTCTCCAGGTATCTCCCATGGGGAGCGATGTATTGGAAGAGAGCAGGTGGAGGTTTTGAGATTCCAGCATGATATTGGATACTGTTTCCTTTGTGAATCTCCTCTGTCCTCTTCCAATCTAATGCAAACAGAATGTGAGCACGCAGAGGTCAGGGATTTTATTATTTTGTTTAATACTGAATCCCAGTGTCTAGAAGAGTGAATGGCACATAGTAGGTACTCAAAAAATATTAACCGAATGACTAGCAAATGACAAGTCCACTTAAACACGCCCCTTTCCCTCTTCCCTGCTTAAAAACAAAATTATTATTCTAAAGAGAATATGCTCTGTTTCCTCTATAAGGATATACAGTGTGCAGAATTAGGTATCATCTAAGTTTAGACAGTACTTTTAAGTTTGATTGAGGCAGAGTGCCTAAGAGTATGCCATTCAGACTCATAGTCCCCTTTTCTCTCCATTAAGCCACTCTGTCCCAATCAAACCTACAAATCCAGAGGCCCAGGTCTCTTATTTGAACAAGGGCAATGCTGTGTGAACATTTCTGGTCTTTCAAGTTCCACTTTTAAGAGTGGAATGATAAAACAATACTTTGGAGAGTCACTGGATTCAAATGAGATCAAGTTATAACTTTGGATACACAGAAGTAAGAATTTGTTCCTAGGTCTCTTGACTACAAATATGAATATGTGATTGGCTTGCTAAGTTATAAAATACTACAAAAATATTAATAGTGACTAACATCATAATTCTTGAGTTATAGGCTTCTTGAGTCAGCACACAATTAACTTATTCATCTAATTATGAATGAATTGGCCAGTACTTGATAATAGTGTCTGGCATAGTTGGCTTTCTGAGATTGAATGGCTGGACAGATGAATAAAATTATGAAATCTTAAAAGGGATAAATGGAAATGACTACATTTTTTCTAGAACATTAATTATAGACAGGATGGGTCAGATCCTGACAAATAAAGGCAGAGGCTAAGATAAAACCATGTCCTAAAGGCAAAATTTACTACAATGAAAATTTATAATTCCCCACATGTTCAACAAAAATGATCCATGTTACAGAGGAAAAGATATATTTAAACATATTTAGGAAAAAAGGAATACGTTAGCTATGTTTAGAGATGAAATTTCTAATATTCTAATAAAGCAATAACTACTTAAGAGAGAATTATGTAAAAAAATTGAAAAGTCATTTGTCAGAACCCATGTTTTCCTTTATGCTGAAATTCTACCTTTTAGATTGTATGAAAGTTTTACATTTTCTAGAAGTTGACCATGTTTACATACTATGTTGCAATGAATGTCTGTAGTAGCATGAACAGAAAATGGGCAGGTACTATATTTACAATACGTTTCTACACTGAATTCCAATAAACTGAAACAGAGGTCAAAAGGGACATGGCAGCAAAATCCAAATTTGAGAAGGATGCGTTTAGGAAAGATAAGCATCACTACACAACAACCCTTAATCATAATCACCTTAGTATCCTAATAATCTAGATAGTGGTTCATTGCAGATGTGGGGAGGGAGGGCATACAAGCCTCTCTGGGGCTTAATGCACTGGGTGTGTGTGTGAGGGGGGGTGTCACACACTTTAATGATGGGTGGTGGATGCCAGGTGAGGTCATGTCCTGCCATGCAGGGGACACTGCCACCCAGTGAGCCACTGCCACACAGTTTCTTGCCCTGAATGCCAGCAATACCCATCAACAAAACAAAAACAAAACAAAAACAAAACAAAAAACCAGACTGTTCACTTACTCCCCAGTTTTCTCTACTTTTTTATCCCTGGCAACATTACTTTACCTATCACATGAAAAAACAACGGTCACAAAGATAACTACTATAGAACACAAAACAGAAGATACTAGAATTTTCAAAATTATTTAGGTATCTTTATTGTTTCACTTGAGGTTTGAGACAAGGAGCCAATGTAGCTCCTCTGTCTCTCCGCATCTGTTTCTCTCTCTCTCTCTCTCTCTCTCTCTCTCTCTCTCTCACACACACACACACACACACACACACACACACACACAGACACACACACTCACCCACCTCTCTAATGGTTAAACAATCACAGTTAAGGTGAGTATAATTTTTACAAATTATTTTTAGCAGGCTACTGAGTGACACTGTTAGAATACACAAGACATAAGTTCAGAATTGTTTGAGTAGAGGCAAAGATCCTTTGATAGAGAAATAGGGCAACTGAAACATCATGTGTGATTTTGTTTCTTCCTTCATTCAAACAAGGCTATGGGACAGCTTCTAGTTTTTATGCATGAACAGCACACCACCGTGAGTAACAGATAAATCTTCATAGAGCTTCGTCTCTAACAGGGGTGCTATGACATACATTAAGTAAATTTACTATGGAAAAGATTAAAACTCCTGTTAAAGGTGTATGACAAACAATTCAGAGGGAGGCAATCATTTCATTTCAAGGATCTGAAAAGGCTCACAGGTAACACCTGAAACCAAAATGTTCCTGCTCTACCCTTACTGTGGCTCCTTGTCCTGCCCTTGTGTTCTAAACACACACACACACACACAGGACATAGATCATGCTGTAGGTTTAAGTAGCAATGTGATTGATACAAAAATGAGGGGTAGAAGAATAACACCATGTTTGAAAGAGTTTATATTTCATTGACTGGGTACAAAGAGATTTTGAGTGTAAAAAATGAAACCGTCTATGAAACATTTAATTTACCTAACACCTTGAAATATTTATTATAGATTATTTGTTATATAACTCCCCCCACCCCCTTCTTGAGTTTATATTCTGAAAGTAAAGAAAACTTAAAGCCTAAATGCCAGGGGTACCAGAGCCTTTTAATGAGATCCAAGACACCTGCACAGCAAGTGATCCTGGGACACCCAGCCACAGACAGCTGAGGCACAAGGCAAGTTCACACTGATTTTTATTCCCCCTACAGTTTGCAGTGTTTCTCCCCTGTTCTCGGGCTTTTTCCCCCCATTTTTTTCCAGCGGACTTGTACTGGCTCTGTTCTGTTTGGTGACACTTTGTCAATGAGATACATTCCATTCAGTTCAGAAGTTCATTAAATACAGATAACACACCATTCTTGTAAGCTGACTGATGTTTATTAATGTAACATGCGACACAAATAATACAGCAGGGAATCTGAGCTTTCCTTTGCATCACTCAGGCATCTAGAATAATACAGTTCATCTGCAATTCATCAGGGGCTTATAATATTATTTACATATTTAAAGATTTCTTGAAAGTCACATGCCTTTGAGAGATTCAGGAATGTGTGCACTGCACAAGGATAAATCACATATAAGCAATGTGCTGATTCACTCATCCCTAAATAGCTTTAATTTTTATGCCTGCATTATGAGGGGATGAAGAAGAAAAGGGATAGAGGAGAGGCAACCAAAAGATCTTTATGTAATTAAGCTTTGGGTATTGAATACCATGTTTGAGATTATTAACCAAGACAATAATATTAACCTTTACATTTAAATAGTAAGTGCAATTTTCAAAGCATGTCCCCCCGTTTGTTATCTCATTAAGCTGGGTTTTTCTCCAGTGCTTTTCTGAGGAATGAAAACAAACACAAATTAAACAAATACTATCTACCTGGCTTCCATTGCTCACATAGCCTGGCCAGCAGGAAGGATTTTCAAGTGTACAGGATGAAAGAACTGAAAAAGAAGTGCGTGATGCTTTGGACCCCTCTGGCTACTTGAATTTCAATAATGGTTTGTGTCAATTGAATCCATTCAGATAACAACCAGCTCAATGATGCTACAGAACTACCTGGCTTCCAGGAATAAAAGGGCTAGCAAGTTTAATTCCAGAAACATTGATGAAATGTCTCCTTTTCTCTTAAGAAGCTTATGGTTTAGGAAGAAATAAACAAGCAAGATGTCTGCGTAACCGAGAGAAATGATTCAAATATTTTTATTGTCTCCATCGAGAATGGAGTGAACAATTTCCCTTTCTCTCCCTTCCCTCTTTCTAGCTACACTAATAACAGGTGTTGAAATGTCAGTGTGTGTGCATGTACATTGCAAAAATAGTCAAAACTTTTACTTAGGAGTTGTAAAAAAAAAAAAAAAAGCTTAAGCTCTCACTTAGCATTATAATATTCTTTTTATCCCCCCAAAACTGCTGTCTAAAATGCGAATGAAAAAGAAAGAGTTCTTTAAGAAAAATGAGCTCTCCTCAAATTAGTCTTTTAGACCTATTTCAGGACAGGAAAGATATCATGTTTTCACTGAGGAGAAATAAAATTGCGGGAAGAGGTAATAATCCTGTGATTAGTAGCCTTAGAAGCATCTCACGATTCCTGAGAACAGAGGCAGGTAAGAAGTTTGAGAATGTAATCAAACAAACAAAACAACAACAACAAAAAAAAAAACCATGCAGACAAATGCACACACATGACTGAGCTATATACCATTCCATTTCAATTGTTCTTACATCCTAATATTTTGTTTTTGTGCTGTTGATTGAACCCAGGACCTTGCACATGGTACTCAAGTGCTCTGCCACTCATAGATGTCCCCAGCCCTCATGTGACTGTTTTAAAAGATGCAAACAATGTTGGCCAGAAGACACTGGATCCTATTATATGTAAAGTGAAAACCTATGGATAAGCAGTGAAGAATAAAGGGGAAATGGATTGAAACAATAAGGATTAAAAGTCAGAGGCAAATGAATTGCAAAATCTTTTCTAGTTCTCAAACTGTGTTCTGTGTGTATGTGCCGGGTAAGAGATTGTGTGGTACAGGACTCAGTCTACAAGCAGACCAACAATATAAAGAAGCCTGGTGGCAAGAATTCTTTCCAGGCTGTAAGATGGAGCAGAAACTTGTAGCAATCCATAGGAAATGAAGAACTTCTGTGCTTCACTAGGGCTTTAGCCCAGGCTACCAACCTGCCTACTTGCCTACCAGACTCCTATTTTGTATCCATCTAACATGGGAAAACAGCTGTAGAAACCTTTTTATTTTTTTAAACAAATGAATGGCAAACGAACATATCAAAGGCACTTAAGTCCTCTGTTAGCAACCTGTGAGCAACACAAATAACCACACATGATAGCTTACTTGATGATTACACAGATTCAGGGGCAAAGATTTGTAATCTTGTTTTACAGATGACAAACTGAGGTTCTGAAAGAAGATGTAACCTGTAAAGATTGCACTACTCGGAATCTACTCAGTCCAGGACTCCTGACTTTAATTCTAATGCTGTACCCACTGTGTCATGTTCTAATCACTCATGTTCAGTGATCATGAAGTCCCTATGAGACAGAGAAATACAACACACATAACAGAATCTAATGCTAAAGAAAAAAGTACAACCACTACAAATGAGGTTTTCTTATACCATTAAAGGACCCATCAAGATACACTACTATTTGTTAACATTTACTATGAATCTGGAATCTATTTGGAAACAAAGTTCAGATGCAGGGTAGGATGTCAGGTCTGTGGTTGCTAAGAGCACCTTATTTTTCCTGAAAGGACATTAAAAATCTCTAAGTCACTCCATCATTATTTCACTAAATCCACTCTGCAACTTTCAAACCTAAATATTGTGTGGAAAGGGGGCCCCAGAAGATCATCAAACAATTCTTCTGCCTTCAAGGCAAACATATTTAACCTAAAACACCAGGCTGCTGGGCCAGCAATGAAGCCAACAGAAAGAACCAGGCTGTGGCACCTGAAGTCCTGGGGGATGTAAAGATAATCCCCAATGAATGCCCAGGTTCCCGACTCTTGAGGGAAATGGGCAAATACTGCCCCAAATAGGAGTCACTAAAAAGGCAAAAATACGTATGGATGAGGCTGGGGTTGTGCTCAGTGGTAGAGTGCCTGCCTTGCGTGCAAGTGTGAGGCACTGGGTTTGATCCTCAGCACCACATAAAAAATAAGATATTGCATCCACCTACAACTAAAAAAGTATATAAGTTAAAAAAGTATGTTTAAAAATACATATGTCTGTCATAACCATATCTTTATTATTAGTCCATAGATAATGTCTAAGGTTCCTGAATACAAGGACAGAAAACATGCATTTTTCTTTTCCCAAAACATAAAGCTATGCAAATGCCAGGAAAATACAGCTAAGAGTGTCCTGTATGAAGCGGGACTGAGTGGAGACAGGAGGGGCACAGAAGAGAGGATGTTTGTTTTACGCTGATTAGTTCTATTAGCTTGTTAAGCTGGTGGCATGTATTACTTTAATTAGAAAATAAGGTGGAGAAGTATGAAACATTTATCCATGTTTAAATGACAAGAACACTGGTTTCTCATTTATCACCACTGTCACTGTGTTGATTAATAAACAAATACTTCAGATAACCCTGAGGCAGTCAAGGAGTTTGTAGGTTAATGGGGACACCAGGATTGCACACGTCGAAGCTGGACTGTTATACATTTTTTATGTGGCACTTTTCAGGTTGCAGAAGCCAGTCTCACAAGGATGTTAAGAGTGGGCCAATAAATTGCTATTGGTATGGAAAAAAGAACTTGTACCTCTATCTGGAGGAATCTATGAAGGTAGAGAACATGTGGTATTCTTTGGTTTAGCCAACTTGGATTTGTTTGTAAGGCATTTTTGAACAGATGACAACTTTATTAGAAGCAGAGAAATGAATGCAATGGGTCATTATGTGTGGGGATCAGCTCTTCAGTTGGATTCAGTAAACAGTAGGGACCATGAAGGAAACTGGGAGCAAAGACTGGTAAAGTAAAAAAAAATATATTTTGAGTATCAGGCTCTGGAGTACAGACCTGTTCCCATAGTTGTAGGAAGCTGTTCAAAGATAAATTAATGAGTAACAAAGTGACAAACCCAAAATGAAAAGAGCATATAAAATGTAAGAAAACTAGTGGTAAAGCTAAATTTACACCAGCCTGTGATCAATGATTTATAATATCGAGGAGAGCCAAGTACAGCAAATAATGTAAAGGCAAAAAAAAAAAAAAATTAAAGTTGTAATGATAGTCACACAATCCCTTGCCATTCTAATATTATTTCTCATCCAGATCAAAGTAAAACAACTGTAATAAATTCCTTTTACTCTCTGCTTTGGAATATCCACACCTTGACAGTTCTTGGGCACTTACCAATCCCTATGGTATTAGGGAGAAAGTGCACACTGGAGGAGGAAGAGGAAGATATAATTGGATTTAGATACGATATCCTCAGACAACTTTAAACCTCCAAACAATTCAGCAATTAATAAAATACCTGAAGACTTGCAAAATATTCATGGACACAGTCCAACGTGAACTGTAATTGAAAAGCCCTGTGAGAAAGTAGGGATCCAGTGTTATTTTCAAAGGAGGTAACAGAATCTCCCTTTTGAGAGCTATAGAAAGAGTGGTTGGCTAGCAGCAGGATTATGTATTAGAAAGACAAGTGATACTGGAAAGCTTGGGCTGGAATTCTCACTTCCCAACTGATTGGTCAGGTGACACTGTCTCCTCATCTATCCCACTGAGTGTTGTAAACCTCCAGGGGCGACTTCAGGTGAATGAGCAATGCCAAAGTTAAGTATTCTACACTATTATTTTGTCAAGTGGGGAGATTTCACAGGATCTTCATTCCACATGGAGAAAATGAGTGTAACTGCTCATGATCACACGTCTAGACAGTAGGGAGGTTAAGACTCAGGGCTCCAGGACCCCTCCAGATTTAAGCACCAGAAATGGTTCACCTGTCACTAGTACAACAAGGACACTGTCTGATGTCATTTGCTATAATTTGGGAAAAACTGAAGCTTCGTCTCAAGGCCTTGGCAGGTGAGCAAAAAGGTTGTTGCTGTTTTTTCCAACACTTTGTTTTTAAATGTAATTGTTTGTTTGCCTTTTTTGAGTCCACACAATCTGTTCTTTGATTTGGGATCTCAAACAGTTTGCTATTGCTTCACGGTTTTGAAGATCGGTTTTTAAAAAATGAAACCAACTTGCTGTCACAGACTGTGAGCTCTATGGCAGCCAATATTTGCAGGCATAGCAAGTGGAGGGAGGTCTTCCAGCCTGTCTTCAGGACCCTTACTTTGAGGCCTGGCAGAGCTTGTGTGCTCCTGGGCAGGGGTCTTTCTCTTAAAATTCAAAGTGCTTACTAAATGTAAGATTTTTCATTGCTTGCAATTTGCACCAGGGAACATTAAAGTCATTGTTAAAAGTTGAATACAAGCTGGGCATGGTAGCAAATGCCTGTAATCCCAGCTACTGGGGAGGCTGAGGCAGGAGGATTGCAAGTTCAAGGTCAACCTTGGAAACTTGGCAAGACCTTGTGCCAAAGTGACAAAAATTTTAAGTGGCTACAAATGTAGCTTAATGGTAGAGTGCTTGCCTAGCATATATAAGGCCCTGGGTTCAATTCCAATTATCACAAGGGGTAAAGAAAAAAACTGAATGAAAGAGATTTCATCTGAAAATTTTAAAACAAAGTTGGCATAATCCAATTTATATAATATAAACTTGCAGATGGATTAATTTTCCTTAATGCCTAGTAGATATCATCTCCTATCCTTTGAGAAGGACTCATTAGAACTACTAGAATTTTAGAATCTCAAGGTTAAAAGCAACCTCCATGGTGATCTATTCAACCACAGCTCTATTCCATTTAAGGAAAGATCCTCACTGAGATGTCCCAGCCTCTCCGTGGATGGTAACCACACTGTTTTCAAAAGCAATGGCATTTTGTTTTGGAGAGCCAGAGTTTGGATTTCTCATCATTGAGTGAATCTATGCTTCTTCCATGTTCCTTATCCACATCATTATTCCATTGTGACATTTATTAAATAATCTTATTAACTGTGCCTGTGACTTTTGTCTTATTCATTTTATAAAACCCATTTTATGCTTCATTTCTTTCTCAAAGTGGACCAGGATCATTCTATCCTTCTCTTATGTTTCTTCCTGATAGAACTTTACCTGCCAAACTCAGAGCTCTTTTCTAGGTGCTGCTAGGAAAGAGACCTTTTTTTTTCTAGGCATTTTCTTATTTTGTAGTTAAAAACAAAGCAAAACAAGACAGGGGTGTATTTTAGACAGACATGATATTCAACTGATAGAAGAACGTGCAAAGGGTCAGTTAACGCTAAAGAAGTGCCTTTACTACAAAGAAACCACGAGCCTAAGAGTAGTTCACTGTACATCTTCTGTTGTTAGCCGACTCCCCAATGATATGCATGCCTGTGGATGAGAAATAATTTATACCATTTTCTTTTACATGTATATACTTTTTTTCATATAAATTCTGTAATTTATTTAATTACCCATTTACAGGATACTGGCCCAACCTTAGGACGTTCCTGGACTACATATTCTTTTGGTTCATCATCTGAGTATGATTGGAATTGTTTCTTCTCTCTCTGCTGAATCTATGTTCCTCATTCCTGACTCACTAACGTAGAGCAGGTTGGAGTGATTGAGGATTTATTTGTGAAGGGATTCTTATACTTGAAGATGCAGACTCTGTAATCTTCAACAGCACATCCAGGAGGAGACTTACAAGCTACTGAGGACTGTGCAGAAACTCAGCAGGACTGAGAAATATTGATGGACTCATCATTTTTGCTGAGTGCAATGCCTAAGCACACATTATTTGGAGAAAATTGTGGAAAATTGTTCCATTTGGTATTGCCATTGATTTGTGGAGACTGTGGAGTGTATGTGAGTACACACACAACTCAGCCAGAAAGAGTTTCATCATCTGCATTTTAAGGATGTTGTTGATTTTTTCACACACAAAAAATGTGGGATCTTGAAGTAAAATGTGGTTAAATTAGCAAGATATAGCATTTTTTAAGGCATGCTAACAAACATAAACAATCTCCAGAACTTTTTACCTCCCTGTTTGCTCATTTTCCACTACCAGAAATGTCCTTTTCTTTATACTCCCGATTAGGGCATTGACTGCCCAAGCTCAGCTGGCAAGACCTAATCAGCACTATTTTCCTTTGGAACCTCCTTACAACTCCTAAAGGACGTCATTCTTCCTCATGGTACTTAATACACTTGGCCTTCTATACCCATTTGTGTACTAGCACAAATCAATTTTTGCATGAATCATTTTTTTTCCAAGTTCCAGGTATAAATATAAAGGGGTCCTCAGGAACTCTTTTGTGGTTTTTTTATTTACAAAGTTTAAAACTAAGATCACGGACATTGTATATAGCAAACAGCTCACAGAGGTCAGGCGATACTGGCATGGTAAACCCTCACTCCATGCTATCACCAAGCAATGGCAGCTATGGCAGATCACTCTGAGTTCTAGTTACCAGGGTTAAGCACAGATGTTAGAGAATAACCAATTAAACACTGGTTGATTTTACCTCTAAGACCCATGAACAGATATTATCTAATGTACTGATCCAAGTCTGTCATTTTTTATTTAATGAAAAAGGAAATGGAAGGTCAAAATGCAAAGAAGCAAAAACTAACAAGGCAAATAAATTTACCTCACAAACCTAGTGACTGAGCATTGTACACATAACCTTCATTGGGTATATTAGAGAAGGTGTATGAGAAATGCCCATGAATGCACTTAAAAGTAAAGTGAATTTAGTAAAAGTATGTATGCATTTGGCTGGGAGTACAGCTCAGTGGCAGAGCACTCATCTAGCTTGCAGGACCCCCTAGGTGAGATCCCTCACACAGCAAAAAATGCAACCAAACAAATAAAAAATAAATAAGAACAATGTGTGTGTGTGTGTGTGTGTGTGTATGTGTGTATTTGCAAAGTTTCACTGCCTTTTACCATGAGTTTTCTGCTTTAATTTGGACTATCTCTTAGGGAGGAATGACTTTAGTTCAAGAGTTTCTTTGTAATCCATCTGTTTGGAACTCAGGAATTCATCCCTCTCATAAAAACAGTGCTATAACTGGATGTTAGGTTCACAGGCTAATCCAAATATTCTATTAAATCCATAATTATGTCAAACAAAATAAAGACATGGTATGACAAGTTCAAGAGAAAAGTGATGATAATAAAAATAATAACTAAAAATTACAGAGACAGAAACTGCTCTAAGAGAACTTCACATGTGCTCATTTAATCCTTATGACAAAAGCCTGATTTATATTCCTTTTCATAGATGATGCCCAGAGAGGTTAGAAGAGGTCCAGAGCTAATAAATGAAGCCGCAAGATCACAACTATGACAGTGGATTTCAAAGCCTATCTCCTAACCTCTGTGCTTTATTTCTTCTTGCTAAGAAAAAATATACTGAAAGCTCACCTTCTCACTTGCTCAGGCAAGAGTAGGCAGCAGAATCAATCCCTCTGCTGAAAGGGCAGAAGGAAAAGGAGACATTTTTACACCAGTGTTAGAGATTTCTATGGCCTAAGAACTGAGGCCAAAATTAAGGCTTTGAGGGTCACAAATCTTGAACATTTGGGACTAAAAATTTGGAAAGAAGACTGAGCATGCATATGTAGAAGAAGCATCTGGACAGTGCTCTATAGGGGATGCAAGATGGAGGCCAATGGTTACCAGCACTGTGAATATTGGGATCCCACTGTCTTCCCTCAATAGCAGGGGGCATTTAAACAGGTTCTCCTTCTGGAGAACAATCAGTTGTAGAGGGGGATATGGGCAATGGAGAAGGGGAAAAATAAGACAAAGTAGAGAAATCCCCATGGAAAATCTTCCAACAGCCTAGCGAAGGCAGCCATATGTCTGTAAGGGGAAAGTGCAGCCCACTGTTGCTTTAGCTAATAGCATGTTCAATAACGTCAGGTGCAAAAGCAAATGTCTTGGCAACGTATGAAAGAAGACAGGTTCCTATAGTACAGACAAAGAAAAAGGCCCTTTTCTCCTGTATTTCAGACCAATTACAAATTGCAAGGAGTATGTGTAGACTTAGGCCAGGGAGGTTTGACTCCAGGGAACAGTTCTGTAGCTTTAGAGTAAGCTGTAGGGTCAGGTAAGTTTTACTGTTTACAAACAGTGGAACCCTGAACAAGACTTTTTTCCTTAATTAAATGGGGGAAATGGTTACAACCAATCTCTACCATAAAGGTCAAAGATACAAAGGATTTAACGGTATTTCATAAACTACGATACCAGATTAGCTGCCAAATTTTATTTTCTGATAAGGTCGAATCTTCTAGAAAATTGTTTGTAAACTTGAACATATCTCAGAATTGTCTAAAAGAATTAGCCATTTCAACTTTACACTATCCAGAATTCAAAGAAGACAGATAACCCCTCTTCAAGGCCTACCCTCTGTAGCCTCTGTCACCAGGAGCAGGATTTGCTAATGTGCATGTCCACCTCACGTCCACCTCCAATAACACACTAGGAACTACAGGAACATAGGCTGTGCCATCATTGTCTCAATATCCTGGCATCTGACAGAAATTACTAAAGTACATTATATCCTAAGAATGAGCTGATTGAGGAAGAGGGGAAATTATGTGAATATTTTATCCAACATCTTTTAGCCACTGTAATTGCATATGCGTGTTTCTTTTGGATTGTTCTGAATTTTACTATGAGTTCCAGAACAACATGTGGTATAAAATGAAAATATGATTGGGGACAATATAATTTTTTATTATTCTCCTTTAGAGATTAATAAGTTTTCATAGACAAGCAATCATTTGCCATAAAGAGACAAATAGGAAGTGTTGTAGAGTTTGTGGACCATTCCATCTCCCTGAAAGTACTCAACTCTGCTGTATAGAGATCATCTACAGACAACACCCAAACAAATGAGCATAAATGAGTTCTAATCAACATTATTTACAAACACATTAGTGGATTAAATTTGGCCCAGGGCCACCATATGCTGATCTTGTTCTAGATATATAACATGAAGCCCCCTTTCTCCCATTTCTAATAATTCTAAGTCGCTCAGATCACGTGAAATATTAAGTGTCAAATACCCTATAGCTTGATGACCAGTCTCAAAATGTAGTCAAACATTTCAACACCTGTGAAAATGCTTGCGCCTCCTTATTTCCAATAGCACTTGGTATTCATCCATTAAAAGCCAATGACAAGAACAGAACGTAATAGAAAAGGCAAGCAGTAGTGCTAATGCATACATCCTTTAGGTGTGAGAGACAGAAGCCTTGGTCTTACACAGACAGAAACATTCAACATTAGCAGCAGCGTCTCATGTTATCAAGAGATGATGTTCCTGGCTTCATGCTTGTACTATCTGACACAGAATGAATACACAGTAAACATGCCTGGAAGAGCCCATGAGTGGATGTGATTCCAGTTCATGAGGTCTTTCTCACTGTGGACAGAGTTTTTGATAATGACGCCCCATCAAGCAGCTCTACAGGCTTTTTAACTCTATTATGAATCCACAACAATTTATCTGTTGTTTTCTCTCCAATATTAAACTGTTAATGTCTAAATGACTCTGTACTGAGGATGTAGCAGAATGTCGGCAATGTACAGAGCATAAATGTTTATAGGATGAATGGACAGAGGGGTGCCAAGCACCAGACAGAGTGTGTCACTGAGTGAGAAATCTATCCTAATCTGAATCATATCAGGAGAAGGGAATTACAGAGAGAGATATACAGATATGAATATTAAATAGCTTCAGTGCTATCGAAAAGGAACAGGGTGGAAGCCTGGTTAACAAACGTGCCCTATAGCTAAGGCGAATTCCCTCCGAAGGACTTCATCAAAGATTCCTGTGTGTTTCAATGGTTCCTCATTTATTATGGTACTTAATTTAAGAAAGAGAATTCCTTTAGTACACATTTATCTCTGTTCCTTGATTATGAACCTCTCAAAGACAGGAATCAGTCGACTCAGGGATTACAGTTGATTCTTCTGTCTCTCGGACTCTACTTCATTTCTTCTGTGGCTAATTGCAAGTCTTGATATAGTAAAGACCTCTGTAACTATTTGAGGATGAAAGGATTTGGGATGCTAGACAAAGGAATGTATATACTTTGCTATCACTTCAGGATTACAAAGAGGGTTTTATCTAGGTCACAATTTCTGCTGTGCTTATCACTTCCCACAGGGCACTGGGTTTTACTGCAGGAGCTATAAGTTCTATTATGGTCTGCTTAGACTCCTTTGGAGAGGCTGAGATGAGAACTGAAACTAAAGAAGCATTAGATCTCACAGGGCCATGGCTGTAACCCAAATGCTAGAATACTAGACTCTCTACTCTGACAAACAGTCCAAGACTCTTCCTCCATGGGAAAGTATGTGTGTGTGTGTGTGTGTGTGTGTGTGTGTGTGTGTGTGTGTGTGTGTATTTACACTGTAATAACAATCTGGGTTAAGCATCATCCTTTACCTATAAATGGCACGATCAGTGCATGATACACTAGAAACTTAAAGCTATTTTAACTTTAGGGTTTTTTAGAAATGTAAAATTAATTAGTCTCTTGCTATTGATTTTTTTTTGTATCTGAAATTTCCTTTGTTGTCTTGACTTATGATATGGAATAACCTTGGTACAAATAGGACATTTGTACCATTAAACTGAAAATAACAATGAAAGTATCATTTTGACCAGATTACGCAGCGATCAAAACATTTTGTAGCAAACACTTCATATAAAGAATTAGAACCAAGAAAACACTCTTTTCCCCTTCTGAAGCATTAAAGAAAAGAGGGAAGACCTTTTCAGAGAGAGAGAAAAAAAATATTTTTGACATGTGCATCTTAGCTTGGTTACAAGAGCTAAGAAACCAACACAACCTAGCAACATGCTGGCCCAAACTGGCCAACAATAAAATAGAAAGGGGAAAAAATAAACCCTCAGTGCCAGATCCACCTCAAGTGGAAATTTTCTTAATGCTTGAGCACTAGAGTCAACACAAAACTCTGGAGAAGTTCCCCAGCCTCAAGAATACTGGGAGAAAAATACCCAAATGAGACTATAATATAGTTAAAATAATGGTACCATGTTAAAAAAAAAAAAAAAGGATTCAAGGGACTGGGGAGAACAACAGAAGGAAGGAAGGAGGGGAAAGGCAGCAATGGCCAGAGTCTCAATGGGAGCAGAGTCCAGGCCTATAACTGAAGAGCTCCTGATTTCCTTTGGTGATTATTCATAATCTAAAAGAAGAGCCTTATAAACTGGTCAGGAGCACTAAGTGGGATCTAACTTCCCAGCATGATTTGGCATCAGGTAAACCCCTGTGAGCTACACTGGATGCTCAAGAGCCTGGGTTCTTCAACTCCAGTGTGGGAGGAAGGCATGGGCTTCGGTGACCCATGCTGATGGTCAAAAATGCTCACCATCCTTTCTGTAGCCTGAAAAGCCTGAAGGGACACATGGAGAACTCAGTTTTTTCAGGTGAAGTCTAACCTCAAGTCAGTTACATCATGTTCTTAGATCAATTACTATTATAATGCAGAGCACCAATTTTATTAATAAAATTTGAGGAGAACAATTTCTTTTATATATATGTTATTATTGTCTACAAAGAAAGCCCTTTCTCTGCCAGGCATGGTGGTGCATGCCTGTAATTCCAGGGGCTTGGGAGGCTGAGGCAGGAGGATCGCTAGTTAATAGCCACCCTCAGCAAAAGTGAGGCACTAAGCAACTCAGTCAGACCCTGTCTCTAAATAAAATACAAAATAGGGCTGGGGATATGGCTCAGTGGTCTGAGTGCCTCTGAGTTCAATCTCTGGTACCCACCCTCCCCACCCTTGAAAAAAAGCCTTCTCTCATTGAGCACAACCTTTGTCCTCACAATAGCAGAGTGAAGAGGGTCTACTATAATTATTTCAGACATAACAATCAAAACAGTGAGGTTCAGCAATGCCAAATGACTTAACTGAAGTCCTATCTTTGACCGCGAGCTCTATGTGAGGCCACATTATACAGCTGCCTTCACCTAGTGCGGCCTCATCTTTAATTATGAAAGAGTAATGTTTTCTTCAGGAGGGAACAAATATGCTCAGGTATGGAAGGCAAAGAAGAGAAAGACGAGACCAGGACAACAGGACATATCAGGGGAATAGCCGGTAGTGACCGTTTTCTTAAAGGAATGTGCTTGAGGAAAGCTCGGGTGCTCACATGGTCTTTATTAAGCTCATGTGGCCAGGGTGGGTGTGATGTCTGTTCCGAGGTCCCCATAATAACCAGCACTAATGTGAATGCCCTCCCTGTCTCAGAGCCCCACCCTTTTGGTTGTCATTTAAGGGTACCCAAGGGGAGACAGTGGGGGATGGCAGGGAAAAGTTTCTCCTAACCTTGGAAGGGCATCAGTACCAGCTGTGTCCTGAGGTGTAAACATCCTAAATCAAACAAAACCCAAGAGAGAGCAAGAGAAAGGAGCAAGTGAATCAAGACTCCTGTTTACCGTTGTTCCTGGCAAATATTTTGTTACCGATGAAAGATCCATTCATGAAGTCCTATCTCCCAACTAACAAGCCCTTTCCACCACAGAGCACACGACAGAAGCCCTTGGCAGATCCAGCCAGGTCCCCCTGATACAGTAAGGACTGTGTGAGGACCACGGCTGGCATCTGCAGGTAGGCAATGTCCTGCACAGGTCGGGCCCCCAGCATATTGCAGTGGGGGCAGGAACATGGGGAATCCACTGTGCTCACCTCCGCTCTCTTCTGACAGTGAGGGTAATTCAGAATAGAAGTTGAACAGTCTGAAACAGGAGTTCCACTTGCGTAAGAGAAAAGGTGAGTGAATGGAAGAAAGTAAATATTGGTTGAACATCTGTTATGAGCCTGGCATCAGGTCAGACACTAACAATGTTATCTCATGTAATAGATGCCAGCATTTTGCTTGGCACATACTATGCACAGTGAGGCTCAAGTGACCCCACTAGATACAAATGGGCAGGAAGGGCCAAAGAGATTTGCACTGATTTCAAAAACAGTGCTGAGTCTTTTATGGCTTCCTAATGATTTGTTGGGCTTATGTATATAACCCTGAGTACAATGTGATATAAAGAGAACTATATTTTAATTTCAGTTCAGAAACTTTTTGGTATTCTGTCAAATGGGGGCATTTGGCCGAATAAGATAAATAAGATTTTATTTATTTATTTATTATATTGGGGTTAACTACCTAGGAATGCTTTACACAGAGCTACGTTCACAACTATTTAAATATTTTATTTTGAGTCAAGAGCTTTGTAATGTTTTGAACAACTACTAATAATAATAAAATAAATAAATAAATATTTTATTTTGAGATAGTGTCTCATTAAGTTGCTGAGGCTGGCCTTGAACTTGTGATCCTCCTGTCTCAGCCTCTTGAGTAGCTGGGATTATAGGTGTATACCACTGGGTCAGGCTTTCTAAGCAAGACAACAGATCTGGTTAATATTCCAGTTCTGCAGAACTCTAGGACCTTCTTATCTAAACTCAGCAAGGTAACAGATACCTAGGGTAAAGCTATATGAACATAACTTCCCAGGTAATCTTACTTCCATAGGCTGTTCAGTTGCCTCATTCATAAAAGGAGATACTAAAAACTCTGTCTAAATATGTTCACAAATTTTCCAGTAGTATCATATGAGTTTATAGTACATTTTAAACAAAGAATTATTTTGCAAATGTTATTAGTGTTCTTGTTCCCCCAAGGGCTGTCTTGAAGTATTCCTGATCATTCACTGGCAGCCAGAATTGTCTCAATAAATGAACTTTAGGTATGATTCTGTATATGGTATAACTGCTTCAGGTGACCAACCAAGGTTAGGACCAATTATCCTTGGCTTTTTCCTTGGATAAAAATTGGATGAATAGCTAAGGCTATGAGAGTCTTTCCCAACATAATACCACATAATATTCATAACACCATATGATATTCATTCCTGCCAATAAACTTTTCATATAAGGAAAGGATTTTTCTCCAATTTATAGGTGAGTGCACGTACACAATATCAAAATCAAAAGAATATCTTGGACATGATTTAGTTTTACTTCTTTGTTTAAATTTAGAATAACTAAACAAAGTCTTTTGAAATTTGATAAATTTTTAATTTGTTATTTCTTATCATAGATCAATGTACATTGATTCTTTGTATTTATAGTTTTGTATGATTGTTCTTTTTATTGTTTTTTTGGGGGGAAATTTTTTATTGGTTCTTTTTAATAATACATAATAGTAGAATGCATTTTGATAAATTATATCTGCTTAGTATATATCTTATTCTAATTAGGATACCATTCTTGTAGGTGGCACGATGGTGGGATTCACTCAGGTATTTTCATATGTGCACACTGTAAAATTATGTTAGATTTATTCAACTGTCTTTCCTATTCCTATCCCTCTCCCTTCCTTTCATTCATCTTTGTCTAATCTATTGAATTTTTCTTCTTCTCTTCTCCCCCTTTATTGTGGTTTAGCTTCCACATATCAACAAAAACATTTGACCTTTGGTGTTTGGGGACTGACTTATATCACTTAGTATGATAGTCTCCAGATCCCTCCATTTACTGGCAAATGTCATAAAGTGATTCTTCTTTATAAACAAGTCTTGGGAGATATGGGCACAGGCGTCTAAGATGTAAAGGTAAGTTCGGTACTTGACTTATACATAATAGTTAGAAACTTGCATTTTCCTGCAAATTTTACATTCATTCATCTGATATAAATTACTTAAATCACCATTAAAACTTTTTTCTTTTTTTTTTTTTAGGATTAATATATGGCAAACAGGAAAAGGTAAATTTTATAATTCTTTCAGAGTAATTGAAGCATACACAAAATTTTCTTCTAAATGCACTATACTTTTATAAATATTTTCCTCTAAATAAGAAATGAAGGGCTAAGTATATTTCTCTAGACTTATTCATGAACACACAGAACCACAGGCAAAACTGGTGTTAGAAAGGATCCAAGTTCCACGCTACAGCTCCTATTAATCACCTATCCCCTAATGAAGAGTGACTGATGAAACCACATCTGATGTTGAGCCTTGTATGTCCTACTAGGGATGAGGACAATACTCTGAACACATAGCTCTCAAAACTGTATTAGTGAAGAATTGTTAAAAAGGACTGGCGATGGGGCACATAAATAAAGAAGAGATGGAAGGGATTTGTAGGTATGGATTTCTAGGTACCTAAAGAAAGCCATATAAGAAAGGCTGCCCCCTTCCTTCTGCCTGCCTGCTGCCCTCTTTCATTCTTTTCTTCATTGTATTTTAGGTAGAAAAAGAGTTCTAGAACTTGGAAGCAGAACCAGGGTTCAGAGGTAATAGCAAAGAGCTTTCAGCTGTTCATAGATGGGATGGCTTGCTTTGGAAGGTAGTAAATGTCACACTGCTGGGAACAAGTGAAGCTTGTGACCGAGTACATACTATCTGCCAGAACTGGGCTAAGTGTTTGCATATATTACCATTCTTTGCTCATTAACCGTATACCATTTTGCAAACAAGATGGCTGAATTTTTGAGAGACTTGGTAAATTCAATGTTACACAGATAACAAAGCAAAGTCAAGCTCATTCCTATCTGATTTTAAACTGTATGCAAAGAGAAATCTTTTTTTTTTCCTGTTCCCTTTTTTTCTCTGAAACTTGCACCAAGCTGTACCTACCTTATAGTGGACGCTTCCAACAAATACAAGGTTCAGAAGAACTGGTTGTTCTTTTGTTGAGTTAATGAACCTATTCAATAGTTGGTCCTTTCCTCTTAGTGGAAATTCCTTTTTCTGATCTTCCTCTCATAACAAAACACTTCTCTTTGATTCCATATTATCCAACATCATCTTGCAGTGTTCAGTTACAAACCCTATTTTAGAATACCCACACTTTTTAAAAAAAATGTGAATGAAAAGTAAAATCATTGCACGAAGAGATCTATTGCTAGGGTACATAACAGCAATGTTGAGAATACTTTTCTTTGTGACACTGAAGAATCTCCAAATCCAGGGGTTCTTCTAATCCGAAGAGAGCAACACTTCTCAGCTCGAGTTATTTCAGTCTGTTCTCAGAGTCTAGAGTTCTTCTGAGCTCTACTGAGGTGCTCAAAATCCTTATATGGCTATATTGCTTCCCATAAGATGGTACCTACTAATCAAAGTTTCTTTAGTTCCTCCACTAGAACCCTTCGTTCCAGCTGTCCCTGTTATGTCTGGATTCCAATCTTGTAAAGTATATTTTCACTTCTCCTGCCTTGGCTCTTTTCATTCCTCCAAACAATAATGTTGAAACTTTTCTTCTACCTGAATTCTTCTTATTAAAGTCTAGCTTGGATTCTTCCTCATTTCAGAATTCCTTTGAAACACAGAATAAGCTTATTTCTTTATCCTTTCATAAAATATCAAGACGATGAGAACTTAAAGATTATGATCTAATTTCTCTTTCCCAGTACTAATATTGCCTAAAAGTTAAATATTTCATGGCTATTGCATGATGATGTTTATATTTTCATTAAAATCCCTCTATCATAACCAGCTAGGTATTCTGTCTTCCTTTAAATAGTAAGGACTTTATCTCTTTCTACATTGGTATTATTTTCTGTTTTTAGATATTGTAATTTTAGGTTATCACTGGTTTCTTCCCAATAGACTGTGTGTTACTAAAGGCAAAGAATCCAATTGTTTTCTATATGTTCCAACTCAATGCTCGGCACATAGAAGTCATTTCGTAAAAAAGTATTGCATCCATTTCCTGCAAAAGCATGAAGTACTTTAAAGAGATGGCTTCAAAGCATCTCATTGTCTGCCAGAATCCCAAATAATATAGTATAGGGCAGGCGGCATCACATCTATATTCCCAGGCTGCTTATATAATCCATCCCAAAATATATTTGAGGACGTTTGATTTTCTTTTGGACAAATCCACAATTAAGAGATACATCATTTTTTAAAGGGGGGAGGGTCTTATTCTTTTTTAAGTTGAGTTAGGGTTTTTGATACATCTTTTTTTAAAATATAAGGATATCAGAGAGCTTCACAGAGGTTCATTCTCAGAATTTTTTTACAGTATATATTAAACAATGTAATATTATCTGTCTCCGTCATCCTGGGATGTTGTTCCCAATTGGTGAACCCTAGGTTCAGTACATATTTGAATCTCATAGCATAAAAAAGGTCAAGAAATGTCAGTCTTGATACAACAGTCACTAATATGCCATTATGTAAAAATGTGAGTATGTAACAGAAGTGAGTCTGTAGTATGTATTTGGGGAGTTCAAAACCCAATTGAGTCGAATGTATGAAATTTGATATGTCTTGAGCTCTGTAATGTTTTGAACAATCAATAAAAAAAAAAAAAAAGAAATGTCAGTCTTGGAGCCTAAAATGGCCCAGTGTCAGGATAAACAGAAGAGTAAAAAATAAACTGACTCCAGTAAAGTCAATTGTCTAATATTTGCCACAACCTTGTTGCATTGGTCCTAGGTCCACCTTCAAGCTCTGAAACTTTATTTGCTCTTCTGTAAAATGTCTTGGCTATTTACTGAAAATTCTAAAGGAAACAGGGCATTTGTTTTCAAAATATCGCTTCTATTCATTCTCAATTTTCCAACTTCCTTCTTTTCATACCCAGGCTTATAGATTTGAAGGTAGGTTTTATGCCATCTAGCACCCCAAGCTCAGCATTTCCTTCCCGCTGTTGACCCTTGAGCTGAAGCTGCTGTTAACACCTCACTGCAGGCCTGAAGGATGAAGCCAGCACACTTTGAATCCTTAACACTGAAAGGTCAGTCTGCTGAAGAGCGACTTTACCAAACACCACATGAGGACATTTATTCCATTTCTTAGTCCGGCACTGTGTGTGGCTGCAGGAAAGTTGTTGACTACTAAACGTTAACCAAACATCCTATTTTTAGAAGAATATTTAGCTCCATCTTTATAGTGTCTGGACTTGTAACTAGCCATTTCTCTAACATTAAGCTGAGCCACACAAGAAAATTACTACAGTGATAATATTTCCAGGGCACAGTGAGTCACTCTAAAATGTCTAAAATGGGAAATAAATAATTTGTGAGGATTTGTTGGCATAATGAGAAGGAGGGCACTCTACTATGGGTGTTCGGTAGTAACCCTCAGGGTTTAACCCGGGGGGAAATGCTCGATTCCCTAAGAAAGTGGAGAAGTTAGCTTTATTTTAAATACTATTTTAGGCTTATGAATAAGGAAGTAAGAATGGGCAGATGCCAGTATCACCAATAATTATCAAGCCGAACTGCTGTAAGAGGCAAGAATGCGTTTTGCTTCTGATGGGAACAGGCCCATTTTGGAGGAAGAATGATCAGAGTCACTCCACCAGCTAGGAAAGAGGCTGAGAACCAAAGCCCTCTGAATTCAAATCCCAGGCCACACAGAAAGAAAGGGGTTTCTATCAAAACAGGCCCAATGTCACTGCTATTAGGGGAGGCTGCCTGGTCCCCATGTGAATTAACAGAACTCTTGTGTCTGTACTTCCTCCATCTGAAGACCTTCCTTTGCTGCCAACTTTACCTGGGGGGGGGGTAAGAAAATTAAAACAAAACATGCAAAATGTTTACAAAGGCAATGGTAATATGCCTGTCTTCATTGTGGCCAACAATGTTTTGATTGAACCTAAGCTTCTTTAAAGATCATTCTCTAACAAATATTTCTCTACAATTTTGGTCTTTTCATCGGTGAAGCGAAAGGAAAGGATAAAAGAAATGAAACCCAAAACATTATTTACTCTCCCAGCAGAGCAGCATGGTGTAAACAAAAATAATAGTTATGCTCCCAGATTCTGAACCCTCATGGTGCTGCTACAGAAAATAATTTTAATGGTGAGCCAAAGAGTCTTGCAAAACACACAACGAAGCCATAATAAAGTGGGATACTTATCCTGTTGCTGTGATTAGACCACTTCCATTCAATAGTGGTAACTAATGACTTGTTTTTCCTTTGGTATTAGGAGCCCTATTACTGTGCTGAGCATAACATACCTCATTTTGTTTTCCTAACTATGCTTGTCTGTCTCTCTCTGATGAATGCAATTTGATATTTATGAAATCACATAAAAATACTGTATAATCCTCCCCATTACCCCTTCCCAAATTGTATAAAATTATTTAGAGGACAATAGCATAATGTACACTCCAATGCATGCATCTTTTCCTCTAACCACTTCTAGCAGAACATCCCCCACCCCGCTTTTTCACTCTCTCTGGCTGGAGAACACACTGTACTTTGGAGATAATTGACTGTGGAATATGATGATGTTTATTCAAAAACAGGTCACACCGACTGCAATTTGAGAGTCTTCCTTTATCCTCTTACTTATTCTCATCCAAAGAAAATGCATAGTACTGTTTCCCACAAATCAGAAATGTGGAATCTTAATTACTTCTTTAGATTTAACCTGCTGAGAAAAATCCACTGCAAATGTGCCCTTATCCCTGAAGATTGTGTGATTTGGGAAACTCACCCTAGATTATTCATTTAGAATGAATTGCCATGAGAACAAGTGTGTGTTCATACCATTTTAACAGGATGTTCTACTATTTCTAAAAGAGCACATTATGGCATTAGATTTTATTTTCTCAGAAATAATACAAGTGCATAGTAACTATTCCTATCCGGGAAGCTGTGATGGGAAAGAAAACATGAGTTGTCAATAATATTTGTCATGGTATGAAAAAGAAGATCTTGAGGTCAAACTTTTACTACCAACTGCTGCCAGCTATTATATTATTAAGAAATTCATTAAAGAAAAAAATGGAATCATCAAAAAGAAAAAGGTGGTAATCAATGAGAAATGTGTTCCATGCAAATTTCTGTTATAAGCAACATATCCATATTGTATAGGTTAGATTTTCATCCTTTAAGGTGACTTTCCTGGGAAGTCATTGGGGCTTTAGTCCTCAATCTATAAAATTATTCAACTTTCACTTCTAAGTGTAGGCCAAGCACTGGGTAGAGCAGGTGAGGCTGTAGGTATATTGTACCAACAAAGAAGCCACCTGGCTTTATTCACAGGTAACTTTTCAACACAGAATTCTTGATCCAGCCTAGGTCTCTTTTCTGTATGTCACAAAATTTGATTTTTTTGTCACCCTGCTAAATGACATCCTTCCAACACTGAACCCAAATCAGCAATTAGAATTTACTTTGACAATGTTTACTGAATGCTTATTGTGCCATTTGGTAGATGCTAAGTTAAGAAATAAATGTTCACTATTTCAACTAAAGAACACATCATTCCCCCACACCCTAGGACATCTCATTTCTCACTGTACCAAATTATAAATTATAGAACTTCTGGATTTCAATGTTTCGGGAATGGTATATGGAGTGCTGATTGGTTAAGGCAATCGTCCTCTCAACATATGGAGCATAGCCCCTTATAGACTCAAGAAGCATCATCTATATTTCCCTTATACATGAATATGCAGGTCTTGTCTGGTTCAGAATGCCCTGTCTGAGCATGTCAAAATAATCTGACAAAGCCTGTTCTCAACTTGTTTGTGGGGAAAGAAGAACCAAACGTACTGGTAACCCCTCTTGAGAACAAGCTGTGTTATGAGAGTTATGTTGTTCAAGCCAAAAAAGGGGGGTTTAGAAATGCATCCAAATTTTTAGTATTTGTCTAGATAGAATACAACCTTTCTCAATAGCTTTCACTGATACCCAAAAAAGCATACCACCAAACAGAAACTTCCTCAAAACCTGAATATGAGATTAGAGGCTTTGGACAGCTTAAAGAAATTACAAAGCTACTTCTCCTTCCAGATGTAAGTTAACACAATATATATACTTTAAATATGGGAATCCATGATGTTTGCAACTAGCAATAAGAATGATTTCAATCCCACAACTTTTCGGATGCGTCTTGGAGTAGGACGATGGAGTGACTGACAACAAGAACCAGATGTTGGGCTGGGAGATGTCTTCTGGTCTCATCCCTATTCTATCCTCCACACCAAGCAGACCTGGAGGAAATGCTTCCAGGTCTTAGTTTCCTCACATGTTTTTTCTCCCACTGAAACCTTTGAGGGCAGGTATTGTCTTCCCCATCTCTGCATGAACAGCACCTGAGATAGGGCTAGGTACACAGCATGTGCTCAATAGGTGTCTGTGGAACCAATGAGAAAAACAGGGCTTTGACCCATATTCTATAACTCCCCTCCAATGCTAAAATTTAGATTGGTCACTTGAGTGGCTGAGAAAAGGAATGAAAGAGAGAAAGCTTTGATTCCTGAGTCTGAGACACTAGTCCTTCCTTTTTATTAAGGTTTATGGAATTGCACATTGCAGAAAATATTTTCATTCAGTCTTCTGTACAGATCCCCTTAAAATACATGTCTTGTGCTGAACTAGACTGACTGAAGTGAATAGTTCAGTTATGGTCCAAGCAAAGTACACAGTAAACCTGATAGTTCAATGGGAGACAAAATAGGCCACGTCAGAAACAAGACAACAAAAATGAGATCAGAAAGTTAAAAGCCATTAAATTAACTTCCATGACCCAACTCAAAAGAATAAAAGGAAGAGCTCTACGTTATGTAACATACGGAAGAACTATCCATCAGAGATGGACCTGGGAAAAATAACTCAACAAATAACTATATGAATGATATACCAACGCATTTTTCAATTATATCCCTGCTATTTTACTTGTAAATTGTATGACTGCATTACCTGTATTTGTCAAGAATGATGGATTCTTTTTGTTGGCATGCTACTCTTCACCCCATCTGATTTTATTTTAATGTATCCATGCCATTAGAATAAGCTATCTGGAGAACATCACCATGGGGAGCAAAATTATGTGAAATCTAATGTGTTTCAAATGAGAGTATTCATTCACTCTAAATAGAGGAGCAGCTTTTGTATAGTCTTGCCTATTATTACTTCTAAAAACTCAGTATACAGATAGCCAATCCTAATGGAGAGTTGTGTTAATACTGCTCACAGGGCTGTTATCTGCCACCATTAAACCTGACGATGACAGTTACGTCACCATTACCTTTTCTCCTCAAATTACAGGAAGAACAGTCATGGAAGCCACAACAAAATCAATACAAGAGAATTTTCATGTTATGAGCAAAAAATTGTATTTTAGCAGTGCAATGGGAGGTGACCTACTGGGTTCTGTTTAGAGTGGTTGGTGCCTACGTATCAGCAGTCTTGGGTATTTCACTAATGCAGTTCCCTGCCCTCTGGTGCTCACAATCCAGTATGTTGGTGATGACACATTTTATTTGAAAAGAGTAAAAGAACCAACAGATCTTCAGGACTAGGAAAAATTATGCAACAACAGCATTTAAATGTCCTTATTAGTTCTGCTGCCAGGTCACAGTAGATGATGCTGGCTCAACCACCTGTCTCACATTGCATGTAAGTGACACACTTTGTTAGACACTTTCTCTGGGCTAAGGAGAGCTCAGAAGGTCAGGAAGAGACGGACTTGTAGAGAAGAAGAGTCATAAAAAAAGCAGACAAAATACAGAAGCAAATGGGATTCAAAGTCAGCAGGAACTACTGTGGAGGGGAATTGAGGTTGAGGGAGAGAGAAGGAACAAACCAAAGCAGAGTTGCAAAGGAACTTCAACTATCCACCCATTCATCCATGAGTGGATATCACTGAAGCATGAGGTCTCAATGGAAAAGTTACCTGGAGCCCATTTCTGGTGAAGGGGAAAAGATAATTTCATTTAGATGTTGTCACAGAAACTAATTGTGGCTGCCTAGAACAGCAGTATGATTGGGTGTTCTGAGACATTATCTTGAAAAATAAAAAGGGCAGAAAACTCTGGAGGCCATACTGCTACAACACTGAAGTGATTACCAAACCCTGAATTTAAAAGGTATTTTGTTTGCTTTGCCACCACCTTGGTCAAGTAACCAAATAGAACAATACATGTTACCAATGTAGAATACGTCCAGTAGAAGTGCCACCATAGGCAGCGGCACCAGTCCCCTGGAATGACTTTCCCTCTACCCAGTTTCCCCAGTCCCATCCCAGCCAGCCTTTAGGCCATATTAAATGCCACTTCCTTATAAAGTATTCCCTGAAAATTTAGTTGAAGGTGAACCCTAAATCATCAGGTCATCCAGTAGATTTCGTCATTGGCCACTTTGGCTACCCATCTGTTCTACCTAGTATTTTCAATATTATCCACACATGTCATTCTCACATGTGGTCCAGAATACAGTACATACAAAATAAATATTTGAGTAAGAGAGAGGTGCAAGGAGGGAAGGAGGGAATAAGTGAAGGAATGATTTTTTCTAAACAAGCACCTTGAGTAGAAGAAATACTTTTAAATGTCGGTTGAGAAAGAAAGAAAAGAAGCTCAGAGGCCCTCATGTGCATCTGCTCCTTCTAAGGAAGGTTCATTGAGGGGCCCAAACAGTATGTCACTTTTCATTTTCCACTCTAACTCCCCCTTTGTCAAATGTTTATGTGGGGATGTCAAGGGAATTTGGAAACTTGCTTAGGAGAAGTTGAGTTCAGTGGAATATTTTTACAAGGTTTGCAGTCACCATGGTGCATACTTGTGTCATTGCCATTGGTCACTGCATAGGAAGGAGCTCCTTGAATACCTCTAAAGGCACTGTGCCCACTACCCTCTTAGCTCAATGGTGTGGGAGCCAGAAGTCATGACATGAACACATCCTACAACATTCAGCAGGGGGATGATGCTGGTGGAGGAGAAAAGCAGGCACAAAGGGTATGGAAACACAAATACAATCTGCTGAAAATTCTACCAAAAGTCAGATGTGTAAAAGTACACACCTGCAGAACTACTTGGTGCACAAGGAAGGAGACATTACCTCGTATCAGGAGTGTGCTCGATAACATACTGGAAATAATTACAAATGCACCACTGATTTAATTTCTTTTTTTTTTTTATGTGAATTGCATGGAGCAGAATTTATCAGCTTAAGAACTTGCAATAATAGTACAAGTTTTTTTTTTAACAGTTCACAAATAAAGGGAACTTGATGGATATTTCCCCAAGTTTGACAATCATATTTTATGTTTCATTACAAATAAAAAGTTTTGCAAAATGAAGAAAGTTTTCCAAACTTTTAATATCAGTACTAATAAATTTCCATCAACCATGCTAGAGACTTTCTACTTTCTTTATAGAAAATATTAAAAATTAGGTTGTATGGAGAGATGATAAACAAATACACAGTCACAAAATTTACCCCCCCAAATCAGGCAATGAATTAATAAAAATTCTATTTTTTTGATTTTGTGATTTTTTGAGGCCTTTTATGACTTTATTATTAGAGGGTAGTCCATTTGCTTTTCTCATTAGAAATGAGTATTCATTTTCTTTTATAATTGCTGTGGGCTAAATTATGCACCCCCTACTTTAATAGGTAATTAAGTTAAAAGGAAATCACTAGGGAAGACCCTAATTCAATATGATGGGCATGCTTATAAAAATAGATCAGGACCTGGATAAGCACAGAGGGAAGACCATGGGAAGATACAGCAAGAAAGCAGCCACCTATGAGCCAAGGAGAGAGAGAGAGAGAGAGAGAGAGAGAGAGAGAGAGAGAGAGAGAGAGAGAGAGAGAGAGAGAGAGAGAATGAGCTAAGGAGAGAGAGGAGGGCCTTAGCAGAAACCAGCTCTGCCAGCAACTTAATCTCAAAACTTCCCAGCCTCCAGAACCATGAGAAAATAAATGGCTGTTTCTTAAAGGGTCCGTGAAGCTTTGCTATAGAATCTCTAGCAAATTATTGCAATAATTGTTCATAATCTGGCATTTTAAAAACAAGTTCTCAAAGTTATAAACTTCATAGTTATAGGTACACATAAAAACATACATACACACACACATACACACACACACTTATAAATTAATCACACAGTTCTATATTTAGTGTATCAACTATAGTAGCTAAAGTCAGTGTGGCTTCATCAGAAATCCTTACTTTTTACATATCTTATCACTGAGCAAGTATTTTGGGTTAATTTTACATGTCCTTCTTTGTAAATGGTCTCCTGCTTTATACATTAGTAACTACCAAGTGCTTCACAGAATTGAATCACTTAATACAAATATTTACTTGGCTTCTGAGTTACGTGAAACCGTATCATCATAGAGTCACTGTCTGCAGATTCCTTTCAGATGGAATATTAAAGAATTCCATATCAGCTTGAGCCTTTCATTCAGTTTCCTGTTTAATGATTTTCCTATCCTTCAGCTTACATGTGCAGCAACTCCAAGGAGGTGTTCCATAAGCAAAAATGTTGGGAAGTGTGATTTCTCCCATGTTCCGTATATCCCATATATTGTTTTGTTTTATGGTCAAGGGGTGAGGATGCCTTGATCAACGATGTGTGTGAAATCACGCAGTAATATGCCTTCTCTGAAATGTGTCATCATCTGAATATGGGACAATTGTTCTTTCTCTAATCATTTCCATGTGTTCTTTTTGAGGATCGGATGAAATGCTGGATACAAAAATACGTTACTTTAAAATGTTCCCTGTTATTTGATTAAAGGCAATACCCGCATCAACATGGGCATATATTTATTTTCAATCTTCCCAAATTAGAGGTTTCAGAGTAGTTTTAAAGTCCAGCATAGGCTATGAGACTTGGGAGAGTCATTGTCTTAGCTTTAAATTTCATGTGAATGGGAAGGATGGCTTGTTAGAAAAGTGGAAGCAACATATTTATTTCATCTCTGATAGTATATAAACCAAAGAATTTCTTATCATTGAGCAAGTATTTTGGGTTAATTAAGAAAGATATGGGTCAGTAGGGCTTTGTTATCAGTTAATACTGAGAATAGAATGCTAGACTTTTGTTAATAGACAAGGCTAACAGCAAGAATAAGGGGATATGGAAATCAACGACTTCCTGTTCATGTAACAGCCTCTTGCTAACAGAGAGGCCCTTGCAATAGAAACCAACTTGGGGAAGGAGAAGAAAGGGGAAGAAAGGAAGCAAATGAACAAATGTCAGCATGCTTATGCCTGCATCTCTGAACAACCTGGTCCTAGAGCCCCAGAACTGTCACAGAAGGCTCACCAGTCCAGGACTATTCATATGACTAGGTTTACACTTCCTTGGTTTCCCCCAAATAAGGCTCTCCAAACAAACATGGTCCAGGCTCACTCACTGGGCATTTTCCCTCCAGTAATGAAACTCCATGTTCTGTCCAAAGGTTTCAGAAATGACAGTTTTGGGATATTTATTCATTTATTTAATTCTCTCTCAGGCCAGATCTGTTTTGCATCAATGGGAAATGTGATTAGTAAATGGAACATTCATTTTGTTCGACTCATTCTAAAATTCAGATGTAAATGGCCTGGATGTTACAGCATATTTTAACATTTCCATTTCCCTTATCCTTTTACAATCTCTTCTGTGATGACATAAAATTTTCACACTAGTGTACAAAATACAATACTCCTGGTATTTGGCAAGAAGTTCACATGATTGAGTAAAATCATATTGCTCTCAAAAACCTGATCATTGCTGGTTTTGCTTCAAGTCTTTCCTTCTCAGATCTTGGAGATCTTGTGCTTATGCAGTACACTGGGACTTAGGAGGACTATACCTTGTCCTATGTCTCAGATGTCAGTGGTGCTTTCCTCTCTGAGGTTCAGCATTAGGGACCATTCTCTCCCTCATTCTTAATTCCATTTCACAGACCACCAATCATTCACTTAGTCTGCCAGTTGATTGATATCTGCCTGGCAAGGACACTGGAAGATGAAAAACGAGAGAGGGTCTGAACATGTTCTAGGAAGATTTCATGGCAGACACAGTAATACAATAGCCTTATGTTACTGTAGAACATGAGCAGCTTAGCCTCCAGGTTCTGGTCAAGATCAGCAGAAAACTAGACTTAAGGTTTAAAGGTGGTTTGTTGCAAATCAGTGAGGATTTTTGCTAACATTCTTTTATGAAGAGGCACTGTCATAGGTAAAAACCGGGGGGCAAGTAGTCTTTGGTGAGTAACCTGATATTTCTCTGTTTCCTACCAATGTGAAAAATCATGATTGAGATAGAATCTGCACATATATATATATATATTTTTTTTTGGTAGGGGGGAATACATGAGGCAATTCTTGTGAAGTTATCACATAAAGAAATCATAACATATCTTAGGTGTTCTATAAGATTCACACTTGACTTCTTTTAATACTTGACTTTGCTTATATTTATAAAAGTTCAGAATACAAAGAATTTCTGGATCAGTCTGTGTCAGACTGATCTCTCATCTCTCCATGTGTCATTTTATCTGATAAATGAAAATTATAATAATATCTAGTTGAAAGTGGTAATGGGAAAAGAGAACTGAACCATGGAAAGTGCCTAGCATAATACTAACAAAAATAACCAGTATTTTCAGGCTATTAACCAACAGAACTCTAAAGCATTTAATAAGACCCTTTATCATTTAAATTTTTAGTCCTAGTCTCTGGCTTAAACCCTTCAAAGTATAAGGATAACCCTTCATGTAGATGTGGAATTTTATCATCAAAGATGACCTCCACACCTGTCATCACACTTGAGGCCACAGTTTTTCTTATAGTCTAGAACTCAAACTCAAGTAGATACCACATGAGTTAAAGGGAAGGCTGGGAAGCTTGGGTGGCAGCAGATGGGTGAGGAATGGAATATAAAACTTGAGGAAATCATACATGAAATGAGTGTTACATATGATGCACACCAGGACTACATATCCTTTCCCTCACAGCCAAAGCCACTGCCACAGCAGTGCCAAGCTACATGTTCAGAGGGTGATTGTGAGAGCAGAACCTGCTCATTTATGCATTATCACACCTTTACTAAGCACTTGCACAGCAGCTAACAATCCAGGCAAATTCCAGCTCTTCTGACATATTCTAGGGGAAATGAACAAAGAACAAATGGTTCAAATATACAACATGTTAGGTGGTCAAAAATTTTGGAGGAAAATAAAAGAGTATAGGAGAAGGGAGACTTCAAGGTACAAAAGCACGTGAGGCAGAGCGGTCAGGAAGCCTTTTCCAGCTAAATAACATTTAGGTGAAGTCTTACAAAAAGGGAGGAAATGAGCCATGTGCATATCTAGTTGTTCCAAGCAGGAGGTACATGAAAGCAAAGTCCCTGAAATAGGGGAATGCCTGAATGAAGACTGGATGGAGCAGAGTGAAGGGAGACGGGAAAGTGAGGTCAGAAAGTAGATGTGTATACAAGGGAGCCAGGCTCTGGAAGCCCAGCGCAGACATTTTCTCAAGGGAAGAGTTTGAGTGGGACCATGAAATAATATGGCATATACAGGACTGCTCTGTAACGGAAACAAGATGAAGAGAGACTAGGGTAGCAGCAGCAGAGCAAAATGGGGTGGGGCTTGCTCAGAGCATGGGTGGCAGAATTGGTAGAAGGAAAGAGAGTTTTAGATATACTTTAACGGAAAGATGGAAGCATTTGCTGTGTGAAATACCAGAGTCAAGAATGAGTTCAGGGATTGGGACTGAGCTTCAGGAAGAACAGAATCACCATTTTTGGAAAGAACAATAACTGTATGTAAGAAAAAGTGCGGGGAGACTGGGAGGTAACCTCTCCATTACTGACCACAGATGATAAAACAAGCTTCACTGGGCTGGATGAAGCAAAGGCAGAGCCTCTCAAACTGACCACAGCAAAAGAAAAAGGACTACAATAATGCAGGCTGGAAAATTAACTTCAGTTCCGGAAACAGATTGCATCTAAATGAAGATGAACTTATTGATAAAGGGAAGAAGGATCTGAAGGGTAGAAGAGATCAAGAACATACCTGGAAAAAAAATCTATTAAATATATCTATTTAAAGTCCCACAGAACTTGTGGATTCACGTCAATTTAATAAATGCTATTTCACATAATGACTGATTGACTGACTGATTCATTCATTCTGGAATGCTTAATATACAAAAGACATTATGTTAGGCATACAAACATTGAAATGAAAATAAATTTGGTTTCTACTCTCGAAGAACACATATTTTCACTTGGGTACACATACAACATGATTAAAATTTAACTGGGTGGGAAATATGTAGCAGAATTAGGACTCTCATACAAGTGCAGATAGGAAATGTAGTGTTATAAACTATGTTGCTCCTTTGGAAAGCAGTCTAAGTTCTATGCAATAAAGTATTATTCAAAAAGAAAAAGAAATGAAGTACTCACACATACTACAAGATGGATGAAACTTGGAAAACATTAGGCAGTGAAGAATCCAATCACATATGACAATATATTGTCTGATTTGAAATGCCCCAAATTCGTAAATATATAGATTAAAAACGTAGTTGATTAGTGGTTACCTACATTTAGAGGGTTTGGAGAAAATGGAAAGTGATTGATAATGGATATGTGGTCTTTTTCTGGAGTGAGGAAATTGTGATGATGGTTACACAACTCTTCTAATATCCTAAAATAAAATTTGACTGTATACTTTTAAAAGGATAAATCCTATGATGTTCGATGATCTCAATAAAAATATTGCTCATTAAAAGAATCTAACATTGCATATATTATCATAAAAGAATAAAAATGTACACAAGAAATCCAGAGAAAAGATAAACTAATAATAAAGAGATTTGTTGAACAGCTAAGCTTCTCTAAGAGGTTCATACCAGAGTTAAATAGGAGTTTACCAGGCTTGGAAAACAGGAGGGAGAAAATATTCTTCAAGAAGCAGGCTAGTTTTTAATTTTGATCGTTACTTCTTTCCTTTCTGAAAACTGCACTAACTGTTGCTATACATTCCAGCCCAAGCTCTACTAGATAAGAAAGCACAGTTGAATGATGTCCAAATAATTTTAAAGAAAATTTAAGTTTTGCAAAAGGTCTTTTCATATTTTTGATATGGGGCCAGAAAACTTTTCTGGGGAAGGGTATGTAGGTCTCTGACTATTGCTGTCTCCTACCAAGTACCATTATAAGACTAAGTAGTAGAGGTGAGATTTAGCAGGACCATAATTTGCCTGGTTCAGTTCCATATTTCCAGGATGCCTTCCTGAAATCCTCTCCAATTCTCACTTTCCTGTCCTTGCAGACACCGCTAGTATCAGTTGCCTTGTGGATAAACTACTTTATTAATATTTGTGTCCTCTGGTTGGGATGGATTGCAGGATTAAAAGTAGGGTTTCCAAATACCCTCTGCTCTACTTTCTGTCTGACATGCTCCACAAAGGCCCATGTATTAAATGCTAGTTCTCTAGTACTATTGGGAAGTGGTGGAAACTTTAAGAAGGGCCTAGTGAGAGGTCATTAGGTCCTGGACAGAGGACCTGCCCTCAAAGGGGACTGAGGTACCTCAGTCTCTTCCTACTCTCCATTTCATAGTTCAGTCCTGAACTATCAACTTTGTTTCTCCATAGGCTCCCCGCCACAATGTACTTCCTCACCACAAGTTCAAAAGAAGTGAGCCTTTCCTCATAAGTTGATTACCTTAGGTATTTGTTATTAGAACACTAACGAACACACTATTGACAGTACTTATATCCAAATTCAGCTTAAACACTACGTAAAACAAAGAATAGCTAATAGATTCATAACAAGTACAACCAGTTCACTTACATCTTGTTCTTTCATTTCATAATAATTCCTATATGTACACTAAAAAATAGACAGTATCTGTTTCTGAGGACTTATAAATATGCCAAATATTCATAAAGATTGAATAAAATGGAGCCTATGAACTTGAATTTGGATTTATAGTTTCACGTCCTTATTTCTTAATGTAACATTTACTAAATCTTTGATTTTGAATAATATTAAAATAAATATTTTGTTCCAGAAACATAACTCTAATTTTTTTTATTTTCTAAACTTGGCTGGGCAAAAGGGGTAGTGTATATCTGGCCAACTGTACAGTGAGTGAACACATATAAACAGAGACAGGAATAGAGGCAAGTTGCAGAGCAGAGGAACACCTGGGTGGTCTTAGTGAGAACCTAAGCTCTCATCCTCCCTTGGGCATTCGGTGGTGGCGAGATCCTAAAAAAGCTGCCTCTTGAACATACGGTAGAGTTTTCACCATATATCAAAGTACTTGGTGAATTTTGTGTACGATTATAAAAATGTTCTATGTTGTTATTATACATTTCAAAATGTTATTTTAAGTAAGCAACCTTCTGAAACAAACTGATCTGTATTTTCTAAAGAACATTCCTTGAATTCCAAGATGAACTAGAATAAATACGATATTATTTGGTAAGACTCTTTGTAAAAGTTGGATTTTCCATCTTTCACAAAACCAAAGAGCTAAAATCACAATCAAATCTTTGTTTCTGGGACAATGACATTTTTGGACTTGTACTAGTCGAAAAAATTTGATGTCTGCTACAGGAAACTTTCTAAGATTCTGCATGCCAAGTATGTCAAAGATTTTCTCTTCATCACTGACACTATATACTAATAATGGTCAAATTTCTGTTTACTGGAGATGAGAACAACTATATCCTCTCATCCAAAATAGGACAGTATGAATGTCTACAGCAGGGCAACAAGGAAATAAGACTCCTCAAGGGAACGATCAGTAAATAAGGTAGTTGTTTTACAATGAAAATGGAATAAAACAAAGACCAAACTGATAAGTTGAAGTGAGTTCTCCCACTCTGTAAAAATTTTAAAAATTACCAGAATCTTCTGTTAAAATTATTTATTTAAAATTTCAAATACAAGGGGAAACTGGGATGTTTCTTAACCTCCAAATATGAAAAATATCAGACAAATAATATTTACAGACATTTCTTAGTATCCTGGGATATCTATCCTGATAACATTTAAAATCAGCAGGGAGAGATTATGGAATAAGTCAAAATCTTAGCGAACCTAAGAAAATATTTTTCATAGGAGTAACTGTGAGATAGAACAAGGAACATTAGAATAGGAGCCATTTTCTACTATCAAGAGTCCTTACAAAAATGAATATGGAGTTATGTACAAAGCTAGGAGAAAAGATCATTTTGGCAGCTGGACGTGGTGGGCCACGCCTGTAATCCCAGCAGCTTGGGAGGCTGAGGTGGGAGGATAGTTAATTCAAAGCCAGCCTCAGCAAAAGCCAGGCACAAAACGAGTGAGACTCTGTTTCTAAATAAAATACAAAATAAGGCTGGGGATGTGGCTCAGAAGTCTAGGTGACCCTGAGTTCAATCCCTAGTTACACCCTCCCCCCACAACGCACAAAGATCATTTTGGTAATATTAATATTCTACTTTTTAAAGGCCATTTACTATTCATTTTACTTGTCAGACTGTTCTTAAGCAATACTGAGAAGAACTGTGTGGTATAGAAAGAAGAGTTTGTTTCCTACTCAAATGTTCCACTTACCAATTATATATCTTTTTACTTTTCACAGCTATTCAGGCCTCAATTTGTTTTTTCATCTAAGGGTATATTACCTAGTGATACTGCACGTTGTTTATATGTCTGATAATTTCTATAGGTTAGTCTATGGATATAGAGAATAGAGGATCTTATTTTTTCTAGTTTACAAATTTAAAAAAATACCATTTCTTCGGTTAGGAAGTAAATATTTTAAATATAGGAAGTTAATTAATGGAGAGACAGTTATCCATAAAGAAAATAAAGATAAATTGTTTGCAGATGAAATGATCAGGTAGAAGAGGAGACTAAGAAATCACAAAGAAGCGAATAGAAGTATTAAGTTCAACAAGGGCACATGTTGCAGATCAATATGCAAAAATGCATCTGTATTTCTCCATAATAATAATAATTTTTTTTGCAAAGCAAAATATTAAGGTACCATTTCTAAGAGCATACAAAAATATTAAATGCTTAAGGTAATTTTAAAAATTACAAAATTTTAATACATCATTGAAAGAAATTAATGAAGACATAAGTAAACTAGAGATATACCATATGCGAGAGTTGGCAAACAATGTTGTTAAGTTATAAGCTGTTTTCAGTTTGATCTAGATTCAACACAGACTTGATCAAAATCTCCACAGTCTATTTTACAGAAAAAGATAAGCTAATGATAAAATTTATGTGGAAATGAAAAGGACTTAGAACAAAGTTCTCTTCTGAAAGAGAATAAAGACAATGTACTTTTGTTGCCCGATTTCAAAATGCACAGAAAAGTGAGTGATCAAGATAGTGTGACATTGACTTATGGAGATTATATATATATATATAATGAAATGGGAAAGTCCACACAGACACATACAATTAACTTTTGTCAAAGGTATCTAGGTGATCAAAGAGAGAATAGAGGTATTCCATCCAATTACATTAGGGGGAAAAAAAAGAACCATTGGGAATAAATGAATTTTGACACTTTTTTCAAATCAGGCACTCAATTAACTTGAAGTGAATCACAAACTTAAATTTACATTTTAAAACATATAAGAAGAGAATAAAACTTTGGTACCTCACACAGCAAATATCTTAAGAAATACAAAGTACAAACTTTTGAAGACAAAGTGTTAAATTGACTTTCACCAAAATTAAAATTGCCTGCTCCTTCAAAACCAAAATAATGACAATGAAAAGTTGAGTTACAGATGAAGAAAAAATATTGCTAATGTATTTGTCTAAAGACTCTTATTCAGAATATAGAAAGCACTCCTATAAATATCATAAGAAAATATATTTTAAAAATGGGGAGAATATGAATGGCCAATACATGTATGAAAGATGTTCTACATAATTATTCAAAAGGTAAATGTAAATGTGTACCACAATGAGATGCAATCATATACCATGAAAATGGCTAAAAGACTGATAATACCAGGTACTATTAGAATCAGGAAAAAACTAACTGAACCTGATCCCAGTCTCCTCTCATACATACTGATAAGATGTAAAATGGTGAGTTGTGGCTTTTCTTGTATTTTTTTTTTTGCTTTGTTTTGTTTTTGTTTCTTTTTCCTTTGTTTGTTTTTGTGGTGCTGTGGATTGAACACAGGGACCTGAGCTGGCTAGGCAAGTAATTCATATATCCCTAGCCCTCCATCCTTATATTTATGTAATAGTTTGGATAGGTGATGTTCCCAAAAACTCATGTGTGAGACAATGCAGGAAATTTCAGAGGTGAACTCATTGTGTTATGAGAGACTTAACTTGATCAGTTCATTAATTCACAAATAGAGATTAACTGGGTGGTAACTGTAAGTAGGTAGGTATATATTTTGTTCCTGGTCTGCAGTCTTTTTCTCTTTCTTATTGCTTCCTGGTGCTATGTCCTGAGCTACTTTCCTCTACCACATTCTTTCACCATGGTGTTCTGCCTCACTTCAGACCCAGAGCAATGGGATTGGTCATCTATGGACTGAGACTGCTGTAACTGTGAACCCTCAAATAACCTTTTCGTCCTTTAAATGTTTATTGTCAGGTTTTTTGGTCACAGTGGAGAAAAAGTTGACTAAAACTATTTAATTCAGGAAAAATGAAACTATGTATATACAAAGACTTGTACATAAATGTTCAGAAAAATTTTACTTATGACTCAAAGTGGGAAAAAATAATCCCCTCATACAGGTGAACTGTCAAGAAAGGGTAGTGTATCCATACAATGGAACAGTGCTTAGAAATAAAAATGAACTCTTGATACACATAATGTGAACACACCTCAAGTACAGTGAGTTGAAAAAAAAAAAAACAGAAGCAAGATGTATGTTATAGGATTCCACTTAAATGAAATTCTAGAATAGCCAAAAAAAAAAAAAAAAGAATCTGCATTATTGGAAAACAAGAACGGTTGCCTGGGGTTAAAGGTAGAAGGAATTTACCATAAGGCAGAAGAGAGTTCTGTGTGGTAGTTTAAATCTTCCATGTCTTGATTATAATGAGAGTTACACAGATACATGCCTTTGCCCCAAGTTATTCCATTAAAATGGGCACCTTTTATTACATGAAATCAAATCCCAATAATATGTATCAATTAATTCTATGAACATAGAAGGGGAAGGGATAGAAAGTGAAAAAGATTCTGTGTATGTATGAAAATTAATCTAGCTACTTTGAGTATTGAGCAGATTTACGTTTTTGCTGAACAATCTAGTATCACTTATTTTGGGATGGCAAAGGAAATTTCTCTCAGCATATTCATTAAGGATGTACTGGGGCTGGGATTGTGGCTCAGAGGGACAGTGTTCACCTCACATTCATGAGGCACTGAATTCGATGCTCAGCACCACATTAAAAAAATAAAATAAAGATATTGTGTCCACCTAAAACTAAAATAATACATATTAAAAAAAGAATGTATTAACATGTTAATAATGTCTTAATAGTAATATTCTTGTTTAGTGAATATACTTAAAGGAATTTAAACATCAAATAATAATAATAATAATAATAATAATAATAATAAGTAGTAGTAGTAGTAGTAGTAGTATTTGAGCTAAAATAATAAAAATTAATAATAATTCTCTGTATTAGTCACTCTGAGGGACACAAAGGTTTCAGATACTATCTGAAACTTGGGAGTTAAACTGACTTTGGGGCATACATTGATGGAAAATGGTTACTTAAATGATGGTAGTATAGTAAGAGTATAAAAACTTCCAAAAAAAGAACAAGAAATAATATGCAACTTGATTTTAAGAAGACGAGAAGGCTTCATGAGAAAGATTAACACTTTACCTGGGACTTCATGGGTCACATTTAAATGTGCAAATATTTTCTTCACTTGGGGGAGGACAGTGAAAGCATACCAAGAAAGAGCTTAGTGTGCAAAGCTATAGAGAGAACTAACAAAAAACATAACTTATCAACTGGAAGCCTAGATGCTCAAAGGGGGAGATAAAACTGGAAAGCCAGTAGGGGTTTCAATGTCTTCCTTGTATGTCAATGTAACTGGAGACAGCTTCTTGAGGTTTCTGAAAAGGGCAATTAATGCTAAGGGCAGCACCAGTAATACAACTAATTAATCTGACAGTAGGTATAAGATAAATGGGGGTGAAAAGTGGCTAGAGGAAGAGATACTTGATAAGAAGCCATCCCAAAAGCATGGGTGAGAAATGAGAACTGAATTCAATAGGAAGTGGACAAGAGAATTATACCTTAGACATAGTGGAAACTAAAAGAATTTGGGGATTAATCTCATGGGTATAACCGTGAAGAGGAGATCCAGATCTAAAAATCATCCTCCCCTCCAACCTAAATCTCTTCATTAAGCTTACTTCCATGTCTACTTGTGTCATGACCATACCAGAGCCACGTCCAATGGTGCTTATATGGAGCTACTGCCACCCAAATACTCAAAGATACTAAGATCCAGGGGATTGCAAAGGAAAAAGCATAAGGACCATCTTTGGAAGTCCTGATTTGGAATTGTGGCTTTCCCAGGAATTTAACATGTGACCTTAAGTGGATAATCTCATTCCTGAGCTTTTGAATCTTCATCAGTAATAGAAATAAAATCTTCTGCCTATGTTTAATATTCACAGACATTCAGGAGGTACACTAACTGAAAAGTTCTGTCCAAAGAGGAATTACAAAATATTGTCACCTACCTCTTTGAGCCATGTCTTCCATTCTCATCTTCACACATGATCAGATATTGGCAACTGACATGGGGTGTGGGTACATTTATATGTATATCCACACACGTGTGTGTGTGTGTGTGTGTGTGTGTGTGTGTGTGTGTGTGTATCTCCATCCCTATTGCAAAATATTTAGCACAGGGAATGCTATCAAGAAGGTTCTCTTTAAAATGCCAGCAATGTCTTTTCAGTGCACCCAATATACATGTCATTATAAGAAATTGAAGCACCCTGATGTTAATGGAATGTCTGAAATGGTACTATATCAACACTCCCCAATATAGGTGTCTCTTCAATACTGACACTCACAGTTCCTCTTCTCTGAACCATTAAATATCCCTCAAACCTCAAATCTAAATGAAAAGAAATGATCTATTCTCACTTTTGAGGAGAAACATTTTATGCTAGACGGAGAGATGGTTTGAGCACCTTTAAGGTCTCAGTATCCTGAAGGATGTCTTCAAGGAAATTTCAATAATAGATGATTTTAGAATTTAACATAACCTCCATAGGTGGGATAAATTCACCAACTTCTGTAGTGTGAGCAGAACACTGCTTTCATGTACTATGTGGCAAATATCTGCTCCTGTAACACAGCTGAGGTTGACCTAGATTCTGTTTTAAGATAAGAAAAAGGGTCTAAAGGTGCTTTGCTACTGTGGGCTTGGAATCATGACTGGTCAATAGGTTCTGGCTCTGGCACTTTTAACCTAGGCCACCTTCTCTGAATATTGAAGAAACTACATAACTTACCTCACAGAGATGTGAAAATAATGCATGGGACAAAAATCCGGTGAATAATACAGAAGCATAGAGTTAATATATTAGCTTTTCTAACTCAGCAGAGAGAAAAGATTCCACTGTATCTTTAAGAGGATTTCCAGCCAGAAGGCAACATTTTTCCCTTATAAAGACTTGCTTATAACAACATTTTTCAAGGAACTCAGTTCAGATGGTACAGGAAACACATTATGGCCTACTGCACCATGCAAATTCACTGCTCAGCACATTATGGGAACACAGATATAATCCTGGTCCCCTAAGCCTTGTAGGTTCTGATTTTATCTTTCTTCCTTCTTCTCTCTCCCATTCCCTTCTTCTTTCTCTTCTTTTGTATGCACTACAATGTAAGAACAGTAAAGCAGCTTATCTCCAATATATCATTTTTAATTTTTCTTCAGTGGGTTTAATGTCAACTTCCCCAGAAATTTGCAATTTTATAAAGTATCACTGTTTCCAGATATAAAGGTAACTTTTCCATCAGTGACCAAAAAAAAAAAAAAATTAGAAATAAATAAAAACCAGTGGAAAAGCTAATAGCCCTAACTTGGCAATTATTTAGCCCTCGGAAATTTCCAAGCCCTTTTGCAATTATTAATTAATTAGTGAAGATGACATTCCACTTTACTGAGGTTGAAAGCAAATAAAGAGGTCTAAAAGTTTTCCTCAAATTGAAAGTGGAATATCAAGGAAGAACTAGGATAAGAATTAGGAGCTCATTTCTCACACAAGTAGTTACATCATTAAGCCAAATAGAGTCAATGTGTAGAAAATAAGGTCAACTGTGTCCAGGTGCAGTTGAACAAAGAAATGTTCTCCTCAAAACCAACTGTGAAAAAGCCCACTCCTCCATCAGCCCAGGCACCCACAACACACACAGAATATATTTCTTGTAGCTGTATCAGTACCTTTCTCCCTTTCCCAAAGCACAGACAGATGGCTAAATGTCAACCTCTAGCCACTCCCCTTAATAATCACAGCGAAAAGTACATAATCTGATTCTCATTTTTAAAATGCTCAATTGAATATGATGTGAAAACACGACCCTGTTGAAAAACAAATATTTAAAAAATTTAACAAGTGATATGAAATCCGCCGATTCCCAAAATCTGTAATAGTGTAATAGATCATCTGGAATAACTACTTTACTCACATAGCAAACAAAATGAAGTTGCATGATTTCTGGTGAGTAGTTAATAAAAATTCATTCCATCACCCAAAGCGGGATGATGAAACAGATCCAATGTTAAGGATGTGGCTGGACTCAAGCTCTTATATTGAGGCTTTACAATGAACTCTGATTCTTTTTCCTCTGTTGTTTCTGAATGTTGAACAGGGACTGGCCTGAGGATTCAATGTGGTAACTGGTAAACAGAGCACTTGAAGATTGGCTCAGTATTTCTCATTAAAGGATTCCCTCCAAGTAGATGGGAAGCTTTTATTATCTCCAATGTAAGGGTCCCCAAGTGGGATAACAGCATCCTCAGAGACTGTCTCTTTTCCTTTTGATTATCATCATTTGAGTCAGGTTGTCTTGGCCAAGGCAAAATTGCTTACCTATTAGAACTTAAATGTTGCTATCCACTGTTACAACTTACTATTTTATTTTATTGTAATCTTGACTTATTGCAGTTGCAAAAAAAAAAAAAAAAGCAAGGTAAAGTTCAATAATCTTAACTTATCTAAACTTGTTTCTTTCTGGGGCAGGGGGGACTAATGTAAAGCTACTGTCATGTTAACAAACGCAAGTTGTACAGATTGCCTATTTTAGATAAGCCTGCTTTAAAAAACAAATGCAAAACGCATTTAGTAACATTTATCATCATAAAGAGACAATGCTTTAAAATCATGTAACATTTTAACTTGGAATCTTGATACTGGACAATGATCATGGCTGTCCCACTTTGTATAATGGTTATGCATGATGTTGACAGATTCCTCCAAGCCCTTCACAGGCCCCATCTAGGAAGGTCTCTAGTTCTGTAAGGAACCTGATATTCACTTAGAACATATTAATAGAGCAGAAACTTACATGTGAGAAGAATGGTTTAGTAGACACCCTGAAGGAAATTTTTGTTATGAGGTTGAGTATGAGAATGGATCTGTCTGGAAATTGACAATCTTGTCAAAATTATAGAAAGGAATGAACTATAGATACATAGTCCAACCTTCCATCCAATACATCCCCTCAGTTAAGATTCAGCTGTAGGCTAATGGAAGGTTTTCAAATTCCTGATACCTCACAGTTCTAACTGAAAGGAAAGGAGGGCTCTGTTCCAACATAATGGCTGGAAGCCAGCTCAGTTTCTTCGCCTCACCATTTCCAGTAATTCTCATTGGTTCCTCTGTCATGGTGGGAGTAAAAAATATGGTGTTGGTTTAGTACTAATAGAAAATCCCAGTTGTTGTCAGTGGGATGTTGAGTATTATGCCTTATGTAGAAAGAGGAAGAAATTGAATGCACTGACTAAAAAGGTCAAGGAGCAGAAGATAACTAGTATTCATAAAGGATTTTTAAGCATTCGTGGGTTAAAGGGTGAAAAGTGAGATTTTTCTTGGAGGATCAGTCATGTGAATAAACAAGGGGCAACAGACCAGTCCTGCTGTGCTGCAGCTTCTCTGAGTAAACTCTGAGATGTCTGCCTTGCTGAAATCCTTTTGGCCTCAGCCATCTCCCGAGTCCTTGGCCACTTGTTCTATTCCTGCAGCCACTGTGGAGCCAACACATGGGCACAGCCCAATAGCAGCTCACCTAAAGTCTACCCTGCACACTTCCCACTTACAGATCTGGGAATGTTCTCTATCTGCTAAAGTGTAAGATGATGCATGCTTATTTAATATATAAGCAAATAAAACTTGTATGAGGAAATTCCTGCTCCAAAGAGGCATGTTTTGATGTACAGGAAGATAATTTTTTCTCTTTGCAAAAACAGATTTTCCTGAGATACTATGGTTGATGTGGCTTTTTGGGAGATGATATCCTTTAAGAAGGAGCAATTAGTTTTACCTGCTACTATACAGTAGCCCCACTGATGACATATTTGCAAATAAAATCTCTCTCCTTCCTACTTCACTCTCATCCCTGGGATTATATTTGCTAATGAAACAACAGAGTAGCCTGTGCACTTTGGCCATCAGCTTTGCCTTCTGGTAAAGGTGTACTAAGTGAGGCCCACCTTTTCCCCATCACTGTGTTCATGAATTTCTTACCTTTGGCTGCAGTGGTGGTGAGGGGACTGACACAGGATCTGTGATATAGGTCTTCTTGGAACCAGGGACTGGATACATCCCAGCAGGGTTCTGGTTCCCCATCACAGGAGGAGTGTACCCTTGTTCTCGCTTCCAGGTATTTGGGTGACCTTGCAGACCATAGGCAGGATCGGAGTCATTTCTGCCCCCATAGGCAGACCCTCCTCCATAATAGGGTTCATAATAGCGTCCTTGGTTGGGGGCATAGCCATACCCAGGCTCGGGTTGAGGTCCTGGAGGTGGAACGTATGCATAATCTGTGCCTCCCCGGCTTGAAGGAGGTGGACACTGCCCAGAGGCAGGGACTGGCTGAGTGTTATAGCCATGGGACCCTGGGCCATAAATCTGTCCAGATGAAAGGCCACCCATGTAATGAGGGCTAGGCTGGGCTGACTTCACTTGCACATTGAAGGTAGGCCTTGAAGGCGTCGATGCCGTGGTGTAGGAGGCTGGGACTGGCTGAGGCTGGGGTTTGAGTGTTCCAATTGGAGTCACAGGGATGGGGCCAGCCTGGGGTGCAGGCTGTGGCTTCGTTGCAGACTTTTTGGTTGCTGTAAGAGGAGGTTGGTTTGGGATGACCATTCTCTTGTGTCCTGTGACAGGAGTAGAGACTGGAGGAGAGGCTGTTGTACTAGTAGAGCCCTAAAGAAAGAGAGAGAGGGAGGGAGGGAGGGAGTGGGGGGGGGGAGACAGAGAGAGAGAGAAGAAAAAATGGCAAAGATTATCACCAATGAAACAGAATAAATATCTATAAATTAATAAATATTAATAACTTATTGTTATTTATAATTTAAGATATGTAATACAAATAAGGCATGGTCCTACCCTCAAAGAGATTAATGCAAAGATCAGTTGTGATTCTCTGCACTACCGGTAAACAATTAGAAAAGGAAATCAAGGAGATAAGTCCATTTATAATAGCATAAAAATTAAGAAAACACCCAGGAATAAACTTAATATGGTAAATTACATATGTATATACTATAAACTATAAAACATTGTTGAAATTATGTGTTCATAAACTGAGAGACTTAATGTGCCAAAAATGTCCTTACTAACTACAATTATATATAGATTCATTATAATCACTATCAAAATCCCAATAACATTTTTATAGAAATAGAAAAAAAATCTAAAATTCAAATGGAGCCATAAAAGATCATGAATTGCCAAATCAATATTGAGAATCAAGAATGAGGCTGGATGAACTACAATTCAAATATAGCACAAAACTACAGGAATCTAAACATTGTGATACTGATTCAAAGACAGACAGACCAGGAATACACACTGGGGAAAGTGCAATCTCTTAAACAGGAATCGAGGAAACTGGATATCCATGAGCAAAGAAATGAAAGTGGACCCTTACACCATCAACTAGAAATGGATTAAAGGCTTAACGATGCAAAAGACTTAAGACCTGAAACTAAAAAGATCTAAAGGAAAACACAGAGGTGTAAAGCGTCATTGGTTGTGGCAACAATTTCATGGATATGACGTCAATAAACATGGCAGCCCAGACAATGGAAACAGAAATAAACCAATAGGACTATATAAACTAAAACAGATATCTGACACAGCAAAGGAAACAATCAACAGAGAGAAAAGGCAAACTACAAAATGGTAGAGAATAATGCAAATCACATATCCAATAAGAGGTTAATAGTTAAACTACATTCATCATGAGTTCATTCACAAGACATTAGTTAGAAAACACAACTATGGTTAAATGGCAGAAAGATCAGTAGAGGAAAGGGAGTAGGGGGTGTGGGAAGAGGGGAAGGGAGGGAAAGGTAATGGAGACTGAATTAGAACAAGATATATCCATGCTTTTATAATTATATCTAAATGGGTTCTACTATCATGCATAACTAAAAGGAACCAATGAAATATCTCCCCATAGCAGTCAGGATACCTATTAATAAAAATAAAACAACAGTAATATTGGACAGGAAGTTGGAACTCTTGCACACTACTGGTGGGAATGCAAAGTTATGCAGCCACTAATAGAAAATAGTTTGGAGGTTCCTCGGAAAATTAAAATAGAAATTTCCCTTAGAAATATGTACTCAATACAGTTGAAATCAAGATCTCTAAGAGATATCAGCACTCCTTGTTCACAGAAGCACTAGTCATAATGGCCATCAATAGTTAAATAGATAAAATGTGTCATAATATACAATGGCATACTATTCAGCCTTTAAAAAGATGGAAACTCTACAATATGCAAGAACATAGATTTACTTTGAGAGCATTAGAATAAGAAAAATGCCTCATTCACAGACAAATCATGTATGATTCCACTATATGAAGTATCAAAGACAGTCAAACCCATAGAATCAAGGGGTAGATGGTAGTTGCTGTGTGTTAGGGAGAGATTGAAAGAGGAGTTTTAGTCAAGAAATTTTAGTCAAGAAAGATGAATTAGGTCTAGAGGTCTGATGTTTGATTTTTGCCTCTGGTCAACAATGATACATCATACAGTTCAAATTTTGTTCAAGTAGCAAAACAAGAATGAATGCTATTATCCTGACTTGAGCAAAAGTAAATCTGAATGCCTGCACCAGGAGAAAGATGAGCCACAAGAGGTGCATCTGGCCTGTTCCTGTGTCCTGGCCACACCGACCCTCATTCAGACACACATTCAACAGTCACTATGCGTCAGCTCCTCTACCACATCATCAAGTCCTCTGGGATAGGGAGACATCTACTATTCATCCAGGGATACTAGCCACCTCCCCTAACCTCACAGAGTTCGACATATTGAAGATGCTTGAAAAATGACTAATAGAAAAAAAATGCCATATTAAAAAGTTCTGCGTCTCAAAAAAATACATACATGTGTATTTATAGATGAGCATAATATTTAAATGTGCTTGATTTTCAAAATGAAAATGTTAAATCGTGATAGAAATTCAAGAATTCTTACAAAAATAAAAATTAAATGTCAAAAATATATGCTTGGAAACACCAAATAATCCAAGTAAAAAAGGTTCACTATGTGAATCTTCAATTCAATTAACTGAATATGTGGACCCATAAGTGTTGCTAAGTTTCCTTGACTTTAAGGAATATAAATAAACAATTCCTGGTCTTCACCCCTTCCACATCCAATGAGGTAAAATATATGTAAAACCTCAAGGGGAAAAATATGTATAAATATAGGTATTTATATATATATATATCAAAATACACAATTTTTAAACACATAGTTATGATCTGTAAAATATTCAAAAACATGCCAGAATAGACACAAGAATTTATAGCAGAGTTAAGGAAAATCTTCTCATCCCCCCAAAGAACTTTAGTAAGCAGATATTCCTAGAAGCAGGCAATGGCTCCTGAAACAGTGGTCTGATGCCTTCACTCAAAGCCTTTAGGAATGGAGTTTGTGTATGTGTGTGTGTGTGTGTGTGTGTGTGTATGTTTGTATGCATGCGTGTGCTGCGTTCAACAGAAAAGAGAGAAATGTGTCCAAAGAGTTGCTTCTGAGGAGTAAGGTCTACATTAATTCTTTTATGTGTACTTGCAAACACGACTGGCTTTACTTTCCAAACTGTGGCTCTGAATATCCATTGTGGGGCAGACTTTAGAGCTGCAGCAGTTAGGATGTCTGTCTCAGTGCAGTTACTCAGTCACTGTCTCCATATTTCCAGCTGGGAAATATGAACTCTGGGTTTTTGATGATCTTGAGTCATCAAAGAAAGCAAAGTTTTCCCTCTTTCATTCAATTTTATCTCTAAAAAAATTTTATATCTTATGTGGTTGAATAGAAAAATCTGCCTTAATTTTTTTTTCTAGGTTCAAATTGATTTTTTCATGCCCTTTGTTATAGAAGGTCAGATTCTTATCTAGTACTTCTTTAGGAATGTCTTTAGCATATGCATGTGTGTGTGTGTGTGTGTGTGTGTGTGTGTGCGTGTATACACATACACACATATTATTTATATATATAAATACACACGCACACAGAATAAACTGCTTACTAAGGGAAAACTGCATACATTTCTATTGGGTTCTATTGAGACCACCTTCAGGCAGAAGGGAGAGAATAATCCACCAAGCTAGCATTATCCAGGCTGCTTGAATTATAAGTAAATGACAAATTTGCACCATAAAAGGATAATATAAAAAAATTAAAAGGACGAAAACTATTCAGTAGCCTAGAACTTAACAGACAACTAAATGTAGAATTACAAGATCACCAGGAAACTGCAGATGAGACACATGATTTGTGGAAAAAATAGCTGTTAAGACTCAGGACCCCCCACCCCAAAAATGATGCACTCAAACTATGTCTTCTCAAGTAGTTTACTTATTCATGCTTATTTAGGTGTAGAATAGCCAGGAGGGACAGGGCACTTATCAATGGATGACAGAGTGAGAGCCGTCATCTCCTCTAGGTTCAAGAATACAAGGGAAAGAGCAGTTATTCAACCAAAGAACAGAATTCTGAAGAGGAGAGCACTCAAGAGAGGACTAGGGGCCTTCCTTGGCAGGCAGGTAGAAAGGTTATAATCAGCCAGCCACAGGAAGATATGTGGCACAAGAGGCTTCTGGTATCTCTCAAGGGGCCCTATTTTCATCTTGGGTTTGGTAAAAATGTGTTTTGTCCCCTAATAATTCAATGTGGATAATGCCTCTTTAATCATCATGATAATAAAAAGTCCCCATTCGTTTCCAAACTCCCTGTGATTAGTAGGTACTTTCCTCTCCAGTCCAGAACCACTGGAAATGAAATGTTCACTAAGTGACCCTGAGATTTTTTTTTTTCCAGCACTATCTCTGGACCAACCTAAATCACCAGAAAGCTATATATCTATATCAAATTGAATTGGATATAATGACAAGACAATTTTCTAGTTTTTCTGTGAAATTGCTGCTAATGACAACAGTCAACATGTCATCCTGTATCCTGTGACTAACAATCCTTTTCATCTGACTCAGGACCCCTTCTCATGGATCAAGTTCACATTTTGAAGCACTTGCTATATTATGAAGTTCTCAATTTTCTATCTCTAGACTTCATCTGTATTGTGAATCATAGGCAGAAATATTTAATTGTCTATTCCATGTGTCTCGTTGGATGTCTCATATGCTTTTCAGACTTCAGAAATTAAATTATGATCATCTTCCCTGAATTCTGCTTTTGTCTGATGCTCTTATCCACCCAGTTGCTACTCAAATGATAACAAAGGAAGTCATTCCTGTGCCTCTCCTGACCTTCCCATTCTAGCACTAAATCATAACTCTTAAATATGTCCATATTTCACCTTTCCCACTACTGCAACTCGGATGATACCAACTCCAAGATAACACAATTTTTCATGGGAAATTTTCCAATAGCGTCCAAACTGGTCTCTGAGTGTTTCCTCTTGTTTCCCATCAATGAAACCTTCCTTCTATAGCCAGAGTGATATCTCTGGAATGTACATCTAATCACATTATTTTCCCATTTAAAAGTCTTCAACCTTTGGGTAGCATGATAGACTCAAATCTACCTCTGCTGCCTCTCCTTGAGAATGTCAAGTTATCTAAATAGGATCTTCATTCCAATTCAGTTTGCCATACTCTCTCACTTCTCAGAGACAACTAGGAACTGGTCTCTTTTATTCAAGATGCTTTCCCAATGGCTTTGAAATATCATAGCACACAGTAGGCATTTCAGAAATGTTTGATGAATGAATGAAAGATAGTCTTCCAAGAAGAAATGAATTCCTCTTGACAGATTATAACCAACCATACAAAATTTGAACTATCTAATTTCCCTTATTGACTTGATAATTAAGAAACTGATAAATTTGATGCAAGCTTAATTACAGTAATGTCATTAGTTTCCTCCTTTCTCTAAATAGTTTAATGATTTTATTTCTGGAATTTATTAATACTATTCTCTTTCCAAGAAGCATTTGAGATGTTTATTTTCATTTTAATGGTCAACTGAAAAGTTCTCCTTGATGATTAGTCAAGTCCCCTCAGGCAAGAGCTATGGGGACATATTTTAAATACACTTAGTAAGATAGCAAAGAAACTAATGCATTTTAAAATACTTTTTTTTAAGCCACAGGTAGTGACTGAAATAACAAACAAGTAAGTAATTGAATTAACAAACAAGTAATCAAAGTACCTCAAACTCCAGAAACACAATCCAAACTATTTATTAAGTAAAAATTTATTGAAAGTCAGCCCTGTTCAGGTACTGAACTAGTTACTAGAGCAAAGAGATGACAAAGGAAATCAAAGTTAATGCATTTAGAAAATTATTATTTAATATTTTATGAAAAATTCCATAAGATGAGCAAAAATGATTTCAACTTAGGAAATTTTCTAAAGTAACAGCAGGTGAGAATACACAAAAGCTCAAAACTCCTACATCATATATTGATTCCAGATATATAATGACACCTGGAAGATGTTAAATCATAATGTAAATATTAAAGGGAAAAAACACAGAATGAAGGTTCAACTGGTTATATAATACAATCAAAGCTACCTACAGCAATACATCCAGTGAATGAGAAGTACACTTGGTTGACTTGTTAGAAGGTTAAAAGTACTTCAGTTTCAATTATTTTTTCATAATAATCATTTCAGGTTATTTGAAGAAACTTGATGAATATATGAATTGGAGTTATTCATTTTGGTTATTGCTATAGCAGGAAACAAAGTAAGACACCTATATTGGTTAATTATAAAAGTATATATTAATAGCAACAAACATTTATATAGCATTTTCTTTATGTAAACACTTTGTGTTGAATGTATTTTATCCTCACAACTACTCTGAGACAGGAAATATTATTGCCCCTATTTTCCAGAGAAAGATGGTGAAGCCAAGAGAGATGAATTGCCTATGGTTACCAACTAGCAGGTTGCAAATTCAGGATTCAAACCCAAGTAGTCTGGCCCCATGTCATGGTTTTAAAGATCATTCTACCTCTCTCAGATAATAAAAGAGTCAGAGCAAATGTATAAAAGCATAAAAGGCCTTTTCAGTCTATATAATTTTCCTATTGATCAAGATATGGATATAGAAAAAAAAACATTTACTTGCTAGAAAAAAGACCAACCAAATAAATGGGGCTACACACAGCAAATAATACTCAGTGTCAATATCTGAGAAACAATGGAGTGACATTGACTGTGAAACCTGAGGAGCTCATACTCTGCCCAATGGCAGCTGCTGTAGTGTGTCAGCTGAATGCTATTCATGGAACACGGATCCAATATTCCTATTCTGACTTCAAGGTTTTGCTGAATATTTTTGTTTTGTGAGAACACTAGAAAGCCAAAGCATTTCTGCAGGTCAAATGTAAGGCAGGAGATGCACTTTACCACTTCTTCTCTAAGTTACAAATACTGACAAATATTTGTAAAACCCTGACACGGGGCCAGACTACCTGGGCTTGAATCCTGGATTTGCAACCATAGACAATTCATCTCTCTGGGCTTCACCATCTTCCTCTGGAAAATAGGGACAATAATATTTGCTATCTAAAAAGTAGTTGTGAGAATAAAATACATTCAACACAAAGTGTTTACATAAAGTAAATGCTATATCAGTCACCAGTGAGGCTAATCAGTGTAATAAAGAACTGCTGCACACTAGAATTCCAGAGACCCAAAGAGTATAGGAACTCAACAGACTTAGGTATTTTGATCTTGTATCCTGCTACTTGACTAAATTTGTTTATCAGCTCCAGTTGGAGTTTTGGGGTCTTCTAAATATAGAATCATGTCATTGGCAAACGGGGGTAATATGACCTCTTCTTTTCCTATTTGTATTCCTTTAATTTCCTTCTCTTGCCTGACTACTCTGTCTAGAGTTTCAAGGACTATGCTGAGTAGGAGTGGTGAGAGTACACAGCCTTGCCTTGCTCCTTCCTGTCTTTAGAGGAAATGCTTTCAGTTTTTCTCTGTTCATTATGATGATGGCCTTGGATTTGTCCTATATGGCCTTTACAATATTGAGGTTAAGTTCCATCTATCTCTAGTTTTTCTAGTGTTTTAAATGGGTGCTATACTTGGCCAAATGCTTTTTGGGTATCTATTGATATAATCATGTGATTCTTGTCCTTAATTCTATATATGTGGTTAATTACATTTATCAGTTTCCATATGTTGAACCAAGCTTGCTTCCCTGGATGAAATCCATTCGATCATGCTGCACTATCTTTTAAAAATGTTTTTGTATGCAGTTTGCCAATATTTTATTAAGAATATCTGCACCTATATTCAGCAAGGATACTGGCTTGAAGTTTTTTTCTTGATTGATCTTTGTCTGGTTTTATCCACAGAGTGATACTAGCTTCATAGAATGAATTGGGTGGTGTTCCCTCCTTTTCTATTACACTTCACTCCTGAAGGCAGTCATCAAGAATACAAATAATAAGTGTTGGTGAGAATGTGGAGAAAAAGGTACACTCACACATTGTTGATGAAACTATAAATTGGTACAAGCAATTTGGAGAGAGGTATGGAGATTCCTCAAAAAAACTATAAATAGAACCACCAAATCAGCAGCCACATCAACAGTTAAGCAGCATAATTCATAATACTGAAGATATAAACCAAACTAGATGCCTTACAACAGATAATAAAAATAAAATTTCTGAATCTGTACAATAAAGACAAATGCAAGCACAGATTACCTGTTTCAGTTATAATGCAAAACCTCATTGGCTATTTAATTCATAATTTCTTTCTAGCACTGAACAGGAAAATGACTTAATTTTGCTTTCTTGAACATCCTTGATAATCATCTCCAATGCTTTGAGTTCAGTACTACAACTCCTTTCCTTACCCACTTTGACCATTCATGCTATCTATTCCATAGATGACCCCATGAGTTGGAAAACAACATATTAGATATAGAGTACAGTCTGCACCCTTTTCAAATCTAACTTCATGACAGCATAGGTTAAGCTTTTAAAATAGATTATTATAGACACACCCACTCAAGAGACTAAAATCTGGAAATCTGAAAAGGAGAAGAAAATGATTCCCATCAAAAGCAAGAGTTCAGAACCAGATTTTGGTTCTGTTGTTAAAGCAGAAGAGGGAATCTTACTTGGAGCAGTGGGCTTTGAGTGATAGGAGTGGATTTCAAAGGAGAATTTCATAAAATTTAGAAACTAATTTATTCTTTCTTTCTTTAAAATATTTATGGTAAATCTGTCCATAGGTTGATTTAGTGATATGTATTCAGAAGACTAAGAGATTCTATACTTTTAAACTAATAATCTCATTTCTAAGAATTTAAACTAAGGAATTGACCACAGATGGCATAAATGTTTAGTTTCAAGGATCTTTCATTGTAATCTGTAGAAGTGAAAGATTATGAGGAATTTACATATTACAGTAAATGAGGGTTATTTAAATAAATTATTCTGGTACAATCATATGATGAAAAGCTATGGAGCCATTAAAAACCATTCTGTGAAGATATTTTAAAACATCAATAACTCCTTTCCTTACCACAAATACCAGAAATTCCATGTCTGGGCATACTGCTAAGGAACTGAAAGCAAGGACATACATATTTGCACAGTCATGTTCACATGTTCACATTATTTGTAATAGCCCAAAGGAAGAAGCTACAGCATTCACTGATGAATAAGTGGATAAATAAAATGGGAGCCAGGCATACATGCAACAAAATACTATTCAGCATCAAAAAAGAAGTGAATTCTGACCCAGTTATAACAAGGAGGGATCTAGAAGACATGCAAAATGAAATGACCTAGTAACAAAGGTACAAAATTGCATGAATGCAATTACATAAGGTACCTAGAGTTGTCAAAGTGGTAAAGACAGAAAGAAGAATGCAGCTGCCAGGACTGAAGAGGAAGAACAGGGAGTAATGTAATGGGGTGGCATTTCTATTTGGGAAGATACATCTGTGGACATGGATCCTGGTGATCAATGCACAACAGTGCAAATGTACTCAACAATACTGAACTGTATATTAAGAGCAATTGCAATGGGAAATTCTAGGTTTTGCATATTTTATCCCTGGAAAATAAAAATAAACAACAATAAATAACATGTCAACCATTTCATGTATTAAAATCAGGTTAGGAAACTGTTTCATGTCTGTTCATCAACAAATGCACCATCTGTCTCTCACACAACATATGCATACATATGTAGCTAGAAGGATTTATTCCTGGACTGGTCACAGTGTTTTTTTTTAAGTGGGGTATTTTGGGGGTATTCTGTATACTTCCCCATTTCCCAAACTTCTTACCATAACCACATATTCCTTTTGAAATCAAAGGGAGAAATAAATAACATGTCATATGTATACATTTTTTATGTACAATATAAATATATATAAATGCATAATTATATATCCTACATCACACATATTTCTTATAAATATATAAATTAATACATATTGAAAATAAAGTTAAGAAACATTTACATTATTTTACAAACCAAATACCAAAAAAAAATAATAATTAGAGTATTCTAATTTCCATGGCTACATACATAGAAAAAAAAGGAAGAAACAGCCAAAAATTAAAAGTGGTTTAAAAGTATTGTTAAAAGGTTAAAATTTTGCACTGGGCGATACATTTAAGAAAAAAAAAATTGTTTTCATCATCCTCCTCCTCTTCTTTTTTTTTCATATTTTTCACATTAAAGATAGAAATCCAATCATAAATGGTGATTGGAAACTGGTGATGAGTCTCAAACATTACTCTCAAAATAAAAACACACAATTTTCATGGGTGCCACTGAGCTTAAAACATCACATGCTTGATGGGCATGTGAACCCCCCTCACACACACACACACACACACACACACACACACACACACACACACACACAGGAGCCTTCCATGGGGCTCTCCTCAGACAGCCACAGGCCTCAACATCTTCTGTGCATCACATCAGCACTTGCTCATTTCACAGTGCTGTGCTCTGCAAACACACACCACTGCTAGGGACGGGCTATTCTTAATAACTTCTGAGGCAGAAATAGCAGAAACAGTATGGTCTGATGTGGCACTCCAGAGCGGGTTTTGTCTTAGAAGCTTTTCCGTTTAATTAATTCTCACAACACTTCTGAAGGGGTATAAAATACTGTGAAGACAAGCCGTTCCCTGGACAACTGAAGACACCAATGCCAGTATGTCAAGTTGTTTTCTCAGAAATAAAAATCAAGTCAAGTGGGAGCACTTAGATGCTACCTTGAAATTCTTCCCTTCCTATCCCCCAACTATTAAACACAGAAGCAATAATCCAGGTGAGGCCCTGCACTTCCATGTTCATAAAACCAGCCTGTCATCTTGCTGAGTCAAGAGAGCTAGCATTTTAAGGAGTGCCTCCCCCGCCCCCAGATAACTTTCAAATGAGATGATATGTCATCAGGTTTGAACTTGAGAGGTCTCCAAGGTTTTTGTTTATATAAATACACATATAGTATAGTACACCGAGTTCCTAGCATGCATGTGTCTGGAACTGGATAAAATGCCATTGTGATGAGGGTTAATTCGATCTGAGCTTATTCTGTAACCTAGGAATGTAGTGAGAAAGGACCTATTTCCATGGCAAGCAATCTGCTTCCCTGAATCATCCCCTAAAGGGCCCAGCACTTTTCTCCAATCAGACCAAGGGTTTAGAGAAAAATTCCGAGAGCTGAACCCCTTAGCTGAGAAATAACAAAACCCAATCCCTGTGAGAACAGTACAGATGCACTTGGACATGACCAGTAGCAGTGGATACTAGATAATTCTTTTGGTGGGTAAGCTTTCAATGATGGGCTATTAAAATGCTCTCAAATTAGGTTATTTACCTTAAGGAAAAAAAATTAGAAGATGGTTGAGAAAATCATGACATATTATCTAGTGAAATGATATGCAGTTGAAAAGGAAGGGAGCACGTATTCCAAATAATGGTCTATGAAGAAAAATAAAATAGGAGTGCCTATGTACATGGTCAAAAATTATAAACCATTTATGTTTTAAGGTTGGTAGATACCTCTAAGATTTAGCAATGTGATTGGATGATACAAATACGCTTATACTATAGTGTTTCTACTTGATTTTGTGATTCCATCTACTAATTACTAATCAGTAGTTCCAGTTCTTACTCTTAGCTTATTGGTGCTCTAGTCCAGTCCACTATCATTGCTGACCGAATTTACTGAAATAAACAACAACAAAAAAACACATTTATATGAACATTTGTTAAACAAACTGATCTCTTATTGTTCTCCAGTACATACTATAGACTGCAACCAGAATGTTTCTAAAACTGAACTCTGAATCTTTCATTCTTTCATTAAAATTTCTCAAGGTCCTCATTGCTGTTAGGATGAAGTTCAGATTCCTTCAAAACAAAACTTCTGTTCACTCTCACCAGTCTCCTCTCTTAACTCCCTCCATGTGGAATTCATAGTCCCAGCCCTTCTGTGATTACCCTGACGTGAATCCTTTCCAACCTGCTTCTGTCTCCCACCTCCTACCGAGAATTCATCCTTCAGATTTCAAATGAAATGACACCTCTTCAGGGAAGCCAGCCTTGATCCTCCAAGACAGGTAAGGTCCCTGCACTAATAGTTGGTACCCCCTTTTATGATAGTCCTCATCCATTCTTTTTCATTTATTCCTTTAGCATTCATTTTCTTCCCCATTATGTTCGATAGGTTAAGAGCTTTGTCTTTCTAGTTCAACATTCTAACTTTTCTGGGCCTAGCACACAGATTTTCCTTAACCTATTCCTTAAAAGATGAAAGTTATTTCAATAGCATGTTATGGTCAAATTCCACGAGAGAATAAATATTTGGCAAATAATAATGGCAGGAGTTGACTAAGTTAAAAATGTCTCATACTCTTCTTTATAAGTTTTGTGAAATTGAACCCTAAACCCATGCATCTAAGACATGTTTGGGATGAATAGTCAATCTAATATTAAAATATTAGATTGAGTTTTTGCATTTTGGGTTTCTTAGCTGTAGGTAACAGGAAATGTGGTGAGTCTGGTGAGCAATTTTGGTTTATAATCAACTGTTCTTGTACAACAGATCCTTCCAGTCTCTCATTGCTACTCCAAAGCCATTAAAAGACAGATGAATAAAACCGCACAATTTTTTTTCCCCCTGGAAATCTCTGTGTCCTGTAGGGGTCTCTCCTTTGGAAATGTATATCAGTGGTGAGAATTAAAATGTGAACATCTTGGAGACAAGAGTGTGAGAGTTAGTTATATTCAAAGGAATTTTAAAGAAGAAAAAGATGACTGATTTGTGCATAATTAAAACATATAACATTCTTTACAGAATCATGGAGTACTAGAGCTGAAAGAAACATGAAGGTCGAACATTTCCATCTTCTCAAGGAAACAGGCTCAGATAAGATTTGCCCAAAGCAGTAAGGCTTTGAAAGTGAGGACTAGAGCCACCTTTCTAGAATTTCTTCCTACCATTCCACAAGAATGACCAGGTTTACTAACAAGTCACAAAAAGGCAACAGACCCTGTTTTGTTTTTCAACCAAAATGGACCTTAGTGCATAGATATTGGGAGGTCAAGATGGACATCACTAGCCAGGTTTGAAAGGACAGGTTGGGCTGTGTTTTCATACAGGAGTTTCCAAAATAGTAATCGAATTCAGTAAGGGAAGCCACTTGTGTGAGTAAGTGGCTATATTTGCTTCAGTGGAAACAAACAGACCCCCGTTCACATATTTCCAAAGGAATTTGGGTGATGGAAAGCAAATAAAAGAGGAATAGGTGATATATTACAGTCCTCAGAGAATTCCACGTGCAAAGCTTGCTAAAACCTGTATAAAATACTGAAAGGACACCATGTTTACAGCTCATTGGGCTCATAGCAGAGTCACTGGATGCTTGCTCAGTTTTTTTTTCCCTTTGCAGAAACATGCTCATTTTAAAATGATCACTGTATTATTATGATTTGAATACATGTCAACCGCATTATATATAAGGGGAAAAAGTTTTTCTCCTAACATATTTGTTCTCAGAAATGGAGGCTGTTTGTCCACTTATTGTAGATGGATAAAAGGGCTGAATCAGAGAAGGGTATAATTTCTAAGGAGAGAGCACTTTGCCACAGAGTGGGAGGAAGGGTAGAAAATGTTTTCATAAAGAGTGACTATTAGGGACAAATAAGAGCTCTATTCACCAAACCTGTACACATCCCTTTATCCTTGTAAAACAAGCTATGAAAGCACATAATGACTAACTGCGGCAAAATTACTCACATTCTAACTTTGCATAATCGCTAAAATGGTTCTGGTTTTTTAGCCCTCCCCCTTCAACAATTCTGCACTCTTAAAATTTTTTTTTTTTCAACCACAGCACAAATGGTTATAGCAAACGAGTGTACCAGGCACATCTGCTGTTCCAGAAAGAATTCACTCTCCTGTGCCAAATCCACGTCTATCGGAAGAAATAAAAATAAATTGTGAGCAGGTTCAGCAAATGCCCGGATAAATCCCACAGTGACCACACGGGGTAGATTTCATTTCTCTAGTAGCTGTGGCCTGAAAGGGTGAGGGAAAGTAGGAGTGATCTGGAAGCCAGGGTTGCTCTCAGGCCTGTCTTTCTCACTCAGTGTGAGCCTATAGTTAAGGTAGTAGCTCCTTTCTCTATTTTCTGGGTAACTATTTGAAAAACAGGATTGTATTTGTAGCCTCAGAGAAGGGAAGGGTGATTGCTACATGTTTTGTGGTATAAGAACAGTCTTCTTAAAAACAGCAGAGGCAGGATCAATGACGGTTTGAACGCTCCCCCAAAACACCCCTTGCTATTTATATTTTTGAAACTTTTCTGATGAGAGCCTGTTTGATGTTTTTGATCATGCAGGGGAGCAAAAGTCCTAGAACTTGGGGGTGTTATGGGATCTAATACTTTCTCTTTGCTAGGTAGCCAGTGTCAGCTGGAAGTTTGAGTCCTGACCATGGTGGGAGTGATCAGACTCCATGGGAGAGTAAGGGACTTAGGGCTTGGCCAGGAGCAGGGGACCAGCATCACTGCAGAAGTCTTTATCTTCAGGGACACACAGCAGGTGAAGTCCAATCACTGAACATGGAAGAAGCAAAATGAAGACCTAGCTTATCCTTTTCCCTAGCAAACAACAGCAAATTCAAACACAGATACTCTTTGGGACGTTATTTCAAATTGGAACAAGGCCTGAAAATATTTGGCTTAAATAAATTCACTTTTATTATTGTTTGGGTCTCGATTTCCTCTTTATAAAATGAAAGGATTTGACTGAACTAATTCAAAGATTCCTGGTAACTGAAGGTATCTAAGGGTGCCTTTGATCTCAGATAAGCTCTGACACCCGAGATTCTTTGGAATGGCATGAAATGAGACCCTTGTCATTCTGACACTGTTTTTAAGATTTATTTTTACAATTCTCATGATCTATATATGTTATAGTATGCTTAATCCTAATGCTATAATGTCGCAAGAAAATCAAATGATCTAAACTTGCACTTAGGGCACGACTGAAGCCAATATGACCACATGAAGAACAAAACCAAAACTATGGGTGGTGACATGAGTACAAGGAACGTTGGTATTTTTCTTTTGTCTTCTGTCATTTTCTTTTATAAAATGAGCACATATTCTTACATTGAAAACAAAATAGCTTGATTTACAAAGAAAACCAATCACATCTTCAAATGTCTTTCCCTTTCAGTCAGCTCACTGTATTTCCCCCGACGACCCCCCAAAAAAGAAATGTGTTAGTTAATTGGCTCTAAATGTATGAGTTTAGATTTTATTTTTGAAAATGGTGTCATTCATATAGTCATCTACAATTTAATGACCATCTCCTAAATACCAGGAATTTTGCCAGTTATAGGGTGAAAAGTTACCATTTCTGGCCTCAGTGACTTAATAAATTGTAGTCAGGGAAACAGGCAGGAAACCAGTGGAAACTACTCAGATTCCCAGAAGTCTGACAATCCTTACTTGGAACACAGTGATTCCCTTGCAACCCATTTATTTTTCTAAACACTGAGCTGAGTTCCAACCAATCAAACAACACTAGCCTAGGAGGTAGGAGACCAGAGTGTTTCACTCCATTCTGAATTAGTGAAGAATTTTAGGCAGCTTCCTATGTTTGTGACTTAGAAACTTCCCCTTCAAGATGCTGGCTAAAGATGCTTTTCATACTTCTCCTGGACAGCTGAGTTCAGGCATCTTCCCCTAACCTGCCCTTCCATGAATCTCAAATAAATGTAATCACCTAGGATATTCTTACACATTTTCAAGTCCGAACAATATTGTTCTAAACTACATAACTCAAAATTAGGGACCATGTTCTGATATTCTGCTTTTTCAGCTTTAGAAGCGGATAGCACATAAACTAAACCAAAGTAGGGCATCAAAACATCATTGAGCAATGAATAAATGAATAATTCAATGAATGAATATATTCAAGTATGAAGTTATTCCCCATTTTCTTTTTTTTAAATTGATTTTATTTTTTTAAATACACGACAGCAGAATGCATTACAATTCTTATTACACATATAGAGCACAATTTTTCATATCTTTGTATATAAAGTATTTTCATATCAATTCATGTCTTTATACATGTACCATTTTCTTGATTTACTTTATATTTTTTTTGTGTGTGTATGTGTGTGTATGAGTTAAGTGTCTATTGTGTATGATTCTCTGTGGTTTCAAGGATTACTAGCATTATATAAATACAAGAACATGATACATGGCCTCAGCCACAGCATTATTTGGTGAGAAAAGTGGAAAGAAGAAAAAGATGAAACAATCAGTATAAATGATCCTAGACCTTAGAACTGTATCTTAGTTATTCATTCTAAATTTCCTTGTTCAATATTTTAGCAATAAAAATCATCATCATCATCATCATCATCATAAAAATAAGCCTGGGCTGGGGATATAGCTCAGTTGGTATGGTGTTTGCCTCACATGCACAAGGCGCTGGATTCAATCCCCAGCATAAACAAACAAACAAACAAGCAAGACAAGCACAGTGGTGCACACCTATAATCTCAGTGGCTCTGGAGGCTGAGTCAGGAGGATTGTAAGTTAAAAGCCAGCCTCAGCAAAAGCAAGGCACTAAACAACTTAGTGAGACCCTGTCTCTGAATAAAATACAAAATAGAGTTGGGGGTATGGCTCAGTGGTTGAGTGCCCCTGAGTTCAATCCCCAGTACCCTCCAATAAATAATAATAATAATTATAATAATATCAGCAAAATATACAATTTCCCATGAGTCCCATCCTCAGACAGTAGGAACTAAACTATTCAAAATATTTTTATTAATAAAAAGATATTTTAATTTTGACTGTTTTATTCCTGTGACTCATGACATTTTAATAATATCAGTCACTGTTAAGAACTGTGGCTGAGGTCAGGTATGGAGAAGCACAATCATAATTGCAACTACTGTGGAGACGGAGGCAGGAGGATGGCAAGTTCGAGGCCATCACAGCAACTTAAGGAGACCCTGTCTCCAAATAAAATAAACAGCCCAAACATGGTGGTGCACTCTCATTGGCTCAAGAGGCTGAGGCAGGAGGATTGCAAGCTGGAGGCCAGCTTCAGCAATTGAGTGAGGCCCAAAGCAACTTAGTGAGACCCTAGCTCAAAACAAAAAAAATTAAAAAGGGCTGGGACTGTGATTCAGTGGTTAACCACCCCTGGGTTAAAAAAAAAAAAAAAAAAAAAAAGCTGTGAATGAGAGCTAAGCAAGCTTTCATGTCAGATACATTTTCTTCATTAAAATAAAAACATTTTGTTATAGAAAATATGGGAAATACTAATTTTTAAATAAAATCCTTAATTCAAAACTTTATTGATAGCAATTTTAAATTTTAATAACTTTATTTGTGATCTATTTTTTTCTATTTAATTACATGTATATTTGTGTGTATGGAGTATTTGGGCACCATACGTATGTGTGTGGTTGGAATGGGTATCAGTGTTTAAATGTGCACTGTCTTTACATACAGTTTTATATCTTATTTTTAATTTAACATTATATCACAGATCCAAAAAATTTAAAAATCTGCTAAAAATAGTAGAGTGTGGTACCCAAGAAGTCAATTTGCTTTAATAAACATGAACACTCCAATGCAACAATGTCTTACTTATCATACATATTTAATTTAAAAACTAAGACCAGAATGCAATACATGTAGATTTTTGTACTGGCCCATGTGAAGAGATTATGCTATAATCTCTTTACAAAAAGTTTGTTTCTGATGAGAAGAATTTGAGGAGATAAAACAGCATATGAAAATGCTACACATGCACTTCTCTCAAAATGCAAACTCCCACCTACTCGCTTCTCATGCACATAGGTAATCTTTTTTCAATCAGCCACATAAAATACATTATATCAGACCCATACTACATACCCCACTGTCAAATGCTCTGATATTGAATACCAACAGCCTTGTTGTTTCAGGAAAGTTAATATTTGAGACAGAGCATTAAAGAGTAGTCAGTCATTGTAGTTATTACCATTATTATTATTATCATCACATTTCTTGTACATCTGTATAACAGTACATTGGAGGAAGCTAATGGTAGAAGGGCAGATCAGATTGTATTATGGAATTATTGTGTAACCAAACGCTTATTTAGAGTGTAAGATTCAGTGTAAAAGTTAGTGCTGTCGTTCAGGCAGGAAATGAGGAGGCCTTAATAGGACACAGAGCTTGAAAGGAAGACACTCCAGGAGAGTGAACCATGGAGCTCACAGTTGTAGAAATGTTTCAGCAAGTCTTTTCTAAAATATTTTACTTTGTACAGTATTTCCGCACATGAATGGTATGGAGCAAATAAATTCCACTAGTGTGGCTGAACTGATGGAAACCAAGAAAATATATGTGAAATGGTCTTTATTAGAAATATCCTCTGGAAAGCAGAATGGAGATTCTTTGGAAAACTTAGAATGGAACCACCATTTGAACCCAGCTATCCCCCTCCTCAGTTTAAATTAGAAACAGCATACTACAGGGATACAGCTGTATCAATATTTATAGCAGCACAATTCACAGTAACTAAATTATAGAACCAACCTAGTTGCCTTTCAGTAGATGTATGGATAGGGAAACTTTGGAATATATACCCAATGATACTCAGCATTAGAAGAGAATAAAATCATGAAATTTGTAGGTAAATGGATGGAGTTGGAGAAATATCATGCTAAGCAAACTAAGCCAATCCCAAAAAACCAAAGGCCAAATGTTTTCTTTGATATGAGGATCTTGACTCATAATGGCGATTGGGGAGAGGGGAGCATGGGAGGAATGGAGAACTTTAGACAGGGCAAAGGGGAGGGAGGGGAAAGGAGGGGAGAAGTGGGTAGAAATAATGGTGAGATGAGTTAGACATCATTACCCTAAGTACATGTATGAAAACACAAATGGAACGAAATATTTTGTGTACAATTAGTGTCTTGAAAAACTGTGCTCTAAATGTGTAATATGAAATAAACTGCATTCTGCCATCATGTATAACAAATCAGAATAAATTAAAAAGATTCCAAATAATCACGAAAATAGGAATACCAGTTAAACAGAGCAGGGGGATCAAGGGGAGAACAGAGGAGATGAAAGGGGATATGCTGGGAAATGAAATTGATCAAATTATGTGCATGTATGAATGTGTGACAATGAAGCCTACTATTCCATGTAATTCTAATTCACGAATAAACAATTTTTAAAAAGAAAAAGAAATACCCTAAACAAAAGTGACAAGTAGAAATCATGGGATAATTCCAACCCAGCCCAGTGTACTGCATGCTTGGAATTATCATTGTTTGTGTTGTTTCAGGTTTTTTAAAACTAAAAGTCTAGAATCTGGTAATCAAATTGAATGATGTTCTTCACATTTAGTGTTCTATAGATCGTTTCAGAGGGTGACTTGTTTCTTTCATTTAAGGAAACACAATCACCACAGTGTTCAGGCATATATCTGGACAAAGGGTCTAGACAATTTTGTGGAGAAGCATTAACACATGTTTTCATGTGACCTGAGTAATTTTTACTTCTGGCATCAAAGATAACTTTGACTCCTATTCTGAAAGCTATCATCTAGCTGAGGAAATTCCCGTATTAACCCTGAGTGGGAAGGAGCTATCTCAGAGAACATTACAAATACCTAAAATGATAACATATTTTAATACATATACTGATTCGATTTTGTTTAGTTTATCTAAAACTGGGGATTTGAGAAGAGAACAATTAATTTGGACTTATTAAGGCAGGCATTTAAACTGATGTCTGAATCTAGACTCTGGCTCCCAAGTTTTTGTGAGTGACATTTCTCTACACTACATACCTGAAATAAGACGGCAAAATTAGTCCAGGACAAACTGTGAAGGGTAACATCTGCCTTTAATTTTAGTTGACAATTAATCTGATACAATTAAGGGACAAATATTAGAGCAAAAGAAGGGCAGGGGAGGGACACACAGAGCTGAAAATAAAAATACATTATGGGGAGAGCAATTACTTTCTGAAGAGAGGGAACCTCTATTTCATTAAGAGTAAGGGCACACACACCTCATATGCAAATTACTTCTGTTTAGCTGGGGGTGGGGGGAGTGGGTAACATTTTCAAAGAGTCTTAAAAGGCAGTTTGCAAAATGTTATTTTCCCAAAGCCCTGTTGTCATAGTTGTATACACTATTCTGTACCCATAGATGATCTCAGTTTAAGAGAGAATATTTTTAAACATCAAAGTTTTTTTTTTCTTTTCGTTTTTGTAGTGCAATTTAAAATTCTTTCCTCACAGGACAGCTATGGGAATTTAATTATCATGTTAACACATTGTGAAAATTAAAACAACATCAAGGATGCCACAGAAACAGAAGCATGACCTTCCATTCATTAAGAACCAACCTAGCCCAGTGTACTGCATGCTTGGAATTATCATTGTTTGTGTTGTTTCAGGATTTTTTTAAGAGTTAGAGGAGGGTGGAAGCCCAAAGAAAGTGGGTTCATTATTCCCTAAACCTCTTAAAGATTGAGCTCTCTGAGAAAAACAAGAAACCTATTTTCATTTTAAAGGAAAAATAAATAATACTAGATCCTACAAGACTCCTTACTGATACAAAGCTATGAGTATGCTGCATCTGGCCCATGATCTCTTAATCTAAATTCAAAATTCCACAGACACAAAGCACATAACCACTTTAGGAGAGGCTGTTTCAAAACACACTGCCTTTTAATTAGCCTATTATACAAAAATTATGGTAATTTCTTAATAAAGTTATGGAAACAGACCACATTATTAATTGTATTGCAACTATAATATTTAATTAAAGATGCATTATGTTGATAGAATTTAGCATCTGGCACTCTGGTTTTGCAGACCATATAGGGTATCAACATGGAAATAAACTATCAGGATAAATGCCCTTTTGCGCTGCAGGCTTCAGGAGAGTTGTCTTTCCTTACAACAACATCAAAGTCCACTCTATTTTGTTGGAAATGTCTAGGGTGAAAGGAGAAACTTAGAGGTAACTATCACATGCTGTATTTCCCAGGGTTCTGCAGATCCATTTCTCTTTAACAGACTTTTCCATAAGTGTGTATAGTGAAATGTGTGCTGTTTTGTGGACCCTTCACACACAATCAACTGTTGGTAATTTCCAAAACACTCTAATGACTTTTATTAGCTCAACACCAAGCTGTCTTTTGTATACTTCCCCAAACTTTCCAGATTCCTTTCTAATGTCAATTAAACATAGTCACTGTGGACTAATGAGACCTATTTAGGAGCAATTCATAATTTACTGCACTCCTACTGTTCCCTGCAGGGCTTTTTTTTTTTCTCCTACTAAACCATAATCATATCTCATTACCATTGCTTCATGACTATGTTTTGGTTTAAATTTTGTCTTTGGCATTTAGTTAAGAAAAATGCTCTTCATAATATATATAGAACCTTTCCCTCTCAAATATATCAAATCAGAATGTCTACAAAGTAAAAACACTGCAGGTGACTTAAATTTAGATAGCAAAACTCAAAAACAACAATAAAAACAATACCAGAGAAGGTTTTGCTCCTCTCTGTGATGGAAGTGATTTCATGCTTCTATGAAAACTGAAACAGACCTGCATACAGCCACGTGGTTAGGTAGCGATTACCTTGCTCCACTTAAAAGTAGACTGCAGAAATCTTTACTCTTCATTCTGTCCCAAAGAGACCCTCTCCAAAAGAACACTAATCTTTCATCTTAAGATGCCGCGAAAGACTATACTCTAAAATACCTTGAAGATGGATGAATATGGTGTTATCTAAAGCGCTGCTCACTCTCTTCACATATATATGTATATAAACATACATATATGCATACTTGCATTCACATACCTTTTATATACTTTAATAAAACAAAGAATATTGGCAATTCTGATATAAAATGAGTACATTTATGTGTTTTCCATTCCCTCCTTCCCCATGAAATACCCTTAGAAATATAGGCTGATCTCTAGGCAGGATTTCAATTATAAACGGTTTTGACATTTTCAACTTCAAAATTTTAAAACCTGGATTTGTAGCCTAGGGGCAAAGTGGTATGTATATCTACACTTGAGGACTAAAAGAACAACCCCCAAGCCTCCCATGTGACTCCAGTCAGTGAGAGAAAGGAACTTTCTGACTCTTCCCTTCCTCACTGGGGGGCAGTGCTGTCAGAGTCCAGAGAGTCTCTCTCAGTTGCCAAGGAAGTGGTTCAACTCACAGGTCAGCTTCAAAAGGAGGCAGGAGGAGAAAACCAAGTAAAATAACCTGACAACACCAAAAATAGAATGATTAGGCTTAGGAGTGGAAGAAAAAAGTAAAAGAAAACAGGTTAAGATAATGAATTTTAACAACCTGAAAAAAATCTGTCATAAAAAAGAAAAAATAGGCCTTAAAATACTAAAGGCAAAAGTCAGGCAAGGTGGGACATGCTTTTAAAAACTCTGAAGGCTGAGGCAGGAGGATTGCTGGAGCACAGGAGTTTGAGGCCAGCCTGAACAGCAGAGTGAGAAAGAATTCCATCTCAAACAATAAGTAAGTAAGTAAATAAATGAACTTAAAGGGAAGTAGTTTAATAAGCTCTACCATTCTAATCGAGGGTTCTAAACTCTGACTGAGGGTTCTCTGCACAACTATAAAACAGATTATGCCATGTAATTTATTTCTTCATTTGTTCCTTTAAGTTGCCCAGTGAAATGGAGGTTCTTAGAGAAGATCAAACTCCATGTTATTTGGTAGTCCTCAGTGGAAAAGGGATTAAGAAAAAAAAGAAAGAACGGGAGAAAAAGAAAAACAGTTCTAAATTCTTGAAGAACTGATGCTTCATTTCAACTATATGAACAACTTTAGTCCAAGTTTTTGAAAGTGTTGTAAAAAGGTCACATAAATGAAATTTTTCAGGGAAAGGGAAACTTATATGATAGAAAGTACCGAGAACATCTTCATTGGTTCAAATATTAAAAAGGAGGTTTCCGTACTACTTTACTTCTTCTCATCTGGGGCTGAGAATTAGTACGGAAAGTGTTGAAAATCAAGAGCCAAATATAGAAAAATATTTTAAAAAGCAAGGGAACATTATTCATGTAGAAATGAATAATTTAGTTATAACATGGGGAATGAGCCATACCAATAAATAAAAAAGCATAATTTAAACAGAAAATGTCCTTTGATTGGGTAAAGTCATGGCCAGTTTCCCTCCCCCTCCTCCTCCCTCTTCTCTCTCTCTCTCTCTCTCTCTCTCTCTCTCTCTCTCTCTCTTTCACACACACACACACACACATTTTAAAATGATACCCAGACTTAACTTTTTTTTTCCCTAATTTTAAACTGGAAAGAGTAGCTTACTTTTGAAAGAAAAACCCTCTAATTTTTTTTTCTTATCAGAGAACCTCTTTGTCAGTTTTAACAGCAGATTAATCACTTTCGCAACCCACGGGAGAAGTTTTCTGGAAAGCATAGCAGCAGGCAAGTGTAAATGACAGTATTACTTTTCCTGCAGCTCAGCCGCCTACAAATTCTCTCTCATCCATGACTCAGCATGAGGTAAAAGGAGCTAATGAAAAGGGCCACGTTTCCTTTTAAAAATTGTGAACTTTTCTTTTAGTGTGCAGAACTGTTAGAAAAAAAATTCCCCCAAATGCTCGACAGAAAAGTGAAACAAAATGAATGAATGCTCATTACTTATATACCTAGAAATTTCTTCTAAGCAATGCTAAAAGTAGGATTGTTGTCTGCCCCCCAAACTCAAGGCCTAACACTGTAATCATCCAGGGATTTAGTACAAACATTTCTATTTTACATTTGCAGGACTAGGGGAGAAGGGAGAAGGGATAGAACTATTGCTTTGCTGAAACCAAGTGTTAGGAGGAAAAGATACAAAACATTCAACTTTGTGGTCAAGAGAAGGGACTTGTCCTGGGGCTTTCCCTCCTTGTAAAATACCACTTGATTTGATTGTGTAAACAGCTATCTAGAGGTAGTCATCTTCCTAGGGAGGCATTTCAGAGGAGAATTATATTTTGTTTTCTTCTACAGAAGGAAAGTTGTGGTCACTCTGCTGGAAAAATGTATGTGCACCAGTGAGACAGTCACATTATAAACACATTTACTAAGCTCAGTCTTTGCTAGACGGTGCTAATAAATGTGAGGCAGCAGGGACTGGTAGCTTCACAAGATGTTCAAGGTCAATCAATGTCCCTCATGATACTTATAATGGGTAGAGTAAGTATGATCATTTGGGAGAAGCAGATAGTGAGGGAGCATTTATAGGGTGCAAAGTGTGGAACTTAGGACATGCAAGGACAAAGACACAGGAGAACACAGCAAGGACATCTAAACTAAATTAGACAAGAGGCTGCTGAACATTCTTAAGGAAAATGACATCTATATTGAGACATGGCAATAAAGGGCTGGGGGCATGAACAATGTCTCAGGCAGAGACTAATATATGACTTGGGGCAGCTGTGTGCCTTTGGGAAGCTGAGAAGTGGCATTCTTTGGCCTTAGCATGGAGCACCAAAGAAGTGGGGTAAGAGAAAAAGCTAAAGAGGCTCACATCTGAAGGGAAGCACTATGACTTTCTATATCACATGTGGAAATAAACAGAAAAAGAGTTATTTGTCCAAGCTCACATAGCATGCAAGTGAGATTCAAACTCATTTCTATTTCCTGTTTCGTTAATCACTGTTAGAGGGATGGGCTAAAGAGATAAGGTATTAAACAGGGGAGTAATACAGTCAGATTTGCATTTTAGGTACAGCTTGATGGACAGATTGGGGTAGTGGATGAGTGAATGGCTAAGAGGAATCTGATTAGAAGAGTTAACACCCATTGTACATGAGAGTGATGGTGATCTGAAATCATCTACTATCAGTGGATAGGGAAAGAAGTAGAAAGATTTGTCAAACATTTAGGAGATAAGATTGATAACAAGGGATAGAAGAGTCTATACAAATCCTGTCCGAACTTCTGGCATGGGAAACTGGTTAGATAGTGGCACCATTTAAGGAGGAAAACACAGAACAACAAATTCTGGGGAAAATCTGATGAATTTAATTTAGACATACTGAGGCTGTGTTTTCTATGGCATATCGAAATGCACCCAGCCAGTAAGTAGTTAAAAAATCTAAAGGGCAGGAAAGCTTGGTGGAATAATCTATATAATGATATGGCAATACTGGGAGTTAGTGCCATAGTTACAAACCAAATGAGAGAAGTGGAACAAGAATAGGCTCTAGGAAAGGTACCCCAATACCTTCACCCAAGAAAAATAATATGTAAGGAGAGGCAACGAAGAACTAAGGAATTCCCTAAAATGGAAATGTTCAGAAAGGGGGTCAGAAAACCAAGAGAGCATGGTGTGCAATAATCCTGAAGCTTTGGCAAGATGGCCTGAGGGAGCCACAGGTCTGCACGGGGTCAGGGATATCTCGTGAAAATCTAGATAAAGCCTACTGAGAGATGAGTAAAGGAGTGGCCTGAAGAACTGAATCACCTGAATCACAGACTTTAAGTTGGAAAAGAAATACATATGAGGACTGTGGAAAAACAGAAACAAAGGTAAGAGGAGGCAAATGTTCATATAGTAGGAGTTGCAGGAGAGAGAAAGGTAGAAAAATATGGGGTCGTGACCGGGGTGGAGGCTAAGTTTATGATTGAGGAATTAAATTACAGCCAAGTAATGACAAGATTCAGGGATTTGGAGACTGCAAATGAATGGAAATGAGAGTCACAAAAAATGAGAGGGCAAAGGATTGAGAGGCCAGTGAGTTGGACCATGAACTCTCCCACCAAGACCTAAAGTCCAGAGTTTGCAGCAGAGAGGGAGCCTTTGCCCTGTGGTTAATAACTGAAGGCCAGAACCAGAAGATCAACAACGTGGAGAGAACAGCATTTTAGTTAAATGCCTTTAACCTCCAAGCAGAATGTAAACACAACAGGAGATCGCAACTGGGGTTGAGAGCACAGGAGGGATGACAGTCAACTCTGTAGTTTGCATCTTAGCAGGAACACAAAACATTTATTTGACAAACAACAGTTCTATGCCCAGGGCAGGTGGGCCAAGCCTCTGGGGTCCCAGCATGCCAGAGGTAGAGTGCCTCTTTGTCCACAGTTACTGGCCCTGCAAACACTAATCTAGGTGTGGCTGCAAAGCCATTCTGTAGATGTGATTAAAGCCCCAAACAAATCAGTTGACTTTAGGGAAGGCAGATTATTTTAGATTCCTGGGGTGGGCTTGATTCAGTTCAAAGGCCTTCAGAAAGGAGCTGAGGATTCTTTAAAAAGGAAGAAATTCTGCCTGTGGATAGCAGCCTCAGCCTCTGCCTGCCCTTCCCAGTAAAAGTCATATCACCTAATCAGTCCACACAACCATGTGAGCTACTTCCGCAATTAGTCTCTTTAAATATTGCAACTACTCTCTTAAAATATATCTTCTGCGGGTTCTGATTCTCTGGCAAAACCTTCCATAGGCATTATCAAACAGGCTAATTTTTAACTTAGGGTAGAAAACAAACCATTCATGAGGCTTGTCCATGTTGTTGTAAGACTAACATGTGGATCACTCTTGCTGCATAATGATTTCCACTCTTAACAAGAATGGAAGGTTGCTTGTAAAGAGACATGCCTTCTACTATGAGCAGAGGACACTAGAACTACATGTCACTACCAGGCTTTCAACAGAATGGGGATTTCTTCCACCCCTTCAAGGTTTCAGCCATTCCACAAGGAGAAGGGAAGCAGTTATACCACATAGAAAGCTACCAAAAATATCTGTATAGACAATGAGGTAATTAAAGACAAGTTGTTTTGGGTTATCCTTCGTAAAATTTGGAAACAAGCGATCTATTGAGAAAAATGCTTAATTTCAATAGCATCATCCTCATGGAAAGTATGACAAGAGGGTAGTACCTTTGGTAAAATTACTCTTGAGGCCTGGCTAATTTCAGTTGTGGCACAATAGTACTATGGTTTACATAAACTAGGGTTTAACCTGAGCTCTTAACTCACTGTGGTTTTTAAAATATCATGAGATTAAGAAATATTAATAAAGTTTTATATATATCTCCAAATATACTAAAATTTATTTATATATATGTATGTATGTATGTATACATGTGTGTGTGTACATATATATATATAAATATGGTGTTTACATACATATATATATGTAAACACCAAATTACTGTTTTTCCATTTTTAATGTGATAATTTGGGTTTTGAGTTTAATCTTCCCTCATTGACCCAGAGATATGATTAGCATGTATGATCTTTCTGTGCTAAGATACTTAGGACAAAATAAAGGATTTAATATCCCAGCATGACATCCTTATTCTACACATAATAACTTAAGTTCCAAGGTGGCCTGGTAACTTTTATAGAGTCACAGTGATTGGATAGGGCTGGTTCTAGAATGCAGGTTTACCATCTTTTTCCCAGTATTTTTTCTACTACACAGTGCTGGGTAACAAAGTTTTTAAACACACACACCTCCATATTCCTAGCTCTCCCCACCCTTAGCAAAAGCCCCAGGGATGCTTTTGGCAGGATTCAGAGGCTGCTTTGGCAACCCTAAGCACATTCCTGGAATCCATGTGCAAATGCTGGTCAGCAGAGCCTGCTTCATTCCCTTTTCAGTATTACTCACTCCTTAAAGGTTAAGTGTATGTGAATTATCATAAGTTTATTTTTACTCTTGATCACCCCCTTTTTTGGTAAGTGATCACTGACTACCAAGCACAGGAAATACATTTCACTGAATGATTTTCTAAAATCAAAACTCCATCTGGGCTGGAACAGAGACAGGTTTAGGGATGATCATTTATAACATTAATACCAGCTATACTAAGCCACTGAAAGATGCTCAGAGTGGGGAAAAGACCTCCACCTTTTCCTGAAAATACTTCCAAGGCTGAATCTTGGCTACTCTGCAGGCCAGGGTACTGCCTGCAATTACAGCAGAGGCAGCTGGTGATCAAGTCCTGATTTGGTGCACTACAGAGGGCCAAGGGCCAGAAGAGGAACCAAACTAGAATGTAGGCCTTCGTAACATACGTCCTAATTGTGGTCTCACTTGGGCCTATCAAATTGAAAAAAAAAAAAAGGAAAAGGTCAGAGGGTGAACTGATAAAGTTACTCTCTTTAAATTGAGAAATAATACTTCCCCTTGAGATATTCTTAATTCAAAAATCTGCCCCTTTTTCTCTGGATTAAATCAATATTTTAAAACAATGGCACTACATGAACTGATGGGGAAAATATTCAAAGAAAAGAAGTACAAGTATAGCAGGGATTGTCCTATAAAGGGGGAAGAAAACCCATACCCAGAGCAGACATTCAGAGAGATGGGGAAATAAATTACATGAGCCCTGGCTGGAGAATTCCAATCAGTGAAGATGTTCCAAGTAAGTTAAAAGAAGGGAAGGGAAGAGGAGGAAAGTGACAGGGGAAGTGAGGGGAGGGAAGGGAACCTTAACAGCTGCTCAACTTGAACCAGTCTGGTGCCCAAACATTCTCTCTACAGGGTAGTGGAAAAGGAGAGGCCACCATTTGTTAAATACTGAAATTCATGTTAAAGAGCATAGTTATATCTTTGTTTTGAGATAATCTCAAGCACTGGATCAATGATATATGATGCAAGGAGAAATCAAATCCTTTAAGAAAATCTCATTTTTCTAGCAAACTCTATTTAAGATCTAGCTTTAACAATTTCTGCTGTGATAGATGGTGGGAAAGAAAGGAGAAGGAAAGGGAGAAGGAAAGAGGGGGAAGGAGAGAGGAAACAAGAGATGTGCCTAACTTCCTCCCACTAGGAGGAAGGAGAAAGAGTACAGAGGGTGAAAGGAGACAGGAAGAAAGTTGATCACAATTTTTAATCTGCCTTTGTTAAGTATTTATTGCTAAAGGGTGTTTTTTCCTTTGTTGAATATATTGCACAAGTGTTTCACTATACTCATATAATTATATAAATGAATTAAAATATATGTGCTGTAGTTTTGATTTGGAAAGTCCCCCAAATGCCCATGTGTTAAAAGCTTGGCCGCCCACCTGCGGTGCTATTAGGAGGTGGCAACACCCTTAGGAGCTGAGGCCTAGTGGGAGGAAGTTAGGTCATTGGCGGGTCAGGGAGTGCCCTGGAAGGAGGTATTGGGACCTTGATCCCTTTCCATCTCTTCTGCTTCCCAGCTGCTATGGGATGATCAGCTTTCTCCACCACTGTGCTCCCTACATCACGTGGTCTCCTTGCCACAGGTCCAAAGCTCAAGGCCAACTGACTATGGACTGAAACTACCAAAACTAGAGCCAAAATAAGTCTTTCCTCCTTACAAAGTTGATTATTTGGGGGATTTTGTCACAGTGACAGCTAAAACAATACATAGAATATCATATATACATTTATAAAAATACATAAATTATAAAGCATATTTGCAAAAGCAAAGTAGGCACATTATGGAAATGTTACAGAGAAGTGTAGAAAGAAGCCCATCTCCTCAAATCTCAGAAATAACTACTATCAATGTGTATTTCCCTTTAGATTTTCAAAAATATGCATGAGTTCTTATGTGGGTATGAAAATATATACACAATTCAGATAATATATAGATTTATAGCTAAGAGAAAATATATTAGATGTGAAGAAACTAGGGTGTTATTTCTCATTTCATTTAAGAGAAAATCAGATGAGAAGAATTTGGAACTCTCAGGGAAATAAAAACAGAATTAGGATTTTAAAATTCAAGACCCTAAAACTATATATATGGAATAGCAAAGATAGACCCAGATTAAGTCTTACATAGCTAGAATCAGAGAGAAGGAAAATGAGATAGCTGATCACAAGAATAACAGTGCTGTCTTACGTGAGATTACTTTATAACTTCACAACTCAGCATTATAGCCAATATTACTGTTGTTTCATCTTTACCAAAGAGAAATGAAGCTCCAAGATAACTATACTGATTAAGGACTCCAACCCAGTATATGTTAGAGCCAGTACTTGAATGAATATCTTATGTTTATTCATTTTATTCATTTCTGGGGTTTTAACTTAGAGCCTCTACTAAACCATACCTCTAGCCCCTGAATGAATATCTTAAAATAAATTATTTTACAGGTGGAAAACCTAACATAGAATGCGTAATATTTTCTGAAGACGCGTCCCTCTTCCCCATTTTGAACGAATGCTTCTGGAAATCTGCTCAAGGGTGATGGAGACGGTCATGGAACCATCATCCACCAGATAAGTGCAGCCCCCATCTTTTCCTTCACCCCAATCATTTCAGACAGGACTGTTTTTTTCCCTCAAAATGACAATAATATTGATGTTAGAACTTCAAGTTCAGATTCATTATTTTTGTTTTTGTTTTCTGTGATACAGAAGTCAGACCTTGAGACACTGTCATATCAAAAAAATGTGGAATTCTGTCACCAAAACTCATCATCACATAATAGTCCAACAAATTAACCAGCCATTTCTTCTAGCTTTCCCTTTACCACTTCCATAAAATGGATAATAAGGAAGGTGAAGAAAGGTGATGTTTGAGGTGCCTGGCACTTGTCTTACACAGAAGGAAGTGACTGCAACACTCTACCAGCCGGCCATTTGCCTTCACAGGAGGGAGCTGAGAACCATTCCCAGAGTCCTTCCCCTCAAGCTGGTGCCACCAGGCTGAGCCCTGGCTATACCATTTCAGTTCTGTCTAACTTCTATGTATTATTTTAAAAACCTCACAAATCAGGTTGAAACAAAGCAAATTCTTGACCTATCAGAAGCCTGTGATGAACCAAAGTCTGTCAAAGACCTGAGACCCTTCCTGAACCAAGAATGGACTGAAATCATTGGCCTAAAGCGAAATATGAATCAGCCAAGTAACCTGAGCCTCAGGGATTTTGCTGTTTTGTTTTCTTTTTCTTCTTTTTTTTTCTGGGGAGTGGGGATTGAAATAGATGAGAATGATCCTGAATGGTCTTAAGGCAACAACAACTGGTGAGAACCCATTTCTCAGCATCTTTCAATCAAGAAGTCCACATCATCAGCAATACTAATTTAATAAAACTGAGTGACAGTGCTATAATTGGATTGCCATTCTAGCTAGTGGGTTTCCAGGGTAACCGTGTTCTCACCACAAATAAAATCCACCTAGTAGCAAAAAGACTAAGGGTTTGGGAAGAGTCAGCATCAAAGGAGAGGTCAAGAATTTAGGCTGAGGAGAGCTATTCTAAAAGCATATTAGTTCCAGTGGACAGGATTCAAAATCACAGCCCTGACACGCAGAAGCTGCGTGATTTCAGAAAAACCATTTAACTTCTCCAGACTTTGCTTCTTCATCTATAAAATGAACATAATAAGGTACCTGTCTCCCAGGGTCGTTACAAGAATAAAACAGGGAGCTTAACAGTAATTGGTACATTTTAAACTCCGTCGAAATGTTAAGAACAACGACAATAACACAAGTCCAATTATGACAGATGTCCTTAAATCGAGATATTCAGAAGCCTGCAAAACTAGAAAAATAAGTTTTGTTTCTTTTTAATTTATAATCCTGAAAGCTTTTGGGAAAAAAAAAAACACAAAAACCTAAAATGGCTTTTAAAACCATGTTGTCTTACAGCGGTGCTCTTGTTATTACTGACTCCACAGTCCTGACTTCTGGGAACACGCTGTCATGTCAGAGGCAATTCAGCAAGTCCTAATTGAGGAGGGCCACAGCTTTTCAGGCCACAAATTAAGGATGGGGAAATTGTCCTTGCTTAGGGTGTAACAGCTAACTGGAATGTTTCATAGCCATAAATACAGCAGGCCCATTTAGCACATTTTCCCTTAGGGAAAGACTCATCTGCTGAAAAAGTAGCCTTTATGAAGAAAAAAGGGGAATGCTCCCTTTGAATAAAAAGAGGATCAGAGGACAAAAATGATGTCCTTAAAAGATCAGGTAGTTTATGAATTTTAGGAAGGCGGATGTCTTTTGGAATATCTGTTACTATTAGAAAAATTATCTGAAGTCAAATAAGCATTCCTTTCCGCTGCAAGATCCGCCCCCACCACACCAGCAATTAAGCTGGCAAAGGGGTAGGACGACGAATACAGACCTGTGCTCACACTCAAAAAAACAACTTTTAGGTACCAAAGAGCAAAGCAGCAAGAAAGACAAAAGTTTGAGAGCAAGAACATACACGCACAAAAAAAAGTTTCTGTTGTCCTAAGATTAAATGCTGAGGCAGGAAGAGATACTATTCTTGAATCAAGTGAGAAAAGATGGTAAAGTGCGATATTAAAATGCAGCACACTGGAATAAGTTTGCCTCTATAAAAACTGTTATGTTCTGTATGTGATTTAAATTAATGCCTATATTTGTGGGAGATAAAATTAAAATGAAGATAAATGCTGCCAGCATATAGCGTGTTCGCTGGAGCAATAAATAAGGCAGTGAAAGGTATTTTACATTTCAGTCACATCTATCCAGACAGGGAGTTCAAAGCACTTGAGGAACATTTGTTAATTAAATGCTATAATATATTTGTGAGGGACCCAGACGGTTATTATATGCGTTTTTTCAAAAAGAGACAGGGAGGTTAAGGAATTCAGGGTCCTCTGGATGATGCTGAGGACGCCCAGGGTACTGAAGATGTGCTTTCTAGCTAGTTCTGGCAGTTTCTCTGCCTGACTGTAGGGCCTAGAGACAACTCTCCTGTGCTGCCACATAACAGACCTCAGACATCTCTGTTCATTAAGTACCACAGTGGCAGGCAAGGCTATGGGTTTCCCTGGGGAGAAGGGCCATGATGTTGAGACACATTAAGAACACATGTCTCCTTTCCCCTCCTATGTTGCGAAAGTGTCCCATGAAAGACTGAATACTGTCACAGCATTTAACCCCAGATCGATAACTTGTCTAACATATTATTAGTGTTGCCCTCTTTTCAGAAGAAGATCTTCAATTTTGTCCTCCACCTGTCCCCTCGAACCCTCCTCAGCAGAACGCCACCAGCTGATTATTGTCCTCCTACCTTGTTACTCCTGTGTCCTACAAACCCAAGGAATACAGACCATGTTCAAGGCTCTGCTTCACAAGCATTCAGGTTAACTCAAAAAGTACAATCAAATAAGACTGAGCATGCATTGATCATTGAATATTAGTCATTGATGACTGTGGTCACTGTGTTCTTCTACTTGTATAAATTATCAGAAATTTTCCAACTTTGAAAATTTAAACAAGTCAAGAGGAGGAAGATCCATGGAAACCCTGGCAGCCTTGGCAGCCCCCTCTACTAGAACAATCCCTATCTACTGAGCTATTGGGTAAGTCATTGTCTTAGCTCAGAGAAGACCCCTATGTTCTGCAGATGAGGCAGCAATAGAAGCACAGCAGTCACGTTTTCTGCAGATCATTCTAGGCTGTTCCAGGTGGAACTTTAGGAAGCCTTAAGAATCACCAAAACCATTCTTCTGTTTTGGAGAACAGATTCACAACTATATTTGTTTCCTCCTTTTACAATTAAAAAAAGAAAAAGAGAATTCCAGGGCATGGGATAGAGCACAGTTGTAGATTACTGCCTAGAATCAACAAGGCACTGGGAGGAAAAACACATTCAGTCCATACAGTTTGAGAAACACATGAATGCAAGAGAAGCAGAGTCCCTGTTCTGCCTTCTTTATTCAGGATAGCCTACCCCTTTGGCCTTGGTTTCTCAGCTGTGTAATGATGATCTTGATCATACACTTCATAAGGACTAAAGGATACTGTCCCTGAAAAGCTCGAATACCAGTGCCTGGTACACAGTAAATATTCCATGACTGCTAACCATTATTAGTAGTTTTACAAATGTTGCTGCAGTCATTGATGCTATTCTCCAAATATTTCAGCTCTCTGCTTTCTGACACCATTATGGCTAAGGGGAGTCATGTGAATAATGGTGTCTAATGGGCTGTGAGCCCAAGTGATGAGCATTACATTCAGACCAATGCAAACAAACAACTGCCAGCTCCAGATCCTCAGTGCTCTTTCACTCTGGGATGGGGAACAACAGTGTTTAAAAGGGTGACTTTTCCATCAACCTGCAAAGGCCTCTTTTGAATCTATGATGGACAAGCAGCAAAAAAAAAAAAAAAAAAAAAAAAGTTTGCTTTAAGCACTGAGATTTGGGGATTACTTGTTACTGCAGTGTTACAGTACTATGTGGATGGATACTTCCTATTTACTTTATGACATGCTTGCTCTTCTATTATTCAATTTCATCTTCACAATTCAGATAAAAGGATAGGGCATGTGTATTTAGTGAACGTGAATTCCAGTCCAACTGAGTGCAACATTTACTGAATAAACTTAGGGCAGGTCATATTGATATAGTTTCAAGTTAAGTTCTTCAGATTTTTGTTACAGCCAAATTATTTTTTCAGTGTACTCTACTCATATTCAAAACCTTAGAGACAGTCCCTTAACTCTGATAATGTACTGAACAACAGTTACATCTACCTAAATATTAATGAAAACACTAACATTTTCTGAGTGCTCACTAAATATCTCATTCAATCCAAGATGCCACTGATTATAAAATGTACCATTTGCTATTATACCATTGAAAACAAAAAATTACTGCCTTTTAAATCATGACATAGTGCTTTTTATTAATTTTATTATTATATACTTGTTGAAAGAAATGGCTTAAAATTATTTACCCATAGCATACTTTACCCTCCTGCAAGGCTGACAAATTTATAAGCAAAGTAAATTGAAGGATTCCTAGCATTCCTAAAATTTTGTCACATTTAGACTTCATCCCGTTGAATCATTTTTTTCCCCTGAAAATCATGACATCTATGTGTTCCTCCAAAATATACTGTCCTCTGCACCAGCAAGAATAATGACAAAAGTGAGGTCTGTTATTGTCAATAGGATTTTCTCCCATGCTACTGATCCCCATAGTCAGCAAGTTTTGATGAGCGTGAGCAGACAAGGACAACTACACCATGACTGCCACCTGACTGACAATAGTTAATCAGAAATGTTAACATCTGTAAATCAATACGGGTTTTAGAATTCATGAACTATAACTAAAGGAGAGAGAGAGTACTCTACTGATCCATGTGTAGCTCTGATTACTCCTCACAACTGTATGAGGTAGGCACTGTGTTGTTATGATCAGCATTCTCATGACTTCTTTGAAGTAAGGAACTGAAGCATGGGGAGATTAAGACACTCTTTGGATGTTATGCAGCTAGCAAGTAGAGGATACAGAGGATCCCTGCTAAGGAGTCTGGCATCTTTAATGTAGCTGCTCTTAGCAACTAGGCAGCAAGCCTTCTCCTAAGAGCAATTAGTTCAGCTTTTTATTTATTTATTTATTTTTAAGCAGGGGAGAGTGAGGACAAAAGAATTGCAAACCAAAGAAAGTACATCATCATTTAAGTCTCCAGTTTTCCACACTGGCATGTTTACTTTGTTTAGAGCAAAACAAAGAGAAGTTTGACTCCAATACTACTGCCAGCCCATTTTTCATATACATGAACGACTTAATAGATTGTGTGTGTGTGTGTATATGTGTGTGTGCCTAGAAAGAAGTATTGGAAAGATTGGCATACAGTTCTTACTTTTGAAAGTACTGGAAGATATGTGCTGGGAGCATAAGTCTATAACAGCTATACCCACCAACACATACATGCAGTAAAAAAGGCTTTATTGTGGCTGGGGTTGTGGCTGAACAGTAGAGTGCTCACCTAGCATGTGCGAGGTGTTGGGATAAATAAATAAAATAAAGGTACTGTTTCTGATTGCAAATAAAACAAATATTTTTAAAAAGGCTTTATTGCTTTTTTTAACCCATATTAGTGCCTATGTTTATACATGGACATTATCTTTGGAAAGAAAAAAAATAACCACTATTAAACATTTGAAGGCCAAAGTGTGCTTGATCCTCATGGTGCATGAAATTAGACGTAATCTGTGCCCAAAGGGAGAAACCTCACTGAACAAGTATAACAATTGATTTTTTTTTTTAGCAGTTCTTTATCTCTTCTCTTCTTTAAAGGACAGTTAGCACAACTGAACAATTACTTAGGAGGTACAATACAAAGCTTTGAGCATAGCTCTTTATTCACTTATCAAATGAGTATAATAATTTGCTATAATTCTCCCTCCTGATTATATACAGTAGCTATTTCATTCCCTAAATAATATCTTGCACTTTTTTTTAGAAGTTGTTTAAATTGCTTAGGAGGAGAATATTAGGCTCAATTTCTTTGAAGGGTAATATAGTGGGAGTGACTGTATAATTATCTCTACCGGGCTTTCACCCACCATACAATGGCGTCTACTGTATCTATTGCTTTCCTGTTGAGAACTCCAGCTAATCCTACTAACTAGCACACAGGAGAATGAGGCAGGCAGATTTTATTTTTAACTTGGGACTGAGAGAATAGGAGAAAGAAATACCAGGACTGATCAAATCCGTTGTACTTGCAATTTTTATTTTAAGGCATCTCAGATACATGTGCTACCACTAGTTATGGCAGTTATCTGTGCTTCAGTGTTCTACCTGGTACTCTATTATGCCTATCAGCAGCTGTCCATTAAGCCACTCTACAGCTCAGTATTTTGTGCTTGATGATTACTAATCTATTCTGGATGGGGAGCTTTATTTAAATTGATGTGGATTTTATTCTTTAAATGCCATGCACTCCAAACGCTTCTTCATATATACTAACTTTAGAGAGAAAAAAAATTCAATGACTTTCAGCAGAAAGTTTAACACAAGCCTTAATCAATACATCAGGAATTCTCTTCTCCAAAGTTGTTCAATAGTCTTGTGTCTTCCTCATACAAAAATAGAGAACTTCAGGGTGGGTCAGGGCAATCTCATGTGGGGGACCAAAAATTGACACAATGCCTGGAATCCTGGAACTCTCACTCTTTTCTTCCCCAAATTATAAACAAAGCATTCTACTAACTTCACACAGAAGCTAGAAATTACAAGTTCAAACAAACTATGTTATACTCCTGAATTAGTGAGGATGTCAGATTGCTACCACTCAAAAACAACTCCTAGGAAACAGAAGTCACCATTCATTTGAAAACTAATTACCACTAAGGTTAATTCAAAGTTACCTAGGGTTGGAATAAAAATCAGGAGAAAAAGAACATGAGATTTCTAAACATTTTAAAGTTAGATGAAGCTAATGGTTGTATTACTCTATAAATACATTACAAATCACTGAATTGGAAAAAAGCAAAATTTGTTTGCCAAATATCCCTCTTCAGTAACACACCATCAATATTTTCAATTATGATTTGAGTTATTAATTCCTATATTTAGCCTTTAGAGCCACACTGCCTTGGTTCAAAGACTAGATATGCACACTGACTACCTTGGTGAGTTACACCTCTCTGGGCCATAATTTATACATCGGTAAAATGACAGCCTTGTCCCTGAGTTGTTATGAGAATCAAATGAATTAACACAGAGAATTGAGATAGTAAGTTTCTCAAGAAGGGTAAGTTATCATTTCATATGTTTGTTTATTATATTTTTAAAGTAGGAAACAGAATTTGACCTGAAATCCTGGCTAGAACATTACTATCTGGGACAATAGTGATAACATCCTCCCAAGCTTTCTTTCAGAATCCAGGGCCTCTCCCCTCAAAAAATATCAAGAGTTATCTCTGTAAAACACACCTCTAATTTCCTCTCACAAACCTCATGAATGCACCAGTTTTCTTCCTTTAGACTACCTTCTTCCCCCAGATGCCTACAGGACTAGGTATACAACAAAGTAAGTCTACTGTTCTGAATCCATCTATACATTGCCCCTCCACTGTTGCCAATGTATTTGCTCAAATACATTCTTTCTCTGTTCTACTTACTCCTTCTTCAAGGATTTCAAATCCCTCATGCAGCTGAAATTACCACTCTTTCATGCACATCTTACTCTTAAAATTGCAATTCTTCTTAGACTAAATGTGGCTCCTTGTGTGACCTAACTGTAAATGTCACATCTGCCCGCTGGTCTCATCCTTCTTTGTGACCTCATAGCAGGATATATCCATCTCGGCTGAAGCATGCTTGGATAGACTCCTCCCTGCAGGCTCCACAGCAACTATTCTTTCCATGCTATGCCATGTGGTAAGAGAACAATGAGTGGCTGTGCATAGCTTGTATCTCACCAGAAAAACTTTCCCTTCTCTATTTTCTACATTCCATCAACCTTTCAAATACCTACAGTTGTCTCCAAAACCCATTTAGAGATGAACACTTTTCAAAAACCTCCCAAGTTTCCCAGGACTAGGTGTGCTTTGTCCTACCCATGTGTTCCCAGGGTACCTTATGACCCTGAATACTGGCTTATAATACCATATAGAAAACTGTCTGTTAATGAACCTCTTCTGACAGGTTAGGATTTGTAAAACTGCTATCAATTTCTATAAACATAGGACCTAGAATGTTTCTGGCACATGGCAAATGCTGAATAAATATTTGTTAAGTGAATATATTGAAATCATTTTTTAAAATAATTTGAGATGGTGCATTAAAAGGTAAGCTAATTATATCTCAAAAAAAGTTATTTTAAAAAACCCAAGTTACCTGACTACCTTTTTCACTGAACCTTAACCTCTCAGATGCTTATGGGTCTGTTGTGGAAACTTGTAACTACAAGATGCTCAATTATGTTTGCGAAAATTTAGTGAAAATGAAATATTATTCAAAATTCGGAGTGAACTTGAACTACTTACTGCAAGTTGAATCAATTAACAGGAAGCTCTTCAGTAGGTAAATTGATAAAGATATCACAGTTTATAGTTTAGAAAATAATCTATTTTAAAATTCCCATTTTACAAATAAGAAATGGGGTCCAGTAAGAGATGTGAATTAAGATGTGAATTAGCCAGCATGCCAAAAGCATGCCGTCTCCCTAATTAATATCATTTAATGGCATCATATAGATTCTTATCATTGATGCAGTCAGGTGTGTGTTTATAAGCAAGGACAAGGCCCCGAACTAATTTTTGCTGCAGAAAGCCCTCTTTGGAAATAAACAGATCACCAACTTTTTACATGATCAGATTAAATAGGTGTTGATATGTATGACAAGAAGAATACATAAATTCTTGCCTTTTTATACATCACTATTTGATGGGCTATTTCAAGACAGAATTAATATTTCTAAGCAGCTGATGTCAAGAGAGCCAATACCAAACAACAACAGAAGTGGAAATAAATCACTAGTGATTTGTTTTCTGGAACAATTCCATCCAGTATGAAGAGTTACCACTTACTAATATTGGAAATTTCCACTGAGAAGGTTTTAAGATTTAAAAAATCATCTAAAACTGATACCTAGGAGTAGGTATGTGGCTCAACTAGATATTACTAGCACTACATGACATTAGAAAACTAGGGGGAAATCTTTTCATATCCTCAGTCTTCAGTGTACTCCTCTGAAAAGGAGGATGGAAACAATCTATGGGTTGACATCTCCCTCCTAGATGTATGAATTTCTCTATAGCACCTAAAAAACAAGCTTCTACATTGTGGTAAAGAATGCTCAACTTACTGGGTGCAATGATACATAGCCTGTAATCCCAGTGGCTCAGGAGGCTGAGGCAGAGGATTGCAAGTTCAAGGCCAGACTCAGTAATTTAGGGAAACCCTAAGCAACTTAGGGAGACCCTGTCTCAAAATAAAAAAGGATTGGGGATGTTGCTTAGTCATTAAGCATCCCTGGGTTCTATACCTGATGGGAGAGCAGGAGTTCAAATACTTTGCTCCTGAGGAAAAAAATCTAGCATCTGCTCTCTGAATCCAAAGTCACAGGGATCTACTCCCTCTCCAGAGGACCCAAGATAGGTATTCCCATGGCTTATCTCAACTCATTCCAGTTCCTTTAAAGACCAGAGCTCCTTTCTGCACTGCAAGACTTGCACTATTATAATGCAAGTGCAAGTTCTCAACTTGACCTTGAGGTATTCACTTCAGCAGTCAACTCCTCAGAGGAACCTGGCATGACCTTCTTAGCAAACATCATGCCAGACACCTCCTGAGGCTCATTCTGTCCTGTTTCACTCTGAGTTTATTTGCTAGATTACATCTTCCTCAACCTCCATCCATTAAAGGTAAGTCAGATAAAGAGCCTTGTGTGCCTGAATTCATGCCTCATTCCTAGGATCCACAGTTCAGATCACATAGTAGGACTCAATTAGTGGTGTGAAAAATGAAGAGAGAAAAACAAGTTGAGCTGGGCTTGTTGGTGCATGCCTATAATTCCAGTAACTCGGGAGGCTAAGGCAGGAGGATCTCAAGTTCAAGGCTAGCCTCAGAAATTTAGTGAGGCACTAAGCAATTTGGTGAGACCCCTGACTCACAATAAAAAAATAAAAAGGGATAGAGATGTAGCTAAGTGGTTAGCACCCCAATTTCAATCCCTGGTACAAAAAAAAAAAAAAAAAACTTAAATGTCCCAGTTATATGATCTCTGGCAACTCATTCAGTCTCTATTTTCTGAAAGACCAGAAATCCTAAGTATATTCTGCTTCATAATGCAGAAGTCAATGACATTAGAGACAGATGCTTTACAAACTATAAACCTAGCATTCAGTCGATGATAACAACAATAACTTTGTAAGACCTACTATGTCACCAATGCTTTCCTAAGGACTTCATACATCTTATGTGATGTCTCTGAAGAGGAAATGCATAACTGCTTTTTGTATTGTTTACCACTTAAGAAATAACTGGTGCTAGTTAATCTATGACACAGTGGTTTGTTTTTCAATTACAAGATGCACTCCAATCTCAAAGAAATTGAACTGTAAAAACATAGATGCTTCACAGAATAGAAATACTACAATATGATACATTTAATCCTCCTAATAATCTCATGATATATATATTATCACCAAGCCCACTTTAAAGATGTAGAAATTGAGATACAGTGAGGTTAGCTTGTTCAAGGTTATACAATAAGCTTTAAGGATGATGGAAAAAATTTTAACAGGGACTCATAAAGCCTTACAGCATCAATTCTCAAAAACCCATAAATGCTAAGAGTTAGGTTTGTGTCTCTAAATGATACAATTCAACCAGGAAATTTTCCTCATTGAAGTGTATGGTGTTCTGAGCTCTAACAATTCTTACAGCATAAGTATTACAAAAATCAAAGATAGCAGTTTTAAACAATGAACTTCAAGTTTTTATAATTTGCATCCTCTTTGCATTTATATAACTCAGTTTGTACCAGGCCAATTTGCACTCATTGGGATTTTGCTTTTAAGTTTTCCTAATCCTTTTTTATCTGTTCTCTGTACTCATAAAGATACGATAAGCTCTTCTGGAGATGACAGTCTATTTGTTTTTCGATCTCCTTTCTCTCCTTTTCTACTGTCTCAGACTTGCTCTGAGCTTATGGGCATTAAATAAATGTTGCTGACTAATCATACCCCACAACACCATATATAAAAAGACATGACTCAGACATACCATTATTGTGAGTTTTTCAGTAGGGTTACTAGCAATCTTGGTATAATTTGTGTAGTGAGAGAGTATGGTTTCTTCCACTGAGCAGAAACATCCAGTGGAGGTAGGGAGGTGATAGGGATCAAAAGCAACGTGCACAGCACATTTTGGAGATGTGACTATGATTTCACCAAGACATGATCATCCAACAGAGAGCTTGGACTGATCCGATCAGATACTTTATTTAAAAATCTGAGTTGTATAATAAGGTGAGGTGAAATAGCTAATAAAGCTAGAGGATGACACACCTGAAAAGATAGCACAGTCTCTACTCATGCTCATTTTCAAAAACATAATTTTGTGAATAAAATCACTTCTAATCTCAGAAGAGTTGTTTGCCGAGTCCTGCTCTCACATGTGAAAATCAAGGCCTGTAACATATCGAATCACCTGGGAAATTCTCACATACTTAGCAATCATGGCATAAGCCTTGTTATATTGTCTTATAATCTTGACAGGGAGGAGTGAAAAGAAACACAATCATGTAATTTTCTAATTTTTCCCCATCAAAGATGTTAGATAATAGAGAGCTACTGAGAATATAAATTTAAACCTTGTTAATCCATGTTCTCATCAAATGAAAATTCCTATTAATTACATGAGAAAACCATGCTTCCCCACATACGTGTTAAGAACTAAACACTGTTCCCAAATCCCTCTGCTCCGAAGTCTGGGTGATGCTCCACAGTCAACCACACCATCTCTTTGAGGTGGATAGAGATCATATGCCTGTCCTGGCACCACCTACAAGAGTTTGAAAGCTTTGCAATGAAAGAACTTTCATATATTTTCTAATGGTAAATGTTTATAAAAACAACCATGAGGCCTAGTAGAAGTTCCAGTTCAGTCAAAAATAGTCAATTTTTTTTTTCATTATTTCAGTATCAAATATGTTTTATTCTATTTGGTTTAGCATAATAAGATACAATATGCATTTGACAATATATTTATGAACCAACAGAAATCCTATTTGGGATTTTTAAAAACTGCTAGCAATATCAGTTTGGAATGGACAGAAACAGAATGACAAGTAATCAAAGCCCTAATAATACCTCACAAATGTTTTGTAATGTGCTCATTGCTGTGTTAATCCTACTTATCAGAAACTTGCAGAGAATGTGTTGGCAGAATATAGTCTGCTAATTCATACCTTTTAATATATATATTGGCACTTTGAAAGAATGTTTGTGTTTGAACAGGAGTTTGCTCATCATGTCCTTATAGATGTGTTTATGTATGAAGAGGTGTGTTCACATCCTCATAGGTGTGTATGAAGGATGATGTTCATCCATGTGTACCCACAGTGTCAAGAAAGCCAGATTCCTGTGCTAAGAATATGGTACACAAGCTTCCAATAAACCACTCTAGATAATGGTTTTAGCATCCATAAAGGGAAAACAAAAAACCTTGTTGTGATACTCCTTAAAGAGTCATTCAAAAATAAATATTGCTTGAAATGCAAACCTTTCATAATGACCTTTATTAATCATGGTCCTATGGGAAATGCTCATTTTAAAATGCTAACTAACTTGCCAAGAGATTAAAGCATCCCTTTCAATGTTGGGATCAGCCAAAACAACTATGTTACAATTCACTTTACATTTTGTTAAGTAGACACAAAACACTGCAGGCTGGGGAGCAAAGCTGTGGCGTTCTACTGTCACCCAAACAGGCCTGAATAAACTTTGTATAAATCTGAAGATTAGGCACACACTCCCTTCCATAAATAAAAAATGCAAGACAGCTACTGAATGGTTTTATAGATAAACAGTTTTAAAGCCAGAATGCAAACTAGTAGAACATGGATCTAGAGGGCACTGAGAGGAAGAGCTCTCTAAGCTAAGGCACTTGTTAACTTGCAAATATTTGGGGAGATGTCAAAGCCTGAAATATCTGGTTCACCCTGACATAATAAGCTCTCCCTGCTCCCTACCACTGTGACTATTCACATCTGCTCAGCAACAACCACCACCTACCTGCACTACTTGCCCCACTTCTACATATATTGTCATATACCCTGCACACTACAGTCCTATTTTAATTATATATGCTTAGCCTTCTAGAATCTCCTTGCCTTTAGGAGAAATCTAGTCATTCCATCATCATCCCATCCATAAAACCAAACAGCTATTCCAGAAAGGAGGCTAGACCCCTAAATTAGACGTTGAATTGCCATCATAAAATGAAGACAGGAAGTTCATTTCCTACTTCTCAGTTGTTCCATATAGAAGGATGATCCCTGGAGAAACAGTTGTGACATCTGTCTGTGCCTCCCCCTCATTCCTCAAAGGAGAAGCGGTAGTTTAATAGATGAGAGAAGCTAGGGAAAACCACATGGCAGGCAGATCTGCCTTAGACCCCTTCGCCATTTAAACCTGTTGCCTGCAAGATTATGCTTTTCTCTGCTTCTTCAAACTCCAAATTGATATAGGGAAGCCTCTTACTAGTAGAGGACTGCAAGAGACATTCCTGGCCTCTATCAGTAGGGCAAGCCTCTCCATTACAGGTATAGAGGTCCTGCTTTCCCTTGGCCCAAAGCTGCCATCTGTCATTTAGTGTGCTTTTTGTCAGTCACAGGGCTGATAATCTGGGCTCATCTGTCTGATGCATCCTGCATTTCTTACTGGCTTCTGCATGTGAGTAGAGAAGAAGGGTTCTACTTATTGCTTCCCCGGAAGTCACAGCAGTTAAAACTTGCCTTGTTTTACACATAGACTCTGTTAACCTTTAACTTGAAGTGACTTGTGATGTTCTTGCTTTTTGATTTTTGTTTGTTTGTTTGTAGGACTGGATTTATATAGATTTATAGAAAGTGGAAAAATGCTATGCAGAACTGATCATCTGGTTTCAGGTTGAGTCTCAGAGCTTCACCATAATCTTTTCCTACATCATTGTATCACATACCAGGGGCCCACTTGAATGTTGCTAGCTCCTCATCATCCATGCCTTTATTGACACATGATACTCCTCTCTACTTTTGAGGAAAGTTAAGCTATGCAGAATGATTGCTTTCCTCTGGTTAGTCCCTTCTGTTTCTATAGATGTGTACAGATGTACTCATCCTTTCTCTAGGAATCAAGGGAATACAGATGCACTCATCCTTTCTCCAGGAATCCAGGGAGACATGTCTAATCTCTATGCTAAGCAAACACTTCCACTCATGTTCTTGCCTGCAGTCCCAGCTACCTTCTCCAGAGCTTTGCACTCTGAGCCACAACCTTCTCCTTACTCACTAGAATCTTCCACTCCACAAATACCTTCTCCTGAGCACGTCTCACTTTTCCCTAGGGACAAATGTAGTGAGAAATTAACTTTGGTACTCCTCTTATCTTAATCTATTTTCCTCTCTTGTTTAGGAAAAAAAAAGTATTGAAAAGATGGAAAACCTGAACTTAGAGATAAAAACTAAACTTATATGAAATTCCATTGCTGGTTAAAGTGATGTCAAAAAGTGTATCTAATTCTCCTGAAGGCATCTTGAGTGTGTTGATTTGAAGACTACATCTTCAAACTCTTCTGCTTAGCTGAGTTTAGAAAATCCATAATGATAGAGGAGCACATAAAATGTTGAGTCTCTCCCACACCCACAGCTCTGTTTAGGCAAAGAGCCTCAAAAACTTGTTTTAATAAATACATTGCCACAGTGCTGTAGCAGGTATTTCTGAACTTTGGCCACAACTAATTGGATCGGAGATTAAACCAAAACCTGACCAGATACCCATGAGTTGTGCTGGGGGAAGAATTCCTTCCCAATTTGTACTGGAGAAGAACCAGCTAAAATACAGGTCTACTGCTTCGGGCATTTGAGTTCAAGAGAAAGAACTGGGAGAAGGAGGGATTGGAGCAAAATTCAGAGAAGTAGGATGAAGCCTTGAGGCAGCGTAGGATATAGGATCATGAATATCCTGATGTCCAGAAGAAGAAAGAGAAAGAATCTCCAAGGAGCAGCAATAGTAAACAGAAGAAAAAACTGAGGGGAAGCTATGTCCTTGTCTAGCACCAGACCAGGAAACACTGTACGTTTATTTATTAAGTTTTGACAAAATAAGCTACTGTTGTGTCTTCAACAATATTCCAAGATTTTATGAAGCCAGGCTGTCCAGATGCTGACATGGTTTCTGTACTTCTTTTTTCCCTCTTTGTCTGCTTCCCATAAATTCTCATCATCCAAAGTCATCTAAGGTAACATTAAGCCTGACTTGGCTTTGCAACCTGAAAGGCCCTAACTAAAAGCGACCTGAGAAACAATTTCTTTATTCTAAAAGAACGAAGGAAGACAAACATGATTCTGAACCACACTGGTATATTATGGTTTTAAAAATGACTACACCTATTACTGGGACAAATAAAAAATAGGAGCATAGGGGTGAGAGCTTGTGTCCCTTGCTTGCAATGTACAACATAATGTCTGTGATTTTAGAAGTATTGTGACAATGGTCTCCTGTAATGTCTAATTCATAAAAAGCTATTCAGACTACCTCTATTCTCTCATGTACTCAGATTTTCAATGGTACCTCTTAATTACCTTCAATGTGACCATCTGGAAAAGGCAGAAAGAGTCAGGATGGCTTGAAAGTGGACTTTACTCTCTGGACTTTCATACCATATAATCACTACTGAGAATTCAGTTATATATTTTAAAGCCCAATTATGTAGAACACTTGTGTCTTAACAAAGAATAAGCAAAAGATCTTTTTTTAGTGCATTTCTACATTTGCATTTTTAATCATGGTAGATGTTTTTATTGCATTAAGTACCTTGTTCTATCTCAGTGAAGAGTGGTGGTTGTTTTAAATAAACAAAACTATTACAAGAATTCCCTACCTTCTTTCACAGTAAGTGCCTCTATCCAAACCACAGTACCATGGAAAATAACCTCCCCAACATTTACTTTCCTGGCCACAAGTGTCTGTTTAGAGAAGAGTCTGGATTGGTCTAAACAACACATCCCCAACTAGCTAAGGGGAAGCCTTTAAGTCCAGGTTGATACCATGAGCTAATGTGAAGATTCTAACATTTGAGACTGAGTAATTCCAGTTACATGTGTACACAAAGACAAGTGAAGAAGCTCATCTTAATATTGTTTATAATAAGAAAATGCTGAATCCCACCAATACAAAAGAATAACTAATGGTACACTTTTTAAAGAAATGCTATATAAATGTTTAAAAAAAGTATAGAAAATTCCTTTTTACTAACACAAAAACAGAGGAAAAGAGTAAATAAGAAAAATATGTGATATCCTTTATATATATTATATATACCCAGTTTATAATATATATTTATCATATCTATAGATAAACACATTGACAAGTGATTGAGAAGATGTACAACAGAGAATAAGATAGTCATTTTGAGTTGGAGGGACCTAGGTGCTGTTGAAGAAGACTTTTAAGTTTCACTCCATATACTTGTGTGTATGTATGTGTGTGTGTGTGTGTGTGTGTGTGTGTGTGTGTGTGTGTGTGTCTGTGCACATGTGCGTGCGCGTGTGCTTACATGCAATGCATGCACATGTGTGCCAGGGATTGAACCCAGGGACACTTAACCACCAATCTACATCACCAGCCCTTATTTTTTTCTCATTTTTAGACAAGGTCTCACTATGTTGCTTAGGCTGGCTTTGAACTCACAATCCTTCTGCCTCAGCTTCTAGAGCCACTGGAATTACAGGGGTGCACCATTGTGCCCAGTTCACTCCATATACTTCTGACTGCTGGAATCAGTTGTGAAGATAATTTATTCACATTCTCCATGCATAATAAAGTGCGTTACTGAAGTGAAAGAACAGAGTGCCTTTGATGTGCTCCAGGGTACCACCCAGGTTTGATTGGTGAGCCTGCACAGAGCAGTGAGATAACAATTGAATTCCAAATCAACAGGATCAGGCATGAGGCCCAGCTCTACCACTTCAAAGGCAAGACTTGGTACAACTCACTCAACCTATGTATAACCCAAGGTTGATAATTTCTGGCCAGGAAAACTCACAGACTTGATGGGACAATGAACATAAAGAGACTCTGCAAACTGATGACCCTATGGTAATATCAACTCTTACTAAAACTATTGCTCATGTTACTTGACTTCCCAAACTTGTCTGGAGAAAAAATGCTAAGTTTATGACAATCAATCATTTGTTTTCATTTCCTCCTTTTGAGATATAATAGCATATCTTCTCTGTCTCCTTTTACTAAGGTCTGAAATTAAAACAAACATCAAATTGAGGCCGTAGGATTTTATTTTATCTGTCACATACTGTTGTCATTAAACACACTTGAAATGAGTGGGTTTAGTTCAAATAAAACTGCTTCTTTCCCAAACTCAACAAACATAAAGTGGGGGAAAGGAAGCTTGCACTTGAATTGCATTCAGAAGAGCTACACATTACATTTTGAGGAGAAGATCCATCTGGCAGGCTGACACAGCAATGAGTTTTTTTTTAATTGTTAGGTCAGGCAAATTACAGATCCAGGCTGTCAATTCTTTCCTGGAGGTTTTATTTTGTCATTAGTAGCTCATTAAAAAAATCTGCTAGTTATTCTGTATAAGAAAACCAACTTCCTTCCTTCTTAGGTAAGCATGTGCCAACCTAGTTGAAGCATCAACAACTGAGCTCCAACTATGGCGGAATTCTGCTTGGTAGAAATTCAAGAATGAATGTATCCCATATCCTGTACAATAGGAGAAAGAAGCTATTACTCTAAATGAAACTCATAAGAATCAACAATATCTCAAATGTACAAGTCTTCTTAATTTTTGTGTTTTTATCTCATTGGCTTAAGTATAAAGAGCAACAGTTCGTCAGGCTAGCCTGCAGAGGGCTGAGTGCACATTATATCTGTGCATGGGTCTGTGTACATACTGCGGAGACGTCCACACTCAGCCCAAATGACTCTTTTCTCAATTTAATTTCTATTGCTATCATTTCCATGCACAATAGATTCTGTGGCTTCCCTTTCTCATTAGAACCTGCGCTTTCAAATTTCCATGTCTTCACAGTTTTCACTTCTGGAATGTTTCCCTTCTAAAGTTTATCATGTTTTTATTACATTTCACATAAAAATCTGTGGAATAAGTAAAGCCTCCTAACCTTATCTGCAGTATAGGTATTTCCCTATATTTTTTTAAAAATTAAGGACAGTAGTATAACATATTTGTAAGTATAACATGCTGGAGAATTTGCCAGGTTGGAAAAGAATCTTAGACATGCTCTAGTGTAACACCATATAGAAGGTGAACCAGATGTTCATGGAAGTGAAGCGATTGATTTGCCAAAGTCAAATAATTGTTGGGAGAGGAGGGTGAGGAATGCTCTTCTGACATTTAGTCCAGTGTTCTTTCTACACCATGCTGTTTCCTTACATTTTTGAGTAACGGCTGGGACATGCACTGACAAGCTCAGTAGATTAGTAAGCATGGGATGGAATTTCATTAAAGAGAGTGGTAAAAAAAAATATCAAGGCTGTTTATTAAAATGAATGTATTTCTTTGCCATTGACTGCCTACCAAGACAAAGCTCAAAAGAATGTATACCTAGATGTCCAGTGGATCTCTTTTGCTGTTTACAGTGAAGAAAATATTTGCTCCAAAGCTCTGTAAAAGCCAATGGATACAGTAAATTCTTATACCAAAAAGAAATGTACTTTGAGCTTTATAAGCAACTTAAAGTTATAAATAGTCATACCTTGATACCAACAGGGGATTAGTCAAGGACCCCTAAAGTTACCAAAACCTATGGATGCTCAGTCATCATTTAAAATGTCATAGTATTTACTTATAAACTAGGTACATTCTTCCCTATATTTTAAATCATTTCTAGGTTGTTTATAAGGTATCCTAAAATGTAAATGGTATGTAAATAGTTGTTATACTATTTTGTTTAGAGAATAATGACAAAATACAAGTCTGTACATGTAAAATACAGATGCAACTTTTTTAATAAAATATTTTCAATGTTCAGTTGGTTGAATCCACACATATATAACACATGGACACAAAGGGCATTTTAGAAAATGATGGAAAAGTGGATTTTACAAGATTAAAAAATGTTTCAAATTTCCATTTCATTCTCATGCAATTAAAAAAAAGATTTATTTAGGACTAATGAGTGCACCAAGATTCTAACTTGGATTGGGAGTTACACTCAGATAAGGACTTTGGTCTGGAGAAGAATGCTGCTTGAAATCCAGGCTATGTAGGTAGCACTTAGTATAGGACATGAGCAAATGATTTCTCAGCCTGTTTCTTCCTTCCAAGATATGGACAAGAATCCCCATCTTCCAGGCCTTATGGTGGAACTTCAGTACTAACAGATACATGAAGATACTTCATAAAGTCTATGACAGCAGGTAAATGCACTGAATTATTATCAAGAAAGAGGACAGGCCCTTAAAGTACCTCTAGGTCAGCCAGGCTCAGAAATGTTTCATAGTTCCTGTTTCAGGAGCATTGGTAAGAATACATGAACTTCCAATTCTGGGAAAGGAGGAGACACAGAAGAGAATGGTCTTCAATTTCTGAACATCCAGTAACTAAAGTATATGTGAATAGACCTAAATAATCTACACAGCTCCAGAGAGACCTAATGTAAAGGACTATCACTCAAATATGTAGAGGAAATGACTTGGTATGGATCAAAGAGTAGGTTACTCTAAGAATCAGGACTGGAAACCAGGTCTGCAGGATCCTACTTGAGGATTCTTCCTTTTACACTTTATTTTGCAGAAGGCTATGGAACAAAAGGAGAAACACATGAATAAACTGACACTACAATGTTGCAGATCACTGGGTACTGATTTGAGGTGTCACTAAGTTCGGTGGAGTATGGAGTGAATGCTGAAGACCATTTTCCCCTCATTATTTGCACAGTGAAAGACCCCTTAGTGGTTGCATAGCAGAGATAAAACAGTGCTTCCTTCAGTGACCCTGGACACATATAGGAAGGGAAGTATACCCGCACCTATTAGGATGCAGCTAGGTGCTAGATGTCCTCGATTCGTTCTTTCTTATAATTCTAGTCATGTTAAAAATTAAATATGCTTATTTCTGTCTTACCCAAGAGAAGATTGGAGTCTAGAGAAATAAAATATCCTCCAGCAGTCCCAAGGCTTCTAAGTGGTAGAACCAGAATCTAGGTCCAGACACTAGTGTAAGAACAAGGGCTCTTTCTGTTTGCTGATGGTCAGCCCCATTCCATGTGGCAGCCCAGCAGATGGAAGGGTCTCGGGCCTCGGAATTAGAAGGTAAGGAAAGCTGCTGTGGTCAGCTGGCATTCAAAGAAGAAAGCGGTTTGGGGAACAGTGTGACATTCACATTTTCTGAAGTGAGTTTATGTGAGGTAAGTGTTTTTTTTTATTTTCTCAAATGAGAAATCGGAGGATTCTGGTTACCTTTTCTAAAGTAAACATATTTCTCTTGTGGTAAAAGAATAATAAAATTTGCATCAATATAAATATAGCAGAGTGGGTGAGGAGTCAGGATGACTTGGACACAGGGGCTAAAGTGAGGCCTTGTTTCCAGGGGTGAGTGAACAGTTGATTCCACTCACTCCCGTGGAAGTGAGCAACAACACCTCCTCAGTGGCTTTCTTTCCTAGACACAGCGCTATATACTCTAGCTCCAGGTCTCCTGTACCTGCAGATCTTGCGACACCATCATCTTTAACCCATAAATATCAAATTATATTACTGACTTATCATCATAACGTCCCAAGTCTTTCTCACTTAGTGCATATTTCACATATCATTTGACACTCTAATGAGATCCTGAACAGGTTACATTACATATACATCTGATAGAGTATTTAGGACTCAATTTTCACCATCATTGAACAGCTTTATGCAATTCACATACTCAAAAATGTATGAATAATCAGGTGCTTGAGATCATGACAGTGGGCCAATGATGAGCTGAATGCTGAGCCATATGTCATCAAAAGGGATTATCCCCCTTCCACCTAAGATCCCAGTCCAGTGTGCTTGGTGGAAAGAGGCACTGGAAATAAACTACATGCCATAGCCAGGGAACCCCAGGCACAAACTGAGGCAAGAACATGTTCAAAGTCACAGAAGTAGAGAGGGGTACAGAAAAAGGCTTTAGAATCCAGATATTTTTGTTTCTGAATCTCTACAATACCTTCCTGTCCTTCATTTGAGACAAAAATTCAAGATCTTTGTATTATGAAAAACTCATTTATCCCTTTGTATTCATAAAAGAACAAAAGTTTTGCTGCTCAGACCACAGCAGAGTCATGCACACAGTAGTCAAAAATATAATCAAACATAATTAATGTAACCCATTATCCTTTGTACTCATCCTTTGGTCTTTAGAAAATAGGCACTTTGGTTCTGATTTTATTTAGAATAGAAAGTGGGAGGTAAAAAATAACTATACTCTGGTAGTCCTGGTAACTTTATTCACTAATTTTTTCAATAAGAATGTTGAAGGTTTGATTTTTTCCTCATTTGTCTTCATTTGTTCAGCAATCATCTGCTGAGTGCATAACCTATATCAAGTACCAAGTGTTTGATGCAACGGGAAATCCAGAAATGGAAGTACACACAAACATGCTCTCTACAATTAACAAGTTTCTAGTCTAGCATAGGAAATAGAATTCACACAGTTCGCCATAATTGCAATAGAGTATAGAATGTGATAAGTGCCAGGAAAAAAAAAATGTGTGCATCAACTCAAATGAGATGGGAGGCAGATTCCAAGGTAAAAGGGGAAGGGAGATGCTGCAAGTAGACAGTGAGAGGAATCAGAAGTAGATGATATAAAGAGGGGAAAGAGCCAAGCACGGTAGCATACACCTCTAATCTCAGGGGCTCAGGAGGCTGAGGCAGGAGGATCTCGAGTTCAAAGCCAGCCTCAGGAAAAGTGAGGCACTAAGCAACTCAGTGAGACTTTGGCTCTAAATAAAATAAAAAATAGGGCTGGGGACATGACTCAGTGGTTGAATACCCCTGGGTTCAGTCATTGGTACCAAAAAGAGAGAGAAAAGAAAGGAGAGAGAAGGCTGGGAAAGTGGGAAGTTCTAGTGCCCACTGTAGAGGTCTGCAAAAAGAATGGTAAAAACCAGTGCTTCAGTGACCCTGGACATATATAGGAAGGGAAGTAAACCCGCACCTATTAATGGGAATTAGTCTTGATAATTCTGTTATGCATCTGTTTAACTAGAATTAAGGAGTCAAATTAAGGGAAAGGCTCTTGGGTTTGTAGAAGGGCCAAAGAGTTCAGAGACAGACAAGGACCTTACTGGTCAGGGCTAGAGATAATATTTTGTCTGAGTGTGTAGTAGGATAAATACTCATGTGCATGCTTTCTGCTCTAGAATATTGGTAATATACATTCTTTCTTTTGTGGGGTCCTGTAAAAGTCAGTTCGCTTTTCTGTACCTGTTTGAGGATTTATAACATGAAGTACTCAAAGCCAGAACTCTCAACTCTCTGTCCTTTGGCATCTTGTTTATTATATAATTACAATCACAGAGAACAGAGCACCAGAACACTGATGGCACACATTCTAGGGACTTGGTAATATCTGAAGAAATTATTGCATGGCAACAATAGGATTGGACTTTGCAACATCTGGTTTCCATTGTGTTCATCCTGTCTTTTACCCTCACTCAGGAAAATGTGTTACCAATGTACTATGGTGTGGCCCAGGCTACACAGAGAGTTCCAAGAAGAGAAGTGCAGTAGAAGTCTGGATATAGTCTCTTCACTAAAAACCTGTTAAACCCCATGATGCTCCCTAAGGGGATGAAAGTATTCCTTTACCACCTAGACAACAACCACATGAGAAAGGCTAGACTCAGGTGCTGCTGTTTATGAATGAGGACAGGAACTGGAACCAATATTTGCTCAGATCCCAATCTGCCCATGGGCATAGCTTTTGCAATACACTGCTTGGGACTGGAGTTGGTGCTTAATAGAGTCCTCTCAGCCCAGTGCAGGATTCAGATTTGCAATCCTGATTTTAAGAACCTAACAAACATAGTTTTGCTCTATTTCATGTTTGAACATGGTTACTTTATTCATATATTTCAACAAAGATAAAGAAAAAATATACCTAATCATTTTCCCCCTAATTCATGAAGGCACAGCTGAAAGTGTTAAAGGCACCTTTATTTGAACTTTATGAACTTTATGGAAAGAATGAATATAAGAGTTCATTTTAAGTTCTTGGTCCCAGAAACACAAAGGGAGATAATATCCACAGAAATGCCATTATAAGCAAGCCCATCAACCTTAAACCCATCATGTCCAGCATGAAAATTATAAGGAGTCATACCTGCACAAAAAATTCCACAAAGGAGGGGAGGGTAGGTTAAAGGAAATTAGGAGACTAAAATACATTTATAGGAAAATCCAATAATTAAGATTCCGTCTAATCTTCACTACATAATTAGAGTGACTCTGCAGGTGCCATGCCAATCACTCACCCACCAGAGTATTCAGAAACTATTTTTACTTACTTTCTTATTTATTCATCTTTTTATCATTTTTATTTTTTTAATTGAGACATAACAATTTTACACACTTGTGAGGCACAGTGTGCTATATTGAGACATGTATACATTGTATACTAACCAAATTGTGGTATTTAGCATATCTATAACCACACACATGTACCATTTCTTTGTGGTAACAACAATGATGATCCTTACTTCCAGCTATTTTGAAATAATCCATACAATATTGTTAACAATATTCACCTGACTGTGTGATGGAATACCAGAATGTATTTTTTCTATGTAACTATAATTTTGTACCTGTTAAAAAAATCTGTCCCCATCCCATTCCCAGGCACCATGCCCTCCCCAGCCTTGGGAAGCACCTGTCCTACTCTCTTGTGTCTATGATATCAGTTCTTTATATTCCACATGAGTGAGATCACACATAGCATGAATATTTGTCTTTCTGTGCTTGGTTTATTTCATATAAAATAATGTCCTCCAGGTGCATCCATGTTTTCACAAATTACAAGATTTCATTCGTTTTATAGCTGAATAGTATTTCATTGTATATATGCTATATTTTCTTTTTCCATTCTTCTAACTGTGGGCATTCAGAATGAGTCTATATTTTAGTTATTGTGAATAGTACTGCAATAAACATGGGAATACAGAAATCTCAAGCCCCAAATGCCAGAAGTGCCTAACTTTGCATAGGTTTCTCAGAAACCTGTGATCTTGGGAAAAACTATGTGGAAGCATCTTAATCACAGTGTGGTCAATTTGTGTAAGAATGAAAACTGGACCAAAACAAAAAAAAAATAGAAGAAAAACAATACAGAGGTGAGAAGATAATACATTAGGCTCAAATTCATCTTTATAATGATGTAATATTTTCTGGATAAAAACATGTAAGACTAGAACATTTTTGATAATTTTAGTGGCTCTTTTATTTTTAATCATTAAATAATTATTGGTCATTTACTATGTGACAGACACTGTGCTAAGTGTTTAACTCATCCAATCTTTCCCAAACCCTGTGAAGCAGAAAACATCACTTCCTTCCTTTCAAAAGAAGAAAACAAAAACTAGCCAATATGGAACTAGAATTTAACTGCAGACAGTGTAACTCCAGAGTTCCTAGTTGTTACATTTGTGACATCCACACCTTGACAAAAGCAAAGCAAAGCAATTGGGAACAAACAGCTCAGAAGATTGATGAGAATAGTTTCTGTCAAGGCCACCTCTATCAAACACTAAATCTGATGGTTCAATTTTTAATTCTCATGATAGTTGACCCAACAGTACAGATAACAGGATCACTCACTCTCTCTTCAAATACATTTTCCATTTTGATTCCAGGCATTATTCTTCTTTGGTTCTCTTTCTACCTCAAGAATTCTCCTTTGGTTCTCCTCCTATAGATCCCCCTCTCTCTACCTTGGGCAAGAAATCTTTTAATAATTTGGGCTGGGGTTGTGGCTCAGCAATAGAGTGCTCACCTAGCATGCATGGGTCACTGGGTTCGATCCTCAGCACCACACAAAAATAAATCAATAAAAATAAAGCCATTGTGTCTACCTACAACTAAAAAATATTTTTTAAAAAGAGTTCCTGTTTCTGTCCATGGCACAGAAATATTGACCCTAGGCTTAATCCATTACCTTAGGTAATGTTATATCATCTCAAAGTTTTAAAGTATCTGCTGACTCTTAAATCTATATCAAGTCTAGACATTGCTCTTGAACCCAGACTCAAATATACAATTATTTACTAAGTTAACTTCCTGGAACTCTTAACAGATAACTCAACTATAACAGACCCAAAACCAAATTTTTGATGATCTTTTTTCCCTTTCCCTCAAAATAACAAAAATGAAAACGTAACTGTTTCTCTCACTATCTCCTGATATCTCAGTAAATGGTGTCTCCATTCTTCTCATTGCTCAGGGCTAAAATTCTGAGTCATCTTTGATTCCTTTTTTTTTTTTTCCCCTCCTATTCTTCATCTAATCTATTTACACAACTTAATGATTTTACCACAAAAAATACATGTAGAACCCCATACTTCCTATTACTTTCTTCAATACCTACTATACCTACTGAGTCCAATCAATTCTTATGTTCAGTTAGTCAAGATTATCACCACAGGGGTTGCAGCTGTAGCTCAGTGGTAGAGAGCTTGCCTCATGTGTGGGAGGCACTGGGTTTGATCCTCAGCACCACATTAAAAAAAAAAAAGTCTTGTGCCCATATACAACTAAAAACATATTTAAAAAAAAGATTATCACCACATGGTCTATTCTGCACCAAGCTGCCTTAAAGACCCTTACTGTAAATCTGATTATATGACTCTGTGCTTTCTGTCTCCTTCCAAGTATGTGTCTGAGTTCCATGTTCCATGTGATGAATAGGGTCCCTGTCATTTCTGTGCCATTTCCTTTTCTCATTTTCCTTAGGATCAATCACCTGGCTGTAGCCTACTTTGGCTACATTACTCTTTCTTAAAAATACTAGTTGCCAGGCATGGTTTTCTCTCATGGATGCTAACACGTTTGTGTTTCCCTCCATCTGAAATGCTCCCATAGCTATATGGCTAACTCCCTAAATTTTTACTTACTTACTTACTTATTTATTTTTGGTGGTATTGGAGATTGAACTTAGTGTCACTCCCTCCCTCCCTCTCTCCCTCCTTCAACTATAACCTCAACCCTTTTTATTTTTTATTTTGAGACAGGTCTGGCTAAGTTGCAGACTGGCCTTGTACTTGTGATTCTCCTGCATCAAACTCCCACGTAGCTGGAATGAAAGGCCTGTGCCACCACATGCAGCTTATTCCCTCATTCCCTCCCATTCTTGGTGTCTTTGATCAAATACCATTGTCTCATAAGACTTTCACAAACTACTGGATATAAAACAGCAACCTCCACTTGACTCCGACCAGCCTTCTGTTTCTCTCTACCTTTTATCTTGCCTCATTTTTCTCTGTAAAACTTAATTGGATTTAAATTACCTGTTAAACTTGTTTACCTGTTTGTTTATTTGTTATCACTCCCCTACAGGAATATGAGCTCTTAAGGAAATATTCTATTTTATTAATAGCTGCACCCTCATTCTCTAGAAAACAGCTCGCCACTCAAAAAGGGTCCAATAAATATATCATAATAACAAACAAATGACTCCTCTAGTTACTCTTATTGAAGTTCTAGAAATAAGACTCTACTTTAAGAATTTAATAGCATAAAAAGTAATATAGCAGTGTAAGCACTTCTAAAAGTGGTTTGTTGATTTAGAATCAAAGTAAAATATTATATGTCACCATAGATTTGGATTGTGAGTCATAGACTATTAAACTTGGGAGGCAGCTGTGCTGGACTAGAAAGAGAGTAACTGGAGTCAGGTGACGATGGCTGTAGCCCTGGCAGTGCCACCAAACTGCTGTGCGACTTCAGAGGACCAGCCTCTTGTCAGTGGGTTCTCCTACTTCTGTGATCTGCTATAAATTCTATGACCATTCATTCAAAAGATACTCTTCCTGGGTTTGTTTACAGGACATATTTCACTGTTGTCAACTCTATTTGCAAGTTAAGAAAGAAATCACATTTGAAATTCTGTGGCATTTCTGAAAAATTGTGTCACATCATTAACACATAAAGTGGGGAACAGAAGAAGTTTCTTCCTCTTCATGCACCACAGTGGGTGTTAGATATTATCAACTACAACATAGAAGGAACAAGTATTCAGGATGTTAAACTCTTTCAGAAAAACCATTTTTTTTAAAAGCATCAAATTCACACATGAAAAACAACTTGTAGTTTTCCTCAGAATGTAATCATTCTCCACTTTTGATATACAGTCTCACAGATGCATGAGATGCGAAATTCTGTTTTCTCATAAGTAGTAGAGATGACCTTTAAAAATACACCCCCTTGTTTTATTCTCCAGCCTGTAATCCCATGAAGATCAAAGCCAGCTTGCTATTCTGCATTAACATTTCTGTGATCAGATACAGTGTGGGCTCCATGATTCTATCTGTGTCAAGACATTTCACACAAATGACTCACTAGGTAAAAGCTCAGGCACTGAACACCACCCTGACACCATCTCCTCTGGGTTGATTCCACCTCAGTAGTGTTATAAACGAACATCCTGTTTAGCTGCTTTCCTCTGCAACACAACTGTGTAATTGGAACTGACTGAACAATAAATCTCTATTTCCCTGTTCCATCAGAAGAATCTTTCAATTTACTAGGTTCCATCTATTCGTCAGCTCCTCTACATTACAAGTCACTCTTGAACAGGCACACAAGTTAATGGCCCACTCTTACATTAAAGGCACAGGAAGCAAGCCAATCCTTTCATTAGACTTCATAAATCTATTTCTTAGTGACCCCCCCAAAAAAACTGGGTGTTGCTTTTGTGCTGAATATATGAGTTCGTCCACATGTTCATTTGAGTTACATTAGCTTCAAGAAACAAAAACTCAATGTGCTATCATTCTAAGGAATAAGTATCTCTTTGTCCTCCCACAACTGTTGCTAGGGTCCAGTTTTCAAAATCTGAGACAACTCTTCCATATGAAGACTGTATGGTTTAGATATGTTTGTATATACCCCAAGGGTTCACCTATTGGAAGCTTGGTTCCCAATACAGTAATGTTAAAAAGTGATGGGAACTTAAGTATAATATCATTAGGTTATTGAGGAAATGCTCCTGGAGGGGATTAAGATAGGTTTCCTAGGATTCCAGATATGCTTGAGCATCTTATCTCACCACATGCTTTCTCTTTGTAAATGCCCCCTCCATATCTGAATTTTCCGGATGGACCTAATCTCATCATACAAGTCTTTAAAATCAAAGAACTCTTCCTAGCTGTAGACATGACTAGGAAAAAAAAGGTCAGCCAGATACAATGTTGCTGGCTTTAAAGAAGAGTCCATGAGCCAAGAAACATGGGAAGCTGCAAAAGGTAAGGATAGTGATTCTGCTCTAGATCTTCCCGAAAACAGAGCAGCTCTGCTCACACCTTTGTTTTGACCCAGTTGACACCTGGACTAAACTTATGACCTACAGAACTCTAGGGTTAAAAAAAATAGTCTTGTTTTAAATGACTAACTTTGTGGTACTTGGTTAAAGCAATAATATACCACTAATCCTTTGACCAAGTCCTCTCCCAGCCTCTGGGCTTTACTCATGTTTTGTAACCATCTAATGTTCCTGGTAAAATCCTTTACGTACCTGCCATAAAGCTTTCCAGATGATATTTAAATCATCAATAAGTGACTGCCCTCACAACCCCAGTTTCCACCATAATGCTCACACTTTGAATTTAGTCAATTCTGGGTTGTTAGCTCCATATCACTGGTGCAATAGACCTTCTGCAGAAATCAATGCAGTACTTTTATAAATATATGTTCAGTAAATGATTCTCAGAAAATATTAAAATATAACAATTTAGAAAAATATTAAATATTAGCACTAGAAAAAGCTTTAGAAATTTTCAAGTAAAACCCTTCATTTGAGGGACAGGGAAACAGAAGCCCAGAGATATGAAGGACCCATGGATGCAATGTAATAATCTTTCATTTGGTTGATATTCAAAGTATTTGCTCTAGCTTCTCCAGATTTGCAAGGACCTCCAAGATGGTATCAGATCTTTGTAGCTTAGACTTTTACAATTCCTCACTTCTCATAACCTATTTCTAAGACAAATTTAACTGCTAATGGTTTCCTGAAGTGGTTTATGCTAGCCATCCCTGCCCCCAGATCACTATGACCCATACTATTGCATGCCTAAAGTTGACTGGTAAATAAAGGACAGTCCAAATGGAAAATTCTGTCTTTGGCCAAAAATGATTCTTTGTAGTATTATGCTTCCAATCTACAATGTCCCCCAAAGGCTTATATGTTAAAGGCTTATTGACCAATGTAGCAATGTTCAGAAGTGGGGCTTTTGGGGAGGTAATTGTACCATGAGGGTACTGGCCTGATACTGGATTAGTCCATTGATGAATTCATAATCTCAGTGAACTATAGGGAAGTGGCAGAAACTGTAGGATATGGAATCTAGTTGAAGGAGTGGGCTAGTGGAGGTATACCCCCGGGGACTTTATCTTGTCCCTGGCTCCTTCTCTGTCTTTCTTGATTTCATGAAGATATGGGCTGAGCAGCTTTCCTTTGCTACACCATCATGTTTCTGTCTTGGAACCAGCCAATCTCATTCTGAAACATCTAGAACTGATCAACAAAATCAACCTTTACTCCCCTATATTAATTTTTTCATGTATTTTTTACAATGATAAAAAGTTAACACAAACATCCACCACATTGTCCCCACATACCAATGCACACCAGCCAGTACAACTCCACTCTCTTCTTACACATGAATCCTTCTCCTTTATATTTTCTATTAGTGTATATCATATTTTCCTGACTAAAACATAAGGTCCCTAAGAGAAGGTTCGTTTTTATAGCCTTAAGACTAACATAGCATACATTCCATATATGCCTGTTAGTTGGAGAAAGGCTAAAATATTTTTTAAAAAAGTATTTGTATACATTGGATAGTGCATAAGCAGCTTATTTTATTATTAAATGTCATTTAAAAAAAGATCATTTGACCACTCTTTATGAGTTCATATTTCAGGCATTACTTCTCTTTGTAGAAATATATACAGTTTTTAGTGAAAATATACTATGTACATTTTGAAAAAAATGTACACTTTGAAAAAGAACAATGAGGCATGAATAAGACTGAAATCTTTGTAATGAAAAAGCCGATTTCCTTCTGTAAAGCAACAAGATTCCCAAGGCTCATAAGGGGACACTTGGCCAAGAGATACTTCAACACCTACTAATGTTTGGAAATATAAAAAAGCACTTTCAATTATAACATCTAATATAAAACATAACATTATGAATTGGGCAACAGAGAAACCCTGTCTCCATTCTGGAAATGAGATAGTCATTTCTTATAATGATCTTGTATGCCTCACCACCTCCAACCAACAGCCTGTCTAGTCAATATATCAGTAAACTGAAGCCTGTAAATACAGACCAGTTAATACTTGCTTTACTAAAATTTCAATTACAAAAAAATGAGTGAGTAATAAGGCCATGACAACTATGTGTAGTATCCAAAGACTCGTTTGTTTTTCCAAATAGTGTTACATGGCTATCAACTGCATTATTTATTACTCTGTTCTATCACAAATTACACTTTTTTTAAAGTTATCACAAATGGCTGTTTGTAAGAGGGATTTTGTTTACAAAAATCATGGAGCAGGTCAAATGGGGTTTCTGATAAGATTCTGATAAAGTTTTCCACTAAAATTTGCTGTTGTAAAGCAAAGAGCAATTTTTTTTTCTTACCATGAAATTACTGCATCATCTGAGAACTACAGGAATGGATATCCTCATGACCAGTGATCAAATTAGTGGTATTAATATGTCACTAGGAAATCACATACTCTATTTTCTAAAAAAAGTAGAAATTAGTGTTCAGCACTCTGGTGATTTGGATCTGAAATGTCTCCCAAAAGATTGATATTTTGAAGATTGAATCCCTAATTCAGCAATGTTTATAAGTGGAGAATTTGAAAAGTGATGGGATTATGAGAGAGTTAACCTCATTGATGGATTATCCATGAGGAATTCATGAACATTTGGAAGAGAGTGGTGAAATGTAGTTTGAGGAAGTACATCACTAGGGTTGTGCTCTGGGAAGGTTATTTCTTGTCCCCATGCCCCATCCTCAGTTTCCTTGCCACCACGAGTTTAACAGTTTTGATCCTCATGCCCTTCCACCATGTTCTCTCTCACCACATTCCCATAAACAATGGACTCAGCTGATTATGGGCTAAAACCTCTGAGACCATGAGCCAAAATAAATCTTTCCTCCTTTACATGTTATTTTCTCAGATATTTTGTCACAGCGATGAGAAGCTTACACAGGCACTAAATGTTTTAACACATACCAAATAAAATCTTTTTATTGACATAAATTGAAGAATAAGGAAAAGAATAGATGTGTGAACCTGCAGCCATTTATTATTTATTACCCACTTTGAAAAAGAACTATGAGGCATGCATAAGATTGAAATCTTTGTTTGTAATGAAAAACCCCATTAACTTGTGAAGAGAGGGAAACAGGTAACATTGAAGGACTCAGTGTTACTCAGTCTAAGGTAAATTGAGTTTGCATTTACCAGGTTTATCACTCTTTTTCTGCATCTGAAATGCAACAAAGTACCATGGTACAACTTTTAGACTAAAGCCAGAATTAACTCTGAGTTGCCCAAAACAAATAAAAATATTATTATCATTATTATTTTTTAGCTGTAGTTGGACACAATATTTTTATTTATTTATTTTTGTGGTGCTGAGGATTGGACCCAGTGCCTCACACGTGCTAGGCGAGTGCTCTACCGCTGAGCCACAACCTCAGCCCTGATAAAATTATTATTTTTTTTTAAAGAATAGTGTTTGCTGATCTTTGAGTTATCAGTCAAGCCAATATCTATCTATCCCATCAGACAGAGGCTCTTTGGCACAAGGAGAAAAGATATATATAGACAGAAGCCCCACAGTGTTAGGTCCCATCCATCCATTTTTTTTCTTAGAGCTTCTAAAAATATATATATATTATGGAGCTTTAATATACTAGGAAGATGATGTATTCCAGAAATTAAATCAAAAAAGAAAAAAAAAGGAGTTGGTAATAAGTAAAATAAAACAAAAAAAGAAAGAAGTACAAGCTTCTCTTCAACTATCCACCAACTTTTGGCTTACATGGCAAACTGCTTTTTATTGGCAGATCTCACAATTATTCTCATAAATTTGAAACCTCTACAAATATCAAATATAATTCCAGACTAACAGTGGTACCTATTGTTACCAAATCACTGGGTCAAAGAATTTCTTTTCTTGTCATTACTGTGGGAGACTTGGTTTCTTCTCAGTTGGGTTTGAACCCTTGTGCCAAGCAACTGTTGGTAATTATTCAACTGGATCATGGAAAGAGGCCAACCTAATACTAGAGCTCCTTAGAGCTGCCTGGTGCCTACACCCGCTGCTTCCTGATGGGATTCACTATTCATGAACTATGTAACGAGAGGGGCGTGCTGCAGCAATGTGAAGGCCAAGTCAGTTTCCCACCCAGGCACTGCTGTCCTCTGTAAGACTGGGGAACTGAATCCAGATGACCTCCAAGGACTCTAACTTTGGAGAGCTGGAACAGAGGAAAGTTGAAATGTAATAGCTTTCCAAAAAGGCCTCTTTCATGACTACCATCTAAGCCCTCTCCCAGTTTCTGCCTTGGTCTCCTTCCTACATTTTAGATCCAAATCAAATCTACCCTGATCCTTCTGGAACAGCAGACACAGTGGCTGACAATTTTTATACTCATGGCCCTCTTCCTTTTCTGTCTTGCCTTTCCTCTTCTTCATTCCAAGCATTTCTAAATTTATTATCCTTAAATTCAATGCAGAAAAATAAAGCAGGAGTATAATTAAAAATTTTAACCAATTCATGGATAAAAAGAGGGTAAGCACTTCAATTCCTACATAATGATCATTTGCTCAACTCCCTGAATCCATGAATTATGATCTCCTCAAAACATATACCTCAAGAGATTGTGAAAGGGAGTGGAACACACTGGGGTTGATTCAACTTTTAAGGTGTGAGGTGGACCAAGCTATGTGTCTTCCTCAAGGAATGGAATTTTCATGGAATGTTTTCTGTAAGAGTTTGAGGGGCTCTGGAATCCAAATCCTTGGTTTAGAAAGGGAAATACTGGAACAATACATATTAGTAGAATGCCCACTTAACTCCAAGTAGCAAGTTAAAAGCAGAATCAGAATTTGCCTGCTTTCTACCACATTGTCTTTATAATCTTCTGGTTCTTTTAGTCTCTCTTTTATTTTCTTTTAGACTGGGCTTTGACCCATAGAAATAGAGCATAGGATCAGCGGGAGAGTAGTGTAGCTGATCTCACATAACAGTGGCTTCCTTCCCATGGTAGATGGTAAAATGATCACTAGACCTTTCTCGAGTGCCCCAACATAAAGCATGGGGATTTAGCACAGTACAATGGAGTAGTCCTCATAACCTAGAGGAGGAGAGGCATTAAGGTTGACTCTTGGATGAACAAGAAGATGCTCAGCTTTGCTTCAGAGGCATAACTCCATATTTTAACCAGAACTGCTCCACCTTAGCCATTTTATACAACAAACTTCCCACTGAAAGTTCATTTGAACAGAGTTCCTAGCTACGGAAGATCACTTAAAATGTCTGAAATATGTTGAGGTTTGGAAAACGGAATGAATTCTGTGGTACTCATTTAGTGAGAATTAAGGCAAGTCATTTCACATGTCTGAGCCACAATTTTATCATATATCAGATGAATTAACAATGAATTGACAATGAATTCATACATACTAAGTAATAAAAGAAAGAGTGAGCTTTGCATACAGTAAAACACAAATCATGAATATTAGCCCATGATACTGCTGTGGACATGTCCAGCAGCTTTATTAAAAAGCATGCCAGGGATGCAGTTGTGGCTTAGTGGTAGAGTGCTTGCCTAGCATGTGTGAGGCACTGGGTTCGTTTCTCAGCAATGCATATAAATAAATAAATAAACAAACAAACAAATAAATAAATAGAGAGGCCCATCAAATATCTTAAAAAAAAAAAAAAAGAAGCAGCAATGACAGACCAATGAATGACCCTGCAGGGCCTAGTCACTTGTGACTGGTATGATTTTACCTTGAGGGTACTCAGGACTTTGTAGTCCCCATCTCCATGGGTTTCAGATGAGTTACTGGCACTGAGGTATTTGCACTGAGGACAGATAGATAGCGGGATTACAGAGAAATTTAATATTGTGCGTGTTTGCTGTTTGTTGCCTGATATTCCTGGTACTGAGTCATCACTGTGTATATAAAGCAGACAGGAAGGCAGAGGAGGGAATGAATTTGCAGAAACATAACTACCTGCCTTCCTTTCCAGGCTTATCTCATGACACTTGCCCTACATTTCCTGAGTTTCAACCAGCTGAACACTTCCAGTTCCTAATATATCTGCTTAAATGCCATCTTGGAAAAGCCTCCTCTGATCTCTCCCTGGGGGCACTGGGCACCTTATTCTGTGAATCTATAGAGCCTTGTTCATACATTCTTATCACACATTTATAATATATCATGGGTCTATACATCTGCTTCCTATAATAGAATTCCATTATGGGGTCAGAAAAAGCAGAAACTGTGAACTTCTTGATTTGAATCTGCATTGTTCTGCATATAGTAAGGAGTTAACAATTACTGCTCCAATAAAAGTATATCACTAAATGAATAAATAAGCTTCATAATTGATACAAGCATACACACAGTACACTAGGTTTCTTTAACTGGTAAAAATCCCAGTACAGGGGTTGGGGTTGTAGCTCAGTGGTAGAGCACTTACCTAGCACATGTGAGGCACAAGGGTTCAATCCTCAGCACCACATAAGAATAAATGAATAAATAAATAAAATAAAGGTATTGTGTCCACCCACAACTAAAATATTTTTTTAAAAAGTTGGTTCTTTAAAAAAAATTCCAATACAAATTAACTAGTTGATTGTAGAGACTACCAGAAGGAATATCAGATAGCTAAACGGCAAAACAAGAATAAATACCCTCTTGATTTCATTAGTTTTTAAATATCTGCTCTTATCTCCTATTTTCTTTTTCTTTTTTTAACTTATCTTTTCTTACTCAGCTGCTTTCCCTGAATTTCTCCAGATTCCCATAAGTTTTATTAAATTAAAGGCAAAATCATTATGATCACCATAAACTCTACAGGGAACCAATGAAATGTTAAGTTATTGGTTTTCTCAGCGCTTCCTAGAATTGGTCCTGGGGCACCCACAGAACAGATCCAGCACTCTAAAAGGCAACACTAAACCTACATATGATTCTTCTCTGTTCAGGTTGCTGTCTAGTGCAGGCCTATCCATGTTCTCTAGGAGAGATACAGAAATGAGGATGAGAATATTGATGGCTAAGAGATTGGCCTGGATGAGACTTGAGAGAAAATGGATGTGACATAGAAACAAGCTGGCAGAAGGGTTAAAAGCTAGATTCCAGAAATAAAACACCTGAATTTAATCTTAATTTTGACACTGAGCTAGTTTGACCTTGGGCAAGTTATTGAACATCTTTGTGCCTCGATTTTGTCATCTGCCAAAATGTGAATGATTATCTCACAGTGTCATTAAGAGAATTGAGTGAACTTTAATTTAGAAATTACATGTTTAACATATAATAAATACTCAACAAAAGGAAACAAATGCAAATTATTATAATATGAAAAACTGACACAATATAAGATAATACATCACAATGTCAGGTCATACTTTCCAACAAAGGTCACAACAGTATTTCTGGAATACTTGCTTGAATCTTGCATGTAGAATCTTGCTATTATCACCATCAAAAGGTAGAGTCTAATCTTTTGATCTTAAACTTGGGTTGGCCTTTGTTACTATCTCAACCAACAATTTATGGTGAAATGACTTTATATATGACATCTAAAACTAGGTCATTAAAATGTACACATGAACACCTTGCTCTCATTTGATCCTTGGTCTTGGAGTTAAGCCTCCATATAATTGGGTACCCTAGTGGTCTGTGGAAAGACTCACATGGAGAGAAACCAAGGTCCTTAAAGGTGGGACCTGTCAACGATGAGTCATGCTTTTGAAAATGAATCTTCTGCAACCAAGTAAGCCACCTGAGCTGATTTCATAGACTGGAAATAAGCTGGCCTCATGAAGCACATTAAAAAAATTGCAGATTTCTAAGTGAAGTAAACAATAGGAAGTTTGGGGTAGCTTGTCGTGTAATAATAGATGACTGATACAGATGTAGAAACATATGCAATTATATTTAAAATTATATTTATGTGAACTGGTTTACTGCTCATTCCCTTTAGATTCTATTCTTCTCAGAATACACCATCTGCCTCTTGTTGGTGCCTTGATTTAATACAACTACCTGGTACTACAAGAAGACTGATATTTACACCACATCACTGTAGACAGTGAGTCTAACCTCAACCCCTACTGTGGTAGGTAGATTCCTAAGATGCCCTCTTCTGGCCTGCCCACCCTTGCATAATACTCTTTCCCCAAGCCTGTGCTAATAATCCTGGTTACTTACTACTAACTAAAATAATATGCTAAATAGAATGGGATGTCATTTCAGTGTTTAGGTTACAAATGATTAGGGCTTCAATCCTGTGAACAAATCTACCTATTGCCTTCTCCTCTTCTGTGCTTTGATGTAATGAACTACTGGGTTCCAGAGGTCCATATGACAAGGGAGAGAGAGCAGTCTCTGGCCAACAGCCAGCTAAAAATTACAGCCCTTAATAAAATAGCCTGAAAAAAAAAAAAAAACCCTGATAACAGCCACCTGAACATGGAAGCAGATTTCTTCTTGAGTCAAGCCTCTAGATGACAGTACAGACTCTGGACCAATATCCTGACAGTCTTGTGGATCATGAAATGGATGGTGATGCTAAGCTGTGTCCAGATTCCTGACTCACAACTAACTATGAGGAAATGTCCTTTTAAGCTGCAAAGTTTTAAAGGAACTTTTTGTATTAAAAAAGAGAACTAGCATTTCTTCATATGAATTATAAGGGAGAGTCTCTGAAAATCACTGGAGAGTAACTCACCAAAAATATGAAATCCCCTCCAACTCGAAATCCCTGAAACTCGCAATGAATCCATTCTAGGGGATAATGAAAGGATAGTATTCATATAAACAGAAACACAAGCCCAGAGAAAAGCCAAAGGTCCAGTGAAGAGCAGCCATGTCCTATAGGAATGGCAAAGAGAAAATTTCCTACATCAGGATGAAATGCAAACAGCAGTAAGACATGAGGCAAGAAAGGGAAAAATCTTACCAAATAGAATAAGGTCACTGTCAATACTTGATGCAGACCTCCTCCACAAGATGAGGAACAGTGTGCAAAAATTGCTTTAAAATTCTAAGATCACAGACCCTGAGGGTGAAGGGAATGAGAAAGAACTAGCACCATTTGTAAATGGGGACTTGAGGCTTAGAGAGGAGACCTGACTGACTTACACCCTATTGGTGGCACAGCTCGGAAGAGAATCCATTGTTCTTGGCTCAATTCAATCCTCTTTCCAATGTCAAATGCCAAAAAACATGAGGGAGGCATTTCAGACAAAATAACAACTCACTTATTTCATTCTTCATAAAATGTGATTTATAGGGTATCTTACATAAAAGGATTTTAGGAGAAAAATTAATAATACATGTATAAGTGTCTGAACACATCTCACTGTATGAAAGAGCTTAGATGCATAAATGACTAAATGATAAGCTTCTGACTGTTTACTTTAAAAAGCAGGAGATTAGGAGATAAAGCAACTTTGGAAAGCAATGAAAGGATTCTGTGCAACAGGAGAGTAGTTTATAATGTACTATTTCCTCACTGAAAACAGAAAAGACAATATTTACTGTAGCTGAGCAGGGGAAAGATGTGCCTATCATAAAATAGATTATGTTTAACATGATATTTTCATCTGATAACTGGGATGAGTATGAAAAATAATATTTGTATAGCACTTCATCATTTACAAAGCACTTTGATGCAAAGTATGTCATTTATTTCTTGCAACACCATATATGGTAATCAAAGGAGACATTAATTTCATGGAAAAAGAAAATAAGGTTCAGAGAGATAAAATAACTGACATTCATATTTCCAAATAGAATAGAGCCTGAAATTGGAGTTCTAGCTCTCTAAATCTAAATGCTGAGACAGGAATTGTAAATGATAATATACTATATAATTGCTAAGAAAGATTTGGAGTATTCCTCCTCCCATACAAAAATGATCATACCATAAATCTATATAATGTTTCTTGGTCAATTAACAAATATTAAAAAATTAAAACTATAAAAAAAAACAAGTGCAAGAGAAAATTATTCCCTATTTAAAAAAAATAAATAAAGGCATCTTCCAGATTTGTCTGTGTTCCATGTAGTCAGAGAAAAACACTTCTCTGAGTTAATTTCCTCTAGAAAATGAGGACATAAACCTAGTGTCTGCTGTTAACTCTAGAGCAAGCCTTAGTGTGAGAGAATGGAGGAAGGGGTTGCTTGATTGACAAGAAGTTTTGAAGGATTCTCAAAGTGTGGTCTACATAATAGCACCATTTGGTAACTTCTTTGAAATAGAAATTACTGAACTCTACTCCAGACCTACTGAATCAGCAATGGGGTGGAGCCCAGGAATCCAGCTTAGCATGCTTCCAGGGCATTCCAAAGAATAGTAACTATTGCTTTACTGCTTTACTCTCTGTGCAGGTGAGGAATCAGAACAATTTGTATCAATAAGCCAGTGATAGGCTTATTAAATTATGACAAACTCATAATCTATGAGTCACAAGTTTTGTTTTTCATGGAACTGTGTGTTCACTTGTAAGGATTACCTTGTAATCCACAGAAATAGATGATGACAATTTGTGGATCTGTCCTATGATAGGATGAGATTGGTTATGGCTCTTCCTTTGGCTTTTGAGTTCATAAATAAGAAACCACTGATATAAGCAAATGAACTGGGAAAAGGCCAGGGACAGCTAGATTGCTCTTGGAAATTATAAGTCATACCCAGCTAAATGAGATAAGCCATTTCAGACATGAGATGAAATACCACACACCAAATTTATAAATTGATCTTTTAACATAAAAGCAATAACTCAGACAATTTAAAAATAAGCAACCTGCTCCCAATAAGATCTGCTCATGCTTATAGTGCTAACTATATGCCAAACACTGTTTTAAGTGTTTTACACATGGTATCTCATTATGAATGATTATTTAAACTATTAGTGTCCTCATTCCAATATTAGGAGATAGAAACTATAAGTATCTTCATCATAGAAACAAGAAAGCTGAGGCACAAAGACTTTTTGAGACTTAACCCACGTGACATTTGAATCCAAAGTAGTCTGGTCCTAGAATCCATTATTTCAATTACTACAATTCAGTGACTCTTCAATAATCTTAAACTCTGAAGTTAGCTGCAGAACATCCTGAACATGATGAATTTGAGTTTAAAGTATTTTGAACATCACAAACTTGGCCCTTCAATTTGCAGCTATTTCCATCTGGTTGTTTATAAGGACTCCTATCAACTTCAACCAGTCTAAAACACCTAGGGCTGGGGATGTGGCTCAAGCGGTAGCGCGCTCGCCTGGCATGCGTGCGGCCCGGGTTTGATCCTCAGCACCACATACAAAAACAAAAGATGTTGTGTCCGCTGAGAACTGGAAAATAAATATTAAAAAATATTCTCTCTCTCTCTCTCTCACTCACTCTCACTCTCTCTTTCTTTAAAAAAAATAAAAATAAAACACCTCTAGGGAAATAGCAAAAGGACAAAAAGAATATCAATAGAGTCTGTCTTTAACATAAGGCAAAAGTCATACCAACTCAAAGCTACCATGAGCAAGAAAAATCATTTAATTATGTAAGTCTAATTTATAACATTAGAACCACCTCTAGATATTCTGGCCAACCATGGATGCGCTGGACCTCTTAAGACTTCTTAACAAACTGCATATAAATCTAATTAAGCTGCTACTCTTGTTTTTAAACAATGTCATTTTCTTTGAAAGGCTGAGGAAGTCAAATCTCCTTCTGTTGAGCCTCAGTATTTGATCCATAGCCCTTCCCAGTGTTCCATCAGAGTTTTATTGATATTCATAAGGACCATGTTCCAAGGTAATTGAGGGTCCTTTAATGAAGCATCTACACCAGCCATCAAGGTAGAGCATAAAGCCATGATTGAGACAAAGTAGTTTGCCTTAAGATAGAAACAGTCAACTGGGGTCTTGAAAAGATGGAAGTATTCCATTCTTCCTTCTAATTTTACAGCAGGGAATAGAAAATTCCAAGAACAAGAGATCTTAGAATTCTGTAACCAACAATGAGGATATTATAAAATTCCTAGCAACATTTACACTGATTCTACCATCTGTTGCCTGAATTCCTTTCTAGCATTATTACCAAAATTCATTTGATCAAGATGATGGGGGTGACAACAGTATTAATAGAGTTTATTATGTACAAGATAGTGTGTATTCATACATTAAACACATATCCATTATTCCATGTGTAGTTTATGTCAACTCTGTAGTGTGTTATTAACTCAGAATACTGAGGTTTAAAGAGTTTAAATAACTCACTTGGTTAATGCCAGAATGTCATTTAAAGTGCCCCCCAATGAAAGAAAATTTGCCATATCCCAAGACAACCTCACTGAACTCCAACTGCCATTACTGTTAGAAAAATATTAACTTTCTATCACTGTTGTCTTCCTCAGCAACATCTAATATTGGTCTTGGTTCTGCTCTGTTGAGTTCATACTTTCAGCAAATGACTCCTCCCAAGTAAGGAAGGCAAAGAGGGACCAACAGCTCCTCCTATTATCCAGGCAGGTTTCTTCCTCTTCCTGTTTAAGTAGCATCCTATACAGACATCCCTACTGGGATTTACACTCAGCATTATAATTGCTAGTTTGCATTTTCCCCCCAATAGACTATAGACTTCTTTCAGGTAGGGGTCATCCCCAATGTCATCTGTGTATTACACAGACACTGTTCAACACATAGCTTTTCTATTGTTCAACACATAGCTTTTCTATTTATTTCATTAATATTTTAGTTCAGATATAATTCATATACCATAAATTCTATGCATTATAAATGTGCACTTCAGTGATTCATAATATGTTCAATAATTGTGCAACCAATATCACTACCTAATTACAGAATATTTTCATCATTCCCCAAAGAAATCTGGTAACCAAAATTAGTGGCTCCATTCTCCCCTCTCCACAGCCAATGTTAAATAATAATCTTTCTGCCTATGGATTTGCCTATTCATATAAATGAGGAAATAAAACATGTGGCCCTTTGTGTCTGGTTTCTTTCACAGAATGTTTTGAGGTTTTGTCCATGTTAAAGCACACATCAGTGTTTCATTTCCTTTTAAGGCTTGATAATATTAAATTTTATAAATATACATTTTGTTCATCCATTAATCATTTGATGGATATTTAGTTACAACTTTTTGGCTATTATGAATAACTTTGCTATGCACAATCATGTAATGAAGTTTTTGTGGCCATGTTTTAATTTTTTTGGATACATAGCAATAGAATTATTTGATCATGTATGAACTATATTTAATGTTCTGTAGAGCTGCCAAACTGTAGTCAAAATTTTACACCATTTTATAATCTACCAGCAGTGTATGATCATTTTAGTTTCTCTACCTCATTGCCAACATGTTATTGTATGGGTTTTTTTGTTATTATTATAGCTATTTTAGTGGATGCATCTTTTCCTAGGCTATTAACCACTTGAATTTTTTTTTGAGAAATATCTATTCAGATCTGTTGTCCATTTTTAATTGGGTTAATTGATCTTTATCACAACCATCTTAATATATTGTCGATACAATTCCTGTATCAAATATATGGCTTAAAAATATATTCTCACACTCCATAGGTTTCTTATTTACTTTCTTGATGGTGTCAGTATAGAACTGTTTAAATTTGATGAAGTCCAATTTATGTATTTTTTTTCCTTTGTGTTTCCCATGTCTATGAAATCACTGATTAATACAAGGTCATGAACATTATTAGCCCTATGATTTCTACTAATAGTTGTGTAGTTGTAACTTTTGTATTTGTGTCATTGACCCATTGTAAATTAATTTTCTTTTTTTTTTTTAAAGAGAGAGTGAGAGAGGAGAGAGAGAGAGAGAGAGAGAATTTTTAATATTTATTTTTTAGTTCTCGGCGGACACAACATCTTTGTTGGTATGTGGTGCTGAGGATCGAACCCGGGCCGCACGCATGCCAGGCGAGCGCGCTACCGCTTGAGCCACATCCCCAGCCCCGTAAATTAATTTTCAAATGTGACATGCAGAAGGGGTCCAACTTCACTATTTTGCATATAGATACCCAGTTGTTCCAACAACATTTCCTATTTTCGGTGCCTTGACACCCTATTGAAAATCAGTTGACCACAAACATAATGTTTTTTTCTGGCCTCCCAAATTTGTTCCATCAATCAATATGTGTATCTCATTCCAACAGCACATTCCTTGATTCCTGTAACAAGTGATTACATTTCAAAATCAGGCAGTATGATTTTTGTAGTTTTCCTCATCTTTTTTTCAGATTTATTTTGAGTCTCTTGAATGTCCATCTAAATGTAAGATCTATTTGTCAATTTCTACCAAAAGTCAGCTGGGATTACGATAGGGATTGTTTAGAATCTATTTATCTAAATAGGATTCATGCCAATTAATATAGTATGTCTTCCAAGCAATGAACACAGGATGTACTTTGATGCAGTCAGGGCTACCTTAATATAGCTCTCAAATCAACAGAGGTTTTATGCTTTAAGAGTCAATGGGAAAAAGAAAAAATGAGAGGATAATCAGTAAATAAGAGTGGGAATCCAACTACTACTGAAATTACTTACACAATGTTCACCTTCTTGAATCCTACTTCCCTTCTCAACAAGCCACCTTTTACAAATCACAGTTTTTAAGATAGAACTCAGCCTCTTTTGTCATCACCCACGAATTCTCTTCTTTCTTTACCCTTTTCCCATGACCAACAGTGGTAGAAAGGTGATGACCATGAATGATACTTTTCTATACACGTTATTCCTTCAGAAGATACTTCAGGAAAGTTGTTTTAGCAGAGCTGCACACACCCCACCCTGATTCCCAATCTGCCCCCACCTCCTACTGTTTCTGAGATCTGATCCACAAGTGACTGTAAAGTAGGTTTTCCCACAATCAAAAGTTAAACAACATAATTTTAGCAATTAGACCAGTTGATAAGAAAAGAAGCTTTATCATTAGTATTACATAGAATATTAAGTCATCTGGGATGCTGTTTAAAAACTGTTTCCTGGCTTTGACTGCCTTCTAAGGATCAAGTTAGCATAAAGTGGTCCTTTGGGAAATAAAATATCACCCTTTGTCAGGTTGGTGGTAGATCGAGCACAGAACATAGTGGGTATTACTAAGAAGCTTAGCACCCCTTGCAGGATGCAAGATGTATCAATATCTTTGCAGAGCGGTACATCATCAATATGGAATTAGAGTTCAAGACACTTCAAAAATGTTTTGGATTATGGGCTCACACATCTGACCATAAGCAACTCAAGCTCTATAAAATAACCACTTCTTCAAAGGATCAGAATATCCTATTCTTTAGTTCACTTTAAATCTTATAATTTATTAATACCAGCAGCATATGTCTCTTTAAAGGATCTGTTGTTTACCATCAATATACACAAGGAATCCATTTAGAATTCTATTCTATCTCTTACAAAAAATCAGTTTACATATCTTTAAAGATGTCCTCGGGTACATAAATGTATATAAAGTTAATTTTCATTCAAAAAGCATGGTTTAGACTTTGGAAATTAGTAAGTTTTGAAATGACTTATAATTGATATATACTGGTTTTATTTCAAACACTGGATCAGGAAGTATTAGAAAAAGCTCTGTAAAGAAAGAAAGATCTTGGAAACTTCCTTTAACCAAGCAGAGCTTCCTTGTAGACAAAGCAAAATAAGCATATAATATTAGTGCGCTATATGTGCAATAAGAATTATAATGCATTATACTGTTATATATAAAATAAATAAATAAATGATTCTACACACTGTTTATTTTATTTTTTTAAAGTAAGAATATGTCAACATATCTGCCAGGTTTTTTTTTTTTTTGGTCTCCTATCATTGAATCCAAGAAATTTATCATATTGATCATTTAAATTTATCATATTGATCATAATGGTCCTCTTTAGAAATATAGGAGAAAAAAACTTGATGTTTATATCTATGTTATCCTAATAATAGAGAATAAGGATAATATTGGATTAGGACAACATCAACATCATCTCATCAACAAAGTACATTGGCTTCAAGTGATAAAAAGCGATCTAGGGGTTAAAGCTAGACATTTTAGATGAATCAGGTGCTACTATTAGCTCGCCCTTGCAAAAAATCATCCACCTCAACTGTAGTTAACTTTTTTTATTAGTGGAAATACATGTTTATTAAAGAAATGCCATAATTTTTTTGTCATGTGCTTTAACTGCACGTCAATTCCAGATTTAATTTCTAGCATATTTCTACAGCAGAAATGTTCAGAATTTATGACAACTTTAATTTATTTATTCAGCAAACATAAATTTGCGTGCCTCTTATGTGCCAGGAAACAAATGATAATCTTGCCTCAGGGATCTCATAGTCTGGTATTTATTACAATTATTTCTTTGGTATTCAGACTTAAGCGACTTTACAATTTATTTTGTCTCTACTGGGTATATTCAGTGAGATAAATTGTCAAGAGATTTTGTTTTACATTGGACTAATTTGTGATTCAGTATGATGAAACACAAATCAATCCCCTCTGTGACACTGGCCCTCATAAAGTCAACATGGCTTAGGTACATTAGACTATAAATTCCAAAATGCAAAAGTGACTCAGTTGCATTTCCACATGAAAAATATAGCCATTGGATCAACAGCAGTACATGCCCAACTTATATCTTTTATTTCAACACAGTCCAGGCTATGGTTTCAAAAGAAAATAGCTATTTTCCAATTATGAAATATAGCGAACTGAATTTTTATATCCACTGAAAGACAATGTTTGGTTTTCCTTGTAATTTTTTCCTGCTTTGAATAGAACTTCAACAGTTAAACCCCAATATGATGTTTTGCATGAAGGGCTGACCAGTTACTCCCCATGCCAAATGCTGATAAATAGAATTAGTTATTAAATATCTCCAATCTTAAGTCTGAAGATCATCATTGTCAAAATTAAGCTTCAGTTTGGTTATAAAGCATATAAAGAAACATGTATCAAAATGGACAACACAATTACTATAGATTATCAGAGACATGGCTTTTTCTATTAAAACATAAAAATCTTGTGCATTTTCCATAGCTGAGTCAAATCATCTTGAGAAAAAGAAATGTAGCTGTATTTGTATTCTGTTGCTTATTTGCTTTTTAAATTAGAAAAGAAAAGAAAAAGAAAAAAGGACCATGGGGTTTTCAGGGCTAAGGTTACTACCAAAATAGACATTTAAACAGTGGGAGAGGAAAAAAGAAATAGGAAAGCCAGTCTTGACAAGAACGCTCTTTAATTTTGCAAATGTGATGTGTGCTTTTGCTTGGACATAGGGCTAATTATTTCCACTAAGATGCTGCTATAAAATAGAAACACTCAAGAGGCAGCTTTGTGCATTTCTTTGTAAACCAATGCCTGGATTGAGTGATTCAGTGTAATATAACAGAATCATCTCTGAGCCAAGGACTCATCAAGGTCCAGTAAACAAACCACAGTGAAAGGCTACCACGGGGACCACGGCTGAGGTACCACAGAAGGCACCCTCTTCCTTGGCTTTAGCAGAGCAAGGGCTCCATGGCACTTTTCAGCAACTGTGTGCTCAGTTGCCTCTCCAGTCACTGCTGGGAGCTAATATCTCCTTAAAACAGGGACATGTGAAAAAAAGACATTTTTGTGCAATTGTTTTGTTGGTATGCAATGCAAGGTAAATTTTGGGAGGCTAAATTTCCACTAAAAATATTATATTTCATGCTACTCAAAATAAAATTTAGGAGCTTGGGATGTAGCTCAGTGGGGAAGCATTCACCTAGCATGAATGAGGCCCTGGGTTCAATTCCCAGCACCAGGAAAAAACAAACAACAACCAAAAAAGTTTAAAAGCTAACTTGGATTATGCTGGTCACATAAGACATGAACACAAACATCATCCTTTTAAAAAGAAAGAAGAGGAATAAACAGTATTGAGATGCAATTATTTGTAGTCTAAAAATTAACTGTCCATCATCAAGCCTATAGCAAGCAACTGTGAGTCAGCCAACCACTCCTCCACCCCCGCTTCATTGTTATTTAACTGTGGAGGTCTCTGGGCAGGTAGAGACTAACTCAAAATAATGCAGATGCTATAAACTTGGGCATTGCAAAGAATTAGATCCCTTTTTCTCTTAAAGTGGTATTCTTCACATGTTATTTTACTGTATTCCAGTTAACATCTTACATATTGACATCTTAAAAATGAGATTTCTGGCATTTTTCAACTTTTAATATAGCACTCAAAGTTATAGTAAACAGGTATACAAACAATGTTATAGTAAACATGTATACAGACAAAATTGTAGTAAACAGATATACAGACAAACCCATTTCTCTACAAACCATGTAAATTCTTTTATTCTATTCTCTTCTTCCACCCAGAAATATCTAGTTCCTCTCTCAATTCTCAAAAAGGCTGATTAAAAATCAGTGAGGTCCCCTGTCTGCAAGGACAGCCTGTGTCTTGTCACACAGCACCCACATGTTACAGTTTTCAGTCCTCAGTAGCCTGAATGGTCTTAATGTGAATATAAAATTTTTAATTACTAACTAATCTGCCCTGGAGCTGTTCATGATTTTTGCAAGCTAAAACACAGAGCACAAGAGAAGGAGAAGATCCATGGCACCACAAGTCTCCACCCTGATTACACTGCATCCAAGCCCGCGGGCCACATGATTCCTAATAAAAAGCTTTCAATAGGACACATAACCCCTGAAGAAGTTTCTCAGGCTGCCTAATAGATTATTGCTCTGTGGAAGGCACCTCCTGTGGGAGCACTGGGATTACAATTGCATATGTATCCATGTGACCACACAGCATTTTAAGTACTCAGTTTCCAAACAGACCAAGAAGTTACAATCATTTTTACATGCTTTAAGTGATGAAGTTAAATATATCACTTACAGGATAAACAGCCTCTGAAATGATCAGCTCAAAACTTCAAAGACCTGAATCTTGAAAGCAAACTCCAGACACATGCAAATAACCCCAAAATGAAATGGGAAGGGTTGCATAGACTGTTCCTATGAGCCAACAACTTCTTGCAGCACCAGAACAATATTGTATCTCTGTGAAAGGGAGATGGATGGTACTAACCATGCCCATTGTAGAAATACAGTAATGAAAAAGAATCTCAGAGTAGTTGTGTGGCCAAGTTCATATGGCGCTCTTTCTAGAGAGGTGATTCCATAGAATTGAAAAGACAGTGTACTTGTATTGGCACACTTTCAGTCAAAGCTCCTGTCCTTATCATTACAATGTCTCCATTTTTTTTTTTTCAAATTAGTTGAAGAGGGAAAACTCAGTTGTTTTCTCTATACAACTCAGAGAGCCTTCATTTTTTTTGGGGGGGGGGCGGGGGGCGGCGGGGTTGGGTACTGAGGATTGAACCCAGGGGTGCTTAACCACTGAGCCACATCCTCCAGTTCTTTTTTATATTTTATTTAGAGACAGGGCCTCACTAAATTGCTTAGGACCTTCTCAGTTGATGAGGCTGGCTTTGATCTCATAATCCCTCTACCTCAGCCTCCTGAACTGCTGGGATTGGAGGCGTGTACCATGTGCCCAGTTAAAGTCTTCACATTTGATAGCATACATTGGGGTTTTTGTCATACAACAACCAATATTCTGACATCAAGTGGATGTCCTACAACTCAATCCAATTCTGACACTATGTACCTGCAGTTACTGCACACCCTATGGGTTAAAGGCTCACCTCACACACTGCCCCCACTTTACACATCAACCAAAACAATGATCCACCAAGTTACCACCCACATTTCTATTGAACTTAGCAACAAAATGGAGGTATTCAAAATCAGGTTTGATAATTTGCTGCAATGGCTCAGGAAAACACTCCTTTATACTTACTGTGTATTAAAAAAGATAAAAGGTCCATATGAATGGATGGATGAAGAGTGCACAGAGGTAGGCCTGGAAGGTCCTGTGTGCAGATGCTTCTGTCTTGGTGGAGTGAGTTGAAGGATGCCACCCTCCTGCCATATGCATATGTTCACTGACAGGAGACCTATCTGAACTCTCTCTTATGGAATTTTTACAGAATTTTCTTCACAGAGACATGATCAATCATTAATCAACCTCCCAGGGTCTCCTTCCCACAGGATAAAGGGTAGGAGCTCAAAATACCAGGCTTCTACTCAAAGCTTTGTTTTCCTATCTAGGACCCCTCAAGATTCACCTCATTATGACAAGGGATGTATCTATCACCCAGGAAATTCCAAGAGGCTTAGGAGTTCTAGGTTACAAAATAGGATCAAAAACAACCACATCCAAATGTCTCAAATCTGTTCTTCTGAAACTACAAGCTAATATGCACATTTTTAAATGCTGAAAGAGTTTAGTTTCTACTACTACTAAGGTACAATAACTGTATAACTTTGTTCATATATGCATCATGAATATATATTTATAGAAATCATGCAAACTTTGCTGAAGGTTTTATCCCCAAATTCACTGTGTCCAGAAACACATTTGCTATCCCCAATAAATTTCTCCTCCTTAATGTGACATTAGTAACTACAGGTACATAATGTCAGAATTGGATTGAGTTGTAGACATTCACTTGGTGTCATCAAGAATTGGCTGATGTATGAAATAAAAAAACAAACAAACAAAAAACTAATCAAAAGCTACTAGGTACTAAGTATGCTTAACTTTTTTTTCCATATGATGTTTTCCTTTATACTTCTTATACTCCACATTGGATAATTCAGTTAGTACAATAGCAAAGAAACATTATTCAACATTCCTGTACTTTCTTGTTCCTATTACTTTGGTACCTTGATTCCAATGTGCTTCCTGTAACACATACAGCTATGTGAATGCAAAGGCTTCCTTCTCTATGCAACCCTTCCAGAAACTAAAAATGTAGAAGGTACAGTGTTGACATTCCCATTTTTTATCTCTGAACAGTTTTGTACTGAGTCACATAATAACTTAAGTGTACAGTGAGGCCCTTTTGTGTCACTCTGGATTATTTGTGTATTTCTCTATTCTATAAGATTAGGAATTACTCTAGACTAAGGACTAACTCTTCTATCTCCAATACCTAATCCATGGTAGGTATCTCTATGTTCATTAAGCAAATTACTGGATGGACAGATGAATATGTAGAATTAGGCTACATTGCCTAAATAAACATATGGGTGAATAAGTGAACAGAACTAAATATGGAAAATCTGAGGGTGAGAAAGGTCCCTTTAGAAAATGGCGGGAAATGTTTCAGTAAAAATCTATTTTCAAAAGCTCAGGCACTCCTTCACAAATTACTATGTGAGTAGAGTTCCCTGAAATCTCTTACTGAACAAATATTCCACATATACACCATCCCCCCCCCCCAAGATCCATGAGTCAAAGCAGCTTTACAAAGGTGATTCAGAGGCAGATTTGGGAAAACATACAACACATGCTTGACTCAGGAGAAATCAGAGACTTACTAGCCTAATTGAGGTGGTCAGGTGACTCACTAGGTTTTGAATTTGAAATTTGCTTTGGCTCAAAAACAGAAACTTCAAAGTTGTAGGTTAACAGTCTATGTTTCTAGGATTTTTCAAATACCTTTTAATTACAACAGCACAGTCTACTGTAGACATAATCTCCCTTTGTCACGTTCGTTTAATATTTTAAGAATGTGATTATTGTTCTCACAGTGTATAATTATATTCACCAATAAATACTAACACATCTAATTCAGTTCCACCAGAGTGAATATAATTCAGAAGGATGAGATCTATCTTCTAATTAACTCATTCTTCCCTATATTGGAATAATTAAAAATAATAGGATGGATCATCCTTTAAATTCTGAATGGAACAGGCACATTATAAGTAGATTTTGCCCCAATTATGGATATAGTCAACTTAATGTTAATCATAATTATTTTGTTAAACCTTCTGAATGTTTTTCTCTTTATGGGAAAGCCATACTCAAGGGACACTGAAACTTACATGACTAATTTCAATGGTAAAATATGAAAGATATAAATATGCCTGATATCTTCAATCTGGTTTTAAAACTGAAAGCCAAACACAGGCCTAAATTCAAGGTCCAATTTGGTTCATACAATGTAGTCAAAAACAAGCCACTTATCTTTTGGGCCTTCATTTCCTCATCCATGAAATAAGCACATCATTTATATATCAGAGTTCTCTATATCTCAAGAGTTATCTATACCTCACACAAGTGAGAGTCTATGTGAAAGTGCTTCACAACCAGTCAACTACTGTCCAAATAATAACAGTGATTCTGAGTTTGTGTGCACAGTAAGATTGCTCAAACAATAACATCACTGCTGAATAAACCCATTAAAATGTAATGGTTTATGGGAGGCATGTGTAGACATCACCTTAAAGAATGAAAGCTACACTAAGTGAAAACCTCATGGCATAATCTTATCCACATATAACCCTCTAGGTTTTAAGACTTTAGAGTGAGAAGATGAAAGCAAAATCCCACTAAAATAATAAGACAGGAATACATAGAAGTATTTGGGCATAATGTGACTGAGATCAGTGGCAAAGACAGTCTTGCTGCCATAAGAAACTAGACTAAAGGTATTTCATCAGGTGGAAATGGAGAGTTGATGAATATCATCAAATCATAAAGCATGGGCCTATTGGAAAAAAATTTCTCAGACCTGGGTCTATCTGCCTGCAGAATTAGCCTTGTTTGCTATGTTCCTTTTGTGTCACTTAGTGAATTTGAGCTTTCGCCTAGTTGATCACCTTCAAGTATTCCCTGTCACCTACAAAAGAATCTGTCTTCCAAACTATCCTGTAGTCTGCTGTAGGAAAGCATCCAGCCCCCACAACACTTCAATCCTCCAATGGTTTATTTCACAACTACGAATGCTTGTCCTTATCTGAAGGCAGCCTTGGCCACTCCATCCTGGGTTAGTAAAAATCTATTTTCTAAGGTTCTTCTTCCTTCTTGTTTCAAAAACCAATGACATTCATCCTTCCAATAACATGGAAAGTTTCTGATGAGAATTTTCAGATTTTCCACCTTTGAAAGCATAAATTACTCTCTTCCTTGTGCTTTTGAGTATGAACCATAGTTTACCTTACATAATACTAGGGGCTACTAGAAGTTGACAACCGAGTCATATATGTCTCTCTCTTTCAATCATCAATTTTCCTGTTCCTGTGAGTTCCCGCAAAAGACCACAACGTCTGCTATATACCAACAGCTCAGTCTATGTTCATAGAAATGAAGGACATTTTTACTACTAACAGGACTGGAAGAGCCACAAGCAAATGTAGGTAAGGAAAAGCTAATCTCCAGTATGTTTTGCCTTGTGCCCCCACATACCTGACAATTCCATTATCTGTGTAGAAAAGGTAATGGGAATGTGTCTAAAGAGAACAGAACTGCAACCTTATGTGCAGTTAAGTGTTAGCATGACTGACAGCAGAGACGCAGGACTGCTTTTTAATTCATGAAAGGAATCATTGTTAATACAGCAGCTGCCGCTCAAGAATTGGAGTGGGACTCAGAGTGGTGTACACACTGTCACTTAGTCAAGCACACCTCACAAAAGAGTCCAACAACACAGTGACAAAAATACTTGTCCAATCATATGCATCTAGAGTTTTGATGGCTGTCTTCTAAGGACTTAGAAGCCACAAAACAGATCTGTGATGACCCTCAGAGAAGAAGAGAATGATAACTAGGTTTGGAAGAGCAGCTTTCAAAATGCAAATAATAAACCAAGATGTAAGAAAAATAACCCAATTCCAAAGTAAGCAAAAATAGCAAAGAAAAAAATATTAACAAGGCACCGTTTGCACTTAAAAAAATAAACAGAATAATTACTATCACCTAATTCTGGTGAATTTGAGAAGAAAGTGATATATTCAAATGGCTGGTGCCAGTATAAACTAGTCCCAACTTTCAGAAGGAAACTAAAGAATCTAGTCATTCTCCTCTATGTGGGAATCCCAGTGTTAGAACTCTGAGGCAGAGAAATAGCTCCAAAAAAATAAAAAAAATAAAATAAAAATACACATGAACAAGTCCCTTGTAGCTTTGCTCATAACAAAAATGGAAATCACCTCAATGTCCCACACAAGGAATTCCTTATAAAAGAGCTCCTCATGATAAGTCAGATTTATAGAGACTGTATAACATATAATATAATATCCATACTGAAAGCCAGAAAACAGAGCAATGTCATAAAAAAAGGGTCCCACTTTTCAACAATATTTCTGGATAACATTATCATGTTATTTTAAAAAATCACCTTAAGAAGTTTCTGCCCGCTCATTAGCACATATTGGCATGAAGTAAAAACCTAGCTTAGACTATTGACTCTAAGAAGATCAAAGGAGAATGACAGAGCCCAAGGAAGTAGCTTGATCTATGAGAGGGAGAAGAACACCTGCAGGTAACCATGTGGAGTGACCACAAGGGCAGCACTCACCTGTGGAGGCCGAGGCTTGTAAGGGGAACTGCACTCGAGGTCAGCGAGGATGCTGGTCAAAGAGTCTATCTCTGCATCCAGGCTGGAGCGCCTCTCCTCAAGGGTCTTGCCTCCAGGATTTCCCTGCTAGAAAAAACATGCACATTAAAAATAAATAATTTTCCATGGATAGCCTTATGAGTTCAAATCAATCAAGCTTGCACTCTGTTTTTCCAAGTGTTTTTTTTCCTGACAACATCATGCATTTTTTAAATTCTTATTTTTTAAAGATTTTCATTAAATCTCATTGAGCTAAAGTAGAATTATCCCTTTTGACAGAAAAGAAAAACTAAAAAAAAAAATTCTTTTTTCCTAAGACCATATGATTATTTTAGACAAAATATCATCCTTGCACCTAAGAGACAGACCAATTGAGGGGCTATCTCAGTCTCTCTGCACTCAGAAACTAGGATGTAGAATGATATTTTATTGGAGTAGCAATGGGCAAGAAAGGGAGAATCACTGTCTAGAAGAAAAAAATCAGCACTTGAAGACATGAGGGCACAAAAGAGTTTGAGTATCTGGGGTCAGCAAGGCCCAGGAATGCACCTAAAACATGAACTAAAAGAGACCATACAGGCTCTGGTGATGGGCTGCTGAGGAAGATCACAGTGAGCACTAAGGATGGTTGGGGATCTCTCGATTTTATGCATCAGTACTCCCAGATAGCTGCACTCAGTATCAACAGGATGAGAGTTGGGGCAATAACACAGCCACAAGACACTGCCAAGAACTGTGATCTGGTTTGGGAAAAACAAGTAAAGAGTATGCATAAACTTTAAGGCAAGGATATATGAAATGAGGTGAACCCATGATTTGGAAGCAGGACAAGATAAAAAAATCTTATAAGTTGACAATGTAATAATGATCATCTATGCCTGATGCACATCTAACAGTAAGTCCATCACTCAAAGTGCATTTTTAGAATCCCGGGAGAAATAACAATAGGCAGTTATTATCATCTAATGAATCTAAAAGGACTTATTGAAGGACGACAAATGTCAGGATAATGTTTAATGCCAGCAAGAGCCTAGAAAAGGCATTAGCCAAGCATATAGAATATCCTCAGTAACAACAACAAAAATCTGGTGCCCTGGCAGGCTACCATTAAACCTCACAATGCTTGAAGTAAATAGGTTGTTTGAGAGAACATGTGACATCAGGCATAATGCATAATAGCACTGCCTATTAAGAACACTAGTTCCTTTTTTACTAGTACACTGCTTACCAAGCCAGCTTCCCCGAGTCCTGTCTGTGTAAAAGCAACTTAATGGGATCTGATGCATCTGTAAACCTGTTATGAATTCAGCCAGGACTGAGTCCCTCCTGGACCCAATAATATCAGCTCTCTATGAAGTTTTACCCGTGGAACAAGACCTGGATTGCCACTTGCCTCCTAAGGTAATTGGGTGACCCTGTTTCTAAGACTTCTTGAAATATGAGTATCTCTTATCATATGGTCTAAGTAGCCATCTTGTGATTTTTCTAACTCTCTGTATATATCGTTATGAGCTGCTACATTCTTCTATCACCTCAATAATATGTGGCATCATCTAAGCACTAAGCTTCTTGGGCACTTGTCTATTGATGATTAATCTCTCCCTAGAAGGTAAAGGAAGTTTCCTGAGGGCAAGGACTTTGTCTGGTTTGGTCCTCATTGCTTCCCTCGAATCTTGCTCAGGGACGTGACCCAAGTAAGTGTTCAATGAGTATTTGGGGGTCAATACTTTAACAAATAATGATTTTGCCATTGGTCCAGCCATAAAATTCTTTTTTTTTTGAGAGAGAGAGGAGAGAGGAGAGAGAGAGAGAGAGAGAGAGAGAGAGAGAGAGAGAGAGAGAGAGAGAGAGAGAGAGAGATTTTTTTTAAATTTTATTTTTTTAGTTTTTGGCAGACACAACATCTTTGTTTGTATGTGGTGCTGAGGATCGAACCTGGGCTGCACGTTTGCCAGGTGAGCATACTACAGCTTGAGCCGCATCCCCAGCCCAATAAACCTTTACCTTATCAACATCATTGGATTAAATGCAGCTTGAGATATAATAAGAAGCAGTGAGGCTCGAGTGTCTTATATAAAAAGGGAGCCAAAAAGTCTCAGTGTGTATGTACACACGTGTGTGTGTGTGCATGCCTGTGTGTATGTGTATGTCAGCCTGAATAACCCAAAGTTCATATTGGGCTTGTGAAATAAAGATTTTCCTCAGCACCCTTTCCTCAGCCAAAAATGTAAAAAATGTTTAAAAAAATGGCACTTTTATAGTATGGTTGTGTTTTTTTCAGAGTCTAAGTTTTCAGTCTAACTAAGTTTTAAGGCCAGTGGCTCTTTGTCCTAGATATTTTCAAGGAGCTAATCCCTCTACTCAAGGTAATTCCAACTTTATCCCAAAGGGCATTAATAACTATGAAACTCCATGGAACTATAAAAATAAAGCCCCTTTAACATTTAAAATGCAAGTAAACACACTGATCAATGGGTCCCAGAAAAGCAAGACACTAGGAAGACAAATTAGAAGCAGTTGGATTTGATTTTCTTGGTTGTGGACATATTTATTATCATAAATATGAATTCAAAAAATAAATTTCTGAGTACACACAGATAGTACACTATGTTGGCCAAGACAGTGGACTACAGTCTGCTACGGTTTTCCCTGGACCACAGTTTCTTCATCTGCAAAATGAAGAGAACATTACCTTCCCTGCCCACACCAGAGTGATGTTACAAGATTCAGATAAGAAAATGGATGGGAAAATATAAATTGTAATGTGCCATAATTATGATGATTTTCATAAATGGCATTAATTGTAGCAACTAGTGACTATAAATTAATAGGAATAATATAGCTATTGTTAATTATTCTTCTTCTTAAGGGAAGCATCATCCATTAAGTGTTCCCTAGGGGTATCAGCAAAGAGACAGGATAAAATCAGGACTTCAGCATCTGTACTTGACTGTAGTAGAAAGTATATCAACTACCCATGCCCTAAGTCCATGGGATATCTAACCACAGAGATTCAAAAGTCACAGAATTACCCTGAGCCATACAATGAAACAAGTAATTATGGCATGCAACCAGTCCATGCTTGTAAGATTTCAACTGATTTCCAGCCTCCTTCTCCTCCTTTTCCTCTAAACTGGACTCGCTGCCCATTTTCAGTTTCTCATATTAGATTGATGCGATTTATTAACAAGTTCCAACCTAGTGACCTGGAATTTTGAGCAACCCCCCCCCACCCCCGGCTGCTCCATCTGACTTTATGAAAATAGCTTTGCTTCTACATTTTAATCACCATTATGAATAAGAATAGGACTCTTTCTCACATTCAAGACTCTACTTCATGTCATAGTTCAAATAAGTGAAGTCCTACCCAAGTTCCAGCCCCAACCCTTCTCTTCATATTCTCATCTACTGTCTATGTACCTTTAGATTTATGGGCTGTCTTGCTGTTCTCAGCACTTTATACTTGTTCCCAGTAGCCATAGTCTTATAACCAACTACCAGAATTCTACAGATGTACCAACATCTTCCTCTTAACTCACTATTTCTGCAGCTCTGCCAGTCACCTGATGGGTAAATTACCTGAAGGAGGCAAAGTAAGAACAAAGAAGACTGTGCTACTGTCTACTCTTTCTTCTAGGTAATCACACAGACTCTAATAAGGTGGTCTACATAATCCTAACAATTCTCGTGCTCTTCAAACATAACTAGAAATAGCCCATTGTCTACGTCGGGGTTCTTTCAACAAACAAACAAAATGCTTGTATTAAAAGTTAGCACGTACGACATGTATTTTGAAGATCAGTTCCAAGTAGTAGTAAGGGAATTCAGAAATAAACAGAGGAGGGAAAAAGACAACTGAAAGATGTGGCCATTCTGGTATACAATGGTACAAAGGTAATATACATTGATTACCAGTAATAAGGCATGAAAGAATATTTGTATTTATTATTCATTCTTCATATTCAAACATGTTAACAAAATAATCTCACAGAAAAGTTGAATGAGCAGGAAGTAAATTTCACACACATACCCTTCACTCAGATTCACCAACAGCCAACAATACTTGCCATACTTTGCTATACTTGCAGTGTATCTACATAAATTCTATTTGTTGTTACAATTAAATCATTTGTAAAACGTTCTAGAAACCTCCCCCTATGCCTGTGCACATCTTAGCTTAAAAATCCTAAAAATTCCTACTTTTTTCATTTCATTATTCCATCCAAGAAATTTAATGTAGGTACAGTAATATCTAATACATATGCATTGTCAAATTTCACCAATGGTCCTGGTAATCTTTTTCATCTATGAACATTAACTTCCGTTCAAAATAGAACCAAAGATCACACACTGAAATGACACATCTTTGTAGTCTAATTTAGCACAGTCTCTTAGCTTACTTTTGTTTTCCACAAAATAAGTATTGAATAAATGATAGCTACAGAGTCATTACTTTGACCACAGTCTCAAAATTAATGCTTTGATATCAATCAAGAATATAGTTTTATTATAACTCTTTTGGTCAAAAGTAAAAGTCATCTGCTGAGGGGCTTCAGTAAACGGGGTTCCTATGTATCTTAACATATACAGTGATGCCAGGAATCAACTTTGAATATCATTAAGCCTTGATGTGTGCTCTCAAGCAGTAGTGCATACTGAAGAATCTACAAGGCTTGATTTACCCTGATTCTGTGAGTCTGGGGTGAGGCCCCCAAACTTTCATTTCCATCAAATTCTCAGATGATACTGATGATGCTGGTCTGAGGACTATGCTTTGTAAACAACTGTTCTAAGTGGATTTCTAATAAAATGAACCTTTGAGAGAGAAAGAGGGCAGGGACAGAGAGAGAGGGAGGGAGGGAGGGAGGGAGGGAGAGAGGGGGAGAGAAAATAAATGAACATATAATTTTGTCTTAAAACCAATCGTGTTATGTCATATTATTAATGATGTCATGAAAATACCAATAGATACATCCAAATAATGGGTAAGCAAGATCTGAACAAAAATAATAATGGAGACAGTATGATTAGTATTTATTATAATTCCCATGATATATAATATGACCAGCCTTTTCACATTATTTCTGATACTGTTGAGACAGGTGGCATACATCAATGAGGATTATAACAAATATGATCTACTTACCTAGTAGAAATGCCACTTTATTGAATGAGACTCAACATGTTGAAAATTGGGGACAAAATACCTTAATTCATGTTAAGATGTGTATCCTTTCCCCATTTATTTAGATGAAGTGCTCACCTTTCCAAAAACCTGCTTACTATATCTCATCAAATGTACCCTCTCTTTCAGGAAATTACTGATAATCCTACTGATTTGATAACCTAACCCTCCCTTTTTTAAAAAAAAAATATGTTTTTCAGTTGTAGGTGGACAGAATACCTCGATTTTACTTCTATGTGGTGCTGAGGATCAAACCCAGTGCCTCACACATGCTAGGTGAGTGCTCCACCACTGATCCACAACCCCAGCCCGTAACCTAACCCTTCTTTGCCTATCCCTCTGCAATACCAGTGATCATAGTGCGACTCTCATCATTCATTTGTGTGAATGGCTTCTCTCTCACACTGTTTTTTTGTCTAAGTAGTATGTAGTCTAAAGAATGCCTGCTCCCCAACTTCGTAGAATTAACAGAGTAGTGGCTGACATTACTGGCCCTTTGTGACTAGTAATATCTAATATACTATGTTCTTTGAGATTTGTTGTCATTACATGTTGAAGAGACAGAAATTTAAAAATAAAAATAATTCCCTTTCCTAAGAGGCTAACCTCAATACAATTCAATATTTTTAATGTGCAAAGAACATCAAACTCAAGTCTCCTGTTTGTCCAAGGTCATCAACTGCACAAGTTAAGGGCAGTGGGAAAAGGTGCCTCAAAAAGCCAACTGTGGAGCAAACATGGTAGCATTCATAATAGAGGAAGCATCTTCAAGATTTGATGTGAAATCATAGCTTGACAACTGGGAATATAGCACTTAAATAAATAAATAAATAATTTTTTATATAAATGAAGAAGGAAACATCAGAAGGTAGAATTGTTTGTAGGTCTGGTATACTTACAGCAAAAATCATCAAGACAGAACCTGCACCTCAGGCTTGGGAAAGCTTCAATTCCTCTTTTTCGTTTATATTCCCTATCACCTCATCCTTCTCAGTCCTAACACTCATAAAATTGATAATATGTGGCCCACTCACATCTTCTTTAAAGGAAATAGCCTTACATCCTGCCCTTATTGCTCAAAGATCCATATTTTGGATCATGAGACTGCACTTCAGAACACTGAGGCTCACAGAACCAAGGCTGGGCACCTGAGCAAAGGTCCATAAGCATGTTAGTAAATCTAGCCTTTGGTCTGTGACAAGAAGATAAGATAGGCAAATAATCCTCCTCCTCTTATAAATCTGAAATGAGAAACGCGTAACAAAACTGCCCCAGGGATGAGCTATGGCCATGACCAACTGAACAGAGGATGTGTATGGCTAATTATTAACAATCAAAACGTACAAGGAAATAGAGACCCTGTCATTAGAGACTGGAGAATACTGGATGTGCAAATTTTTTTTTTTAAAGAATTGACAATGAGGATGAAGAGGAAGGAAGAGAGAAAAACTGAATGGAAGGAAAGAAAGATGATAAGCATTCAGTCACAGATGTGCCTCTGACTTTGATGCCAGATTTCAATCATAGGATCCTTAAGGTTCACTCCAATATTCAGAGATACTCCAGGGGCCATTCTTTTACAAAACCAGCCTACTGGAGCCACCAGCACATGGCCACTCCTTCACAGGGAAAACAGGAGGAAGCCAGGTCTACCAACAACAAACTTTCTGTCACCTTCCCTCCGGGAAACTCAGCTGTTACCCCTGTAAAATGAGGGGTACATTTTATTTATTGTTTGACCTACTGTCAAACAATGTCTGGGGTGATTATGTTTATGGTTCTTATTTTATTCTTATATTTCTTAATCTCTCCATCAATAAAATGGGGTGTTTATGGTGCTTATTTTATTGACTTGACCTCACTCTGGTGGGTTTGGTCCTATTGATGGTGGGCGGCAAGGATAGTGGCAGACAAGTTATGGAATGTCATTATAGATTTGAGCATTATTGGTGGTTAAAAAATAAAAGATGATCTTTAAGGTTACTACCCCTCATTTTAAGCAGCAGAGACGTGTGATATCCAGAACCTCATTATTTGAAATAGGTAAAAAGCTGCTTTGAGTCAAGTAGCAGTAGAGAAAGCCTAAGCTTCTACCCACAGGGTCCTCCCTACCTTCCCCAGTAATGTACCTTGAAGCATGCCTGTAAAAGAGAGCTTGAGGACAACTGCTGTGAATGATCTACATCAAGTTTAGAGGACGAAATTGGTGTCTGAGAGCCATCAGTCCACACATAGGAAATATATACGTGTGTATGTACATACACACACATACACACACACTATATACATATATATATATATATATAGAGAGAGAGAGAGAGAGAGAGATACATATATACATTATATATGTGTGTGTGTGTGTGTGTGTGTGTGTGTGTGTGTATATATATATATATATATATATATATATATATATATATATATATATAGAGAGAGAGAGAGAGAGAGAGAGAGAGAGAGAGAGACATCCCCATAAAATCACCTGGAGTCATCAGTGTTTCCCTAGGAATCCTTTATATAACGCAATCACCAAGAAAAAATACAATTAGCAGATATGAGTTTTAAAAGCTAGAGAAAAGATACCTTGGGTTTTTCATTAAGGAAACTTTCATATCTGGGGCAGTCAAGAATATGCACAATAACTGAACATATAAATTAAACAGTTACTAAGATATTTTTCATCCTTACTGCACTGTGCAATAGAAAATAAAACATGACAGGTAATTTTGCTATTGACTTTATTTTAAAACTTCAAGGAAGATAGTTTTCTTGTTTTGAATTTTGATAACACAGGTCTAATGAGTTGGAGTATGATACATTATTTTAAAAGCCACTTTACACATTTCCCAACATTTGGAATCTTAGTAGTTTGGCATTAACTTTATATATTAGCTCATCATTCTCAAAGCTTTTCTCCTTTGAACCCTTTCAATGACCCTTCAAAATGTTATTACCCAAGTAGTAAAACAAGAACAAGTGTTGAGTTCCTATACCAAGCAGTCCATGTTGTATAGCCAGAGCTGTAACACTAAGGAGATGCCATCCAAGTGGATGATGGGTGAGAAATTCCTGTAAACATCTATGGCTCTGCTTCTGTGTATCAAGCACCATTGATCAGGATGTGCAGATAAAGTATGCTGGGAAAGTGATTATAAATGATTAGCACAGAGAAAGGATATCAGGCTCATGAGGTAATAGAACTAAAGACATGATTTACCTTGTCTGAGATAATAGTTCACTGAAGGTTCAGAAAGAGGAGTAAAACCTTGACACCTTGTACTCTAAAACATCTTCTTCAAAGTAATATCTTGTAGACTACTTTAACTGGCTGCTTAAGGAACCCATGAAATAAAAAGTTACTCTCACTCCTTCTTCCAGATGAGAAAACCTATGGAAGAGAGGAAACACAACACTGTCCACAGACTTCCAGTCTCACTGGTGAGACTAAACCAAAAAAAACTGCAGAAGGAGAAGAGCCCATCTTAAAGCCTTTCCAGAATGCAATACAGATAAGTAGTACAGAAATTCCAGGAAAGGGGAAATCAGAATGCCTTAGATACAAAGACGCTGGAGACAAGAAGGGCCTCTGCTCCCATCTGTGCCAAAAGGAAACAAAGGACCAGAAAGCTTAAGTGACTTACTAATGATTAAACAGCCAAGTGGTGACCATGGGACGCTGAGTTCTGTATCAATGCTTCCTAGCCCCAGTCCTCCTACTCAAAATGTGCTGTCAGTGTAAGAACATAGTGTAGTAATTTTCCTAAGAAACTTAAACATGGGTCAAAGTCAGAATATTTAGGAGTGCTGACCCAGAAATGTGATGCTTGTTACCTGCCAGTGTAATCCCCAAAATCCTCTGTGGTAGACAGGGAGGAGGGTATGTAAGTAGAGGGAATAGACAAGCAGTTTCCTCAGTGTTTTGCCCCGGCTTTGCCATAGGTGACCATGGTAACCCTGGGTACATCACTCTCCCTCTCTGAGCCTCTCAACAGCAAAATAAGAGGTTTGGACTTGGTCTCTTCATTTTCATCCCATATAAAAAGTACTGTTATTCTAACACATTCACATAAATGCAATCTATCTGATATAAACAAAGAACTTGAAGTATTTATAATTTTGGTTTTGGGGTTTTCTTTTTCCTACTTCTAACCCCTTTCTGGAACCAAATTACTCTATTTCTGTTTAATTTAAACATTATTTTGATCATTGAAAAGACAGAACCCATACAACAGAAACTAATAGGATAGAATCTGACATACTTATTTCAAAAATAGGGCTATTGGTAACAATTTTGTAGAGGAAACATATATTGTTTCGAAAGCCACTAGCTGTTTAGTGGAAATGGAAATAGAGGTGAGAGTGACAGCATTTGAGCAAGAAGTCAGGAGAGGAATCCTCAAAATATAAGCTATGCCTTATCATGAAGGCTTAGAATGGGGGAGAGATGGGAGGAATTATCTAAAACCCCAGTAATCATATTTTTTGGTATGAAAAGACGCATCAGATCCATTATGAGCATCCCCAATTTGTGCATCATTTTCTCTTGGCCAAATTTCCTGTTTCAAGGCAGTTCTGGTAAAGATCCTACAAGCCAGCAGCATTTCTAGCCAGCTAAACAGTCTACCACACTGGGCCTGGGACAGTCACCTTGAGGACCTGGGCGGGGCCCTTAGCTCCTTCTGCACTGCCACTGTTAGTAAAGGAATGCTTAACTTTAGGAAAGCACTTTCACAAGCACCTCACTGCATTTGCCCAGCATTCCTAGAGATTGGTAAGAGTTATTCTTCTTGTTTAACAAAAGAGGAAAACAAAGATCAGAAAGAAAGAGAGACCCCTCTAGGGTCACTCATGTAGGAAATAAAATAATTACAATTTGGGACCCAAACATTGTGTTCCAAAGCTCTTGCACTTTGCTTGACATCCAGCTGAAAATGAAGAAGGGGAACAGTCCTGCCTGTAAGCTCAAACCGAGATTATAAGAGCGCATTAGGTTACCAAGAATTAGGTCATGGCTGTAACTATAATTAAAAAGGCAAGATCCAACATTTTCTTTCATCTTCTACTTCCCCATTTGGGATAGTTTTATTCACTTTTCCATAAATATTTATCAAATATTAAGAGTACAGGAACCAGAAGTTCAGGGAAGGAAGGAAGGAAGGAAGGGAGAAAGGGAGGAAGGGAGGGAGGGAGGAAAGAGAAGGGAAGGAAGGAGGGACTGAGAGAAAGGAAAATCAGTAATTCTCTGCCCTCCAAGTGAATACAGCTGCATTAGAGGCGCTACAAGTGGCCACATTAAAATACAGGATACGTGCGGGTAAATATATGAAGCACACAATGTTAGAGAAAAAAAGAGAGGAAGAAGAAAGAGCGGCTAAATAGAGAAATTGGGGAGAGTGAGCTGCATGGGTGCAGTGACGGTTGAGAAGACCTTGGGTGGAGAAAAAAAATACTTAAGAAATTCACTATATGAGCATAAAGACATGAGAGGATTTCTACAACACCTGGGAGAACTTGGCAGATACAAGTGTTCTCTGAGGTACAAATAAGAGTAAGCACAGACTCAGAGGGTCAGCTATGATCAGACCATTCAGGTATGCAGACCCTAGGCATAGAAGGAGGTTGGCTCTGGTCCAAGGTACAGATCTCCAAAGGATAAACACTGTCACCGTGACGAAGGAGAGAGTGGGCAGGGGTAATTGTATCTTGGGACTTAGTGTTGATGTGGGAACAAACACAGGGTATGAATCACATATATTTTAAGCAGTGCACAGACAATTTACGTTAACACTCTCAGCAGGAATTCCTATTTTTATGACAAAGGTTGCCATTGATAAAAAGTGAGTATAGAAACATATCGGGAAACTATTGATCCCACCATGATCAGGAATACGTGTGATTTCCACAACATGAGGAACAAGCATGGCTAGATCACACAAACATCTCCACCTTTGAACACAAAATTACAGATTAACAGACTACAGTGACTAGTCTGTCACTTCGCTAGATGGAGGCTGAAAAAAAGTCTAAAGAGGGCAAGGAATGATGTTGTCTCAACCTCACTGTTGGGATTTTTGTCCCAACTTAAAAATCCTCTCTCTCCTCCAAAATGCTACTCATGCCCAACTGCAATCTTTCCTGAAAAATATTTTCTTTTGCACTGGCTATGGAGAGTCAAGTGACAATCAAAGGTCTGCTATTCACTTAGGGTCAGTTCAGTCCCCAGTCTATATAAAAGAAACAAGATGCCCAATAAAGGAATAACAAAATGCTAGACTATCCCTTCCACATTTCCTTCCCCACCTCTCCACCATTTTTACATGAATGCTTTATTTAAAATATGTCATACTTAAACCAGATCTGGAGGCTCTACAGCCATATTCAAATGTTTTCAGTGCTGCAAAGCTTTCCACCTGTGTTTCAAACTCAAAAGTGAAATGTAGGCCCTACTAGATTTAAACAGAAAGGATTTAAACAAGCATGAAGTTTGACAAAGTCATGTAATGTTACGTTCAGATTCTGCTTATGAAACAGGGGAATGTAAAACCAGCTCCAAAACGGCATCTTTAAGACCAGGTGAAATCAAGAACTGGTATTTAAATGTCCATTAGAATGCTAAGCAGGCAGCAGCCCTTCTGTAAATGTTCACTGGTGATATGTTCCCTAAAATAGAGGATTATAAGATCATACCAGGTGATTTTTGAGGAGACCCTAATAATATAAAATGCAAAGTTTGTCTCAGGGTTGCTCTAGATTTCAGTAGCCAAAGGAAGTTCTTATAATAAGGCAAAGCTGGGGTAGCAAAGGGAAGCTGAGCATCCTCTGGAGATAGAAGCATCTCAGATGCCCATTAAAGGGGGGCAGTTTTAGCTTTTACCCTCTGATTTAACAGTTTAAACACATGAAGGCAGGGTCTAGTCATCTGCATTTAATAAACCTCCTGTGCCTTCCTCAATTCTTTTCCATAATAAATTTAAAATCTGCTGGCCTAAAATTTGGCTGCCTGTTGTTAATTCAAGTGCTAACAACAATTGGAACAATTTAATTAAAATCCCACAACTCTGAACACATTTAAAAATTCTTTAGTAATGTGTTCTAACCCAGTTCCCAGGGACAGGGAAAATACTTCTCTCTCATTCGACAGTTCTGTGTTCTCACCCACAGTGCCAGAAAAGCAAACACAATCTACTTCACTTCTCCTCATTTGTAGAAATGGCAAAGATGTTTACCACCTCCAAGGGGTGCTGTGAGTTTCCATTTACTGGTGTTTATAAGTCTACTGAGTGTTCTAATAAATCAACTATAAGTTGGTATTATTCATAGCACCCTGTTGGAGCTTAATACATATTCAATTAAAAAACAATGACAACAATACAGTAGTATCCACAAATTAGCATTAATTATACCAATGCATTATTCTCACCCTACTCCCACAATTTTATCAAAGAAGAGTTGCTTATGTATGTTGACTGTATGTATACCCTCTCTCCTTAAAGAGGAACAATATTGCTGTTGTCAACATTTCCTCTAGTAATGTTCACATCATGCTTGCCTCGGAGTTTCTGATTTTTTGGAGGATTTTCCTGTTTGATAAACACTAAGTCAGGAAGCAAACTCATCTCCCCTGAAGAAAGTCAGAATCCTGCAAAGCATCCTGAACCCTTCCCTTTTCCAGGACCCTTCCTTTCCAAATAGCCCTTCCCCACATTCATGGGAAGAACTTCAGTTCAGGCTTTGTCTGCCCCCATGGACTCCTGAGGTTGACCCCAATCCCTGCTAACACTGCCTCTTTTGTTTGGTCATGTCCCGCTCTAGTAAAACAACCCTAAATGCAGATCACATCGTGTTCACCAGGATAAGTCCCTCTGTTGTTTGCTGATAACTATTACATCTCTGGACGAGGAAAATCCCCCCAAAAGTCATCATAAGTCCAGAAGAGAAGTCATTCATTGATTGGAATTGATGGACTGGAAGTTAGACAGGGAGAATTTCGCCAAGGAGAGACAGTCAGGCAGAAGGAACAGCTAAAGAAAAGGGTTCCAGTGATACATGTCTGTCTACCTAACTCTGGCTTCAGTTTCTCCATAGGGCATCAGTCTGGTGCTGGTCAAAGCCACATCGCCTCTCCCACCCCTGCCTTCCCCACCCACTGTCTCACTGAAGCACCAGAACATATCTTGCTAAACTACATTTTGCTGACTCCAGTCTCCTGTTCTACATGAGGCCGTGACATGCATAGCTGAGGTTGAGGAATCTGTGCTTAGTTGGTTTGAGGTTTCATCAAGAGAAAAAGGGGAAACTTATGTGATTTCACTGAGTAACTATTTTCACTACAAAAAAAATTCCCATATTTATTTTTCCTCTTTTCTGAAATGGCACTAAGGAAACACATGCCAGACTGCCACGAACAGGGACTGTACTTTCCAAACAGTAGCAAGGACTAAAAATAGAAAAGCCTGATTTGCTCAAGATGTATATAACTTCCTCTCCCATTTCCTTCTCAACACCCTGACACAGAGAACAGAAGTGGTACATGTTGAACCCTTTGCATGCTTATAGCAATGTCAAAAGCATCCCAAAAGGTTATACGTATGATACACTTAGCATGGTCTACTCCCAGAGAATTCCTATAGCAGAGACAAAGAATGATTCAATCAATCAATCAATGCACAAATATCAACCAAATAGCTACTCTACCTTCTTACGATGGAATAAGGACTATGGGTGACACAGGAATATTGAGTAGTGATCCAAACTTTAGGCAATGGCTAAAAGGGAATCTAACAAGAAGATAATGGAAAGAGTACAGGTTAAGAAATCCAGAAACCTCTAATTGTGGTTGGGGTACAACTCTCATAGTAACTATGTCACTCTGAATTGTTTACTCAAGAAATTTGGGCTCCAGTTTCTTAACCACAAGAATGATTGCCTGGATAAGGAGTACTCAAATCTAAGCCTCTATGATTAGTGAAATTAAATGATTTTTCAGAGGTCTCCAACATGCTATTTTGTGATTCTTATTTTATGAAAATCAGTCTGGTGACAAGATTGATGTATATGAAATAATTTCATCATTCCACATGGAGGCATATATTAAGTGTCAGGAAAAATCAAAGAGCATTAAATGATTTATCTATCAACTGATTCATAGTAGACTTCACTATGAACTAGATATTGCTGGCTATACTATACTCATTATCTTAATTAATTCTCAAAATAAATTTCTATGAAACTGCTATTAATATTCTCATTTAGAATGCAGAGTTAGGAAATGCATTGGTAAGGAACAGAACTAAACCGTGGTCTCATGTTGCTGTACTACATGACTCAGTCAAGAGAGTAAGGATGCAGACAAGGACAAGGAAGAGCCAGTGGAAGGCTGGCTCACATGAGGAAGAACGGGGCAACTGACTTAGGGCTGTTTAAAAATGAATGAGTACTTATCAGTTAAGAGATAAGGATGCTTCAGACAGCAAGGAAGAAACAGGAAAATTAACTCTACATATAGAACTAACAAGGAGAGATCCTCCAAAGAGCAAAAAGATTATATAGGGAACATATTGGGAGATAAGTTATGTTGGGCAGGGTGAGATAGGTCATGGAGGTCTGAAAACTCAACCAAGAGAAGAAACTTAATGTGGTAGGCAATAAACATCCACAAGGAAAATATAACAATTTTGAATTATTAATTGGTTAGGGATATGCAGCCGGAATGTAAAAAAATGATAGAATTAAGGCCATGAGTCATCCGTGATCTGTAGAAGGAAGAAGCTCAGATGATGGGCAAGAAAACAGACTGGAGCAAACCTGAGAGGGATTTTTAAGCCAAAAAGTCCTTTTGGTGAATATACTCAAAAAGAAAGTCATATCAACACTGAGCACAGAATTTACACTTTGTGACACCAGAAAATATGTTGCTACTTCTAAATGAAGATGAGCAGCATTTGGGACACACTGAACTGGCTTTCCCTGTGGAACTAGCCTATGGATAGGGAATATGGTTCCTATCAAAGAACAAAACCGTGCCAAGAGTCATAGCTAATTCCAGTTATCAGATCAACAAAGTTTAGAATTCTGAATTCTCCCGAGAGAAGCCAGAAGGGCACAGGGAGAACTAAAGTGGATACCTATATGTAGGGACAGGAAGAAAAAAAAAAAAAAAGAGATCTGGTTAAAGGAGGGGTGGGGGTGGAGAGACATAATCGGATGCAGGAGAGGAATCCAGGAAGCTCAATACAGTGAATATCAAAAGAGATTCTGAGAATATGGCAGCAAAGGATGGAACAGAAGTCTGTCTCCCGACCCAGACAACCACTGCATTCCATTGCACTGCCATAACCTCTGTGATGTGACTATTTTGGAACGCTAGAGTTAATTGAAAGCTTCCACCTTCCAGGGGAAAGTCTTAGATGGTAAACTGGTTCATTTAGGTCAATTTCAGCTCTTGGAACTGTAGCAGCTATCTATCCCCCATCCCTCAGTCCCTTGGTAGGCAACTGTTCCTGTGTTCCTGGAGCAGCCGGCATATATCCCACAGGAGTCAGGGTGGGCAAAAAAGAACCTTGTCTTCCAAATATCAGGGATTTATGCTCTGATCATTGGCCATTGCTTCTCAAAGATGTGAAGAAAAAGAGGCAGTTGTCAATATTTTGCCCATCTCACTCTAACTGACATGATTTCCAGGGGACTTAATCAGTCACCCCCTTTCTTTTTTCCCGGCATCTTTCACTTTTTCCTGTTTGGGAACCAAACACTGATGACTAAGACATTCAAAACGAATTGCATATATGGAAGAAATGACAGTTACCACACATATCCAGGGAAAGGCAGAGGCTCAAAAAATACCTAAAACATTAAATTTCCACCTACAGTTGATTCTTGGCATGGGGGTGGGGGGATAGGGGTGGGATCGAGAAAAACAAAAAGCGGCAAAGCCTACAAAAAGGGAAAAATCTGATTTCCAGATTTACCTCCTGATTAGTTATAAATGTACTTTTTTTTCAATGAAAACAACAATAATCACTAAACATACAAAAAATAAGAGAGAGTATGGCCAATTCAGAGCAAAAAATTAAAATGGATAGAACCTGTCCCCCAAAAAAGATTTGGTGGTAGTCTACTTGACAAAGACTTTAAAACTACTATCCTAAAGATGCTAAAAAAAAAAAAATCTAAAGAAAGGGACTTTTTAAAGTATTAATAAAAGGAAAATATTAACAAACAGAAAGAAAACTTAAAAAGAAATCCCCAAAATTCTGGGAGTGAACAGCACAGTTAATGATAAACAATTTCACTAGAGGAATTCAAAATAGATTTGAACACATAGAAGAGTCAGGGTACTTGAAAATAAGTCAATGCAAAATATCAAGCCTCAGAAATATAAAGAAAAGGGAAGAGAAGGTAACTCAGTTGGCAGAGCACTGGCCTTGCATACAAAAAGTTCTGGGTTCAATCCACAGCACCACATATAATAATTAAATAAATGTGTTTAAAATGATAAAAAAGCCAAAACAAAAAAGAAAAAAAATTCTCCCAAAACACAAAAGACTCGCCCCACCCCAAAAAAAGAAAGAAATAGGAAGAAAAGACTGAGGACAACCAAATGGTACCAAAGGTACCCATGGGACAGTGGAAGTACAGGAAGCAGACCAACATATGTACTGTGGGATTTCAGAAAGATGAGAAAAAGAAGAGTAGAAAGAATATTTTGGGGGAAAAATGGACAAAGCCATCCCAGGAAGCTTGAAGTTGAGATAATAAGAGACAATTACTGAGATACCTCAAAAACTGTTGAAAGAATGACGAAGGCAAAGAATATTTTTTTGTATTTTTTTTTGTTTATTCTAATCAGCAGAATGCATTGATTCATTGTAAACAAATAGAGCACAACTTTTCATTTCTCTGGTTGTACACACTGTAGAGTGGCACCACATGTGCAGTCATAGAGGTACGTAGAATAATGGTGTTCATCTCATTCCACCATCATTCCTGCCCCAGTGAAGGCAAATAAATTTGAAAGCAGTAAGAGAGTATACTTACTCATCACACATAGGGGAGCTTCAATCAGATTATCTTCAGGTTTCTCATCAGAAATTTAAGAGGTTAGAAGAAAGTGGGTTGATATATTCAAAGTGAAAAAAAAAGAAAAAGAAAAAGAAAAACCTGTCACTGGGAGCTGTGGTGCACACCTGTAATTCCAGCAACTCAGGAGGCTGAGACAGGAGGATCTCAAGTTCAAAGCCAGCCTCAGCAAAAGTGAGATACTAAGCAACTCAGTGAGACCCTGTCTCTAAATAAAATAAAAATAGGGCTGGGGATTTGGCTCAGTGGTCAAGTGCTTCTGAGTTCAATCCCTGGTACCCCCTCCAAAAAAAAAAAAAAAAAAAAAACTGTCAACAAAGAATCCTATACCATATTTTTTAAAAAAATGTCCTTCAGCTGGTTGCAGAGGAACACCTGTAAACCCAAGGACTCAGGAGGCTGAGGATGGCAAATTCGAGGCTAGCCTTAGCAACTCAGCAAGACCCTGAGCAACATGGCGAAACCCTGCCTCAAAAAAAAAAAAAAATTTAAAAAGGGGGGGCTAGGGATGTTGCTCAGTGGTTAAGGACCCCTGGTTTTAATCCCTGGGACCAAATAAATAAATAAAAAGTCCTTTAAATGTCAGGAAGAAATTATGACATTTCCCCCAAAACAGAAGAAAGATCAGAGAGATTGTTCCAACTAGACCTTTCCTGTAAGAAATGCTAATAAGATCTCTGAAAGATGAAATGAAAGGTCATCAGACAGTAACTGAAAGACTTGCAAAGAAATAAACTTCTCAGACTGCTTGTGATGGTGCACACCTATCCTAGGTACTCAAAAGGCCAAGGCAGGACGATGGCAAGTTCAAGGCCAGCCTGGGCAACTAGCAAGACCCTCTCTCTAACAAAAACTTTAAAAAGGAATGTAGCTCAGGAGTAGAGTGCTTTGTCTAGCATGTGTGAAACCCTCAATCCTAGTACTACAAAGCAAGAAAGAAAAAGGAAGGAAGGAAGAGAGAGAGGGAGGGAGGGAGGGAGAGAGGGAGGGAGGGAGGGAGGGAGGGAGGGAGGGAGGGAGGGAGGCAGGGAGGGAAAGCAAGCAAGCTGGAGGGAAAGGTACATCTCACTAAGGGTACATATGTGGACAATTATAAAAGTATTACCATAGCAATCATGTGTAGTTTTTTGTTTTCTATACTACTTAAAAGATTAAAATATTTTTAAAATTAATATTGTGTTCTTGTACAAATATGTAATAAATTCCATCGTTATGTACAACTATAATGCACCAATAAAAAATATGAAAAGAGAAAAAAAATAAATAAGTAGTCTGAAAGCTAATTATTGTGGCAAATGAAGAAATTTCTTTCCCCAAATAACACAAGAACATCCTCCTTTAGCTAAATAGAGTTGATCCTGACTCTCAGATGAACCAGTCACTGAATGTTGAGAGGAATAGAGGGGTAGACACAGTATTGAACTGCAGACTCCTATAAATACAGCTTAAAAACCCAAAGGAAAAGATTACTAAGTGCAAAAAAAAAAAAAAATGAGAATGGAATCAGATTTCTCACTTCCAAATACTTAATGGTAAATTATAATAAAAGATAGTTCAAAATCATTGTAGAATATTAAGGCAAGTGAAATTTGGTTCTACAATTCTACTTGTAGCCAAACTTAATATATAAGAATATATAAGTCATTTCTATTACTCACATAGCCATCAATAAAATTACTTAATGAAGTACTGCGGTAGAAAAAAAATGAACATAAAAGGGAAAAATCTGGATGACAATACCAGAAAAAGAAAACAAAAAAAGTATAATGAAGTAAAAACTATGACTGAACTATTACTAATGTGGTTGTACAATTTAGCATGAGAACTTTCTTAAAAGAAAGGTGTTCAAGGCAGACATGATGGTACACAACTGTAATCCCAGCTTCTCAGGAGGTGGACACAGAAAGATCATACATTTGAGGCAAGCCTCTGCAATTTAGTGAGATCCTATCTCAGAATTAAAAAAAAAAAAAATAACAAGTGCTCAAGGGAAAAGTGCCCAAGGTTCAATCTCCAACCCTATATGCCCCCAAAAAGTTACTACAAAGTTGAAAATATTATAACATACTTGGGCTGGGGATGTGGCTCAAGCGGTAGCGCGCTCGCCTGGTATGCGTGTGGCCCGGTGTTCGATCCTCAGCACCACATACCAACAAAGATGTTGTGTCCGCCAAAAACTAAAAAATAAATTCTCTCTCTCTCTCTTTAAAAAAAAAAGAAAATATTATAACATACTCAACAAATTTTTTTTTATTGAATCTTTATTGTTTAACATAGCAGTTGAGTTCATCCCAACAAACTCATACATGCATGGAAATCCATTTTAGTTCATGATTCCCTCTTTTCCCTCCCTTCTCTCATTCTACTCTATTGTTTTAATAATATTTGAGGTGAGGAAGGGAGAACACCACCACTCAGTGTCAACTGTTGGGTATTGGGAATGGGGGTATATATGCAGATCATCACTTTTCCTTGATAAAGTAACATGTAAAAACATTTATTTATTTATTTATTTATCTTGCATTACTTTTTCATAAGTAAAAAAATAAAGTAAACATATGTCAATCTTTATGTAACCACTAAAAACTTCCAAGGATTCAGAGTCATCTGCAGTTTTACTTTAGTTGGGCAAAGGAAAGTTTCTGTAATACACAAGTGCAGAAAATTACTTCCTACCCAGAAACTGAGAAGCTAAAGCAGAGCTAACCTCACTGTTAGCCCAGTGTACAACAGGATTTCCCCATGAGACATTCTTTGTATAATGATTAATCTTTCACCACAGAAAGCAAGAATACGTCCTAGATTACTTTAAGGTAATGGGGTTGATAAAGTTGGGCATGTATGTATACACATAATCCACTATCAATCACAGAATGCTCTACCATGTTCAATAAACCATTTTTGAAAAGTAAGAAAAAGGGGCTAGGGGCATGCCTAGCATACCTAAGGCCCTGGGTTCAATCCCCAACACTGCAGAAGAAGGAATGAGGAGGAAAAAGAGTGGAGGAAACAGGGGGGCAATGGGAAGATGAAAGAGAAGGCCCCCTGATTGACTCTAGACCTACTATTGTCAGAGAGAAAGACATTTTGACAAGTACAGACACCAAAATTTCCCTCTCTTCTCATCTGAATACCCAGATGATTCAGTGTAAAAAGCAAACAGGAAAACTTTGACATTCACTTCTAGGAAGTCACACTGGGCAGAGCCAGGAGCATACCAGCAAACCCGTCAGGCCTTGCTAAACACACGCTGACCTACATACATGAACCATAAAAGTAGAAGATCATCACAAAAGCAAGCTGTTGCTATCGCTGCTGTTGCTGCTACTGTTGCTGCCAGGATTACAAACTATAAATCAACTAGTGCTTGCTCATCCAAAAGGAACCAGGTGAAGGGCCATGGAGAAATAAGCGACTTAATCATTCTTTTGGTATGATCTTGTGGGTCAAGATATCCTTGCATTCTCAATGCAAGAAAGAAGCAGCACCTCAGAGAGCATTCAATCTTTTGTTGACCACTTTTTGTTCTTGCTAGGGCAACAGGTCTCTGCCTTGAATTCTAGCTGCAGTCACCTGGATCTCCTTTTATACCCAGCCTTGTCCTTCCTCACCACATTGCCAGTCAGTAGAAGACATGCTGTCTATGAAAAGAATTGTCCAAATCATACAAAGCCAATCCAGCTTGCCTCTTTCTGTGCACTTCTGAATACAAGTGGCCATGGCTGTGGGCCTGAGTTCTTAATTGTTCAGAAATGTGTAAAATAGGTAAGTATAAATGTATTCTGAAATTGATTGAAATATATTAGCAATGATTATAAGCCACCATTCACCATACACATACATGAACTTCAAATTGGTTCCACAAAAACAGGACTGAATTGGCTTTAAACTTTGGGAGGCTGCCTTTAAAATAAATTATGTCATGGGATTCCCTTCCTTTTTCTTTCTTTTCTTTTTTCCACTAATTCTGGTCATAGCTTATGTTACTCTGTTCTCACCTTGTTCTTAGAAAAATCACCTTCTTTCTGAACCTTTATTGATTAATTCCTTGAGGTACATAGTACCCACCTCTCTCCCTCCTAGTTGGACCTTTCCTTTGACTGTGCATCATTATTCAGGAAGAGGGGAAGAAGATCAGTATCAGGAAATCTTAAAAGGACAAATCTCAGTCTCATAAGAAGAGAAATTTAATATTTTGAATAACCACTGAGGGACAAAAATATCTGGTTTTCTGAGGTAGACAGACAGGTTCCACGAGCAGAAGCAACCATCCTGCCTCAAAGGCTGGACGAGGAGAAATGAAAACCAAAATTATATAACAGTGGAGAGCAGATGATTGAAGCAAGCTTCAGGGCAGGTCAAAACAGGAGAGGAAGAGTTGTGAGTCATTAACTGGACACCATGGAGAAAGCGCAGCAAAACTGTCACCTGAAAGTGAAGCCATCCTGTGTCCCCAAGGATCTCAGGTAAGTCCCCAAGGATCTCACGAAGTCAATCAGGCAACTTAGAATTGTTTGCATGGGGCTTCCTGCCAGTATGATACATTTTGTTTTATGACATGTTAATAGCATCACTTGGCACCTAACAACAGACTGGAGATGTCACCCTTATATTTAAAATAATAACAAACACCTGCATTAAATTGTAAGTACTTTCAGAACAAAAGTAAATTCCACAGCTGAATGTTCAAGACCTCTCACACTGACTTTGTGATTTCCTTTCTCTGTGTTTTTATTCTTCTTACTAAGAAATAAAGAAATAAAGGAAGGAAGGAAGGAAGGAAGGAAGGAAGGAAGGAAGGAAGGAAGGAAGGAAGGAAGGAAGGAAGGAAGGAAGGAAGGAAGGAAGGGAATCACTCCCCTCATCTGAAAATTATGGCCCTATCTAACCATCAAAGTTCAGCTGAACTGAAATTGTTTCCAAGAACCTACTTTCATTTCTCCAATCATAGTTAATTTATTTTCCCTACCACTAATACAGAACTTAAATTGTGCTTCTAATCAAAGCATCATAACTGAAGCACAATTTGTCACGTCTTTATTTAAAAATGTGTGTGTGTGTGTGTGTGTGTGTGTGTGCGCGCGCGCGCGCACGTGTGTTCTTTAAGCCTTGATTCTAGGTACTATCCATCTCCTATTCATCAGCATTATCAATCCTGTAAGAGTCATTCATAAACATTTTGTAAAATAGAAAATATTGTAACAATAGAAAGGGACTTGAATGTGGGATCTCTGCATTTCTTACAAACCTGAAATTCTCTGAGACATTCTCCCGCTGTGTAACTCTCCTAAGTAATACCTGTCCAAGGTCTGGCTGAAAATAACAAAAAAAAATTGTCAACTTTGGCATCGAAACCAACAGAGGCTAACTCAGTCCCAAAATTGAAGAGTTGAGGTCCCAAACTTTTGAGGTCAAATTCAAAGGCTAGGAGCCCTGGCATTGGTATTTACATCTAGAAGGTATTGAATTTACACTGAAAGAATTAAGAACAAATGAATGAATAAAGTGACTGCTAACAGATCACTCAAACCTCATGGACATAGAGGCCAAAATTGCTCCTGACAAAAAAGCAAACCAAAAAAAATCTTGTTTTTCAAGATTCATCTCTTCCCCCCCAAAAAATAAGAACCCTCAAAACAAAAATAAACACTTATTTGGCCTTTGCAAAAGGAAAAAAAAATGTGTACGGCATATAGAAAATAATGTGTTGCCAGACATGGTGGCGCAAACCTGTCATCCCACAGGCTCAGGAGACTGAAGTGAGAGGATCACAAATTCAAGGCCATCCTCAGGAATTTTAGCAAGGCCCTAAGCAACTTCATGAGATCCTGTCTCAAAATTTAAATGTGGGAGGAGTGTGACGGGCATGAAGCTAAGGGGTAAAGCACCCCTGGGTTAAATTTTGAAAAACAAATCAGAGTGTCAAGCAAAACTCCAGTAGCACCTATTCTTTCCAGATAAAAGCATGGATCCCTCCTACTCTGAATCTCAGAGCCTAACAGCTTGAAAGAGAACTAAAGCAAAACCAAGCATAGGGACCATCTGGTACAAAGGTCAAGACCAAATCCAGTAAAAACTGAAACTAGAGGGTCTTCTCTTCCTTGGTTCTTAGTTTCCCCCATGGCCAAAAAAAAAAAGGGGGGGGGGAGTTAATTCATTCAGTTAATACTTAAAAGGGCCATATCTAGATGCTTGGAGCCAGGGTTGGACTACATGATCTGAAGGTCCCTTTCAGCCCTGAATCTCTTAAAATTCTCACAGTCACACTTAGTAGACATACTTTTGGCTCTGAGCTGAAAATATGGTTGGAAACATAAACAGTGTTGCACATAAAAACACACATCCACCAGCTATAATCTGGACTTGGCAACAGGAGGTTTCACCAGAACTGAGAGAAAAAGGTGCAAAGTTTTCTCCCATGATACATCACTCCAGACTATATCACAGCTCATATCCAAAGGTGGGGTGAGCATGCCCAGAGCCACTGGCCCACCCAAGTCACCAATACACAAGGGAAGGGCATGTCCATTTTCTTTTTTAACTTGCCAACAATTTTCCATACGAAGAGTCTCAAAAATAACACTCTCCCTACCAGATTTGTCCTTTCCATTTGGCAAACCCTACGCTATTTTTTATCTTCCTCCCTTCTGTTTTACACAGAACATAAGCCAACATGGCAACAGGCTTTTTGTTTATTTCCTTCCTCTTCAAAAACAAAGCCATGGCTTGAGCACATTCCTCCGAACAAAGTCCACACAGAAAGAGACTTTTTGTCTTTTTGTCATTTTATGAAAGCCCCATGAACAGGACAAGGATGCCCACTTTCACCACTTCTATTCAACACAGAACTGGAAGTCCTAGCCAGAGCAATTAGGCAAGAGAAAGAATTTAAAAACATCCTAATTGGGAAAAAAGGAAGTCAAATTGCCCCTGTTTGCAGACAGTATGATCATATATAGAGAAAATCCTAAATACTCCACAAAAACTATTAGAATTTACTTAAAAATTCAGTAACATCACAAGAGGCAAAATCAACATACAAAAACAGTAATTTTCTTAATATGGCAAAAGCAAACTATCTGAAAAAGATATCCCACTTATAAAAGTCAAAGATAAAATAAAATACCTAGGAACAAATTTTAACCAAGGAGGTAAAAGAGTTCTACAATGAAAAATATGACATATTGATGTAAGAAATTAAAGAAGATTATACAAATAAATAGGAAGACATCCTGTATTCATGAATTGAATGATTTTTTTTTTTTGGTGGAACCCACTGGCAAAGCCTTAATATATTTCTTAGTATCATTAGTTTCACATGGTAATATTTACTAGAACATCAAAATATCTGTTTATACATTTCAACTTAACAATTTCAAATTTATTTGTGTCTTTTCATTGTGAAAAGTAGGTATATTTATATGTATATCTACCTTTTTGTAATTATGAGGAAACTGGGTCTACATGTGACCTGCTTAAAATCACTCAACTAGAAATAAGATGCTCAACTAATTTTCAAAAGAAAGTCTCTCTCATTAAGTCAACCTTTAGAGAAGTAAAAATTTTAAATGCAACAGAGTAGTTTTCATAACAATTCAGAAGAGAAAAATGAATAAGTGAATTTTTAAATCATGCATAATTAATAACATTCAAAGAATCATCACCAACAAAATAAGAGCAAAGATACATAAAAAGCAAACTCAGGTTTTATGATTTTTTATTAAAGATAGCTGTGTAAGAAAACTCAAACATTATTTTTATTTACAAAGGTTCTGCTGCATAAAATACATATGAACTCTGTAGAACTCTTGTCATCACTGGTATCTGATCTTTGTGGTAGCTTACAACAAAATAAATACAGGAGATATATATACTAATATATAGAGTGACATATAAATGACACATGTATACATGTGTGTATATACACACACATGCAAAAAAAATATAATAGCATTGAAAAGATCTAGAATTAAAACTGAATTGGAACTTACTGATTACAACTGGAACGTACTAATTTCAATGGATCGATGCTATTTAAAGTTTCTTCTATTAACATTGATTACATGAAAATATACTCCCTAAGAATCCCTATGATCTATTCCCTGCTCTTCTCCTTCAAGACTCTAAGTGTCATGTTCAGACTAGGGCCTTATTGACCATATACACACTATAGAAAGCCACATCCCCTTCACTCTTTCCCTCCCTTGGCAGGTAGTTCACTCAACTTATATCACAATGCATATAATTTGTTCATGTTCACTAGTCTACCAACTTGTAAGTTCCAGAAGGCAAGCTGTCTTTATTTTCAATTATAGATTTTCTAGTACTTAAATAATGCCCAAATAGGAACACAAAATATTTCTGGAATGAATGAATCATTTCTTCCTTTATCTCCTCCAACCAGAAATTTGGGAGAAAGAAAACAAGACCACAGATCAAACCATATAAACAGTTCTTTTCTATGGCTTTTTCTCCTTTACACTTCTTACAGGAAAATTCAGACATATGGACATGTAGACTAAATAACAGAAATGACCATGCACCCAACAGTTATCAAATCACAGCTAATCTTATTCTCACCCACGTTGTCATTCAGAAATTTTCTACTCTTATTATTTTGAAGCAAATATCAGACACTGTTACATTACATCTCCCAATACTTCAGATATTTCTCTAAAAGACAAGGACTCTTAATTTTTTCTTCAATGTATCTATACTAATATCACCATACCTAAGAACAAAATAGTAATTCTATAATTTTATTAATTATCTGTCCTTATGTAAATAATATATTTGGATTAAATGACATGTCACTCACCTGTCCCCTATGATCACAGTCTGCAACCTACTTTTAGTGTCACTTCTATGTCTAGCCCTGAGTTTCTTTGCAATCTACATGCTCTAGAGTACAACACCAATCTATATATGCATCCCTAAAATTAACCACAAGACAAAACCTAAGGATTTTTGTTGTTACTTTTGTTAGAAGGATGTTGCTGACCAACTTGGATCCACAGTGACCAAAAAGATCCTTAAAATATCAGACTTACTCATTGAAATGCAATGTTTGTGGATAGAGGGAGTCGGGGAGGCAATAAAGAAGGCCCAGCTATGTGTTCCTGGGATAACAAGAAAATGTAGACTTCTCAAACAGCATTCCTAAAAAATTGCTTTGGGTTTTGAAACAAAATTAGTAGTTAAAAGGATTTCCAGGGCTTCAAAGTGTAAGCCAGCAGAAATCTGAGAAGCTTGAGTTGGGCATTTTGCATTAAAGTGCCTTGGTTCCTTGTAAATTGCAAAGCCCTCTATAGGCTCTGGATAAATGTTTATCTACCACAGAAACAATTACTGAATTCATGAGCTTCCTTCTAGTGCATGAGTGCAACCACAGCTCCTACCTGCACTTTGAAAGCACCATCATCAAGGGGTGGTGGAGGAGGAAAGTTTCCAGAGCCAGATGGAAGGGCACCAGGATCATCTAGAGGTGGAGGTGGTGGTGGGAGAAAGTCGCCTGCAGAAAAGAAACACACACACACAAAGTTAAAATGGATGCAATTTCATAATACTCTTTAAAAATATATATTTGCTGACATTTTACTCTTTCATAATTGGCTTTGACACATAATTTTTTGCCTTGTATAGCAATTATTCCCTATCTTAGCTCTCCTCAGTTTAATTAATAGCCTTAACTTTCAGAGGGAGGACAAGATTTGATATTTAGAAGTGGCATAAAAGCTAGTCTAGAGGGGTCAAGTACATTTAGCAAGAGCAGGGGATGTGCTTGGTTTGGGGGATGAGGTGACTAAATTATATAAGACATGGAGCTTGACCTCAGTAAATTTTTAATCAAGTACAAGAGGAAAAAAAAACATGTATACAAGTAAGAATGATACAAGATACATTTTACGAAGAGTATAAATAAACTTCTGGAAAATAACATAAAATAAAACTTATATCCAAGTGGAGGAACAAGGGAGGCTGACTGGATCCTATAATTGCCCTGCACATTGTGGATGCAGATAGCAAGTCCACTCTAGGCAGAAAGGGGGATACAGACATACAAGGGAAAAAAAATCAGGGCACAGAGAATAAAAAGTAAGGTATAACCTACCAAAACCACAAGAATATAAAATAGTGTTACTGGGTGATAAAAATTAGAAAAGTGATGAATAACTAAGTGGGATACAGATGGAGCAGAGTGTCAATTTTATCATGCACCCAAGGAATTCTGAGGCAGAAACACTTGGTTGCAATATGATTTACTAAAGTTTAAGTATATGCAGAACAGATGAGGAGAAATTGGAATAAGAAACATCTGATTTAGAAAATACAATCCAAGAAGGAAATAATGAAGCTCAGGAGACCAAGAAATCCATCTCTGACCAACAAGAATGGTGGTTGAAACACCAGATCTCCTCTGTAAAATTTGAGGTACAAACATATATCCAAGAGCTGTATGGCTCATAGTATAGAATCTCTTAAAATAGATTTTGAAAAAAAAAAACTTACTGGGAAAACAGAAATTTCCTTTTTAAACAGTCTTTCTATTTTTTCTCTTCTTTTTAAAAATAATGTTTTTGATGTGTTGGGGAAGTATTCTCCTCTATTTATAGATCAGTAGCATATCCTTGCATTTCAGCTTTTCAACATTTAGCTGTAGGGCAGCAGTCTCCATCATTAAAATGAGTTGCTTTTGTATAGAAGCAAAGTATCTCAACTTAGGCATTTGGAGAAAGAGTCTAAGAATGGTAAAAGGGACACCATGGAAAGACAGTGAGTTTGGTTGTTCCGACACCCCTTTGAAATTGTTCACTTGGCCTTCATTAGCTTTATAAACAACACTGTTAGAATTTGAAGAGTAGCTAACAGCTGCCAAGTCTAACACCCAGTGAAATTCAGTCATCTCCAGAGTACTAGTCTCTGACCATGCACCAGGCAATGTACTAAGGAAACTTTCATACACTACCTCTCATTCACAGGACACCCCCCACTACAGAAATGGTTCCCAAAGTTCAGAACTCATCAGGATCTATGAAAGGTCTTGTTAAAATACAGATTGTTGAATGCCCTCTTATAATTCATTAGGTTCTGCTACGTTATACAGAATCATCACACCATCAGATAATATCAAAACTAAAAAAAAAAAAATCCTGGAGATGGTATTATAAAAAGAAAAACAAAGGTCAATAAAAGTCACATGAATAGTCCAAAATGTAATAGCAAATTATGTGTTGGAATGAAAAGTACAACTGCCCGTCTCTGAGGTCCCTTCCAACTGTATTCTTCTTTGCCCTATTTTTGTAATAGGACATAAATATTGTGAAGCACAGATTGATGATAGTCTTGGGAGGGTGAAAAGGAAAAGAGAATGTACTTTTCAAAAAGAAATAAGTTGAAAACAAGAATGATCATAATTCTAGGCAATATAGATAAATTTTTAAAATCCTTAATGATAACCTCATAATAATTATCTTCTTTAATTGGATCAGACAGAAGTTTTCTGCTCTTCAAGCTCAACTGCCAAAGACTTCTTATCATAGCTTTTAAAAACTCACATTTTTAAAAGACATGGAAGAAAAGGTAATTAACTAGGAAACTGATACAAAATGAAAGAGGGAGAGAAAATGGGTTCTTTGGAAGAAAGCGTGAACTACTGCAGATAGCTCGGGTCTTTCTATCAATGATGCTTTTCTATTTTTATCTCCATTTTTATTTTCTGCTAACTATAAAATAAATTGTTGATTTTGATAGTACTAATTTCCTAACAGACAATGCCATTTAAAAGAGGGACTAAAATTAAGATTAGTGATGACAAAGAAATGAAAAATGTTTGAGGTGATAGAAATGCTAATTATCCTATTTTGATCTTTCACACACATATGTATGTGTGTGAAAAACTCTTAACTATCTTAAATCAAACTGTTATGCGAATTCTAACTTATAGCTCATGATTTTAATAGACAAGTGTTATTTGTGTAATGATGTGTATAGATATATGTATGTACTATCAGGAAGAAACTTTGGAATGGATTCCTAAGAAACTGACAATGGCAACTTGCCTCTAAGAAGCTGAATTTTGCAACTGAGGAATAACAGTGGAAGGAAAATACAAACTTTTAACTTGTCGATTATTTTATTCATTTGTACTTTTTTCCCCTCCTACTGAGCCAAAGGGGAGAGCAGCATCTTGTCTTTTGCCCTTGAAGGGATCTAAAACTTGCATTTCAAGCTTGGCCCCCAGCATTCTCAGGGGGTTAAGAGACCGCCCTGAGTTCGTTGATACAGCAGTTCAACTCTCCTTTGTAGTTTTCAAATAACACAAACCCACAAAACAGAGATTTTCAGTACCTAGAAATGTGTTATTTATAGATGTTCAGTTGATAAAGTTTTAAAACCCACCAGGAAATGCTGTAATATGACAAAGGCTAAGAGAATAAGTTAGGATAAGTGCCATTTTATCCATCACTTCTCAGCCTTCTCAAGCCATTGACTCCAATGGTTGTAACTAAAAATATGAAAAAATTGCTCTGATTTATCCAGTTTGTTGTATCTATTAAGAGACAAAGTCCTTTCAATGCTCTTTTCCCATCTCACTTCTGTTGGTTTCCCTGACAAGGGAAAGGTTTGCTAATCCAACTGATCCAGACACTACTGTAAGAACCTCAGTTGTACTTCACTTTTATCTTTTGAGACAGAGCCCTGCTATGTTGCCCACCTTGGCCTTGAACTTATGATCCTCGTGCCTCAGCCTCCTTAGTAGTTTTGATTACAGGCATGCAACAGTGTGCCCTGCAGATCTGTTTAAGAAGTACCCAGAAAGGGCTCTTTCTTATACTTCTTCAGACCTATGCAGCATCCGGTTCCCAGGAAAACCAAGCCAGCTATTGTTGGGAATATTTTTGTTGACCCCAAATAGGTAGATAGGGGCCTCGAGCCAGATCCTTTAGGGATGCAGCTCACTGAGCATAGAGGCTTCCAAGACACAGTGGTGAGAAGAAGAGATGGGATAAAACATCTCTCTGTTCCTAAAGCCAAAACCTGCAAACCATCTCAGTACAACCACAGATCTCTGTCCCAGAGGGAGATCAACACTCACAGAGCTATTAATAAAGCAGTACCTAGATTCCCCTTTTACCCTGTTCTTTGAGTGTGCAGTTCCTGTGAGTGTTCTCTAGGATAAATGCTCATTATCAGGGAAAGGCTGGGCATTCCTGGTTACCTGTCCTCACTGCCACCAAAACAGCAGCTCACACCCCTTAAGCAATGCACCCTCCGATGAACTAGAAGCTTTGTGACCTTTACATTTAGTTTTCATGCATACATCTTTAGAAATTCCAAACTTTTATTATACATGACTATGTATTAGGAGAACTAACCTTTCTATCATTCTTCCATTTTTATTTCCTACTGTTTATCTAAAAAATAAATTGTTGATTCTGATAGTACTTAATTTCTAATAGACAATGACATTTAAAAAGGACCAAGATTGAAAATAATGATAACAAAGAAATGAGGCGATAAGCTAATTATCCTATTTTTGCTGTTTCCTACACATGGATATGTACAAAATGTCACATTGTACATTACTATAAATTTGTACTATTATGTCAATTAAATATAATAAATAATTTTTAAAATAGTGATGAAACACAGAATTGACGATGGTATAGCGAAATCAGAACTCATATATTCCTAGCTAGAGCCCAAGTAATATTAGATAGAACTTTCTTCAAGAAAACTTGCCAGAGGGTATCAAATCCTCAAAAATGTTTATGGATTTAACTCAACAATACCACTTTAAACAAATTATCGTACAAAGAAATAACTGAAAATTTTGCATAGAAGCATGTTATGGAAGCTTCATCACAACACAATATAATAGAAAAATCAGAATGCTCATCAATATGGTATTTGTTATAAAATATATTGCATCTGATTACACAGTGGATAATTACGTAGTCATCCAAAGAATGAAGTTCATCTACATCTGTCACCTGCTTATTCATTGAGTACCTTTTATGTGACAGGTATAATACAAGACACTGGAGGAGAAAAGAACAAATAAAAATTAATTAATCAATCAATAAAACAGAAAGTGTTGCCCCCAATTACACCATAGCAGGAGGAAAAGGATGATTAAAAATAAATAAATAAAACATACTGAATATCAAATGGTGATAAGCACCATAAAGAATTCAAAACAAGGAAGGGAGACAGAACTGCTAGGGTGGTAGTAGGATGTTGCAATTTTAAAGAAAAGTGTTGAGAAAGAAATGCCTCACTAAGGTGGTATTTGGGCAAAGACTTAAATCTAGTGAGGGAGTGAGTCATGGAGTATCTGGGGGAAGAACATGAAAAACTGATGTATTATCAAGTGAGGAAAAAATGGGCTACTGAATAGCTTATAACATGGACTCAAATTTCTATAAACCTTTATATTAACAGAGATTGTCTATCACTTATGGTATAATAAGTGTTGTTTTGAATTGCTTCTCCTTTGACTTAATTACTATACAATAAATGTGAATTACAGCCAGGCATTATTTTTTAAGAATCAAAAGGAAGATACTTTGAAATGAATTGCAGAATCTAGGCAAACCCAGTGTTTAATTTTAATGCATCACTATATTTACCCAAGCCAAAATTTAATGTGCTGTCATCTTTCTAAGTAACTTAGCTTGAAATGCTCTTTGAGATTCTCAAATTAAAAGCAAGAATTATTATCTTTAAAGTGGATGACGTCTCTGATTTTAAATTGGACAATTTCACTCCATTTTTAGCTCACACAAAATCTATGGGACTTCACTGAGTTCAACAGTCCTCTTCAATGCAGAAGGGTATTAAATGTACAAAGGGGAAACACCTTAGTGTACCACATCTATGTATACTCTATTTCTCTATCACACAGTGCTTTCCACTTATTGGATAACAGATTCAATGTCTCAGTCAAAAACATTGAATGTATTTCAAAAAACACAAAGGGAGGGGAAAAAAAAGGAGACAAGTCTGGTTCTGAAAATGGACTAGAACCAAGTAGCAAAACATAGTAACTGCTATTCAAACAACAAATCACTTCATATTTTTGGACTTCCCAAAATGAGCATTCAAAATGGATAAGGCAATGTGTTGAGCCTGATGCATCAATCCTGTAACAGCTACTGAGATATCATCAGCCCCCGTAAAAAAAAGTGAAATTCCCCTCATTTAAAAACAATGAATTAAAAATTTAAAAATTCATGTTTCGGACAGAACAAAAGGCAAGATCCCAGAGACACAAACTCAAACAAAACATAATTTACCACTCAAAAAAGAAGCTGCCAAAGAAATACCAGTGTCCTGACAGAATCTTCTGAAAATATCCCTTTGATTTAGAGACAGGATATCACCTGGTGGGGTCCATTGAGGACAGAAGCTTACTTCCCTTCAAAGATGGCCTGGAGCTAGAGGTTGTGTGGTTTCACAATGAAGCACTGTAAATGGGTAATTTAACTTATTTCAATCCCTGCTGTAGAAAGCTGTAGATTGAGCCATCCTCATCCAATGATGGATATTGTCCAATGACAACACATTGCTCCTCCCTGATTTAGCTCTAGTATAGCAGATATTCTGCTCTTAGTTTAATTGTGTTGTTCTTGTTTTCTCCTGCTAGACTATCATCTTTGAGATCAGGCTTCTTATTGTGATGATCCCTACCCAGAGCACATAGAATACATAGGAGATGTTCAGCATATAGTAACAATATTATCATTATAAATTATTAGTAACAAAAATATATAGAAATATGAATATACATATATGAATTAAACTCTGATAGAATGAAAACACGTACTTTTTCTATAGTTAATTGGTCCCCTTTCCTGTTATTGACATAGAATAGTACTGAAGACCCATCAGAACTAAATTACTGGTGGATCATACATATTCCATGAAGCTAATTTGGTTTACAGGTGTTTTATGAAGCTATTAGCTGGACAGGTAATAATATCAGTCTTAAAGTGTCTGTCTAGTTGACTTTTGTTGTTGTTTGTGAGTTTGCAAATTATCTTACAGAGAGCATGGTTTCAAAGTACAGTATCTAAGTCCTTATCCCCAAGTTACCATGTGATGAGGCAGGGGGGCACCCCAGTCTCCAGAAACATGGTATCCACTTCCAATGTCCTGGATCTTTCTTTAGCAATGGAGGACCTGATAGATTTAATAGTATCTACATCCCATAGGAGATCTACAAACTACTCCAAATTCTACAGTAATTTTGAGTTAGCTCTCAACTTCTGAAGTAGAGATGGGAATGAAGATGGTACAGGAACACAAGGAAGGGGAAGGTGAGATACATGAACACAATCTCAAAATGTTGAGGTTGAGGTGTTGAAACCATCTGACATTGAACAGAAAGTATACAGCAGAACTTTCTAGGACAATGTCCTCAGTCAGAGGCTTTGCAATTGGAAATTAGATACAGTGACTTATAAAACTCCTTGGATGCTTCTGATGTGCAGTCTGATTAAGCATCATTGACTACTGTGAAAAATAAAGACTAAACAATTACCCAAGATTACCAAAAACTAAGGAGGTATGACAACTATATGCACCCTGTAATTCTGGACAGGATTCCAGAAGAGAGATATTAGTAGGACAATTGATAAAATGTGAATTAGTTTTATATGTTAGTAAGTAATATTGCATCAGTGTTAATTAGTAGAGTTGGTAACTCTACTGTGGTTATATAAGAGGTCAACACTTAGGGAAACTGGGCAAACATTAAATGAATATTCAATGTTTCTGTAAAATCTGAAATAATTTCAAAACGAAAAGTTGAAATTTATTTGAAAATGTTAAAGAAAAATAAGTCATTGAACTAGTCCAGTTACGTCATTTTATAGATGGGGAAATTCTTCACCAGTGACATAAACCGGAAAATAGAAACCTATTATGACCCCAAATCTCCTCACTTATAGCTGAAGACACATTTATCTCAGTATGTGGCACTTTTAGTATGAGACACTAAGACCTCTTGGGAATGAGGAGAAAACCTGCTCTACCTCTATAACTTCAGAAGGCTGAGAAGAAGAGAAGAGATTCTTACTCTTTAGGAGATTTGCCACCTATGAGCAGTAACTCACAAAATATCTTCAACAAAATCTAAGGTGAATGCAGCATGGGTAGGCCAGAAATCACAGCTCAATGATCAGCAGCAATAAGATCCCACAAAACTTCCTAATCCCTTAGTTTGAGGCCTATTCCCCTGCTTCCAGAAAATTCCCCAGGGCTAGAATAGCTACCTGAGGCTAGGGGCCTTCTGTGATTTCTCCAGTCTTCATCTTTTATGCACTTTGAATTCTTCTTGCTGCCAAATGCTTGTTACTATTTATATAAAATGATGCCAACCATTACTCACTCTCCTTCAACCCTGCCATTTATTTCATCAAGTCTGAAGCTTAGCAAATGCATAAATGCTTTAAAAATAATCAAATAGAGACACTCATTTCATTTCAAGGTGGTTGTTTTTTGGCATGTATTTTTTTTCCCCCACAGGAATAGTGGATCTGACAGGTACTTGCTCTAAAAATTTACTTCACCACCTGCTAGTTGAAATATTGCTTTCATGGATTTATATTGTATTAAAAGGTCACTGGCTGTTTAAGTCTTAAACAGTTTTAATCATTCTAAAAGTCTCTTAACAGTAAGAAAAGGAAGCTCAGAACAAACAGCAGCAGGGACTCTAATTAAAAGGGCCAATTCATCTAATTTTATTTGGGGTTAATTATTCAGGATTCACTCTTTGATGTGTAAGGAATAGCAATTAGTAATTTTAGTGATTTGAGAATCATTGGAGGTGTAATCAGTTAAAATGAGTGAGTGTTTACAACACAAGATGGTGAATTAGTCTCTCTCAGCTGGAGAACAGGAACATTAGGCTCCAAGAGATCAAGGCTAAGGACTTCAGACCCTAGTGATAATAGTCACTTCAAAATAAAACACATGTCAACAGCCATCTAGCACTCTGTTTACTCTTAGCTAAGGCAAGTCACAGAAGCTTCTAGATTTTACTGTCTTTAACCAGATCTTCATTTTTGCTGCTGTCCCCAGCCACTTTCCTCTATTTGGCTCCTGCCACCATGGTAACCGTAAATGTGTTACATCAAAAAAGCAATTCTAAATGGATATACCATCTATAAGCAACATAAGACCCAGAGTTATCGTGGAGCTTGTTGATTGCATGTCTGTATTTACTGATTGTCGGCTGAGCATCTCCAAGTGAACTATATACCCTCTGCTCAAACCTGAATTCAGATATGCTAACCCACCACAGATCTGATGACCTCTTGCACCCTCTGTTTTTCTATGTATCTTCTCACAATTCTCACAATCAATAAAACTGAAAATGCCTTTCTTTTTGTCTCAATCATCTCCACTGAATACAAAAAGGCCATAATAAATTATACCATTTTTCCAATTCTTTTACCTGTTCTTCATCTCCACTGCCACTAAAATACTTTATACATACATTCTTTATATCTAAAGAAATAGCTGAAGTGTGTCTCTGTTATTCCTAACCTTTCCAAAATGCTTCCTAGTCCTTTTCCAAGCCCCTTATACACTGTTGCCAAATTAAAAATTTCAATGACTCTCCACCCACCGCCTTCTAAATAGTCAAAATAATCTTGAAAAAGAACAGAACTGGAGGTCTCCTGTTTCCTGATTTCACAACTTATCACAAAACTACAGTAATCAAAACAATGTGGTACTGGAATAAGGACAGCTACCCAGACCACTGGAATAGCAAAAATAAACCCTCCCATATGCAATTATACTGAAGTTTTAGAGAATTATTTTTGAGGAATACTGGAGGCCCATAAAGGACCTACTTGGTACTTTTGAGATTTGACAGGATCTTATTTTGGATGGAAGGAATCTGGTAACTGAATGAGCTTCCTATGAGGAAGTAGAAACCTAATAAATTCTTTTTCCCATTACTGATCTGACCAGTATGCATCTTTCAAAATAACTGCTATAAACAGTTATTAGCTCTCAAAGTTTTAAATTTCATAATATTTACCTTTTCTTGACACATAACATTAGTACATATTTATGGGTTGTATTTAAACAATTTGATAAATATATACAGTATACAATGACCAAATCAGGTTAGTTAGGCTTTCTATCTTCTCAAACATTAATAATTTCTATGTGCTCAGAAACTTCATTTTGAAATATATCATGGGTGGTTGTAAACTATAGTTACCCTACCATTCTATGAAACTCTAGGGACTAATTTCTCCTTTCTAGCTGTGGTTTGGTGTTCCTTATTGACCCTCTTCAAAGCCTGGCTTCATGATCCTTCAATCTCTAGTAACTACCACTTCATTCTACTCTTCTATGAGACTGACTTATTCTTTTTTTTTTTTTTTTTGGCTTCCCCAAGTGAGTGAAAATGTGGTATTTATCATTCTGTGACTCATTTATTTTACTTAATGTGATGACCTAGAGTTCTATCCATCTTGCTGCAAATGGTAGCATTTATTCTTTTCTACAACAGAGTATTATTCTATTCTATATATAAAAGAATAATATATGTGTTTTCTTTATCTATTCATCCATTAATGAACACCTTGGTTGATTCTATCTCAGCAATTGTGAACAAAGCTGTATTAAACATGGGAATACAGGTATCTCTTTGATATGTTCCCCCCTTCCCACGTGGATATATACTCAATAGTTATAGATAAATCAAATAGTAATTCTATGTTTAGTTTTTTGAGGAATCTCCATACTGTTATTTCCATAGTGGCTGTATTAATTTACATTCCTAATGGCAATATGTAAAAATTCACATTTTTTTCTAAATCTTTATTGCCATTTCATTCATTCTTTCATTTTTGTTTTTGGATAGTTATTTTAATGGGAGCAAGTTGATATTTATTTCATTGTGGTTTTGATTTTGCATTTCCCTGATGATTAGTGATATTGTGTATTTTTTCATGTACTTGTTGGCCATTGTGTGCATTCTTACAAAAACTGTATATTCAGATCATTTTTCCCCATTTAAATTGGATTATTTACATTTTTGTTATTCAAGTAACTTGTATATTCTGGATATTAATCACTTCTAGGTAAGTAGTTTGCAAATATTTTCTTATTCTACTGGTTGTCTCTTCACTCTGTTGCTTCCTTTGCTGTGCAGAAGCTTCTTACTTTGATATAATCCCTTTTGTCTATTTTTGCTTTTGTTGCCTGAGCTTTTAGGATCTTAACCAAAAAAAAAAAAAAAACTTTGTATACATGTAATCTAGTGTTATCCCTATGTTTTCTCTAGTAGTTTCAATATTTCAGGTCTTACATGCTGGTTATTAATCCATTTTGTATTGATTTTTTCTTGTGATAAAAGGTTAAGAATCTAGTCTGTGTATCCAGTTTTCCTAGCACCACTTACTGAAGAGCCCGTCTTTTCTCCAATATATGTTCTTTACATCTTAATAAAAAATCATTTTGCTATGTGTGCATGGAGTGATTTCTGAGCTCTGTATTCTATTTCATTGGTCTACACGGTGGTTTTTAAGACTTTACTTGCTGCTTTGGTTACTATGGCTCTGAGGTATGCTTTCATGCCTCCAGCCATTGTTTTTCCTCAGGATGCTTTGGCTATTCTGGGACTTTTGTGGGTCCATGTGAATGTTTGAGATTTTTGCTTTTTATTTCCATGAAGAATGAGTTTGGAATTTGAAAGGAGGTTGTATTGAATCTGTAGATTGCTTAGGATGGTGTGTTATTTTAATAATATAAGTTCTTCCAATCTTTGGATATGACTATCTTCTCCTTTTTGTGTATCCTTTCGACTATTATTTCATTGCAGTTTTATAATTTTCATTGTAGAGGTCTTCCATTTCCTTATTTAAATTTATTCCTAGATACATAATGTTTTTGTAGTTGAATGAATAGGATTGCTTTCTTGGTTTCTTTTTCAAGAAAGCTCACTTTTGCTAAGCCATAAACCCAGTAATCTGCCAGGCTACTTACCCTGGTTTCTTAGGCCCCAAGAATGTTCTCTTGCCTTTCTCTCCATCTAGACTTCATTCCCCACTGATTTTTCACATCTAAACCCAAGATTTTTGGGGGAGGTTCAGTCATCTGCCACTCCACACGTGTACTTGGTTTTCCCCAAGGCTACTTCTAGCCCTATATAGTGTTTTGAAAGTATCTATCATGGTGTATCCTGTGGAAAATGCGTGAGCCATTGACTTCGCTACACTGTGCTCCTCGAGGGCACACATCATGTATGATTCTCACTCAAACCCAACAGCACCTCTTCCAATCAATGTCAAGAATTGAGATGAAGACGAGTTGAGAAAAATATTTGCTAAGTAAATGGACACATGGGTTCTTGATAATATAACACACTGAATCCTAACCAAATAAGTCAGTCTTTAAAGGAAGAACTTGAGAAACAATTTCAAAATGTGAGTATGTCAGGGAGGAGAGAGAGTGAAAGACTAAAAATAGAGTCCCCAGGAGATGATCTCTACCAAAGGAGTACCTCTTTATATAGCCAAGTCACGGTCAGATGACATATATTTTGAATATATATATATTTGAATTTCTGAGTTCAGCTACTCAATATAGTTCTTACACCACCATGATTGCAAAGAGTTGAGGGTCAAGGCAAAACGAGAGAAAAAGCAAAAGAGCATAACTAACAAAATAGCCAAACGAAGTCCTAGCAGCCAAATAAACAAACAGTGTGTTCTCCCGGAATGTTTAGAGATCTTGGAGAGCAACCATGTAGTACAGAGCCCTGAAGCGGTTCTAACTTGCCACATCAAGCTTCTGCGACTGATTCACCCAGCCTTGTTCTGGGTCAGAAGGATGGCTAGGTCACTTTTTTTTTTTTCTTAATGGACAAACTGTTCTTGAACAATTTATAAGACATAAACAAGCTATTGTGACATACAAATTAAAGAGACTAGTTTTGTCCTCAAAATCCAGTGACACAGCCAAGCAAAAACAAACAATCACAACCAGGCAATCAGATGAGCAAACATACCCCAGTGCCCTTTGCTGAGTTTGCAAGGGTTTTTCTTTGCCCCATACCCCCACATCTAAAAGAGTTAAGTCCCACATTAGTAGGAAGGCTTAAGAGGCCTCAAAAATCCACTGGATGCTCTGTCAACAAAGAATTCAAGTTAAAATTAAAAAGTTCAAAAAGTAAGAGTTCTCTCGAAAAATCAGGTTTTGTCCCTAAGGAGGCTCTCCAAGAAAAATGTCATTCCTTGTATTTCATTCACTTTGCTTCCTTCATTTCCTCAGATTAGGAGGCTGTGATGGAAGACAATCCCAAATTGCACAGACTGGTGACATGTTCTGGGCAGAAGTTCAGGCACCTTGCTATTTTAGTAGACCTGATTTGCCTGCCCAGAGTCATAATTTAGCTGAGTGAAGAACCCATTCCCTCCTCCTGCTTCATTTGGCCAGCTGCCTCTGAAGGTCTTTCATTTCTGAGCGCAATAGATTTATTGCCCCCTTGTACTCCTCCAATGGTAGTTCCAGTCCTCTGAGTTTCAAGTTCAGTGAGCTCAGCCTTGGCATTCAAGGATTTCCTTACGTCTCATCCTTAAGAGCATTTGTCCTGGGCCCATTTGCCAAGGACATGGTGGCAGTTTCCTTCCTGGCACTTGAGTCTGTGATATTATGCTGATTGCTATAAAGAGACCCATCCTGTCAGTGGAGCTACCTCTCCAAGTCCTACTGGCACTTCCTTGGCTTAGCTGACACTAATGGTACAACTTCCTAAATTCACAGAATAATCAGCTCAGAAGGAAACTAGAACAGAAGAAGAGGGTTCACCAGTCCAAAGGGCAGCAAACACTGACCAATGGACCAAATGCATTCACCTTCTCTTGTAACTAAATTTTAATTGGAACACAGCCGTGTCATTCATTTACTTATGTCTATGTCTATGTTCATGTTCCAATGACCAAATGGAGTGGTTGTGACAAACACGTGGCCTTCAAAGCCAAAGATTATTACTTTTGGGACTTACAGAAAAGTTTGCTAAACTTGATATAGTCCACAAAATCATTACACAGATAAGAAAATTAAGCTTCAGTAAGTCTGTACATTATTCTTAGGGAGTAAGAAAATGTTTTGAAGAAAAGTGCCTTGAGTAATGTTGAGCATTCAGTGCTATACACAGTAAGTACTAGTTCTCTCTAGTATTTGACAGGAAATCTTACATTCCTGTCATTTGTAACTGTGCTGAAATGATTTTTTTTTTCCAAAGACAACATTGTCATCCTTGAGGAATTCATTTTCTAAAAGGGAGAACAGATATATAAACAAATACTTTCAACATAACATCATGTGTGTTAGTTTTCTACTGTTATTGAAGCAAATTACCACAAACATCATTGTTTAAAAACAATGCCAATTTATTAACTTACAATTCTATAATTTAGAAGTCTGTCATGTGTATCAGTGGAATAAAATCACATCTGCAGGAATGACTTCCTTTCTGGTGTTTCTACAAGAATCTCTTTCCTTGCTATACTCAGCTTCTTAAGGTAGTCCTCATTCCTTGGCTTGTGGCCCCATCCCCCATTTTCAAAGCGAGACAAAGCCTCAATGAGTTTGTTTCTCATCTCTCCACACTCCCTCCCTTTCTCCCACTTCTACTTTTAAGATGCTTGTGATAACACTGCCCACCCGCTATACTCCGGGATAATCTCCCTACCCTTGGTTGGCTGACTCACAGCCTTAATTCCATGTGTTCAATAAATCTCTCCCTCCCATGTACCTAACATGTTTACAGGCTGCAGAGATTAGGGCACAGCATCTTTGCAGGCCATTATTATGCCTGCTACAAAGTTCCATAAAGGAAGGAAGTCTTCACAAAGTGCTAGAAGGTTCAAGAGGAGGAAGAATTCATCAGTGTGGGGCAAGTGCAGACAAGAGCAAAAAGCTCTCTATTCATGCCTGTTGTGTCTGGAGCTCCCCATAATTTTCTAAGAAACTCTTCATACTTCAGCATATTTATCTAAATTTAAGCCTATTCCTTAAAATAGTTTCACTTTGTACTAAACATATTGTTCTTTTCTTTTTATAACTATCATCTTCCTACCACAAGCAGGGGGGGAAAAGTCTCTATTAGATATTAGGTTGAGGAATTTCAGCAAGTTTGACTTGGTATTTTAACTAAGCTAGTTACAAACTCTCCTCATGGGATTGCTTTTCTTAGCTCCACTTTATGGATAAGGAAAATAAGACTCAAAAAGATTAGGAGGCTGTCCATGATGGCCTACACCAGAACTAAGGCCTGGAGAAAGTGCATGTCTTTGAACCTTATAAAGAGAACTATAAATGCTAGTCCAGGGCTCGTGTGATGATTTACATAGCAAGACCTTAAAAAGAAAGGTGATATAATCTATTATATTGAAAAACATGAACGTCAGGCTTTAGCAAAAAAGGGTAGTGCTCTACACAGCATATGCCCAAGATGACCGAAATCATTTGAAATTTATTTAGCTCTTCAGACAAAAATATACCTGATGTTAAAAGACAGAAAGTTATGAGCCTCTATAGTTATGATACGCAAAGAAAATTAAATATTGTTCGGAAAACTGTAAAAGTTTCACAGAAATATATTAACAGAGGCATATCACTAGAGTATAACTTAATTTACAAATCCTCAGGCTTAACAGTGAAAACACAATAAAAATTACCTGATTTGAAAATCTGAGAGTGCCAAGTAACTGGAAGTATTCAAGTAGAGGCAAGAAGATTACTTCACAGGAATATTATAAAAGAGATTCAAGCTTTATATATGCAAAGAACCCATTTAATGGCCTTAAAAGGCCCTTTCAACACCAATGGTTTATGATTCTATGACTCAAAGTGCAAGAGACAATTAATGGCTATAGGAGACTCAGAATTATTTTTAATTCGAATAGTCAGAAAATACCCCCAGATGCCATGACAGGGCAGTTACCCTAACTGCAACAGGCACTTACTGGATTTTAACATAAAAAAATAATTCTCTAGGCAAGATCAGGCAAAGGGCAACCTGAAATGTAGACAGTATCAATAACTGACCCTGACTCCCACATCTTGCTGCCACATTGAAAACTGAGCTTGTAATATTCAGAAATTCCAAAAGAATGACATTCTAACTGCTAAGGCCATAATTCTCCCCAGGTCAAATGAATGTTCACACAGCAGTCTAAAGGGGAGTACCTAGAATTTGAACCCTTGCAAATTCCCCCAGGAATCTCTAAACTTGCTGCATGGAAGTTCACTTACAGGGTGTGCAAAGGCCTTGTAGGAAGGTCTGAAAACAAGTGAGAATTGTCTGACCCCACCATTGTTAACTCAGATGGACATGATGCAATGATATTTCTGAAATGAAAGGTGTACACATTTCCACCCTTTACAATAAAAACCAAGTAGAATACCAAATTACCAAGACGGAAAATTCCCACTGTAAACAACCAGAGCTATGCAGAAGAGAAAAACAAGACATCTAGTCACAGGAGCTCCAAGCCCTCCTATTAAAAGAAAATATACACACATTCCCACGCAGAACCCTTTCCTTCTGAATAGAGCTAAAGGTGCAGGAAATAGTTTGATAGAGACATTATATTACTTAGACAAAACTGAACTAGATTATCTGTTTGTTTATTAGCTTATGGCTTTAGGCACATTGTTCTAAACTAAGAGCTCTTGACATGAGCCGACACACACATTCTTTGGAATGAAGGCTTTTGTGATAGTATTTTATGGTACTTAGGCTCTTGAAAAGGCTTGTGAAAGCAGCCACACAGGAGGATTAAACCCAATCTTTGGGGCCACCTCATTAAGAGGGTCCGGTTTATTTCACACAGACTGAGCTAGGACATGTGAGCTTTTTTGCACATACCAAATGGCCCCAACTTATTCATTGTGGGATTTCTCATATTAACCCTCCACCCACTCATCTTAGTCACATGCCAAATACCAGATCCTGGGTGCCAATGGATGAAAATGAAATTGGGTACTCTAGAAATGGAATTCAACTAGGTTTCACTTCTGTCTGAACATTCTCCTGGCTTTATTTCCATTTAAATCTTGGTTAGGGACATTCTTAAAATAATGTTCCCAGAGCTTATCACACCATGATTCCATATTATACTAATTCAGTAGAAGCTTACAACATACACTTGGGTACTAGTTTTCTGTTTTGTCTTTTTTTCCTCTGAAAATAGACCAGTCTGTGTAACTCAGTCTCACCTTAAGCTTTCCTAATTTTTAAAGACTCTGTATCTCAATTTATACCAAACCAATATGGGTATAAATATGGAAAGACCACACATTTTTAGAAAGAACTCCCCAACAACTCATCCAAGGACTTAACAGCCCTTGTTTATCTGATATTTAAGGTATGGAACTATAGAATGCCTCTTAATCCTATCATTTTTTTTTAAAGAGAGAGTGAGAGAGGAGAGAGAGAGATAGAGAGAGAATTTTTTAATATTTATTTTTTTTTAGTTCTCGGCGGACACAACATCTTTGTTGGTATGTGGTGCTGAGGATCGAACCCGGGCCGCACGCATGCCAGGCGAGCGCACTACCGCTTGAGCCACATCCCCAGCCCTTAATCCTATCATTAATGAAACAGGTATAATAAGTATTAATATATCATTTTAGTCAATAAGCATATGTTGATTAATGCCCACATAATCATTTAAAACCTAGGATCCTAAATGTTTCATCAATTGTCAGTGTTTTAAAGGAAAGATTCTTTGCACTCAAACTTATAGAAACCAATGAGGCACACTTCAATACTTCATCTTTTTTTTTCTAAATAACTTTTAGAATTATTTAGATCAACAATGTACAGTAGAAAATTTGCAATTTTGAAAACGTTCTGTACTGTCCCAATATTTGCAACGTATGGCTATTGATCAATTGAAATGCAGCCAGTGAATGACAGGCTAACTTTTATTGTTTTATTACATTTTAATTGATTTAGATATAAATTCAAGTAGTCATACATGGCGACTACCATATAAGATCTCACAGATTTAGTCATGTTACATACATATGATAATTCATTCCACCCCATTCCCCCAAAATAATTCTGCTATAAAAGCCAGAGATCCAACTTCATCCCTTTTTAAAGAATTCAATAAAAAAAATAAACTTGATGAAGATTTTAGATTAAAAGCTGCAGGACTGGGGCTGTAGCTCATCAGAAGTGCACTTCCTGGCATGCATGAGGCACTGGGTTCAATTCTCAGCACCACATATTTAAAAAATAAATAAATAAATAAATAAATAAATATCAACAACTTAAAAATACATGAAAAAACTGCAAACATAATTATATAAATATATTTCCTTTTGCTTAAATAGAATAATGTCTTTTACTTAAATAGAATAATGTCTCTGGGGTAAAGAACCAGGCCTACTTACTCTCAAAGCCCCAAATCAAAAACAGTTGTAGAACCCATTTAATACAAGGGACAGTAATTACGACAATTTTCTTGGTATAAAGTGTAATAATGTAAGGAAAAAATTAACACATTAAAAAGCCCCAAGTGCCAGCATTGGCCCTGTATGGGTGTCCTAAGGACCAAAATACGTGAAAGCTGCAAAGGAAGCTCAGGAGAGCCTGGTACAGAATAGGCGATGAACAAAGCTGGCTAAATTTCCATTCTCAATGCCAACCAAAGGGAGAACACCCAAAGGGGCTGTAGAGGTGGGAACAGTTCTTCTCAAGTCCTGGCGTTGCCACGACTAGACAGCATAACAACATTTAATACAATTAAATAAGGCATATTGGACCCCTATGCATCCTCTTTCTTTTTTAAAGTTATTGCAAAGATGGCCAAGAAAATATTAAAAGAGACTCGCAGAGGAAGTATCAGACATTAATGGAACAAAACATACACGCATACATACTAAACACACAGCAACAGAGACAGCACAAATTAATGAGTAAATGTAAGTATATTCATTAAGTGGAATTGGAAAAACTGATTACTCATTTAAAAATCAATTTAGATCTTCACCTTTGACAAAATGAGTTCCAGTTTGATTAAAAGTTGAATAATTTGAAAATGAATTGAAACTAACTTGTATATGTGTTTAAATTGAAACAAACTTAAAAAATAAATACCCCTGAAAATAATACTCTCACCCACACATGATATATGAAGCATATATAAATTGGCCAAACATGCTAACACAACAATATACAAAGAATTAAAAAGAAAAGATTGAACAAAAGAATAATATGCCTGTGAGAAGCAAGAGAGGATCAGATTGAAGGGTGTGGAAATGGAAGAAAACCCAAAGATTACAGTAAACAGCTCTAGTACATTGCACCTAATTATGTTACTTTGTTTCTGTTCATCAGTTTCCTCATCTGAAACATAATGATGACCATTACAATTATAATTACAATAAAACAATACATTTTTAAAGTCAGTTTTAAAAAGTTAAAAAATGAAATACTAAAGAGAATTTAGCACAGTGACTGACTATATGTACCAAATATATAACTGTTTTGTGAATATATGAAAAAAAATGTTGCCACATTAAAGGTTCAAGAAAAATAGATTCTTATAAAATTAGCACTTATTTTCCAGGTGCTTTGGTGCAAGCTTATAATCCCAGTGGCTCAGAAGGCTGAGGAAGGAGGATCACAAGTTTGAAGCCAGTCTCAGTAATTTAGCAAGACCCTGTCCTTAAGGAACAAATTTAAAAGGGGTGGAGATGTGGCTCAATGGTTGAACACTGCCCCCACAACCAAAAAAAAAAAGAAAAAAATTCATTATGATACATATATGAAAATATAATATGTTCAATAAAGAACATAGCTATTTAAGTCTGGCTCAAAAAATGAAAGCTATAAATTAAAAATATCTGATAAACTCCAACGTTTGTTGGTGCACACCTGTAATTCCATTAACTTGGGAGGCCGAGGCGGAAGCATCACAAGTTCGAGGCCAGCTGCAGCAACTTCAGAAGATCCTGCCTCAAAATTTAAAAAATTTACAAACTGAGGGATGTAACTTAGTGGTAAAGTTCCCCTGCATTCAACCCCCAGTACTCCCCCCCAAAATAATAATAATACTATATGGATCTTTTATATAAAGTACAAAACAGACAAAACTAATCTAAGCTCTCAGAATTCATGGCTTTTGCAGGGGAAAGGGAAGACTCTGGATGACTGAGAAATTTATGTTTCTTAGTATGAGATAACTGTGTTTTACACGTAAGTGTTAAACATGAAAAAAAATGAATTAACTGTATAGTTATAACATGCATATTTCTATGTTTATTTCATAAAAGGTTTTTAGAAAATACTGAAATTGTAACAATTATCAAATGATGAGAGTATATCTTATATTTTCTTTAATCCAATGTCCTGTTTTTCCTTTATACTTCAATATTTTTGTGTTTTTATTAGTGCATTATTGTTGAACATAATAGTGAGGTTCACAAACACCAAGAACATAATCTGCTCCATTTCAATCCCAGTACTTCCCCTTTTATAATTGTTTTAAAAGGACTATGAGAAGTAAGGAATGAGAGGCAGCTCATCAAAATGCCTTGGGTTGCAAGGAAGGTCATCTAGTAAAACCACAAACTGACCTTTGGACATCTTGGCATTCTCAGAAGTCACTAGGCTAAGGCTAAAAAATCCTTTAATGGAAGTGAGGATCAAGTGGGAGAGAGGAGGGGAGGAAAATGGGAAAACTGAGGATTGAGGTTATCCACATTTTGCTACGGGCATGTATGAATCGACCACAGTTCATTCCAATTTTATATATAACTATAATGCACCAATTTAAAAAAATCAATAAATAAATACAAGGAAGACCAGTAGAATAGAGGAAGGCAATCAGGGGAAGGAAGGAGGAGAGGGAAAAAGGAAGTGGTGGGCATTGAGATGAAACAAACTAGGCTAGTATCATCTACAACTATAATGCACTAATAAAAAATTTTTAAAACACTCCAATGGGAACAAACTCACATTTCCTAAGGTAACTCATTCCGTCTTCCTGTCACTTTGTCATGAACTGCTTTCATACCTTGAATGGAAGCTGGTCTCTTCTTGAGTTCTGGTTTACTTCTGTTCTTTGGAGTCCTGCAAAGCTTACTCTGGGACCCCTGGTTAGCATCTTTCTAATGTCACATCATAAGAGATCTTTGTACCATACATCTCTCTCCATCTTTCCTGGCCTTCCCCATTAACCACATCTCTTTTACAGTGAAGTGGCCAGAACTGACCACCATGTATCCTAGTTGAAGTGCAACTAGGAGAAAGGAAACAGACATTAGGCTAAACTCCATTCCATTAATGGACAATCCTAGCTCTATATTGCTCATATCAAGTTCACCCAAAGAAAATATAACTAAGCAATTTCAATACCACCGACTGGCTCTTTATCATCTTAATAATGTTACTTATTTACAACACTTCACCAATGTTCCTTCAAAGTATAGATGTGAAGAAATAAACCTATATATGTGGCTTCAGAAATTAAGTACACATTTCCTGAACTGTTACCCTGCTTTATAAGTCCTAAATGAAGAGGCTGAAACTCTACTCTCTTGCCCTAGGAATAAAATCAATGTTGATCATAAGGACAAAGGACTAAGGAAAATGCTGCTCCAACACTAACCAGACCTGGAATATGTCAAGGTTTTTGCAAGAAACAAAATTTAGTTTTCAAGTTCTATCCTCTACAGGAAGAAATATTTAATCACATGATCAGTCATTTAAAGTTATCAGGAACTGAAAGTATATCTCAGTGATTAAGTATTTGGCTAGCATGTGTGAGGCTGAATCTCCAGGACTGCTAAATTAATAAATAAATCTTCAAAGGGCAAAGCAGAAAGAATATTTAAGGAGTATATTATTCAATATTTCCATATAGCATGAATAAAGCTGAATTTAAAGTGGACACGCCACTGTCAAGCGTTCATTGTAAGAAGACCTCTGAATAGTCTTGATATGTGCACTCCAGCCTCAGCAAGCCTAAGATTTTAAAATCCTTTTCTTATGGATTTTATCCAGACTAAAAACAACAAGAAAGCCTGACATATCTAAAAGTTGGTGTTGTTTTTGATGAATAGAAAGATGTCTGTAAATTAAAGAGGCAATTGTTCATTTTCTAAAAAAATTTTGGTAAACAAAACTAAAGTCAAGTTTACTCAATGTGCAGGAAACGAAACTGTCAATCATCTCTTCAGTACCATTTCCTTGAAGTAGACATTCCAATTTCATGCCAAATTTGTACAAACTTAAGAAACATGAGACACTATTTACTGAGATAAAACATAGACCTATAACCAGGACATTATCTTGATCTCAAAATGAGCAATCTCTAATGCATTAACCAATATATTATTACTAAGAGGAAAATAAGTTCTGTTAATCAGAACCAGATATTAAGGACCAGAACTAAGTTAGCTCTGAAATGATATGAAACCCAAGCTCTTCTTCCGAGTCCCGTTAGACTAGATAAGCCTAAACAATAATGGTTTCAAGAAATTTATTTTCCATGGTTTTAATTTTAAAAAGTGGAAGCATGTATAAAATAATCGTTTTGAGAAATGGTAGTGCTAACAAAGCAGGCTTCCTGGAAAGTCAACACTGAAGAGGAAACGTGTACTGAGCACTGGGAATTGGAACCAGCACATGAATTCTTCTCCCTCTCTCCATCCCATTAGCAGACTCTTTTGAGACACAATAATTAGGCAAGGTGTGTGAAGATGTGCTGTGATACCGAAGCCATCAGTCTCATCTGCAAAACTAACCTGGGGTCTCTCTCAACCAAAAAAGCCACTTACAGCTTAAACTTTTATCCAATGAAATCTCATACCACACTCCAAAGCCAAGCATAATTCCAGAAACAAAGAGACAAAAAAAAAAAAAAAACCCACCTAAGATGGCAAACTTCCTTAAAACATAAATTTCCTAACATGGTATTTGTTGTCAAGAAAAATGTTTTATATTCACTTCCCAAAGATTTAAATTGATAGTAGGAATTAAATAATATGATATCTGAGGTTATCTTCAAAATAATTTAAGATAAAGGAATGGAACAAGTGTATAGGAAGTTGTATAGGAATTAAACTGGCCATAAGTCAATCATTGCTGAAGCTGGTAATAAATTCATGAAAGTGCATTAAAGAGTCTTTGTTACTTTTGTATGTGTTTGAAAATTTCCACAGCAAACTTTAAAAACTTAAAAAGTTAAAAAAAATTATACAAATATGTCATGTATGTATTTTATATATTTACATATGTGTGTGTGTGTGTATATATATATATATATACATATATATTTTTTAAAACAATACTTTTATTTCACTTATTTATTTTTATGTGGTGCTGAGAATTGAACCCAGGTTCTCACATGTACGAGGCGAGTGCTCTATCACTGAGCCACAACCCCAGCCCCTATGTGTATATATTTTAAGTTTTGATAGCAACCCTTTCTACCCTGGGGCTGAGAAAGGTAAAACAGCTTCACTGTGTTCATCTCATTTCTCAGTTAAAATGTACTGCCCTTATCTTGCTTCATAAAATTAAAAAGTAGACATTTTTTCAGAAAGAAGAAAAAGTCCACCTTCACACTAGTTTCAGCCAATATGTTTAATGTTTCATGTAGGTTGGAATCACCTTAAAACCCTGCTGATTCTTTTATACACATATACAACTCAACCCATATCCCAGTTCTCTTTCAATTATCTCTTCAGAAGTTTAAAAAGTGCCTAGTGGATACATAACTAATAGTTCCATTGTGGTTCACACTGGAAACTGTTTGCATTGGAGATATAGCTTGTGAAGGCTGAAGTAACTGTGCAAGTACAATATTGACATTTGCCTAAGGAAATAAACCAAAAATACTTTATCTGCTGATCCACATATCAGGCCATGGTTTAATATCACTATTTGTATAGCATCAATTCAGAGAATGCAAAGGATAAAGGATAATACTGCCCAGATTTTAATTCTCAACTCATACCCCTGAGGAGTACAAGTGTTGGGAGAACTGATACTTAAGCAATGTGATTTCCAACATGGGAGCATGTCACAGGTTTGGATCCATCATAGTGTGAACACATAGTATTCGATTTTCAGTAGGGAAGCCACACCTAGACAAATTCTAGTATTTTTAAATGGCTTTTCCTCTCCTTATAAGGCAAGATAGAATGAGATTTGCACACTAATGTCCCTGTATCTCAGTGTGCTATTTGTCTATGTACAAGAAACTCTAGAAAATTACCTTGGCTAAATGTACACCAAGATGGCAAGTTTAGAAAGGGGAGGATGTGGGGTAGGAAAAGACATTGATGCCATAGGATTAACACCAGGCATTATTCAAATATGTCTTTTCGCAGAAATCCCAGGGGTAGTATTGTCCTGGCTCAAAGAGAAGACTTCAGCACACTCTGAGGAAGCCTGCTGCATTTTTTTTTTTTTAATCAGAACCAAATTCTGAGATGATTCCACTACTCCAGGTGTCCCACCCATGTGCACTCTGAATATTCCCTGAGAAAGTCAAATTGTAATGGTTTTCCAAAGATTGCCTTCTAGATATAAAATTCTGTGATTCTTAAATAAAATCCCACTGTGGATACCAAACAGTAATCCCAGAGTTTATGAGGAGTTAATACGATTACCAAGGCCACCTAGTCTATTGAAAGGACTAACTCCAACATTGATTAATTACCTCTAGCCCTTTCCTCAAAAAGACTGAGGGTGCAATTTAAGGCTACATCCTCTCTACAGCAATATTAATGGTAATGGCAGACTATTATCATGTCTTACCATATACCTGTCATCCTTGGACTCTTTAGGGGTTTCCTCCTTCTCTCAGAATTCAACAAGGACTTCCTAATGCCCCAGCTCCCTCTGGTGAGCTTACTTATTACTCAGTGCACTCACATTCCAACTTATAAAACAAAATTGGTTCAACCATCCATGTCCAAAAGAAATGCAATGTTTCTTTGAAAAATCATTAAGTGCTTTACGCTTTTAGGCAAGTCTACAGATATCAATCCTCATCCTGACTCCCTTACCCAAATGCCACTAAGAATTAACCAAGCTCTCAAGTCAACACAAGCCATCTCTTCTAACAATCTTTTGCCAACTTCTTCAAACAAATTATTTCCTTTTATTTTATTGCTCTCACAATGTAACATATCTGTCTCTCTTAAAGCAGAGTCACTTTATAACTTATAATCATACATACTTAAATGTAAGCTCCCTTATGACCCTATAACAGTTATTCAGACATTTTTGACCATGTCTAGAATAAGAAATGCATTTTACGCCAAGATCAAACACATTAACGAACACAATCATGTGTGCATGAACACAAACACACAAGCTAAAAAGTTTCTCCAAATAATACTTATCTTAACTACATGAGAAGTGTTCATTTTTGTGTGTCATATCACAACCCACTAATTTGATGCATAACATATTCATTGGCTGTGATTCACCTTGGTAACATTTCTGAAGTACATAGCAAAGGGTCTCTTACATGGTGTGAATAAATGCCAAACAAACGAATGAATGTATGAATGTATGAATGAATGAATGAATGAATGAGGGTGCCATTCAATAAAAACAGATTTGCATTTCCTTTTTCACAACCACTGTTGCCAGATATAGTCTTCTTTGTTCCCTGAGTAAAAATATATCTTGGAAAATATCATTATTCCCTTTACAGGTTAATCAGAAGAGATAATCTTCAGGTCCACAGTAGGTCATATTCATTTTTTTCCCCTAAATATTTTACCAGCATTGCCCCTCCCATTCTCCAATGAATATTATTAGGAAAGAGTTAATTTAAAACAAAGACCCACTATTACTGTTTCTGCCATATTCTATATTTTGCATACAGCAAGTGATAATAAAATTCCGTTGAATCAAGCCTCATATATCAATTACTTCACCAATGAAGGAAACCAAGGATTTGGCCACTTTTCTTCTGAGTGTGTTTTATTCATTCTAAACATCGATTAAGTTCTATTACCAGGATTGTATGTAAAGTCTAGTCTTCAGTTTCAAGAAAATCATTCTCTGGGGTATGTGTAGATTCCATTTTACATGAAACTTTTTTTTTTATTGGTTGTTCATTTAAGAGGCATTTTTAGGAACAGAGGACAATATATCTGCTCAGCACATTTTTTTTGCCCTCTTTGTGCTTGTCATGTTCACACTTTGCTACTCCCTAAATGTTATTAATAAGATACCATCAGTTTCCCAACTAAAAAGTTTACCTCTATAAACTTCCATGAAACTATCTACGTTGACAAAGTAGCACCTATGCCATATATTAAATGTATTTCACTCTATCCCTAAAATCTTGATTCTATTCTTGCTTAGAACTTGGAAAGACAAACGTAAAAACAGGTATTAGCAATTTCTGTCATCTCACTTGTAAAAACAATGTTTATCTAAATGCTCACAACTAAGGGAAGCTGATTTTCTGATAACCTATCATTAATATTTTCTAAAACACAGGACAAGCAGTTAGCTAATCCTTGTATATGATACATAAAACTGAAATTGTTTTCAAATAATACAGAGAAAGATTTTATGACTGAGCAGAAAAGTTTTAGTAATTAGTTTATCTCAAACTGTAAATTTCAAAAGTCCACAACAGAGAAAACCTTAAAAATTAAGTACTAAAAACATATATATATATCAAAAAGATGCATCGGAATCCAATTCAGAAAAGTTACTAAGGAATATAATAGCCTACGATGCCATCTACCAAGGAGAATGGCAGTGACTTTGGGTTTACATTGGTAGCTCATGCTTACCTACGGCATTGCTGAGCAGCTGACAGCAGAGACTAAATGGCTAATTGCCTGGGCTTGTATCCTGATGGTCACCTGCTAGCTACATCACCTTGGACAAGTTAGGCAACATTTCTGTGGCTCACTCCCTCACACATGAAGTGGGGATAGTAAGATCACCTGCCTTACAAAACTTTTATACAACCCAAGTAAATGAATGCAAATTATGCAAAACAATGCCTGGAGTATATTAAGCATTAGAAAAGGGGAGACCTTATTCCAAAACCTGAATTCATACTACCCAAGACAGAAACACGTGGAATGAAAAGATCCTGTTATGGTGGAACAAAGATGGTATTTCAGGTTAAGATGTGAGTATAATCTCTGCAGTACTATTTTCTATTTGTGACCCATAGTTAACAGTCCCATCTCCTCATCTATAGAATATGAAGAAACATAACAGAAGTACCTGTAAATTGTGGCAGAAATGCAGAGGGAAATCAAAACAACTTTTAGCAAAGGAATCATGGAAGGCTTAGGAGAGAAGTTACTATTTTGATAAATACTAGAATGGATACGTAGAATTAAAAATGTTGAAATTTTCTTCTAGATGGAGGTCACCATTTCAGTAAAAATACAAGAAAGGAAAAGATGGTGTGTCTTCAGAAAGCAACACAGTCTAATCTGGGCAGCATAAAGGGTGTAAAGTGAAGCCAATGAACTCAAGCATATCCAATCAACAAAAGGTCACAGTTTCCTGACTACATGAAGTCTTCTTCCCATACGCATTATGGATACATTCAAGATTACAGTAGAGCATTATCAGGATCAGGTAAATACTACAGAGGAAACACAGAGGAGAGTATTTGAAGAGCCATGGCTTGGAGAGGAGGAGTTTCAGAGTCCAGTAAGAATCTCAACTAGGCAAAAGCCAAAGAGATAGAGGAGGAATAAGCCATGAAAAACAGAAATAATGTAGAAGAGGTTGGATGTCAACATCTGAGGAAGAAGGGAGAGTCAAAGACGAACAACACGACTGGACAGTTTAAGAACTACATTAGAGAAAGAAACATCTCCTCAGTAAGTGCTGCTGGACAAATCAGATTGTAGCCCTGTTCTACACCCAAAAGAAACTAGACCTTTTTTTCTCATTAAAAAAAAAAAAAACCATCACCAACGGATTAAAAAAAACTTATTAAATATAAAACTAGAAATTGTGAAGTCACCAGAAAAAAAAATAGGGAAACTGCTTCAGAACATGGGTTTAGACAAAGATGTTGAAGCTATGACCCCCTAAAACACAGGACAAATAAATGAGAAATAGAATTATACCAAACTAAAAATATTCTGTACAGAAACATTAACAATGAACAGAGTAAAGAGACAACATAGGAAATAGGGGAAAATATTTGCAAACTCTTCATCTGACAAGGCATTAATTTCCAGAATGTATAAGAAACTGAATTCAACAGAAAAAAAAATCTAATTAAAAAAAATGGACCTGAGTAGACATTTCTCAGAAGAGTATATATAAATGGCCAACAAGTATATGAAAAAATGCTCATTAGCACTTATTATCAGAAAAATGAAAATCAAAACTACAATGAGTTATTATCTCTCCTCAGAATAGCTATTATCAAAAAGATAAAAAAAATGAACTATTCTGGTGAGGATGTGGAGATGGAGGAATTCTCCTGCATTATTGGTGGATATATAAACTAATACAGTCATCATGAAAAACAGTACAGAGGTACCTAGAAAACCAAAAATAGAAGCACCAAATCATCTAGTAATTCTACTACTGGGCGTATACCCAAAGGCACTGAAATCATATGTTTAAAAGAGACATCTGCACTCACATGTTTATTATAGCCCTGTTCACAATAGACAAAATATGGAATCCACCTAAGTGTCCAAAGGATGAATGGATAAAGAAAATGTGGTACCTGTACACAATGGAATAATTTTCAACCATAAGAAAAGGAAAAAATTCTGTCATTACAGCCACATGGAAAGAACTGGAAGACACTATGTTAATTGATATCGTCATGCACAGAAAGACAAACACACATATTCCCACTTACATATAGAAGCTCAAAAGTTGATCTCACAGAAGTTGAGAGTAGAACGGTGGTTACTAGAGCCTGAAAAGGTTGGGGAGGGGAATGATCTGGAGAGGGAATGTCTAAGAGAACAGGTGTAAAGTTGGATAATGATGGTTAACAATCACCGGGAAACTTCTAAATAGCTAATAGGATTTTCAATATTCAAAACACAAAGAAATAACTCATGCCTGGGATGAGAAATATGCCAATCATCCTGATATGATCATTATAATCATATAATTAAAATACTGAAATGTCACAATGCATCCTATATATAATTTCTATGTGTTGACTGTAATAAATATGTGTGTGTGTGTGTGTGTGTGTGTGTGTGTGTGTGAGTATGAGAAGGGAGAGTGCGAATCAAACCCACGGCCTTGTGCATACTGGTCAAGCCCTCTACCACTGAGTTACACCTCCAACCACAAAAAAATATTTACAATTATTATAAAAGAAACAAGTGCAGAAGGAGGTAGAACAAAGAAACCTAAAGACCACAAAAAGGTGGATCTACCTAAGGAGGAATCTTACACAACCAACCCCAACCTACTTTTGCAGGTTACTTCACACAAGAGAGCCATGCTTATGTGTGGCTGTGTGGGATGACTTGACCTCAGAAGTGAATGTGGAATTTTGGATTAAAAAGGACCAGAATTGGGTGTGTGGCGGGGGGGGGGGGAGTACTAAAGAGAGATATAAGACATTTTTTTTCTCTTTCCATATTGTTTATTGGTACATTATAGTTGTTATAATGATGGGATTTGTTGTTACCTATTCATAAAATAGAACAATGTAATTTGCCCCATATCACTCCCCAATACAACCCCTCCCCTCCCCTCCAATCATCCTCTGGTCCCTTCCATCAGAGATTTAATGAATGAATAAGGAATACAAAACAGGTGTGCATCCTAGGACACAGAACACCTCCATCTGAATAAGACAAGGAAAGTCCAGGCTGTGGTCTCCATCCCACAACATGAACCATTTGCATTATATAATATGGTCACTCCATCCTTCAGGGAGTAAAACAGGATCAATAAACAAACCCTTCAACATCAGCCATTATACACTCAAGACTCTGAAGGTGGGGGCAAAAAAAAAAAGCAGAGACGATATTTACTTACAATATCCAGAAGTACAGAGGGGGTGTACCTTGTCCAAGATCCTTTTCTTATTTGTTTTTCCTTTCCAAAACATGTCATTTGGGAAAGGAAAGGACTCTATCACCCCTCAACAACATCAAAAATGAAAAATAAACTCTTAAAGAATTGTCAAGCATGTTAGCTGACAATGTTTAATGAGCAGGCAATAGCCTGATTTATCATGCAGCAAGTGAGGTCTTTTGGGGGAAGAGAAGAACCAGAAGGTGGTAGGGATCCTTCAGCCAAACAAGCAGCACAGATCCCAAATGCTATCTATTTTTAAAGCCATTCTACACAATCAGACGATCTGCCCCTGAACAACACATAATATATGCTTGGCTTAGAGCAGCAGAAGAATAGGGAGTGATAGTCACTGATAACAGTAAGGAAAATTAACTATTGCTAAAAAAGCATCTCTTCTTGATGTCAAGACTTAAAAATATTACACTGAGTGCTCCTGGTCCCTCTTGAAGAGGGTCACAGACAAGTGGTATTGGCTTTAGACAAAGGTAGATGGAAGGCTCAGAGAGATCTGAAACCAGATGATAAGAATAATCCTGGAACACATGTTGCTTGTCAAAGAAAAAGCTTAAGGGTGATGATGGTGTGATCCAGCTCCTTCCTGTTCCTCGAAGTCTCATCTCATTCACCTCACTTGCTCAGTGCTCCGCCTTCTTCACTCTCACATTCTGAACCATGCCAAATACCCAACAAAACTACATTACATGAGTATTGGTAAGGATGTGGGGGAAAAGGCACACTCATACATTGCTGGTGGGACTGCAAATTGGCACAACCAACCTGGATAGTACTATGGAGATTCCTTTAAAAACCTGAAATGGAAACACCCAGCTATCCCACTCCTTGCTATATACCCAAAGGACTTAAAAACAGCATACTACAGTGATGCAGCCACATCAATATTTATAGCAGCACAATTTACAATTGCCAAACTGTGGAACCAACCTAGATGCTCTTATATAGATGAATGGATAAAGAAACTGTAGTATATATACATAATGGAATATTACTCAGCATTAAAAGAGAATAAAATTATGGCATTTGCTGATAAATGGATGAAGTTGGAGAATATCATGCTAAGTGAAGTAAGCCAAACCCAAAAAAACAAAGGCTGAAAGTTTTCTCTGATAAGCGGATGCTAATCCATAATGGAGGGTAGGAGCAGGCATGGAATGATTAGGGCAAAGAGGAGAGAGGAGATGAGGGGGATATGGGAGCAGGGAAGATGGTGGAATGAGATGGAAATCATTACCCTACGTACATGATGATTGCATGAATGGTATGATCCTATCTCATGTACAATCAGAGAAGAGAAAAATTGTGCTCCATGTGTACAATGAATCGAAGAATGTCCTGCTGTCATGTGTAACTGATTAGAAAAAACAAAAATTAAATTTAAAAAATTACATTTAAAAATGACAATCCTCAAAACAACTCCAGACTTTCCATTCCTTGACCATGTCATGTTTCCCTCTTGCTTCTGGTTCCTGCATAGATTATTCTCTGAATATTCCTACCCTTTTACCTTGTCCATTAACCTTTCTCACCTATAGCATCCTCAATATACACCTGTATCAAAAAACACAGACAGATCAGCTATCTGTCATTATTAAATACCATAATAGCTCCTCTGCTCTGCCTTCACAGCACTTGACAAGGTTTATAACTAAATATTTGCTTAAGCATTTGAACAACGCCTATGTTCCCAACAAAATTGGAGGCTCCAAGAAACCAAAGGCCTTGCTTATTTTGCTCATAATCGTATTCCCAGAGCCTGGAAAGGTTCCTAGGATATGGCTGTCACACAATAAATACAGGGAATATTATCAAATAAAAGAAAGTAAGATCACTAAGTCACCAGCCTTGTATTAACGCACAAAATCTGCTGAGCAGGTTATAGGACTGAGGCTCTATAACTCCGATCCCATGCACCATTTGGCCAGAAAAGGACCTTTTTTCTCTTATGAGACTTTATTCCTAATCATTTTGAGAAACAGTCAACTAACCATGTAGGAAACAGAAGCAAAAACCAGGAGCTACATCACTATCGCCACCTTAGCAACAATGAAGTCACATGACACTGTGTACTGGGATGGCCTGCACAAAACCAGGTCCCTAAAGCTTTACTGCAATATGTAGTCTTTATAGAAATAATTTTCCAAAACCTAGTGAAGTTGAGAATGAAATGTGCCATGACAAAGCACACAACTCCTGGCCACCAACCCTGCCAGTCCTTCACAACACTCCCAGGAAGATGTTCAACATAGCTGTGTTCACAAGAGCTAGGATTTGGAGGTACATGGCTACTTCGTTTTGAGGTATATCCCTAAGCACATAAATCAGTAAGATCCAATGGAGGGGCTGGGATTGTAGTTCAGCAGTAGAGTGCTCGCCTAGCACATGTGAGGGCCTGGGTTAGATCCTCAGCACCACATAAGAATGAAAGAAAGATAATGTGTCCAACTACAACTAAAAAATAATGCATATTAAAAAAACAAACAAAAAAAAAATCCAATGGGCACACTGGAACACTCTGCTGTGCTAGACACAGTAACATCCAGAAGGGCTGCAAGGTGAAGGGATGTTTAAGGGACTGTGCTCTGTGCTGACCATACAGACAAGTGGAAGTTAGTATTAAACTGTTTAATCTCATTAGTCATGGAAGAGCAGGGGTTCCCATTCTGTGGACAGGGAGTGTATTGGAGATACTCCAGAAGCCCTGACCCCTCACTGAGTATTATTTATGGGTGCAATTAAATATACTTTCTTGATATTTGACCAATATGTAAGGGTATATAATTGTTTTCTGATCTGTATTTTTTATAATGGCTTTGAACTTTCAAATTAGACAAAAACACACATGATATCTGATATCACATAAATCCCCTGTTAATGTGATCTATTACACTTAAGTAATACGAATTTTATTTACTTAAGACAACAAGACTATTCTAGGGGGAAAAAAAAGGAAATGAGAGGGGAAAAGGGGTCATAGGACCAGATCTACTGCACATTATCAAGATCTTTAAGCAAAAGAACAAGGAGGCCAACAGTGAGATGTAGACAAACATTCTGATTGTGAATTCTGCCCCAGCTTCTTGCTCACCAACTTAGATTCTTTGTGCTTCAATTTTCCAATCTATAAAACACAGAATATTCTAGCCCCTGCCTCATAGAGTTTACTGTGAAAATTACTGTATCCGAATACATTTAAAGAACTTGGAACAGAGTAGCATGTGAAATGAGGCTGATAAATGTTAGGTATGACTCTTATGTAAATTAAAACAATATTATATATTTCTAAAGATTCCTGTATATCTACAGATTATTCTAAGTACATTTTAGTAGGAACCAACAGGGTAGAAGAGAAATTGGAATAAGGAGTAAGAAAGAGGCAAAGAAAAATAATGAAAGAAAATAAAATCCAAAATAAGAAAGAAGATCCTCAAGAAGCAATAATAAGAATGTACCATGCTTTAGGTCTGATAGTTAACTCAGCCCAGTGGATCTGAGGTATGAAAGAGGAAAGAATAGAGATGCTCATGGAGTCCATAAGTGCAGTAGAGTAAAATACTCATGCTCCCGATTCTGAAGATCCCAGAACTACGGTGACTACCACCTCCTATGCTTTCAACCTCTTTCAGAATTCCCAATATGCACTAAATGAACTTTCATTTGACTGGTGTTAGCGCAAAACAAACAAACAAACAAAAAAAACTATCTTATCATCTTTGACTAAGAAAGTCCCTCAAGTGTGGAAAAACAAAAATTCAGACTTGCTCTGTGTTGCCTCAGAAGGCAAAATATTTAAGAAGACAGAATGCAATGTAAAGAGACACGTTTTCAACACTTGGTTCTGCCCAGTAAACAAATAGGCTTCAGAAGTCTTGAGTCACCTATCACTGTGAATGCAAAGCTGGGTTTATACAACCATGTATCTAGAAAACAAGCTCTAGCTGGGAGGCTGAACAAGTTAAGATCCAAGGTTTTTCAAGAATGCATGCTGCCGGGATTCACTAAGATTTTTATGAACATGAAAAGTCCGGGAAATAGTGAAAAAATGCATTTTTGATACCAATGTTGGAGGGGAACACCAGCATTGCCACATAGACCCTTGCCTCGTCCCAGTTGTAACACATGCAATAGAAATTTCAGGAGGTAAGATTTCTCCACAGTCTACCACCAAAGTCTTCTGAAAGTCTCAGGCAAAATTAACAGAAATCACCTTTCTGATGTGACCACATATTCAGGGCTATGCCAGGTTGCCTTAGCAAATGTTAATGTATCTGCCTTACTTCAAAACTTCATTAATATTTACAGAGTATCTATCATACATCCAGCTTTCACATAAGCCATCTCTAGTAATCCTCCTTCCACTACAAGGAAATGACAATGTGACCTCCATTATAAAGCCAAGATTAAAAAAGCTCAAAGAGGGAAGAGTCTGTCCAAATTTCCAAACTTCATAAATACAAGATCACAACTTGAACTCAAGACACCTGCTAACAAATGTTACAATCTATTCACAACCACTTCACATTGTAAAGGAATAATGCGAAACCAAATCCTATGACACTCTTCTTGGGACTCTATATAATATAGTCTCAGATATCTAGACTCCTTTTAAATCTTGAGTCAACCACCTACAAACTCAATCTGTTTATGACATTGAATGATTTGAGGATGAACCATCTCTAGTCTACTCTCCTATGCGGTCCAGGTTCAGGAATTCTTCTTTACAACATAGTACCAGCCATGAGAATTTGACACAAACAAATGAGAGTCAATGGGAGTAAATGCAATAAAGACAAGTCTCGATTCCAAACCAGGAGACCATGTTCTGATTCCCTCTCTATGGCCATACTGCTATGGGGGCCTGGGAAGGTCACTTTTGCTTTGGAATTTATTTCCTCTCTGTAAAACCTAGTGGTTCTCAACTCTGGTTTCACAGAAACATATGAAAAACATTATAAAGTAGTGATGGGCAAACCCACTGCAGAACAATTAAATTAGAGTCTCCAAAGGATGAAGCTTAGCATTTATATTTTATAAAATCTTTGCCAAAATATAGCCAGAGTTGATGGCATATATGAACTCTGAGGTTTTTCTCAAGAAAACGTAAGGTTCTCTCTTCCTGAAAGAATAAATGAATTAGGCTACTCAGGCCATAATTCCCATATTAGACTTTTTGACAAAGTCAGGTACTACATTCAGGTGGTATGGCTATAGACACATGTCAGACTTCCAAAATCCCCAATGCTTCAGAAAACATCTTTAATTAAAACAGTCATCAATGGAGAGATACCATCTGCTCTTCCACTGTTCCTGTGGTCACCAGCACCTGCTTTTAAGAAAACAGCTGTGAACATGAGAAATAATAGCAGTTCTATAGTAATAGCAACATTTCTAGAAAGCTTAGAAGAATTGGAGCTAAGTAGGACATGGAAAAAAAATGTAGCCACAAAAAACAATAACTGTCCCATTATACTCTAAACAACTTTGCTCTACTGCTAGATTGAAAACCAGCAAACAAGGGGCTTTTGAAGAAGGCAGAAGCCTAGGTGGGGCTTGGAGAATGGGAAGGAAGACAGTACACCAATGAGTAGATGACAAGTCTTGGAATGAGTACAACATTTCAATCAGTCAGTGAGAAATTCAGGACACTCAGGAAATGAAGTCAGAAGAGCAGAGGGGGGCTAAAGTTTTTCTAAAAATAAATGAAGACAAGTAAAAACAAGAATCAACAATAAAGATGAAAACCCATGAAAGCTTTTAGATGGCATTATAAAACCTGTCAATTCAGAGGATAGAGAAGTTAAATATCACACACTGTCACCAACAGGCCTCAGGATGCTTTTCAATGCATAATGCTGAGATGAACTTTGGTTGATGGTCTGACCCCAACAGGTCCCCTGAAACAGAATCTGGAGAGCAACAGAAAGAGACAAACATAAGAAAAACTGAAAGTCACCTGCTACTTTCACCAGATCATAAAAGCCATGTGAAATGTGAGCTACGAAATGTGGCCAAACCTGCATGCTCCATTCAAATGATGGGCAACACTAGCATACATACTAAGGGGAACTGCTTCTAGTCATTTTAGTGAAGCCCCATGAGCCTTGAGCTAAGCATTGGGGACAGGACTTTTCAGAAATTATTAAGTTCAAAGCACATGTGTAAGACCACTGCCTTGGAGCAGATGAGAAAGCTGTTCTTACTGAAAAATAAGAGCATGAGGTACAAAAGTGGCAGACAACACCCCCTCCTTGCCACATGGGACATGGGAGAAGTAAATTAAATAATTCATCATGAGAGAAGCCTTTAAGGATGTCAAAACTGATAGCAAATCAAAACATGTTCAAAGGACAAGGAATTCTTATCTCCTTACCCGACCGTGTAGTGTGTATGTGAACATGTGTGTGTGTGGTTTTACATCACTTAAGCTTATATCCATTTATTTTCTCATAGGCTACCTTCCTTTCTGTGCATAGGGCCAAATCCAGGAGGTCAAAAACTTCGATCCTTCCTTATTCTCAGCCCTTACATAGTGCATTATGGGCTGGGGTTATGGCTCAGCAGTAGAGCACTTGCCTAGCACATGTGAGGCACTGGGTCTGATCCTCAACCCCACATAAAAATAAAGTTTTTACGTCCATCTACTGTTAAAAATATTTTTAAAAAATTGTGCATTATGCATGATGGCTTCTCAAACATTGCCTGAATCAATGAATGGACAGATGAATAAATAAATATTACATTTCCTCACTGTATGCAAGTATCTTTCTTTCATAAGATCCTGATGACACTTTAGTCCAGATATACCTTCCTAATTAATCTATAATCAAAGGGACATAAATAAATTTTTGTTTTCCAATTTAGAATTTCAGTGCATAGCTCAAGTTATAAGACTGTTGAGTCCATAAGTGCATAAGTTTTAATTTCTCAAACTTTATCAACATATTTCTTAATCCTTTCAATGCATACATGAATAGATACAAGGCCATACACTCAGATTATCTGTATTTTCAGAAAAAAAATACAGCTCAACCATAAGAATGCTTTGCAGAACAAAATATATCATCCTTGTGGTTTGATGCATTGAAATTAGTTATTCTATTCAAAAGAAATAAAAAATGACTGAATTCCAAAGAAGAAATTTCCAGGTTGGAACATTTTAATGAAGGAAGGAAAAACACAGATTCTGAGCAGGTTTGAGGCAGACTCAAAGGCATATTTGAAAATTATGCACTGTATTTGCAGAGTGAAGCATCTCTACTTAAAGTACATTCTCTATACACATGCTGACAAAATTAAGGGCACACCATCCTTTGCTGAATGAGAGCTTATTAAAAGTGCTAGTGTGAGCCATTTCCTTTTGTTCCCTGGAGAAAAGCTAAGGCATGAAAAAATACTTTGTTAATGGATCATATTAAGCCTGCAAATTTAAAATTTTAAGTCAGGAAGATTGATAAATTCAGGTTCGGGTGGCAACAGAGTTCTTTCCTGTCATGCACATGGTAGAGCTATAACAGGAACACTTGTTTCCATCTTAAGGATTTGTAAGGATTGATACAACACCGAGATCTGGCATTGCTAATTAGGAATGTCAGCAAAGAAATTCTGAAGCTTCTGTAGTCAAAATAGCAAGAAAGGTACATGCGACTCATCCTTCCATTTTCTCTTAGCCAGAGGGTGAGATCATCACAGCCCTTTGTACTTGTTCAGCACTTTAAATTTCCAATATTCTTTTACCTAATAAGCCATTTGAAATGATATACCTGCAGGTCAACATTTTCCATCCCCATTTGATAAATAGAGAAACTGAGGTTCAATAAGATACATGACCTCTCTCATGTCATGGAACTTGCAAGGGATGAAGTCAGGCCTCAAGAACAGGCCAGCACAGTCATTTTTCACTACATAATGTGGCATTACTTTGCAGTTTCTCCATTCAGGCAAGTTTGCCTGTCCTGCATTATTTTCAATCATGAAAGAGAATAGTCATTTTGCTGTGGTGGAGAGTGGCAAATGAATGAACCATTACACGAAGCTGACCTTCGCAAGTGGTTTCTTCTTATTTTTGCAAGCATTATGTGTTCAGTTGTGTAAAGGTGTTAGTCATAAAACTACAAGAACGACATTTAAGTAATAAAAATCAAGTTCTGTGAGGAAAGATCACAAATATGTCTTCACTAATATGGCTTGTCTGTCGCCTCGATCCTGTCTCTTTTGGAACAGAAGAAAAATTTGTATTGCATAGAGTTCTTTGTATCACTTCTAAAAAATGCTTTTACAAATAAATACATAAACTTCTTAAGCAAACAGACACTGAACCTAATTAGCTGCTGTGACTTATCCACACTATTCTCCTTCTTTACAAAGCCCGGTGACATTCTCAGGCAAGGCATTACACAAGTTGATCGATTACCACAATGATGGGGTTATATAAAAAAAGGGATAGATAGTTTTCTTCTTAGGTTTAGAAATTCTTCACAATGAAGGTTGAATTTACGGCCACATAACTAACAAGAAAAGCCAAAAAAACCTACTTCAGGAAATACAGCAGTCACACCTCACTTGGCCTCAAACAACAGACTTAAGATGGGAAAAACATAGTTGAGTCCAGGCTGTGCATCTGTCCTGTTAATATGTATACAATGTTGGTTTTTGCAATAAGCCATCTGGTAGCTAAATACTGCTATCTAAATATCTGATTCTAGCAAGAGAGATAAGTGAGAAAAGACTAAGGGAGAATGGTAGTGTGGACAGTTGCAAGTAGGGATTGAGATGCCCAATCATGGATGACAAGGAGAAAGAGTAGTGAACATAACTTCACAGAGTGTCTCTGAGCCCTGACATCAGCCCTCACAACTCCCACTGTCCTTAGATTAGGACCCAATGATTCATCCCCATCTACCCATTCACCACGTAAACTGTAAACTATATCTTCCCTAACATTGTTACCATCCGTAAAAAGTCAGATTCACTGAAGATCCAGATAGAATGCATCTTCAGGAAGCCTTGCCTAATGTCCCTGATCAGAAAAGTAATATCTCTCTTTCTCTTTCTCAGCTGTTCCCAAAAGGCACTGCCTAGAGCTCTATTTTAAGTCATTTCCCATATTTTAAATTCCCACATAGAATTAGTAGTTTTTTTTTGATAATGGATATCATATCATGTCTTGTTTGTCTCTTAAAAACTTCAAATCATCTGTATCCGTGGTGGCTGGAATAGAAATTTTCAGTAACATTCCTTTAAGTTGAATTCAAATACTTAAAAGGCTCCTTCTAGTACAGACCATTGGAGATTTTTTTTGTGTTCAACTCACTTAGTCATTTGTTCATTCATTCAGTAAACAGCTATTACTAAGCACCTAGTGCCTGCCGAGCATTGTGCTAGACCCCTGACACACAATGATCCCCCAGGAAGTTTATAGCTGGGTTGGGATTTAGGCCAGTGATCAAACAATTACACACAACTGCAGTTAGAAACCACAATGAGAACTATAGCGGGAAGCTTTGGGGATGTGAGGACACTCCACCCAACGATAACATGGCACCTTCCAGGGACCAAACATCAGATCACAGACAACTGTGATTTAAAGGAGCATAAAGGCTGCTAAATGATGATAAGTGCCTATCCACTGTAGCTTCATTTTTATTAGAAATTCAAGGAATATTACAAAAGAAGTAGATATTCAATTCTAACCTCCATTCAGGCTTCCTAATTATATTCTGTTATATTCTAATACACTCCAACCTACGATGATGAAAGATTGGAGCTATCCTCCATCTGAATTCAACACCTGGTCTGGAGCATACTGATGGCTGACTCTGAACTCACCCATGTGTGAAAGACTGACCATGACCTCTGCAGTGTCAACCACACAGGGTCAGCATGTAAGAATTCAATGACAGCAAAGTGTAAATGGACTCTGAAAAGTGAATATCATTTGTACACAAAACAGCATCAACTCAAATGTCTAACATTTATAGATTATATATATAGACATAAATGCATTCATGTACATGCGAGCGCACTCACACATATAAAAAGAGAGAGTTGAGTTAGGTGAGTTTCTCCTTACAATTTCATTTCTGAATCACAGCAAGTTGTCAGTCTGTTACCCTTCATTAGACAAAATTTTCTGTGCTAGTAGAAGATGACAGGCCAGGGAGGTAAGGAAATACAGAAGCTGTTCTACTGGACTCTTTCTCACATCTGTAATAAACACAGGACTGAAATTCAACCCAGAGGTCAAGTGGGCCCACTAGATGAGGACACTGACTAATACAACCTCTGGTAAAACTAGTGTCAGCAGTGAGTACCAGGAAAAATTCCATGCTTTTAATGAGACCATGAATTGACATCTAAGGGAAATGGCAGCATAATTTTTACTTAATGTTTTGTCAGCAGTCATACAAGAATGAGACTTATGCAACTGAAACAGCATATTTACATCATGTTTCCTATATAAAGAAAGTTGATGCAAAATCCTAGACTGCGAGTCTCTTCTCTGTCAATCACAGAGGACTATAAGAAAATCCTAGAAGGAAATGCTGCTACTTTATAAGTAGCTGTAAGATCATTTATTAATGATAACATTTAGTAAGTGCTTACTAAGTACCAGGCACTATTAAAAGAATTTTAAATATAATACCTAACCTTCACAACAACGAAGGAAGCAGAAACTGCTATTATCCTCTTGGTGACAGAAGCAGACTGAGGGTCAGATTCGTTTACTAACTTATATAATATTACACAGATAGCATTTTCCAAGCACACTGAATAGCTGCCTTTTATCCAGCCTTCTGCTAGGAGATAAGGAGAGGTGAAGAAGGGGGAATGTCCAAAGGAAAGACATCCCTGAGCCAGAGATGAACCTTACACAGGTTTGACCTAAAGAACTTGAAGAGATGTTAAGACATGAACATAAATTACTATAATTCAAGGCAGAAATTTTTAAGTGCCACCAAAAATGCACAATTAGTTTCCATCTCTGTGTATGGCAGTGGAAGTGGGAGAGTGAAGATAAGATAAATTCTGGGAACAATAAATTACAGAATTAAGATGAATAATTCCATTCTGCCAACTTGACTACAAGCTAGTTGGGACTTTAGTCCTTTAGGAGAAGTCGTCAGCCTATGCATTCTCTTGAATTTGTTTTCCCTCTGGTTAAGCCAGTAACAAAGCCCAAACTAACTTGACATGAAGCTTCCAAGGACAGGTACTATATCTGTGTTGTATCCTTAGTACCTTGAATGGGGTCTGGTATATGGAGGTGCCAAGACTTCAAGAGTTAGGAATTGAATGAGTGAATGTGCTCATTAATTGAAAAGTAAGCAAAAAAAAAAAAAAAAAAAACGAAGACAGAAACATTAAACCAGGCATACATCGTTAAGAAACACAGACTATGCTGCCATTCCTACTGCTGAAGCCCTTGCCCTCAGGTGTAACTTTGCAAACACGGGTGCCAAGGGACTTTTGCTAGATAGCAGGTGGAAGTTCTGTTAACCGAGACCACACTGGGGACCTAGCTGGGCAATGATTTCAAGAATACCAACAGGCAAAACATGAACTTTTGTTTTATTCCCCACCATGGCAGGAAACGCAGAGTAAACCACAAACACTGTATTCTCTAGAACTTTCTGAAGAACTATAAAATAACTCATTTGCAGAAGTCGTTGATTTTGTACATGGGGACTGTTTTGTGAGATTGAGGAAGCAAATGATGGTTGACTTCCTGGAGTGAGTCATGGCTGTAACCCCCTTTGACTATATTAATAGAGCAGGGGGAAAATTTCCAGGAAACATCAATTACCACAACTACCAAAATAGAAAAGTTGGCTGGTGACTTAATCGCCAAACAGGGAGGGCTACTCCCCTACCTTCATCAGAAAAAGAAAACAATAAATCAAATTGATACAGTTAGAAGCGAGTTAACAGTATCCTTGAAGAGTTTGCAGAAATATCTTTTTTTGTAACTGAATGACCATACATACTCTGGGCTAATTATAATTGACCCAGAGTTTTAATGATACAATGAGTCCTCACAGAAATAGTATAATCACTACATGATTGATTCCTTTATTCATTACTTCAAAGCTTAAATTAATAGGTAATTTAGTGGGTACCTACTACATTTGAGATTCATATTCCCTAAGAAATGAGGAACCAGATAAGAAAGTAACAACTACAATAAATGTCAGCTCTGTGCTCACTGTTGTAGCTAATTCTCTTCCCCTTGTTTGTAGATTATGGGATATTAAGGGCCTAGATATTCATTCTGTTGTGTAGGAATAGGAACTCAGGAAGTATGACAACCTTAGGTCCAATAAATCTAAAAACTTCAGAGATTTCATTCCCACTTTAAAGGTATCCCATGTCTGCCACCACAGCTAAACCACTTCACAGATGGAAAACAGAGAAGTTGCAATGTGTGCATGCTCATGGACCAAGTTGCCTGGGTCCAAAACCTACTTTTGCTACTTAATAGAGAAAGTTATTTCACTCCTTGTGTCTCAGTTTCCCAAATTGCCAAGTGAAAATCAATAATAGTACTATTTCCTAGGATTATCATGAAGATGAAATGAGATTGTGTATATAGTGTATAAAATGTCTGGAATAGTGTCTAAAACAGTGCCCATTTTAAAAATCATTACTATTATTCTCATTATCATTACCTCAGTTAATCCAAGATTGAGGTTTTTTATTAGTCACAGGAATAGAAGCAGTTCCCCCAGTTGTACCGCTGTGACTCTGGACAAAAATGCCAACTGATCTCTACCTGTTTGCTCACTTAAAATCCATTACCATGTTCTGCTGCCCTGACCACAGGGACACTACATAATTCACCTAAAAGAATATTTATCTGAGCAATCTAGCTGGAACCTTGGAGATCTGCCTCCATTGCCTACTTGAATTCAGTGATACAGCCTGTGCATCCCTTCTCCACCAAACTACCTACAAAAAAATCTTCTAACTTAACCAGTTCCAAACATGCTTCTTGGCACCCATGTTCTGCACCTCAACTATCACATTCACTGCAGAATGGAATCTAATTAGAACAAAACTGTAGCAAGTACCAGTTCATGGAATCTGATAATAAGCATGCTGTCAATCTTCTTCAATATGTCTGTCACACAAAGCTATAGCCAGAAGACCTACGCTATGTTCTCTAACAGAAAATCACTGTGACCAGTGATATGGCAAGAGTTGAATAAATTCTGTTAAGTCCACTTCAAGAACTTAATGATACAGGAAAGACAGCAGAATACAACAGACACTAGTATAGCAATATGTAAAACAGTGGATGTGTAACCGATGTGATGCTGCATTCTGTATACGGGGTAAAAATGGGAGTTCATAACCCACTTGAATCAAAGTGTGAAATATGATATGTCAAGAACTATGTAATGTTTTGAACAACCAACAATAAAAATTAAAGAAAAATAAATAAATTTAAAAAGACAAATAAACACTACCCATCTTTTTTAAAAAAAAGAACTTGATGATGGGTAAATTATTTTAAAACATTAAGTGAAAAAAAAAACAATAAAATTATGCTAATCCCTGATTACATATCATAAAAAGTATAGACACATAAAGACTGAAATGATATAGAGAAAATGGAGGCTGATGAGAGATAGGATATGGTTTTATTTTTTTAAATATTTTTGTTTTAGATGTATACAATACCTTTATTTTATTTATTTATTCTTATGTGGTGCTGAAGATCAAACCCCAAGCTTCACAGGTGCTAGGCAAGTACTCTACCACTGAGTCACAACCCTAGTGTTTTTTTATTTTTTAAATGTATTTGTGTGTGTGTGTGTGTGTTATCTCAGACAGTTATCTATGCGCATATTTAAATGTACAGAAAACCTTCAAGTTTACTTAAAGTCCATAAACAAAAAAATTTCAAGATTGACATAATTGAAACATGACAAAACTTAAAGTGCATAGCAAATGATCCTCACAGCAGTACCTTTTGCTCTTGGAAGATAAACAGGCATCACTCACTTTGGAACAGAAGCTCCAAGACCCTTCCAGGCCCTCCAAGCCTGAAGCCTCTAGAAGCATGTGTCCAAGGCTCATTTAGCAGCAGCTTCAAGTTGCTCAGATCAAATATCATCATCTTAATTTCCAATTATCATCATGCAAACAGATGTATAAATGGCTGAATGAGGTAAAGTCCTTAATTTTAAACAATTTGTGTCTTTTTTTATTTTTTTTTTATTGTTGGTCGTTCAAAACATTACATAGTTCTTGACATATCATATTTCACACTTTGATTCAAGTGGGTTATGAACTCCCATTTTTACCCCGTATACAGATTGCAGAATCACATCGGTTACACTTCCATTGATTTACATATTGCCATACTAGTGTCTGTTGTATTCTGCTGCCTTTCCTATCCTCTACTATCCCCCCTCCCCTCCTCTCCCCTCTTCTCTCTCTACCCCCTCTACTGTAATTCATTTCTCCCCCTTGTATTATTTTTCCCTTTCCCCTCACTTCCTCTTGTATGTAATTTTGTATAACCCTGAGGGTCTCCTTCCATTTCCATGCAATTTCCCTTCTCTCTCCCTTTCCCTCCCACCTCTCATCCCTGTTTAATGTTAATCTTCTTCTCATGCTCTTCGTCCCTACTCTGTTCTTAGTTACTCTCCTTATATCAAAGAAGACATTTGGCATTTGTTTTTTAGGGCTTGGCTGGCTTCACTTAGCATAATCTGCTCTAATGTGTAGACACTCACACCAATTGGAGGAGGGGCAGAACAATTTGTGTCTTTAACTCTCACTATGGCCCCAGGTTCCAGGCTGGAAATCTTTTCTCTTTCCCTCTCTGATCATGCCTACTGCACCTAGGAGACAGCAGTGCCTGGGGCCCTTTGTGCCTCATGCCATAATCCCATCACAGTCACATGCTCTATTCGAATGACCTACCCACCCCATAACCCGTCCCACTCTGCTGCTCACCACACAAGACCCTCCTCATCCTCATCCCCAGCCAGTCTATACCTACCTACAAAACTCACCTATTTTTGCCTATTCAGGTCTATAATACATATTCTTTCTCAAAATCCCTTCTAAACTAAAAGATGTTCCTTCCAGTAAGTACTTTTGATTGGTTCTTTATTTTTAAAATCTCAACAGAAATATTTTGAGCTTTTCAAAACAGCAATTCCAGATTTTAAGGTACTGTTTTGTTTTGTTTTTTTCCCTAAGACAGTTAGCAGTACTGGAAAAAATATTGTATCCTAAGTAAACACATGCTTGAAGGAAAATTAATTATACATAGAAGATATCAAAATTAAACAAGTTATTTATGAAATAAACATGAGCACATTTCTCAAGTAATATCTCTTTGGTCCATTGCTGGGAAGAGAAAGGAGGATCTAAGGAGTGTTGAGACTGGGAAGCAAGGACCTGGTTCTGCATACTAACCTCCCAATCACTAGTAACAACTTTTCTCTCAGCCTCAGTTTCTTTATCTAGAGTGAAACATATTAAAACAGAAGATGGACTGGTACATCAGCCATGACCTTCAATGAAGCACCTATCTTCCCTTGAGCCAGCAGCAGGAGCCCTATTATTCCAGTCCTGGTACAACCACTTTAAAGTCAATGATGCTAGTGATGTCACCTCTGGATATTTCAGCTTAATCACCTGTAAAATGGCAAGAATAACTCCTGCCATTGACATATCAAAGAGTCCTAAAGATCCAATAAAAAAAAATGGCTGTAGATGTTTGCTGTGAATATAACATACCATGTACTATTAAAGGATTTTATTGGCTCCTGTCCCTGTTAATGTCAGGGACGTTAAACAGGTTTGAGACAGAGGAAGTACAAGAGTTCAATCTGTGGGAATGTCGTTCTAAAGGAGACCTGTGGCAAGGAGCAAGTCAGGGAACGAACTTGGAGAGAACAATAAACATTTCTGTCTCAATACAACAAGAAAACTGCAGACAACTGGATATTTGAGTGGGCTGTGTGAATGCCTGGAGCCTCCCGAAGCAAAGGTGCAAAATGGAAGAAAAATTATAGACATGGTGTCCTTAGATTGATTCTGATTGTTGTGCTGATTTACCTTCTTGGACTTCTCATTCAAAACTCATTCAGGTTCAGAAAGTAACATCTCAAAGAACATCTCCAACATCCTCAATAATATACAGAATTTCCATGGTTTACAAGTGAGATCACGTTATATAATGCCCTTTTTCCCTTATCCCAGGCAAGGAAAAAGTTGTAATAACACTTTATATTGATACAAGCATGTGTCTCCCGGCAGCAAGTCACACTCTATTATTTAATGAAACCTCACCTTACCACTGGGCACCAAGCAATGAGTCATTATTGAGGAGTTAGGTTAGTTAGAAAGAAAACTATAAAATATAGGAAAACTTGGGAGGAAAAAAGTCCCATCTGATAAACTCAACAGGGTCAAACACATACTTAAAGGAGGCAATTAAGACTACATTCTTCTACTGCTTAAAACAGATCATCTGCCTGTAGCAACCCATATTTGAATTTTTCCATCCCTCAAAGCCTAGTGAAAATGCTTCTTCCTGCTAAATCAGGATGGACTTGAGCCCCAAGTCTCTCAGTCAGATTAAATTATCCTTTCCCGAGATTTTAAAAAATTTAATGCAACCCTAACTGTAGTGTTTCACAAATTCTGTCTTTTCTTGAAAGTAGTCTTATATATCTACTTGGTAATTTCCTCTATCAAATGGAGGTATCTGAAGTTAGGAATTAACTACCTTTTCTTCATTCTTTTGAGAACATTTGTTCCTGACACAGCCCCTGAAGGAAGGAAGAACTTCATTACTGTTCTTTTTCTAGAACTAAATCTTAGTAATAGAGATTAGATGATTTTCAGAGGCCCTTACAGCTATAAAATCCAAGAGTGGAGAACCAGGAGGAATCTGTGACATTATCTAATTCAATCTCGCCACAAACTAAAAAAGGATGCCACCAAGCCTCAAGAATCCAGCCCAAGTGTTCTGGCCACCCTATGACACCTATGTAAACTGACAGTCCAGCTTATTTCCCCTAAATTCTAAGCCAGAACAGGACATTGGGATACATGTACTTGACAGATGACAATAAAACATTTAGCTACAATAACTACTACTTTGATACCATGGCACTGATCAAGGACTCATCTCCATGAAAATCATCTAAGGCAAGTGCTGACTGTGCTTCTCTACTGGTAGAAAGCAATTCATTAATGGGTCATAAAATCAATTTGGTTGATCTTCAAAAGAATTTTTATAAATAAAATACATTAGAAAAATACCAGTGTGAATAAGGAAGAGTTTCTTTTGTACTTCATATAAATGTGCATATGTGCATAAATATATGCAAATGTCAAAGTAAAATTTCTGTCATTTTTATAAAAAAAAGTTTGAAAGACACAGTGATAAATATTAACAGCTACAGAACTGATGGTTACACACTTCACAAGCAGATTAACAAGCAGGGAAGGCAAAGTAGGCTGCTAGCACTAGCAATATCAGCTCTGCACTATGCAGTCCTGTTCCTCCAAGGAGCAATCCAGATCCCCACTGGAAAGTCCAGGCACAAAGAGGTGCCATAGCCATCGCTCCGCCCCCTCCTCCCATGCTGTAGATTCCCAGTTCCTGTTTAAGGAGACAAAATTTCTTTGGTCCTCGCTTAGCCTCTTACCCTTTGCCTCTTTTCTCCTCTGAGATAAGTTTAAAAAGAGAAAAAAAGGAAGAGAGAAAGGGAGGAAGGCAGTCAAAAGAAAGGCTGCACATTTTTAGAGTTTTTTTGTTGTTGTTGTTATTCTTTCTTTTTTTCTTGCTCCTAAAGGTTGAGACCCAGACCAACCTAGAGGAGCTGACATATATGACAGTCCTGTTCCTGAGCACTTTCAGCAGACTTTCAGAATATTTTTCTTTCTACTTCCCTGGCTGAATGGCTGGGTTGGAGTAATTTTCTTCTTCCTGGGGTTGGTTGCTAAGAGACACTCTATTACTTCTCTTTCTCTTATGACCCGATTACTGTGATCAGCAAAGACGGCATGCAGACAACATCCTGACATGGCTCAGACGAGATCGCTGGGCCCAGTTACAAAATGATGGACTTTCTTAACCCTCTAAAAACCATCAGACCAAGATTTCCTAAGCTGTTGTTCACACAGAGTCAAAGGATTTCCACATCTTTCTTTAAAATGGTGGCTCTGATGGATCAACTATATCATTATAATAGCTGATGTGCATGCTGAAATCATTTTAACAAGAGCTATATGTCTCCTCCTTATTCTTAATATTTTTTTAAATGTTCCACAGATAACTAAGCAGACCTAAGCTTATTCCAAATTCATCTCCATCCTGGAAAAGGACAGATTAGTAAAGGAACGCTTAAATTCCTTTGTGGCCACAGATCCCAACTGCTATCTTTTCCCTGCCATACAGATCCCATCCTGTCTTTCTCTAACCCTATGTAGCTCTGGACGGAGCACCTTAAACATCCTGGGTGCCCAGTGGTGCTTACTGAAGGAAGATATAAATGGGTCCTTCATGTCAGCTCTCCATCCCTTATGGCTCCTAGGCAACCCTCCCACTCATACTTTTGGAAAAGCAAATAGAAAAGGTTACAGGTTCCTTTGTAAAGGTTCTAATAGCCTCAAAAGACAATAGAAATTTAATCAGCAAAACAACAAAAGTAAATGTGCAAGACAGTAACAAAGATTCTGGATCTGAATTTCTGGTATCATCATGGTTGATATTTCACTCATATAACTTGGAAGAGAAGTCAAACACTCATTTATTTATTCTACCATTTGCTCCATTGCAAGGTCAGCTTGGAAGAACTTTTCAAACTCTTCTGACTATAAGGCAGGTTCACATATGATCATATACAAAGACATCAGGCTTCTGTGATTCCACTCCTGATGGTTATCTACCCTCTTATTATTAGAATTTCATTCTTTCAGCTTAAGCTCTGGTTTCTATTAAAAATAATGTCCTCCTGGCAATGTTTCACTTTGACATATTTTTATCAAAGATTTAGACCTCCCTCCTTCTGATGGCTAGATAGATACATACAGATATTGACAGATATCTGTATTTCAGTGTGTGCACATTTAAAAATATTCCTTGTATAGACTTTGGAAGTCAGCCCATAAACATAGTAGAACAATCATCCAATCTGGATATAAAGATGGTGATAGTCAAATCAAAGATTCATTATTTATTAGCCACAATATCTTGGGTAACTTACTCATTATTTGTCTGAACCCAACTTCATTATTTGAAAAGGAGAAATGTTAGTACCATATTTCAAATACTGCTACAAAAATGAGATACAAGGTGCCTATATAAAAGATAGTAGGGTACAATGATATTCACAACAAATTGGGTGCTAGTTCCCTCATGAACTTTGTGCCCTTCAGAACATGAACATATACTTAGCTTGGGTGTAGGGGGAAAAAATGTGTGAGAATATCAGCCTAAGATGGGATAGTTGAAACAGCACAGGGTCAGCAGGGGAACAACTGAGGGTACACAGAATGGGGAGCCTATGACCCATTTCACAACCACAATTCACCATCGTTCATGGGAACAAGTTGACTCCATGCCTTCCAGGAGTGACCAGTTTTACGCAATTTCTGTAGCTGAATCATCATTTCATACAATTTTAGAGGAAGGAAGTAAAGATATTCTGTTCCATCAAATTGTTTTACACTTGGGGAAACTAACCCCACTGGTTTCATGACTTACATAGGCCCCAAGTGTGCAGAGAAGTAGCCTTTCCATTCAGCCACACGTCCCTCTGGTAGCTCTTGTCAGGTTCTTGGTTCCTTTGTGATTGGCTGCCACCTCCTTCCTAGTGCAGTTAAGGTAAAATTACCTTTATCCCGATAGTCAGTTTAAAGGGGAGTGAGAAAAGGCCTACCAATGAGCAGTCTGAGATTATGTGCAGAAAAAAGTCAAACTGTAGGATCAGATGCTAGCTATTAACCAGGAATCATAGCTCTTTATACTCTGCCTGAGAAACAAACAACAGGTGACACTTGAGTGGGGTTTATGCTTCCAGCTCACAAGGTACCCAGCTTCTAATTGCAAGCCTCCAGCCCTTCTTGCCTGATTCCAGCCTTGTTCTTCCTCCACTACCAACAAAATGCCCAACTAACACACTGGTCTGTTATCAACAACCATACATCCTGGTAGCTATTCCAGGAATGAAAATCTCTGGGTGTCCCCCAAATGGGCACAGGTTCTGTCTAAGATGTCTTCAATCTTGAGCTCATTCTATTGCTGGTGAGAGGCAATAATTACCGATGGAAATTCAGTCTGAAACTGACATCATTCCCACGCAGGTTAATTTCATCTGGGTTATATTCAACATAAAGAAAATGACATGTGATTAAACTGCTCAGGAAACTTGAAATTCACCACTAGTAAAATATGATGTCTCAAAAAGTACAAAAAGTCTCAAAAAAATATGAAGTATAGGTACTTAAGGACACTATGGCTTAGCTCTCTGAAAAAAAAATATTAAAAAAAAAAGTCAAGGAACCTGAGGGAGAGAAAAAGAAACTCTTAATTATGAAATGGTTCAATGAATTGAAAGGAAAATTCTGAAATAAATAAAAATCTATATTTTTAAAAAGTCTGAATCCAGGGTAAGAGAGGGGGTGCTCAAAGTCATCAATGAAGGTATAGAAGTGTTTCTGATTACTTTGCAGTTAGCCTTATCTACCAGAATTTGAGTTATGCCTCTGCCTTCTCAGGGTGCCATAGAAAGATTTTCAGAAGTTTAGGGTGATGATCTCACCAGTGCTTCTGCTCCAGATGTCTATAGATATTGAATCACTAGCATCCATTACTCTAACTGCACGTTCTTTACATTCTGAGTGGAACACATCATATAATAAACCAGGAAGATAAGTTTAAGAGTGCAATGACTGCTGCCTGCCACTTCATCATCTCAATGGTGTAGCTTGAGTTTTAAGATCTTTGCTTACTTTTTCAATTATCCTATCCTTCAGGCATGCTACAACCAGACAGTTGTGGCATGAAACTGGGAAACCAAGATAACAAGTCACTGGTATAGTCACAGAGTGAGGTAGGACAGAAGAGGCTGATGCCTAATGGATAAGACATCAGCCTTTGAATAAATCTGCTTCCTGAAAATTCCTTCGGTGTCCAGCCTCTTCTATCCTATTTCAAGGGAATGTAACAGATTATTCTACTTACTTAAAAACAAAGAATAAAAATTGAAGAGCTGGAAGACAATTGAAGCTCATGAACAAGCCAGAGCAAGTTGTTCAAAAAACAACAAAAAATAATCACATAGGTAATTCTGATAGTGTTCTTAATAATCTTATTTCCCCTATTACTCATTCTGAACTCCAGATTTCCCAATTGTTTCCTTAAAATTTGGATCAGGGTTCTAAGAACTACAACTTATTTATTCAGCTATAAACCCTATTTATCCTAATGGAGCTACCTAATCTAATCACAGGAACTCTTTAAACTCATTTTTTGACCTTCTTGCCCTAAGAGATCCCATATTATTTTCCATAAATAGTAAAGGAAATTGTATTTTTTTTTAAAAAAGATACATCATAAAAATAGTCAATCACTGGGGCTGGGGTTGTGGCTCAGCGGTAGAGCACTTAACTAGCATGTACGAGGCACTAGGTTTGATCCTCAGCACCACATAAAAAAAAAATGAATAAAATAAAGGTATTGTGTCCAGCTACAACTAAAAATATATATATTAAAAAAAATTTTAAATAGTCAACCACAATGATACCACACTGAGCAGTCCTCTGGGTAAGCCCAAGAAGCCACATGGAGGATGCAGAGGTGATTCTTGGCACCTGCACATTCACAAAGAAATTTTCTGAGTCTGCCATTCTCCATCTGCATTCCAGAGCATTCTGTGTCATTCTGGGTCCTCAAATTGAGGGTTTCCAGGACAAGGGAGAGTAAAACATTGAAGTTTTGGAGATCCTATAATGGAACCATCCAGTTTAAAGGGAAGAGGAGTCCAGGTGGTGATATAACAATTCTGAAAGGCTTAAGGGGTAAGAGAAATTAGACATGTTCTTTGCCACCTGCAATGGCACAACTGGACCAAAGGTAGATCTGGAGAACAGCATATTTCACTTAAATGTGAGGAAATAATTTGAGTCTAAACAAAACATGGGTAAAGCTATAAATAACACATGCCTCACCTCTACCACAAAGTCAAGTCAAAGTAAATCTAAGATTGTTGAAGAGGATATATCTGTACTCAGGGAACTACTGCTATTTGGTCTTTTGTCCTTTAAGTCAGATTGAGAGTCATTATTTTGCTTTAATTGTTACTGTTAGAATATAATGCCCACACATCTTATTAAATTTATGCCTAGACATTTTAAGGTTTATTCTCTCGGCAAAAGGGACTTTCTTCCACTGTATTTTTTTGAAGTGTTGTTACATTTATGAATATCAGTTTTCACAAATTTAATTTGAACTGTGCCACCTTAATAAAACTCCTAATCATGACTTACCCACCCAATAATCAACGAAAATTTCCTGTGTCTTGACCATGTGGTGAACTTAATGGTGAAAAGCACAGAGTCAGAAGCTCTCAAAGTCGAACAGTGTAGTTGACAAGGTAACTCCAGTGTTGCCTCACTGAAATGAGTACCTGCCTTATGTTTGTCTGTTTGCTTTTCGTTGTTCCTTTCCCAGAGATTTATAACTCAGAAGTGGAGACAGGAAGGGCCCATTTGATGAGGACTGGGTGACAATCACCAAGATGTGATCAGATTGTTAAGGGCTTTGGTTTTGCTTTGTTTCTTTTTTAGAGGGCAGGTGCTTGCAATTTTAAGTACTAATTAAATTACATGTAGAAATTATATATTGATAAGACTAAAAAGGTAGACTTCAAATCAGATTAAACTCCAAAAATCACAACTGTCCAGAGTCAAAAAGTACCATTTCTATTGGTTACACTAGAAATACCGAATAAGCCTGAAAAACAACTTCTTAGAGACGGTGGGACTCATACATCAGTAATGTGGTGGGCCTACCTAAATGTCATTTTTTAGAACTGTGCCGCTCAGAAACATCTCTGTTGTGGATAATTTCTGTAGATCACCAGATGATTCTTTACAGAGGGAGGGCAGAGGATCACCATTGACAGTTAAGGCCCCAGCAACATAACACTGGCTGTATTCCAGAAAGCTTATAGATTGTCAGCTCTGGAGTAGAAGGAAATTACAGTAAGGGACTGCACAACCTTTTCCATGTTAGCCGGGTCCTCAAGGAAAAAAGTCTATGGGTTACAACGCTGGCTATAGGAAGAGTTCAAGTTCCCAGATGTACACATGAGGGAGAAAGCCCAGAACTAACTGCAGGATGAAGACAGAGAAAATGGAGCACCCTCATTTTTGAGCTTCACAGAGATCATGATTCTATCTAGCTCTGTAAGAAATAGCTGTATTGGAAAAGGCACACATTTAGGGTTGTTAGTACTTCTTGCACTTTTTCTTTCTTCTTTACCAGAAAACTCAGTAGTCACAGTCTTACCTCTCCCCCAGTACATTTAGTTCAATGAGAAAATTTTGCAAAGTTTGGGAATGTTGGGAAAACTAGCAGGAGGAAGAACCTAACAATCATTTCATCAAGGAAAAACTTGTGGCTTAGGGTGTTAAACAATTCCACCAAAGACACAGAAGCAAAAGGTAAGTATACAAAATACTCAAAGACCCCAGTGAATGTCAAAGATTTCCAAGTACTAGGATATGCTAACATCAGAAAACAACCTATTTTTAGTGTGCGAGGTTGTTTTTGAGAATCATCATGCCATTGAACCAATGTTTTCCTATTATGGTTTTTTCCATTCCTCAGCAATTACTGATAATGATTGGCCAAAATATGCTCAACTAAAGGGAACACTAGTAGGTAGTAAGGTTGTGACAACCTGTTTGGGGAAAGGTCCACCTCTACCCTTTAGGCAGACAGAGGAAGAGAAAGATAAATGGGGAATAAAAAGGTAAATGCATTGGTCAAGGCCAGAGTAAAAACTGGTATCAGCCCCAAGAGAAAAATGCAGAAGTTGTAACTCTCAGCACTTATTGTAAACCACCAGCCATTCTCACTTCCCCTGACAACAGAGGTGACTTTTACCAGTGAGGGAAGAACTGGTTTCATAAACAATTATCAGAATAAGAAATAAGGGTGGAGTGCTAGGGGACCAAAACCATGGTGGATTGCTTTTCAACTAAATGATCAATGAATTTGTCCCTTCAGCATTCTACCAGACCAGTTCATACTAAAATCAAGTCGGCAATTATTGGTTGCATCAATGTAGCTGAATCTCTGATTCAGAAATACAAAAAGCTTAAGATGGAGAGAAATAAACTTGACCTGAAGAGTTAACTTTCAAAATATATAACCTGCTATATGAGCCAACAAATGAGCTGGGCAGAAAAGCAAAAGGAGATTTATTAGAGTTATTAATTGCCATATTATCAATATTATCATTATATAACACAGTAGCATGCGGGGAGCATTAGATGGTGTATTTTCCAAAGAGTTTCTGGCCAACTGGGTGAGGCAATGGCCTCCTTGAATCAAAACCTATTGCTCCTTAAAGCTTGCATAGCTGCCTTGATTAAACACAGCAGCAGGCTCCAGTTGAAGGGACAATTCTTTTTTTCAAGGGAGGTAGAACAGAGTAATTGCCAGATGTTTGCAATTTTAGCTATAAAAAGATGGCTGCTTTCCATTCCTGAGTATGTTGGATCTTTTTTTCTTTCTACCCAAGCTATTGTGGTTCACTAAAATAGGCCACTGCACTGATGAATCATCATTCAAAATGGCAATAATGGAAGCAGAACAAATATGACATTTTAAATTCACATATAAGAGAAATAAATTAAAATGTACAGGTAATAGTTATATGCTAAGCAACAGAAAAATGCTACAGTCTCAAAAACTCAATTTTGATTCAGAATCTGAGTTATGCTTGGATCTCCTCCTGACTACTTTCTTCCTATAGGACTAGGTGCAAGTAACTTCATTGTCAAGGCTTAATCCCCTCAACTGTAAAATGGGGTTAGTATCCCCACCTGGCTTCCCTTGCAGCAGGAAGAACCCATGCCCCATTTATCTCCATGTCCTACCTTGCACATGTGCAGCCCAGAGATGTGCAAATATTTGTTGTTGAAAAGGGAGGGAAAATATATGCATGTGTTTAGAAGACATATAACAATATGACATATCATGATAGAACTGTGTGTAGACACTATACATTATATTGTAAGTACAAGGTATTTTCTGATGTAATTATTAGAACCATCGCCATTGCCACAACCAAATATTCAGTTCTCTCTTCCAATTCTGTCTACTAAATTTAGTAAAAAGAGAATGGAAACCTGTTCTTTATTTAAGCAGCACCAATATAACTGGCTTGGGAGACTGGTGTCCCCTTAGGCAAGGGGTGTTATCTTTCTTAATGAGTGACTTAAGAATCTCTTTGAGGGTTTGATGACATATGAATCCTTTTCCTGGAAAAGACATACACATGGGCCAAGTCTGAATACAATTTCAGGAGATGGGCTAAATTTCAAGTATAAATCCCAGAAATGAAGAAGACCCATGATAAAACCCCTAAATAAACTATTTTTTCTGCTATTATGTAGTTAATAATATCCCTCACTTTGTCATTTGATATTTAGGAAAATTAAAGATTTAAAAAATAAATGACTAGTTATTAGCCTACTTCATATAATGTTCATCTACATTGTTAACTGCAAATAAAATACAATAATAAAAATATTACCTCTCAAAAAGATACTATAAACTCAAATCCTTCCTATTTCCACCTTGACACAGATGAAGTAAAATAGAGCTCTTTGCCAGAAAGATGTTATGAAAATTCAAAAACTAGACAGATTGATATGTCATAATTCTAGCAAACCAGTCCATCAGGCAAACCAGTCCTGAAAAGTCAAGCAACAAATACATTATCATAGTACAATAGAAGCATAAAACAAAGATAATCTTTTAAATTGGCAATATGAACTATATTTGGGCACCTATGATTTTAAAATCTGTGGATTAAAAAAAACTATGAATTATGACTCCAGAGGCAAAGTTGGTATTTTAATTTTAATCACAACAACAACAACAACAAAGATAGCAGTATCCATTGATCTATTCATTCTTTTGGGCCAGGTGCTATGCCAATCTTATCACTTCATTTAACATTCAAAACAATTCTTTGAGATATACATCTCTTACTTTAAAAGTGAGTAAAAATGGAAAGAGCTTAGGTAGGCACTCAACCTGGTGGGGCACGGTTCCCAAAGAAATTAAAGGGTGAAATCAATCAAAATTTGAACACAGAACTCTCTGGTGCCAGAGTCTACATGCTCAACTGCTGCCTCCCCCAATTTTCTCCTCTTTGCAATCTTCCAGTGTTATCTTGGCCCCAAGTAAACACTTCCTTCTGACTCCTCTGATGGAGTTAATCTAGAATTACTTCACAAATAGAGGCTTTAATTAAAGCTCTATAGTGTGAGTTAGACAATCATCTTCATATGCAAAGTTCCTAATGAAAATGTAAACTTCTTCAGGACTAAAATTTGCTTCTAATTTTTGTTAACTATTATATATAACCTTGTTCAATAAAATATCATGAGATGCATCTGAATTGGCCCCAATAAAGTCACCAAAGTTAAGTGTAGAGGTTGAGATATGGAAAAGCAATATCTGTCTACCAGGGACCCTATCAGCTGGGCATGAATGACACTTCATCCTCCTTTTCAATGGTGACATTTCTAGGTACACATAATATTACTTAAATGTTTCTTTTCCAGCAACTAACTATTATAGAGAAAGCACAAAATAAAACTGAAATAATTGTAACATATATGAGCAGAAAAAACTCCAAATTAAATATCATTTTAAGGTCAAAAAACTTGTCAGTGATAACTAAAAAAGTTTAAGCAATAAGATATAACAGACTTGCATTAATAGAGATATCAAGTGCTTATTCCATATGTTTTCTGAAATGTTTCCTTGGTAGTGACTTCTTGAGATCACAATGGCTGACTTATATTTTCATATATCATATGCATCCATGAACAGATGAATCCTAAATAATTTTCAAACATTACTTAGATTGCTAATTTTCAAACAGCTCTGAATGGCAACCACTGGGGGAAATACTACAGAGAAATTTTTCTTTCTTTTATTAAAAAAAATTGAGATTCAGTGTAATGTTGAGATAAAGCTACAGACTTGGATGGGGAGATAGGCTCAAATTACAGCTTTGCTCTGTGCTAGATTTTCACACTGTGTACATTAAACCCTCTACAGATGGAAGGGTGATGACATCTTTTACAGTGTGACTGGAAAGATTAGGTAAACAGTAAAGCAAAATGGACTTCAGATGCAAGAGAGACTAATAAATCCATGAAAACGTTTTTCAAATCCTTCAAACACTGTTGCACTAGAGAAATTGTTTAGTTAAAACTCAAAATCAATGATTAGGGGCTGAGGTTGTAGCTCAGGGGTAGAACACTTGCCTAGCATGTGTGAGCCTGTGTGGGTTTGATCCTCGGTGCTGCAAAAAATAATAATAATGCTTTTTTATTATATAGTGTTTAGTTTACATTACCAAAACATAAGGGAAAATATTAAGACAGTTAAAAGAGGCTTCTCTGTTTATTAGCCTCATGGTGGATCCTCTGAATCTCAGATTTTTATTTGTGTCTTGGAACCATGATAATGTAGGAACTATAATGAAATTACAGGACACACTGGTGATAGAACTAGATATGTGAGAAAGTGCTCTGAAATTACTCACATGTATGCACATGTACACATACATATTTAAAGTTATAAATATTTCATAATAAAATCCTTATTTCTTTGCTTCCTGTTTTCTCAGGGTCACCCCAAAGTGTGGAGAAGTAAGAAACAGAATAACAACGAAAAAAAAATGTTTAAGTTGGCTCCATCTCAAATTCTTCAGGGTGTTGTGTTTGACTAGGTAAAAAGGATGACCTGAGATCACTTCAAGAGAATACTTTATTCCTCCTCATTGCCTTAGCATTTATAATGTACAGAAACATTTCATTCTAAAGCACAAGAGATGACTGAGGAGAGATGGCAATGATACTTGGAGCCAAAACTACAAGGACAGTGCCTCTTGCCCATACTCCTACATAAGTATTCCCTTGTTTGTGGGTCCTTCCACTCTAGCTACCCCACTTCCTGGAGCTATTCCTAGAGGTGCCCATGAGAATGTCTGGATCTACCCAGAGTGAAGTCATCCTACTCCCCCTGCAGAGCTGCTCCCAGGAGAACACAAGCACTCCTTGAGGACATTAGCAAAGAGCTGCTGAAATCACAAGGGTCACAGTGGACTCCGTTCTTGGCTTCTGTGCATGCTGTTCCTATTGCTTGGCATGTCAAGCTGTCCACTGCCCTTTTCTGACAAACAACTCATTCTCCAAGACTCAAATCAGACATCCCTTCTCAACAAAATTCTCCCCAGTTCTTCTCATAAAACATCCTTCATTATCTATTATGGTGCTAAATTTTCATGATGCATGAGCAGTGCCTGTTATGTGTCTATCTTGACCAGCAGACCAGCTATTCTGTTTGAAGACAACAACATATAAAACAATGCAGAGAGCAAGTCATAAGAGAGAATGATGAAAGGGCAAAGTGCTAGGAGCCCCGGGGCACCAAATCCCAGGGATTTGCACTCATCCATCCTAGGTGCTGTCCTTGGCTGTCTAGTCTCTGACTGAAGTAATTTTAAGGAAGGATTAAAAAAAAAAAAGTCAAGAGTATGGTGTTTTTTATTAACAGTTCTCTCCTTAGGTCAATCACTGTTTTAGGCTATAATTTCTTTATATGGTATATTTGCCCACAGGCTCAGGTGTCAGATTTATTTTTATAATATCCACAATACATTCATTTATAGATGATTTACTTAGACCTGCCATGACCCAAATTGACTGAGATTTCAGGCATTGCTACCTGAAGTAACACAAAAGCAAGTGCTCTATAATATAGAAAACTGAACATCTTGTGGGACACTCTAGAAGAATTGATCTTTTATTGTTCTTGTTTTAAATATTCTTTCTTCTGTGTGTTTTTTTGTTGTTGTTGTTGGATCCTAAATAAAAATCTTTTGGACAACATATGTAAACAAATGATGTCTGAGATGAAAGCTCAGAGAGAAAAGTATAACAATGTGAGACTGTTTTGAGTCCCTGAATCTCTACATTGTACACTTATAGAACTATCAAAAGAAAACTGTCCTTTCAGAGAGAGAAAACACCCAGAGGACCTAGAGAAGGTTCACAGAGCAGTGAGCACTGGTCCTTGGAGTGAATGAAGTAAAATAGTAGTGACCAAATTTGGGTTAGCATCAATCAGAGGACCTGGGAGTGTTATTTTGTTCTGTTTTGTTTTGATGCATATTTGTTAAGTCCACGCACTGAGATTCTGAATCTGAAGGACTGAGATGATATTTAGGACCTATATTTTGTTTTTTTAACATTCCTAAGTTTTTCTGAAGTCTGGTTAGCTTGGAGAACCTGTACTTGGAGATGCTGTACATTATAGCAGTGATCTTAAAACATACAAGCAATTGAAGTTGCAAAAAGATGGCACTTTAAGAAACTGCATATATTTCATTATCTTGCTGTTATTAAAATTTTCATTTTGAAACATAGACTCATAGAAAGTTCCAAAAATAGTACAGAACCCCATGTATAGTTTACTCTGGTTCTATATAGCTATAGTGCATCATCAAAACCAGAAAACTGACCCTGTTACATTACTGTTAACTGGACTTCTGCCATTGACATGGTTGTGTGTATAGCTCTAAACAATTTGATCCCATGTATAGGTTCTTGTAATTATCACCCCAGTCAAGATACAGACCTGTTCCACCACCAAAGTCTCCTGTTGCTTTCTCTTGATATGAGGGCTCACTTTCTATCCCACTCCTCCATCTCTGTTCTTTAAAAATCACTCATCTGTTCTCTAACTCTCAAGTTCTGTCATCTCAAGAATGTCCCATACATGAGATTATACAACTTAACAACCATTCGAGATGGATTGTCTTCTGTTCAGCTGAATGCTATCAAGATCATTGCAGGTTTGCTTATGTAACAACAGTTCTTTCCTTCTTTATTGATGAATACTACCATTCCTTCTGAGAACACACCACCAGATTTAAACACTTGCCCACCGGAAGACATTTAAGTTGTTTCCAGTGTTTTGTCATTATAGAAAAATAGTTGCTATAAACATTCACATAAAGGTTTTCATGGAAACATAATTTTTTTTTTCATTTTTCTGGGTTAAATGCTAATGAGTACAACTGCTGAGTCATATGGATAGTACATGTTTACTTTTGTTAAAAAATGGCAAAATTTTCCAAAGTGGCAATACAAATTACATGTTCCTATCAGCAGTGTAAGAGATGGTTCCTCCTCACCTATCCAGCATATGGTATAACTTTTTTTATTTTAGCTGTCCTAATAGCTGTGGTGGAATTTCACTGTGGCAGTATTTCATTGTGGCTTTCTATATTCTAATAAAGAACTAATGAAACTAAGCTCTGACCAGAACTAAAATATGCAGTTAACTACTACAATATACATTTATATACTTTAACATAAAGACAAAGAAGATCTCATCACACAAATCGGCATAAATCACTCACTGCTTTTGAAACCATGTAGGGGTTAAGAATCCATCATCTTATTAAGAATTCATGAACTCACAGGCTACTAAATGAATGAGATTTCTTTCAAAAGTACATTAATTTCTTTTTCTAACACATCTCATCCACTCTGTAGGTATATTTCTTCTATCACTGTAGTCTCCAAATAAGTTACCCAAAATGCATCTGTGACAAAGACAGTGGCCATCATGGAAGAAATCCACAGGTTCAAGGCTCAGCTTTACAACTTATTGTTCAGAAATACCAAATAAGCCACTTGGCCTTACTGAGTCTCTAAACTGGAACAATAACCCCTACCTGCACACAAGGATTCTCCGTTTTAAAACAGCATTCCTATACAATGTTCTAGCACCTCCTAGAAATATAATCAATAAATTAACTATTCTCATTTAGGAGACAAAGATTTAACATACCAGTTTCAGAATTCTATAGTTTATGATACTGAGGCATTAGGATTCTATCACTATTATTAGGAGTTCATAATATTTATCATTATTTATAGAAACGAGTATCAATAAAAATATATTTATATTAGCACATATTTATTAGTATTGTAGAATTTGTTTTATAAGTCAGAATAATTATTAGCAAAAGTATGTATAAGTATGCATATGAATTTCCAGTTTTCCCAGCACCATTTGTTGAAGAGGCTATCTTTTCTCCAATGCATGTTTTTGGAACCTTTGTCTAATACAAGATAATTGATATGGTATACCTTTTTTTATTTTAGCTGTCCTAATAGCTGTGGTGGAATTTCACTGTGGCGGTATTTCACTGTGGCTTTCTATATTCTAATAAAGAACAAATTAAACTACGCTCTGACCAGAACTAAAATATGAAATTTTGTGGGTTAGTCTCTGTATCCTCTATTCTGTACCACTGGTCTACCAGTCTGTTTTGGTGCCAATACCATGCTGTTTTTGTTACTATTGCTCTGTAGTATAGTTTAAAGTCTGGTATAGTGATGCCACCTGTTTCACTCTTCCTGCTACAGATTGCTTGCTATTCAGGGTCTCCTATTTTTCCAGATGAATTTCATGATTGCTTTTTATATTTCTATGAGGAATGCCATTTGAATTTTGATTGGAATTGCATTAAATCTGTACAGAGGTTTTGGAAGTATGGTCATTTTGATAATGTTAATTCTGCCTATCCAAGAGCAAGGTAGATCTTTCCATCTTCTAAGGTCTTCTTTGACTTCTTTCTTTAGGGTTCTATAATTTTCATTATATAGATCTTTTACCTCTTTCGTTGATTCCCAAGTTTTTTTTTTTTTTTTTTTTTGAGGCTATTGTAAATGGGGTAGTTTCCGTCTTTTCCCTTTCAGAGGACTTGTCACTGATAAAAAGAAATGACTTTCATTTATGAATGTTGACTTTATAACCTGTTACTTTGCTAAATTCATTTACTAGTCTAGAAGTTTTCTGGTGAAACTTACGGTCTTCTAGGCATATAATCATATCATCAGCAAATAGTGCCAATTTGAGTTCTTCTTTTCCTATGTGTATCCCTTTAATTTCTTTCATCTGTCTAATTGCTCTGGCCAGTGTTTCAAGAACTATGTTAAGTAGAAGTGGTAAAAGAGGACATCCTGTCTTGTTCCAGCTTTTAGAGGGAATGCCTTCAATTTCTTTTTTCCATTTAGAATGATGTTGGCCTAGGGCTTAACATAGATAGCTTTTATGATGTTGAGATATGTTCCTATTATCCCTAATTTTTCCAGTGTTTTGAACATAAAGGTGTGCTGTATTTTGTCAAATGCTTTTTCTGCGTCTATTGAGATGAACATATGATTCTTATCTTTAAGTCTATCAATGTGATGAATTACATTTATTGATTTCCGTATGTTGAACCCCTATCTCTCACCATGCATAAAACTCAACTCAAAATGGATCAAGGACTTAGGAATAAAACCAGAGACCTTGCGTCTAATAGAAGAAAGAGTAGGCCCTAATCTCCATCGTGTGGGATTAGGCCCCAAATTCCTTACTAGACTCCTGTGGCACAAGAATTAAAATAAAAAAATCAATAAATGGGATGGATTCAAACTAAAAAGTTTCTTCTCAACAAAAGAAAAAATCTGTGGGAGCAAATCTTTACTCCTCACATATCAGATAGAGCACTAATCTCTAGGGTATATAAAGAACTCAAAAAGCCGAGCATCAAAAAAACAAATAACACAATATATGGGCCATGGACCTGAACAGACACTTCTCAGATGATATATAATCAATTAACAGATATATGAAAATATGTTCATCATCACTAGCAATTAGAGAAATGCAAATTAAAACCACTCTAAGATTTAATCTCACTCCACTCAGAATGGCAACTATTATGAAGAGAAACAACAATAAGTGATGGCCAGGATGTCGGGGAAAAGGTACAATCACTCATACACTGCTGGTGGGACTGCAAATTGGTGTAGCCAATGTATAAAGCAGTATGGATACTTCTTGGAAAATTGGGAATGGAACCAAATTTGACCCAGCTATCCCTCTTCTCAGTCTAGACCCAAAGGACTTAAAAACAGCATACTACAGGGACACAGCCACATCAATGTTTATAGCAGCACAATTCACAATTCAACTATGGAACCAACCTAGATGCCCTTCAATAGATGAATGTATTTAAAAAATGTGGTATATATACACAATGGAATATTACTCAGCAATAAAAGTGAATAAAATCATAGAATTTGCAGGTAAATGGATAGTTAGATAAGATAATGCTAAGTGAAGGTAGCCAGTCCCAAAAAAACAAATGTTGAATGTTTTCTTTGATATAAGGAAGCTGACTCATAGTGGGATAGGGAGAGGGAGCATGGGAGGAATAGACAACCCTAGATAGGGCAGAGGGGTTGGAGGGGAAGAGAGGGAGAATGGGGTTATAAATGAAGTGAAATGTGATGATCATTATTATCCAAAGTACATGTATAAAGACACAAATTGGTGTGAATATAATTTGTATACAACCAGAGATATGAAAAATTGTGCTCTAGATGTGTAATAAGAATTGTAATGTATTCCGCTGCTCATATATAAATGAAAATAAATAAATAAATAAAGTTACATGCAAAGGGAAAAAAGGATATGTAAAAGTTTATAAAATGCTTTTATTGAACAAACAATATTTTATCATCTGATCAATATTACTTATTATTAATAACAATATAAGCCATGTTTATTATAGAAAGAAATACAGTCCATGAGGTCAAGGATTATTTCTGTTTTGCTAATTGCCATTACTTCAGCCCTAGAAGAGTGTCTGGCACCAAATCTATTTTATATAAATGGCTATTGAATAAGCATACAATAGTAAATTCCTTAGGGCTGTAAAGTATTTTATGTTTCAAAGACATTTTCAAACATATCATTATATTTGATTCTTAAAAACAATCATAAAGATAATTAATACTGCCAGTTAATTTATAAATTAAGGAGACAGTTGTGGAATAGAAGAGTATCATACCCAAGGTCAAATGCTAAAACTGATAATGTAAATGCCAGACCACCAAGCCAGTGCTGCACCATGGAGCTTCTGAATCTGATAAGGCCTATGACATTCTGGCATGATTTAACAGCATCCCAAGAACTAGAAGTTATTTTCTCTGTAAGAAGATGCAATGTAAGGATCAAATTAATACAATTAATATCTGATCCTTTAATAAATGAACAGCTTCTCCTTTTACCCCCTGAGGACCTGAAAATTAAAACCCCCATATATTGCACTCCATAGTGATAGATTAGGCCCAAGATGTTACTCTGATCCAAAAAAAAAAAAAGGGCATGCCAGTCAAACCCGAGTCTCATTAGAGACTCATTGTGACTGTCCTCCTGGTACACTATGCATAATTATAACTACCATCAGAGACACCTCGACCTCTCACTCCTGACTGCTCACAATTTAACAAGACTGTCAGGACTACAAAAATAAGATGGATCCCATTTGTATCTCCAAAGTCATAGACAAATGTCACCTTGCATGGGAACAAGGACTATAAGACTCCAGAGAGCACACAGTGAGTCTAAATATTTAGATATTGCCATGTTCTCCCACTGATGACTTCAGGTGTAAATGGAAAGAGGTTTCCTTAACAAGAAAACAAAACAGTACCAAACTGGCCTATGCATTTGAGACAGAAATAGTGAGTAAACTCCATTCTAAGTGATTGCTTTAAACATATTGCCACAGTGACCATCCCTCTCTCTTACATGCTACTCCTCTGCTAAACAAAACAAATGTGTACTGCCAAATCACAACACATGACTCTACATCACTATTGGCTAACTCTCCACCAAGTATCAGTAACCTAGTAATTGTCAATCTGAGGACCCAAATGTCAATCTTGCCTTAGCCAGTGGTAGTGATATAGTGAAAAGAGTACACCTAGGAAACCTGGGTTCTGGACCCAGTTCAGCTCCAACCTCTTGGGTAACCTCAGGAAAGCCTCTCCCTGCCATCTCAGTGTATGTCTTCACATCTGACAAAGGGAAGAACTGAACTGGACAACTTTCACACTCTTTTTCTGGTTCAACTACTCAAAGACTTCACAATTAGCACAGGAACAATGGCCCAAGCATGAAAGTATAAAGAAAATAAGCTCAGCTGTCAGCTCCATCATGGGGACTCCCATCATTTATGTTGTATCAACATTTTGTTATAAGTACTCTGCCAATCCCGTATTAGCAGTGATCTATAACTATTTCTTCTCCATGGAATGGATTAATAACCTCAGGGTAGCAGAAAGCATAGCAAGTTCTGGTAAACTAAATTCTAGCCTTGGACTCCTTTTTAATAAAATTTCTCTTGCCTCTCCTGGTCTATCTTTAAAAGCTTAGACAGAATAAGGTGAGCAAAGCTGGAAACAGAGGCCTAATTTTTATCATATAGAAGTGTAGAAGGTAATTTGTAGGAATAGTTTATGAAAAGGATAACCATTTTGAAATTAATTTCAAGGAGGAATCATAGAATAATAAAACAATGGAATTAAAAAGGACTTTTCAAGAAAAGTCCTTGAAAATCAGCTCAGAGTTCTAGATACTCTTTTACTACCTCCATCATACTTTAATAAGCTACTTTATTTTGGATATTCTACCAGTCAATGAAATGGCACCAATACCAGTTCTATGTACCTCAGAGAGTTACAGGAAAATTCTCTTCTGAAATTAAAAGAATGAAATGAAAGTGCTCAAGGAATTAGACAGGATTGTATCAATATAAAGGGATTCAACTGAAAGCATCATCTTCACCTGGGACCTGATAAATTCACTTTTCAAAAATCTAACAATATTTTTAAAAGGTATTTCAGAGATTTAAAAAAAAAAATTCAATTCTAGCTAGGTGTGGTGACACAGTCTATACTCCCAGAGGCTCAGAAGACTAAGACAGGAGGATTGCAAGCGCAAGGCCAACCTTGGAAGCTTAGCAAGGACCTCAGCAACATAGTGAGACCCTGTCTTAAAATAAAAAATAAAAAGACTAAAGAATGTAGCTCAATGGTAAAGTGTCCTGGGTCCAACAGACATTACAAAAAAAGAAAAGAATAAAGAAAATTGTCCATCCTAGGCCATAAGACAACTCCAAGTTTACAAACTTGCAAACATTACAAATCACTGTAGATTAGTATCTATTATAATGATGTAGTTTTTAAAAATCTCCAAAATTCAATCAACCAAACTATTAAAAGAAACAGTAAAAAAGAGTGGGAAGAGAGAGAGTAATTGAGATTCTAATTCCTAGAGTGATTGAAGTATAGGAAAACTCACAAACTTTACTATCTACCAAGAACAAAAGAAGAAATATTAAATTTTTGATGGTATAACAGTATATAAGACTTTGGTTTTGTTTTGTCTTGTTGCTTTTATGTTGCTGTTCTTTAAAAGCAAAGAAAGAACCCAGATTTCAGGATAAATCATATTAAATGGTGGTGCAGAAGAATATTGCTCTTTAAAGAATATGCATGTTTTCCTCATCAGTACAGAATAGAGGAATTGATGGAACAAAATCATAAATACAAACCAAAATAATTTCACAGAAAATGATACTGACAACTGACACTATAAAATCTGTAAGAAGATAAAACAAAAATAGCCACAGATACAGACAGACAGGTAAGTGAACAAGCTCACAGTATTAGACACAGAAAGGCATTTGTAAATGTTGAAGCATTTGAAGACAGCTGAGGAAACACAAATCTTTACAAAAATTAATGAAAAGTAGAGAACAATGGAAATAAAATAAAAGAATCTAAGGTGTAAAGAGCTACTAACTGGGAAAAAGCATACCCCACTTTTAAGTGTACCAAAGCCCTTTAGAAAAAGGTTATTAGCAGAATATCTTATAAAAGAAAATTACAACATATAGGTATCACATAAATATAAGTTGATGTGGAAAATGTGGGTACTTTTATACTTTCACAGTTAGAATTTAAGAAGTAGAAAGCAGACCCCAAAGGTTACAGGCATAATATCAAGGCGAGAAATGTAATTGGTACTGTGAAGGGAGCAGTGGTTAATCAACTGCTGGACTGCAAAGCTCCAAGAAAGGACAGAGTAAGATAAAAGGAAATGCAAGTCGTAGGTTGAAGCTGCTCACAGGAAGATACAGATCACAGCTCCATTTCAAAAATTTACCAGCCGCGAATGACAGAGACATCACCTCCCTTCATTAAGCTTCCATTTCTTTATGGGAAAAACAGGCTTCGTAGGGTTAGGATGAAAAGGCAATAACATAATCATGGAAGAGCCTAGTGCCTGGTATATACTACATGTTATAAAGGTGACAGAATAAAAGTAGGTGTGATAACAAAAGTCAAAGAAATGTGACAGTCACTGCAAGACATGGTATTCAGAATAAAGTCTAAAGGAGCATGGTATGTGTCTCTCATCTTCTTATCTCATACATGTGTATGTATTGGCCAACTTAATACAGAACCTGTAGTGCATAGCCTAACTCTCAGGCATGACATAACTATCATACCTGCTATGACTTCTTCACATTGCCTCCAACTTACTCTTTAACTGACCATGTCTGTATTCCTATTAGAAGGAAGTCCTTTTGAGTTATCTCCAAAGTTAGGAGACAAAGTAGCAATGTCAAGGAGTAATTAGAATAGGAAAATGTTGAGAAAACAAATGAGGAAGCCAACACATGGCTCCTCCTGTCCCCGTGAGAGCAATCCTCTTCCAGATCCCATTTCCAAGCCCCACAATCACTAAAGAATGATGAGTCAAAGAAAACCAATTCCACTAAGACCCTGATTAGTTGCAAAAAAAAAAAAAAATGCAGTCTCCTTCAAGGGCAATAAAACTTCAAGCACTGGTATGGAGAACAGAAGAGTGCTGTAGGCTTCATTTGCTGTTTTTCCAGAGCAAGTCTCTAAAGGTCTGGTCACCTTTTCTGGGGAAAGGACATCCAAAGATCCATAGCCACAGCTTCAGCCAAGCTGATGTATGACCCTCCCTACACTCTTCCTAGGCATTTGGCCACCTCACACAAGCTAGACGTCTAGACATCTCAACCCGGCTTCTGACATCAGTCCTAAAACACTAACAGACTAGCAAAGTATTTACTGGGAGTCGGAGAGAAATAGGAAGAAAAGAGAAAGACTAAACATTAACGCAGAACATGGAAAAGTCTTGGGAAATATTTCTAAACCAAACTTGCCAAAATGTTATCCAAGAAGTAATGGAAAAAATCATGGAAAGGCTAAGATAATCTTTTTAAAAGGTGAGATGGGGTAGAAAATAGGGACAGAGCAGCTGACTCTCCTTCCACCACCTCTTCTTTCTCAGTTTCTAGAAACATAGCATCCTTCTGTATATTAGTTATAAATTATGGTTTCATAGGTTTGAATGAGCTGCTGATATTGACTGGCAAGAATATGGTACTACTTCAACCAAGAAGTACAGCAGCATTTGCACTGCCTGTACAGTTTAACACAAGAGTGTGTGTACCCACACATGTGATGCTCACTTCAGGCAGACCTTCACACCCCACTCAGTGTAAACTGAAGGTATGATTATTAAAAACCCCTGAATCTAAGGCTTCAGTCAGAATTGCCTGTGAGCTTTAGCAAGTGAAAACCTCCCAGAGCTCTGAAGACAACTTCATCCTCCAGCAGCCTAAGGCAGCAGAAAGAGCCGGAAAAGGGAAAATAATTCCAGGCACTCAATTAGATTCACTTCATATGGGTTTCTCATCAGACTATTGCTTAGCAACAATTTGGAGCAAATGATCAATGGTGATGGGAAGAATTAGATGGTGGACACATCCCCACGAGACAGTGGGCTGAGATAGTGGATAAGGTAGCACAAGGACACTAAGCTTTGAATAAAGAAGCCATATTTGAATAAAGAAGCCATATCCATAGACATATAACCCTTGTGAGGGCTTATTCTCTTTGTTTCTAAAAAATGGATTGAGCCAGGTAATTACTGGAGGCTCATTAACCTTTGATAGTCCAAAAACTATGCTAAATACATTGTGAATTAATTTACAAGCCACCTTTTGGCCACACAACAATATACTATAAATCACTTCCATTATACTGAATTTTCCCATGGTGGACACTGAAATCTGAAATGCCAGCACTTACCCTCACCTCCAGGTTGCTTGTATGGGTTGTACTTGGGTTTTGGAGCCACTACCGGTGCAAACTTCTTGGGTGGCTGTTGTGTAGACACTGAAATACTGGGGGTCCCAAAAGAATGGGTGGTCTCCATCCGTGCAGGCACATGGCCAAGGGGCTCACCAGTGCTTTTGGGTGGCAGCCAAGATGGATGAGACATTATTGGAATCTGTAATAAAAAAGAAATAAACACAGTTTTTAAAGAAGCATGAAAGTGAAGGTGGCATACCTCACTTCACGGTTATTTCATCTTAATCCATGCCTAAGGACTTTAAATAAAGCTCTCTGGAAAAAAAAATTAAGAAAGAAATAAGAAAGGAGAAAGAATATGGAAAAAAGGAAAAACATGGGAGGAAGAGATATCATCAGAAAGAGGAGGAGGAGAGTAGAAGGGGGAGAAAGGTTGGGAGAAAAGGAGAACAAGAAGACAGTCCCTCATGCTGGAATATCTCCTCTCCAGTAATTATTTATTTCAGTATCCCATACTCTTGGAAAAGTAGATATGAAAAAAAAAAAATGTTCCTAACACGAAGAAGTTTCTTTGTAGGAAACTGGGGGGAAAGTTTCAAATTTTATAAATAATTTATTAAAACAATTATTATACCAATTAAATTGTGATACCTAAATGAGGCAATGTTACCTAAGTGTGGTTTTAAAATGTGTGGCTGGGAGGCAGAAAAACCCACTTCAATCTAATGTATGAAATATGATATGTCAAGAGCTTTGTAATGTTGAGAACAACCAATAAAAAAAAAATAAAGGAATCATACAACAACTAGGAAAAAAAAAAAAAAAAAGATAAGATCCTTCTTGCCTGGAGCACAGCCAGCAAGACCTCACCGGAGAACAGCCACCCAGCTGGGCCCTGAATGCTGACCAGAGGCTGAGCCTGAACAATGGCAGGAAAGTCACACAGGCAGAAAAATACCAGCAGTTGGTTTCATGTGACTAGAAAAGAAAGTAACTAGCAGAACCAAAACATATGATAGAACCAAAGTGAGAAGAGATTACGTTTATCCTTCAGGCATTAAGGAAACAATAAAAGCTTATTTTGGGAAGAGGGGCATGACAGATGTCTGACAGAACCCTTTAAAATAAGTCCCCTCCAAGAGCAGTTCTGCTTCCTACCAAGAACCACTTGGAGATGGCAAGGCAAGGGACACTGGTTGCCACAATGCCTGGAACAATTACTGGCATTTGGTAGCAAACAAATAGAATATTCCCATCTGTAATGCATAGGTGAGCCCTGAACAACAAAGAGATGTCCATTAAGAGCTATGCTCAGCAGACACTATGTTGGAAATTAAGGAAAAAACCTAACTTTATGTGGGGAACAACCAGCCCAGCCTGGATGTTGCTCTGATCATATTATATACATTATATGAAAAAGGGAAAGCAAAGTCTCCTCTGCCAGGATAAGCCAGCCACTCCTCCATGCAGCCTGCCAAGGAGGGCTCTCCAAGGCTGATTACAAGAGCTCTCTAGCATGGGAGGCCCGGAAGGTAACATGTACCCACTCCCAGCCCTAACCCACCTAGTAATTTATTAATTGAACTGAATTAATTAAGAGGACTACATGATTACCTCCAGATGTCTGTAAAGAGAAAGAGCAAAGAAAATGCAGGAAGAAAAAAAGGCCTCAGCACATGACATAACAGTAGAGAAATAGGGTAGAGGAGGAGAGTTGGGACACAGTGAAGCCCTAGAATTGACATCAGTGCACACGGAGGATGACCGGCATGACGCTGAACCCTCTCCAAGGCACCTCCATTACTGAAAAACTAAGATTTAAAAGATCTTCTCTGTCAACCAGTGAAACAATATTAAAGTACTGTATGCTGTTAACTGCTATTCAAAATGGGGGGGAAGGAATGCTTCTGTTCCCGTAGAAGGTCACTGAAAATTATATGACCATCTTACCAGGAGAAAAACACCTGGAGGTAGAATTTTGCCAGGAGAGTAGGATAACATGATCCAATAAGGAATACTCTGATTGGGAATCATGACACATGTCATTGAAGCCAGTGACCACACTGGTCTTTCCCTCTGGTACAGAGCCTTTATTTTTTTTTCTATACTTCTTTATGTGCATGTATACATGCATACTTAAAAAACTGCAAGTTCCTTGAAAGCCAGGAACCATATATTTTATACAATTACTAAACCACCACTAAGGTGTAATACAAAACCAATATAAAGAAACGACCAATAAATGTCAGTTACACTCTAGAAATCTGCACATTTGGAATCATTTGAGCAAAGCAAAATTAAGTACTAAATCAAGCCCATGTGTCAAGGTTGAGAAACACTGTGTGTGTGTGTGTGTGTGTGTGTGTGTGTGTGTGTGTGTGTGTGTGTGTGTGTATGCACACGCCTGCGTATTCATGCATTAGGGATTGAGCCCAGGGCCTTGTACATGCTAGGCAAGTGCTCTACCACTGTATATCCCCCACCCCAAGGAATACCAGGGGTATTTTTTGTTTGTTTTTAACCAAGTGTCAGTCTTCTACCAAATGGGGACAAAAGTAACTATTTTGCTTGCAACATCTCTAATGAGAATGTAAGTGAAGATTAAATGGGATCAAAAAATGTTCAAGTTTTAATGCACCATATAATTCTGTAGTATATATTTTAATTGTACGCTTTTAAAAATAGGTTAATATCATACTTATAACTTCTCTATAAAACAAAGATGCACATATCCAGAGCAATCCTATGTTACCTATTGAATATGTCACACTGGCCTTTCCAGATATACTACAGACAAAAATAAACAGCAGCTTCCAAGAGAATATATTTTTAAAAAGAAGGTAAACCTTAATAATCAGTATGCAAACCATTACCTCCATAGTTGCTTCAATTGGCCCAGCACCAAGAATTACACTGGCACTGCCTTCGTTGAGGAGGCACTTGAGGCTCCATCTCTGCCTCAGATGTTTGCAGATGCCCTTTACAGCATCTTCTCTTGCCATTCTCCTCCACATCAACAGTGAGCCAGAAACACAAGTCCCAAATGTTGTAATAAACTTTCATGACTCTGAACACTTGTTTCAGCCCTTAAGCAGAATATTAGCAATGCTGTCTCCCTCTCTTTACTTTGCTCCAGTTCAAATATCTCTGACTCTGTGATTATTTCCCTAACTTGCCCCAATAGGAATAGCTTAATCCCTTTTCTGTGCTCTTCTAGTACTTTGGGGGCTTTGTTTGTTTTTTAAACTTATAATAGTCCACAAGTAAGCAATTTATTTACCAGCCTATCTTCCCCAATAAGCTGGAAACTCTTGCATAGTAGCACTATACCAGCACAATGCTTGGCCAACAAGTCATTATAAGAATATCTTATGCAGAAGAGACTGAACGAATGAATACAGTTCTCCCTCAGTCACATATACCTGTCTAGAATTTCTAGCTCTTTGCCATAGGCGATACAATCATCTCACTTCTGTATCTCTGGATTTGGTGGTATAATGGACCATGTTGTTAGAGTTCCAGATATTGAACCATCTTTGCATTCCTAGAATAAATCCTTCAAAGTCACATTTTTGGTGTTTTGAAACACTAATGAATTAACTATGTGTTTAGAATTGTTGTACATATACTTATAAGAAGATCATTTTGTAGTATTTTTACCTCTGTTCATTTTAATTTTTTATTAGGTTTTGATATGGGGATTCAATAAACTATTCTAGACAATGGAATAGGATAATAATGACCTTGGAATTACCTGATCTTTAAAGGTTCATCAAGATTCAGTGTACAGTCATTTAAATATGAGAATATGACATCTTTTTAATAACAAATAATAATCATATAACTTCTACAATGGCAGCAGTCTTTTACTTCTTCTAAGGTGATTTTTCAGTCTTAGTTTTCAGGAAATTCATCCATTTCCTGAAACAAGCTACCTCTCAGTTAAAAATGATTTCTCCTTGACTACACATCACTTAGCTGCAAAGAATTACTTCCTCCATGTTCTTAAAGACATAAGCCACCCACTGTGTCCTTCATTTCATATGTGTGCCATGTTTCTACAGGTGGACAGTGGCTGGCACCCTTCTGTTACACATTCATCATATGGTACTCTGCCCGATTGTGTGCCTGCATCCCCAAGTGAATTCTAGAATCCTTGACAGCAAAGGTGATTATTGTTTGCAATCCTAGAGTCTAGTACATTATAGGTACTCAATAAAAATAATCTACTAATTTGCTAAAGGAATGATTTTATATGTTTATCAGTGGAGCTCCAGATGAATCAGAATTTTACCCTTTACTTGAGTGACTTAACGTCTGTCTGAGGAAGATATATTTGTATGTGTGTAAGGAATGAGAAAGAAGAGTATCATAGAAAACATATAGGAAATGCTGGTGTTTGTTACAGGAGCTAGCACAGGCATGGCAGAGGTAATCCTTAGCCAGAACTTCTAAAACAGAGGATCTGAAAGGTAACTGGAGCAACAAGAACAATGACTGGCGATAACTATACAGGAACAAAGCAAGGCATGTCTGAGGGTCAGGGACAGATCAACTGTCCTGAAAAGAAGAAGGTAGGGAAAGAATAGTTAGGGAATGATCTGAAAGAGAAAATTAGTTTCTTTTTAAAGGTCTCATGTAAATACATATGCAGCTAGAACTTTTAACTTTGAACAGGAATCTAATGAGAGTGAAAACCGCATGCAAAAAAAAAAAAAAATTAGTCCATGTGGGATGGACTCACGGAAGTTAATAAATACAGTCATATAGATGCAGAGTTCCTCTGGCCCCAGTTCTAGTCTCAGCTATTCCAGAGTGATGTTTAATAAGGGAAGACACTCATGAGCAAATTGGTCATCTATAAAGTTCCAAACAACTGATATTCTACAGTATTTTTCTTCTCTGAAGTCTTTATGTGGCCCTTCCATTTGATAAATGGATTTAGAGAAACCTGAAAAGTTTAATGACTGGATGAACAAGCACGTCAACTGGTGCTACTCGGCAACTCAGAGAGACCCAAGGTGAACACAACAAAAAAACAGAGGTAAGAACTGGTTTTGATAGACCAAAACTTACCCTGCTCTTACTTCCTCTGGTTCTAGATGGGTTTCACTCTAGGTTTATAATCATCACGAAAGCAAGAAGTGAAAGGGAAGATCCCCATAGAGGATCTAAATATATACAACCCCATCATAAGAGAGGAAAAACAAAAGCAATGGCCCTCCTCCAATCAAGATGCCTTCTGTGAAGGGAGGCTCAGAGCCGTGGCACCCTGAGCACCCATTTTTCCAGGTAATGTGCTAATGAAAGGCAATTAATAATTTTTGCTTATTACCTTTTCTCTGTTGCTCCTCTGTCATGGCCTTCTAATTATCCAGGAGGCACACAAAGGCCACACATTGACAACAAACAGCAACCATGCATTTAAGATTTGCTTTTTGTGACGTGATCGTCTAACGGCCACTCAGTCATCCCACCACCACATGAGGTAGCATTATGATTATCCACATTTAGCAAGGCAAGAAAGCAAAGCTGGGGGCTGGGGATGCTGCTAAGTAGTAATGCTTGCCTAGCATGCAGAAGGCCTTGGGTTTAATCCCCAGCACCACATGCATGTGCATGGGCACACGTACACACACACACACACACAAACACACACATGCACACACATACACACAAAATAAGGTTGGAAGGCTGTAAGTGGTTAAATGACTTGATCAAGGAAACAATTAATAAATTGCAACTAACATTTAAACACAGATTTTTTTTTTTACCCCAAATCCACGGTCTCTAGCAGCAGCAGATTTGCTTTATTATCTCCACTCCTACTGCTCAGATTCTACTAGCTGTGATGTGTTCCCTGTTCCATTTCCTCAAACCTAACCTCAGTGAGCCACACTTTAACAAACTGATGAAGCCAATAGTCAATAGACACAATTCATCAAGGCACCACAGAATGAGAATGACTAAAAAATGCCATAGGATGACCATGCCCTTCTCTATGGGCAGGAAAACTTAGGGCCACAGGTAAAATGACAGTTAATACTAGCAAAGCCATTATGCCTCTCTAAAGGTGTCATATGATGCCAGCTTGCTATCTGTCATTCACAAAAGCAGAACTAGTGTTTGGTCATATTGTTTTTTTCTCTTTTTCCTCCCAAGTTAATATTCTACTCTATAAGCATTTATATAGGCCACCAAAATTTAAAAAGCACAAACCATTATATGGTGTAACATCAGTCCTATAAACTTCAAATAGTCATTTTTAAAAGCTGCACACTAAACTCATATAAGATCTGCACACATATATTATTTATTAATTTATGTGCCAAGGAATGAACCCAAGGCCTTGTGCATGGTAGGCAAGCACTGTTACCATTGAGCTACATCCCCAGATTCTTTATGAATACATTCCGATTCAAGGATACAGAATGATTGACTTAAAGCATTTATATTAATCTCTAAATGAAATACATTAGTCTCTAGATCTTTCTTGGTGACCAACTCAAGGCCTGGCTCTTGGTCAGTATTGGCTGAATAAATCAATGGTATTGAGGGAAGAAGCTAAAATTAACACCACCATTTTGGCAGCAGAAGAACTGGAAGGGTGAGGAGCTGTGACTTAAACACAGGAGCAGCTGAGGGCAGATTTAACAATCATGTCCCTCAGCCACATTTTCTTCATTTAAACAAGCAGTAGTTATATTTTCAATAACACTTTTCTAAATCTTTGAAAGTTTCTCTTTAACTTTTTTTCTGTATATAAAAGTCAATACCTTCCTGGACTTTCAAAACTGCTTTCTTAATCATCTATTAAAATAGGACAATGTGCATTCTTCTCTGGGGTACTTCCTTTTCTACCTACTGGTATTGGCTGGAGGATGCAGCAGCTCCAGAATTCAGACCCATCTTCCAGTCTTAGCTCAGTCATGAGCATATAATGCAACTCCTGCTCTGAGATGTGGTGTATCTTTCTCTAGAAACGTGGTGATTAGGTTAGATGAGCACTAATGACAAACCTGATCACAAGCTTTTACAACTGTATGAAAGATTCTGACTTTAGAACTAGCTAATAATATCAAGCAAAAGTCCAGCCTGGAGATTTCTAATCATGTATAATTCTTTTAGCTCATCAGTGAGGAAGAAGGACTCTTTTTTCTTTTTCTTTTTGTGACACCCGTTTCCCTGACTCTTCAACCCTCCCCACTGTGGGAGGGAGTCTTGGATGGATCTCAGAGATTACCAAGGTATCAATCAAGATTTATTATTCACAAGTAAATAAGCACTTTAGGCAAACCTTTTTCCAAACGGCGTAGGTAAGTCCCTACCAGTGTAATTACGAAGCAGATATGCTGTGGCATGTGATGGAAGCGTGGGAAGACAGTGCTGAAGAATAAGGCAAGCTGAAAATTACACACAATTGTTAGTTGAACAGCAAATGTAATCACCCTTCCTCTGAAGCATTGGGTCAGATAGAGCCGGAAGGGCAAAGCAGGACCTGCCATGAGCTGAAAATGTCAATGTATTCACTCAACTTCTCTTTACAGACAGCTTTGGCCCAACACTGGCTAAATGCCCCACTCTCTGCATGGACAGCTGGCATTGCTCAGAAGGGGTAATGAGAGAACAACTCTAAGAAATGCCAAACCTTTATATAGGCTCTGAGAGACACTGGGAAAACTGGAAACAGCACTAGACTTAGATACAGAGGGCTTGGGTGTAATTTCTCGCTCAATCACGTATGGGCTCAATGACTTTAGTTCCCTGACCTCTTTGAACCTCAGTGCCTTTCCCCATCTGTAAACTAAAGATTAGATACCTGCTACCATTCCTTCCAACTCCTGTGTTCTATAATTCTCCTACTAATCCATAAACTAAGTAGGTTGAGGTTCCTTATCAAGCAATGTTTTAGCTCCTAGGAGAGGAGTGTGGAAAGAAGGGAGAGCAGGAATTGACACATTTGACCTGTCTTGCACAGTTAGTACCCACAGAAACGAATTCTAACAGTGTACTCCCTGTTCCTGGCAACACTGTGGGTGACAAGAACAGACCAAATAGATTGGATGATCCCTAAAGAACCAAAAAGCAGCAAAGAGAAGTTCCAGTCCAGACAAGTAGTTGTCTTCGATAAAAAAAAGTGCAACAGAATGGAGACATGCCCCTACACTGCACTTTCACTTCAGATTCACAATGTCACTGCAGAAGGAAACAATCAACCCTGACAGGGAAACAATAGCACTGGAAGACCAGGACTCTCCAGAGAAGGCTAAGGAGAGAGTGGAACGAATACTCACTAACTGGCCTTTTGTTTGCCACAATTTCTATTAGTCATGGAAAAAAAACAGACATGGTTGACAAGCGCCCAGATAGGTTATTCAGGAGGCAAAAGGTCACTGAGAGTCCCAGTGAAGAGAAACCTTAGGAACTGATACATTTCTTGTACTTTGAGCGCCATGTTCAAAATAACATGCAGAGAAGCTTACCGAATGTATCAGAGCAGTGAAAACACATCAGAGACTGCGTTCAAACTCAGTTTTTCTGCCTAACAGTAGCTTTTGCAGTGGGTGAGTTTTCCTAAGCAAGTAAAAACACTCCTTGTGGCTGGATGGACAGGATGAAGTAGATAGAAGGCATTGAAATGGACAGAGGAGTAAGAATCTGTCAAAAGAGTCAGCACCCTTGCCACTGAAAATCAGAATGGAAGATGGGTGACCCCAGCCTTATATCTTATGGCAACTGTTCTACTGGCCAAGTGAGCAAGAAAACATTCACTCTCTCTGTATCTCAATTTCCCCAGCTCTAAAATAATAAACAATTAGCAAGATGATCTCCAAAATCTTCTCCCATGACTATAATTTATGTTCTGTAATGGTATGACTTCTCTCAAGTGTGCTGAATGGGGTGGGGGGAGCTCTTGGGCTGGGGTTGTGGCTCAGTGGTAAAGCACTTACCTAGCACATGTGAGGCACTGGGTTTGATCCCTAGCACCACATTAAAAAATAAAAAATAAAAAAATAAAGGTATTGTGTCCATCTACAATTAAAATTTTAAAAAAAATCACTCTTAAGGACGTTTCTCAATTCTCTAATTCTAGCAACAGACTGCTTTTCTGTACAAGGCCAGGAGAGAGGGGCAAACAATGGCATAAGCTCTTCTGAGCTCAGTAAATCTACTTCTGAAAGTGGAAATCTGGATTTATAAAGATGGCATGCTGGCTGCCTAACACATAAAGGTTTTGCCCCTCCAAAAGAATGAGAAAGTGATGATGGGAAAAATCAACAATCTAATCTCTGAGGAAGCCTTAGTGGTTATCTGGAATCTTCTCTTCCTAACCCTACCAATAAGTGGGTAGGTCTGCAAGTTAATTGCTGCTCACTCGTCTGGTTCCCCTGACAGCTTGTTCAAACTCGTATTAACCACATAAACACTGTTTTAGTTATCTGTTTACATGTCTGCTGTGCCCATTAGACAAACCATGGAAGTTTACTAGCACTTGAGGGATGTTTTAATTACTCTTAATTTTTTAATAATTTTGTTTGTACTTTTCCTTTATTGCAAATTCACTCTGACATAACAGTAAAAATAAAGAGGATAGCAGAAAATTTTCTATCTTACATGTAACTGGAAAAAGTAGACAATTTGTTTTTCAGTGAAGATGAAGCCACTGCCGATGAATCTCAAGCCAAGTTTACTCCTGGCCATAATGCTGTGTTTATTCAGCCCATACCATTAAATGGAGTCAACTAAGAGTGTTCACAGATACAAGATATGGCCTGAACCACTACACGTGAGCCTTTTGAACATTATAGTGCTCACAAAACTGTCACCTGTCAACTATGCTGTTCATAACCTATGACACAACCATTGTGTGTAAATCATCTCAGAGCTTTTGCATTGAGTTTGAACATCATAATTTGAGTTGATATTATTGAATTCAGATATTATTATAAATTAAAATTTCCAGTTTAATCTGTGTCTCTAATTACTTGTCACCTTTAATTACTAGCAAGTGCTAGTAAATTTGTCACCTGTTAAAAAGTGAAATCAACTTCATCCTATTGTCAAAATATAAGAATATTGCTAAGTTAAATTTTTAAGTGCTCAGATAATGGAAAACTAAAGCAGGGAAGAGGGAAATACAAATTCTCAACCTTCAAGAACCACAAGTTAGTTCTAGAAAATGAAGACCATCAAATTCATGCATTATGTACTTTGAAATAATAACTGCTTAACACCAATCCAAAAGCCTAAAGAAATTATTTCTCAGTGTTTTAAATGGCATGAAAAAAGACAAATTTCTCATTAGAATGTATTATAAATTTGAATTATGTAAGAAAGGCTGTTTTTGCAATTTCACATTTAATAGAAAAAAAAATAATAGGAACCATTTTCAACTGGTGACCTTTTTCTTAAATCATGTTGGAAATTGTTCCACTTTTATTTCAAGATTTTGAAACAGAGACAAACTTTGGTGAGGTACTAACCAATGGCAGATGAGTAAAAATGAACCAGGCTGTTTCAGATCGCTTTCAGAATCATACCAGAGGATGCCTATTCCCTTTTAAATTTCTCTTGATGAGAGTATAATGTTGTGACTTCTGCATTTTTATCAACCACTGGCCACTATGCAATTAAAGAAAAACCCAAAATGCATAAAGTATATTTTCAATTAGCTAATATTCTGGAGGAAATACACAAACACATACACACACACACACACACACACAGGCTCGCACGTACCCACACACTTTAGAAATTTTTAAGCTCGTTACTCAACATTCACCAAAACAGAAATTTGACATCCTTGAAATCGAGTTGCAAAATTGTTATTGAAGGTATTTCTTCTAATGTGATGTTCAGGCTGATGTTCACCCACCACCTGAGAGTTCACTTGCACAAGTCCAATGACAAGGACATAACGCAGCCCTCCTAAGGCAGCCCCTTTCATAGCAGGAAAGTGATTACTGCTGGAGAGTTCAAAATAGCCAAAACCTGTTTTCCCACAGAGTCCACCTATTTGCCCCGTCTTTGCATTAAAGCAATCACAAACCTCAATACACAATCATCCTTCAGATATTTAAGGCAGTTTATTTGTTTCCTATTCAATTTATGTCCTTCTGTGTTTCAAGTTTCATCAGTTCGGTTCTTCACTTTGTATTTTCCCCACTATTCTTTTAGCTGTAGAACAATGACATTTTAAATCCCAAACCAGTAGCTTTCAAAGTTTTCTTTGATTAAAAAAAGTTTCTTCATGTCAAATCCAAAACAATATCCTAAGTATAAAATAAACAAATTGATAAAACCCATGATTTGGGCAGACTTTTTACATTGGCAGACTACACTGCAGTGGGGGAGAAGCATAAGATGAACTCCCCTAGACTTTGAGCCAGGTAGAAAACCCAGTGTCCTGAAATAATATCACAGCAATGATCATGAACAAAGGACAAAGATGACTTTTTTTTTCTCAGCTTCATTTTCCTTAGTCCCTTAATACAGGATCTAAGCCATCCTCAGCGCTCAGAAGTGATTATTATATAAAAAAAAGAAAGTAAGCTTAATGTTTGGTGAAAGTTATAAAGAGTTCAAGCGGAGACAAACTCTGACAATTCCAAAGTTAAAATGTGGCGGGGGGGGGGGGGGGGGTGTCCAAATGGACCTATTAGGGTGCAAGAATAAAGGTGAAAGGGATTACTGGTAATTATTTCACATTTCTGAATAAGGAGTAAAGGGAATAATTTTAGTAACATTTCAATCACTGCTTTCCACGGTTCCTTATAACTAGGGTAACCATACATCTAATTTATCCCTGCTGCTTTGGTATAATTATTACCAGTGCCCTTGTCCACAAGTGCATCAGTTTGGATGATAGCGTCCATAGTCACCCATTTACATCACCTTGGTAATGAAGTTCTGGTCACTTGGTACTAATGAATCCTTAAAGAGTCAGTCCATCGCCCAAACGTTCCAGACTTTGAATCTGTGACAGCAGTTGCTCAGAGGTCAGAGCACACAACACAAAAGAGCAGAGGAAGCTCTGGGGGCTTCTCTGCTGTAGAAGAATGTGCCCCCAGTAAGGAGGAAAGAATGGATTAAAAAAAAAAAAAGATTGTGCTGAAACAAAAGAAAGCAAGATATGGCAGAAATCTAACAGAAGCTGTTATCAACTCACCTACGCATCAACGTTCTCCTGAAGAAAGGAATGTCACCTTTGATGATAAAAATCAGATTATATACTTCAAATACATCTCTACCGAGTCTGTGCTCCCCTGTCCCCACCCAAATGAATAGTACCGGTAACTTCACAATATCTATTTTATTACAAAGTAAATGAACGATAAGTTAACCTGATTCTTAATTTGGAAGAGGAAAAAAAAAATGTGTCCAAATTTGTCCACTAGAAGGAAAGGGTAAAGCTCAAGGGGATTACTAACAATTATTTCACATTTCTAAATAAGGATTATGTAAGAGTTAAAGAAGTCAGAAAAAAAAAATCAATACAGGCTCATTGGTCACATCTCCATTTAATATATTTTAAATAAAGTAGTTTACATTGATTTCCATTGCAAATTCTACATGTGCATTAAAGGATAGGGAGGGGAAGTGCAGGGAGGAGACACGGGATGGAAAGTTAACTAGAGAACTCCCCCCAGAGATGGGAAGCATTGTTATAATATTCCACATATCCCTCTAGTACTTTCCAAGATATTTGAAACCAAAACAGCTTAGAATACACTCCCAGGTCAGCTCAGGGTCTTCCCTCCTTATGGCATTTTTCTGATAAATAGGAATTCCCCATAGGGGAAATTGTTCTGTTATATAATTAATTACACTAACTAGTGAAGACCTAATAGAAGACAATTGTTACTCCAGCCTCATGGGAGTTTCTATTACATACTTAGCTGTATAGAGGACACTCCCACGTGTGAAGGTCATAACATTTACTGTGCTGGGAATGGTGAATCAGTACTCAAATTTGCCCTGTCAACTAGGAGGCTGCCTTGCAAATGGGGTTTGATTGCAAAAGACATCCTTCAAAACACATGCAGTGTCTTGAGATTTGGAAGGCAATCATAAGATAGAGGCCATCTTTCCGCTGCTCTGGCCTGTTTGGAAGCATGGCTGGGTGGGAGAGGATAGCTGGGGTTTCTGCATCCATGTTCTCATATTCAGTCTTCAGCTTTGTGGTTATTCAGCAGCAGCTGTGATAGAGAGGGAAGTTGGACTCCATGTCTCAGGGTCAGTCCAGTTACCACCTTCCTAATCATGGCTTCTTGATTTCTGGTTCACAAGTACAGCAGTACATTCTTGAAAGAGGCCTCATGGCTTTCTCTTTCCTAAGTAAATAAAATGGAGTAATTCTCTGTAGTTCTGGAATGAATCCAGATGTAGGCTGCCATTAAGCATAGCATTTATGGGTTACTAGCCACTCAGCCTATAGTCTGCTTTATATAGTCTTTCCAATAATTTCAAAGCAACTGATACCCTGTATTAAATATCTTCTGCTTGAAATCTCTAGTTATTTGTTTTCCATAGTAAACCCTATTTAAAAAACTACTCAATGTTGGCCACATGCACCTCAGATAGAGTAATAATCTCCAGGATATATAAAGAACTCAAGACTCTTAACACCAAGAAACAAATAACCCAATCAATAAATGGGCTAAGGAACTGAATAGACAATTTACAGAAGAAATACAATTAATCAACAAATATAGGAAAAAATGTTCAACATCTTTAGCAATTAAAGAAACATGCAAGTCAAAAATACTCTAAGATTTCATCTCACCATAGTCAGAATGGCAATTATCAACAATAAATGTTGACAACGATGTTGGGAAAAAGGTTCACTCATACATTGCTGGTGGGAGTGCAAATTGGTGCAATCAGTATGGGAAGGAGTATGGAGATTCCTGAGAAAAGTTGGAATGGAACCACCATTTGACCCAGCTATCTCACTTCTTGGTTTATACCCAAAGGACTTAAAAAAATCAGCATATTACAGTGATACAGCTACATCAATGTTTATAGCAGCTCAATTCACAATAGCTAAACTGTGGAACCAACCTAGATGCCCTTCAAGGGATAAATGGATTTTTTTTAAATGTGATATATATATGATGGACTATTACTCAGCCTTCAAGAACAATGAAATTATGGCATCTGCTGGTTAATGGATGGAGCTGGAGAATATCATGCTAAGTGAAATAAGCCAATCCCAAAAAACTAAAAGCCAAATGTTTTCTATGATATTCGGATATTAAATCACAATGGTTGGTGGTAGGGGAAATCCTAAGGAAGATAAAGTTACTTTATGGAGAGGGGAGTAAAGGGAGGGGTGAGTTATGGGGATAGGAAGAATAATAGAATGAATCAGACATTATTCCATGAACATATGTAACTATTCGGCCAGTCTGAATCTACATTATATACAACCAGAAGAATGAGAAATTATACTCCATTATATATGATGTCTCAAAGTGTATTCTACTGTCATGTATAACCAATTAAAACAAATTTAAATTTTTTTTTAAACTACTCAAAATTCTTACAATTTAGTTTTCCAGTGGGCAATTATGTGATGTTTTATCAACAAAAAATATATTCAAATCATTCATTGTGCAAATAAATCCTGACTGACTGTGCCATCAGGACTGCCTGAGTTCTCTAGCCGTCACTTTGGAGAAGAGCCATGCCAGGGCGAGCACAGAATGAAGAGGAAGGCCAACTCTGAAAGGTCTCCCTGGTGCAGAGGAAGACAGTGGCAGCCTGAGAAATCTAATCTCAGCATTTCTGCCCCCAGCTCTATCATTCCCTGGCCATGACTTCCAATCAAGAAGAGGTCTATGCATGAAAGTCCCTTTATCTCTGACATTCCACAACTCTGAGTCTTGGTGCTCATGAGGGAATTTACTTGGATTTAAGTCCTAACAAAACTTCCTAAATTCTTCTGTTCCCTAAAACTGAAGGTCATGACACAAAGGTCACACAACACTGAGACCTGTGATAGTTAAAAAAGGAATAATACTCAGTAACCCATAAATGCTATGCTTTATTGCAGCCTACATCTGGAAAATCTCAGGAAAGAAACTCTAATATGATGGCTGTGGAGGTAAAAAAGACCAGAGAAGGAGCAATTTTTTCAGGGTTTCTGTCTTCTTTGAAAATGTTTGCCTTGGTATTTGAATGAAGTGCAACATATATGATACTGTCCTCTCAGACCAATTGATGGAGGAAAAAAAATATTTGGAAAATGCAGTCATGCTGAGATCTCACAAGAAAAAAAAAATCACTAATTTATTGAGGTCTCAGATTTTTAAAAAAATCCTGAAACTCATACAATAGACCTAGTAATGTTTCTAATCACAACTCTGACACTAGCTCCAACAGCAGCCAGAGGTCTGGGCCTATTGGTTCTCAGGGACCTTGATTTCCTCATCTGTATAATGGGGATAATAATCCCTGCCCTGTTTGCCACCCAGGGATATCACAACCAAGGGAAATGATAGATATGAGAGTATCTTGTAAATATCAAGGTGTACAAGTGCAAAGGACAAAAATTATTAATAAAGGAATTTCAAAGGCTCACTATAAATGGTACCTCTTAAGCCTGGAAGACAACAAGAAATATAACAAGTTATTTTACAATTTTATAACCTGGGGAAAGAAATGATGATCAGAATTGTGACAAACAATGATGTCCAAAAGAGAAGAGAAACCAGCTTGGCTCTGTCGTAACCGTATCAGTTCCTGTAGCATACACAAGAATGGAAAGATTGTAGGGAGGGGCAGGGGCAGACATTTCAACTGTGGCACACCAAGGACCTGGGGACACAACCCCAAGAGAATTGCACTTCTAACTTCACAGCACGTGTCCTCTAAGAATTTTTATGTGGCTTATGCAAGTTTCTCAGTTCTATCTCTTGGAACATAGAAATAGCCATCATAATTTAGGGAGGAAACAATATAGCCAGTTCTTTGATACAGGCTAGCTCTGGGTTTGCTCTTCTGGATGGACAGAAATGCAAGGCAGATGTCACCCACAGCTACATTTCAGGATCCAAAGGGCCCAGGCAGGTTCACATAATATTCACACAATCACTACCTTAAAAATTTCCAAGAGGAAGGAGAGAGGTACTCAGCACAAACAAAACTGCTCAGGTTGACAAAGTCAAAGGAGTCCCCAGCAAGCAGCCAGTCAGGGAGACAGGTACAAACTGAAACAAAAGAAACTGAATGTCAAGTCCCAGGGCCTTGGACACTAAGGTGAATGAAAACCTAGGATTTATGAATCAAAATGGCAACTTCTTGGTCTGTATCAGGCTAGAGATATCATAGGGCACTAAGATGCCAGGGACAGGGAGGTCAAATAAGAGGGATAAGTTAACCCTGCCTTTAATTCATACAAAAGGAGACCTCAATAACAAGCACATGAACCAAACCCACGCATGTACCCAAAACAATTTCAATTGTAGTTAGGAAAATGCAACTTAAAACCACCAGAAGATACTACTTTTTCACAATTTACCATAAAATTTAGAAGATTTATAAAACTTTCTTTGGGAATGGCTATGCAGGGAAACTGACACAATGACGTAATTCTCCTCTATTTATTGGATATGTCACATACCATCTACTGATGTTTCTGTCTATAGCACTGGAGCCGAGAACCTGTGACAGAAGCCGTCTGGACCACGAAGACTAAAACACTCATTGCTTGGCCCTTACAGAAAAAGCTTCAGGACTCCAAGTCTAAACTGCCAGTAAAAGTTACTGTTCCAGTTACTGGAAGTATAACGAATCTCTCCTCCTTAAGCCTTTGCCACTTTTTAACCAATTTTTATCAGAATTTATTTTAGTATATATATTCATGATGTAACCATTTCATTAATACTTATGAATTATCCCAATGCCAGGAGTATAATCCCTTCGTTTTGTTTTGTTTTGTTTTGTTTTTTAAACCAGGGATCGACCCAGGGATGCTTAACCACCAAGCCACATCCCCAGCCCTTTTTAATTTTTATTTTGAAACAGGGTCTCACTAAGGTGCTTAGGCCTCACTAAATTGCTGAGGCTGGCCACAAACTTGGCATGCTCCTGCCTCAGCCTCCTGAGCCACTGGGATTACAGGCATGCACCACCACTCCTGGCCAGCTGGTTCCTTTATTGCACATTACATTCTGTGTACAGTTTTGTTTCAGGATGAGATCTGTTAGTGCAATGATCTCCATCTGTCCCATCATCGAGACTTTCCCTCTTCTATTAGAGTCATCCTACAACATGCTTTAACATCTGGCCCCGCTGTTCCCTGTTCCTCATTATTCTTGTTCGAATTTTTCTTAGCTAGTTTGCCTGTTTATTATCAAGAAAATTTTTGAAATATTGTTGTTGCTAAAATTCAAGAGCAATTGACTTGAGAGTTGTGCCAAGATTATGTAAAATGTAGGAGTAAATGGCCACTTAACAATCTCTATGTTTCCATTTAGGAATAATGTGCGTCTCTTAATTTATTCAAAGGGTCCTTCATATGAGTCAAAAAAGTACAAGAATCACTGTTCCAATCCCTCCAGAATTTGCATTAAAATGCTTACTGTTTGACTGTAAACAGAATCCTGAAAATTGCAAAATATTCACTTTCAAATGAGATATTAAACAATATAACTAGACACGTGGACACAAAGTTAGAGAAAGTTATAGAAATATCCCATATAGAAAATAAACCATGGGTTGAGGCAATAGCTCAGTTACAGAGCACTTGCCTGGCATATGTGAGGCACTGGGTTTGATCCTCAGCATCACATAAAAAAAAAAATAAACAAAGACATGTTTTCTATCTACAACTATTAAAAAAATTTTTAAAATAAAATCATGAGGGCTTGGGAGGTAGGTCACTAGTAGGGTACTTGCAAAGCATGCACAAGCCCCTGATTCAATCCCTGCAGCAACAAAGATGAGAATAACAACAACAACAACAACAACAAAAGACAAAGAAAGAAAAAGTAAATGCAAATAACAACAAAAAAAAAATGTTAACCTCTCACCCAGAATTCTCACCACCACCCCCAGCCATCATCTTCAATTAGTTTCTGAAAAACTAAGGAATATTTAGGAACAAAAATTTTTATCACTGAATTTTCAAATAATAGAATATCTGAATAACAAAGATATGCAAAACCACTAAATGAAGTATCACAGATTAAAACTGTGAGCATTCAAGAAAAGGCAGGGATACAGAAAATGCTTACTGTATAATATTGATACATAGTACTATAGGTAATTGATGCTAACAGCTAAAAACTGGAAAGGCATATAAAAAATGACAGATTATAGATGCATATGGGTGGTAGATTTATGGGTGACATTTTTTCATGTAGATGTTCTGAATGTGATACAATGTTGCAAGTTTATTTATACAATCAGAAATAAGAGGGCATCTATTCTTAGGTGCCTACCAGATCGAAAATTTGTAATGTCTTTGTTAACAAGGGTGGGAAAATAAAATGAAGAGATGTGAAAGGTCTTTTATAAGATCTGCAGAACAGGTCACAGACAGAACTGTAACTACAAACCAGGTCTCTAGACTTGAGACAGTATATTTATTCTTTCTTATAGAGCATTTCATATCCTCATTTTTCTAAGGGCAAATTAACTTTGGGGTCATTAAAATGTTTTCATATATGATAAACAAGTAATTAAAAATAACAATGCTCCATTATCTAAGATAGCAACTACTTTTAAAATCTCACAAATGCTTTGATGTGTTAGAGTCTGAATTTCACTGTTCTTTAAATATGGCTGCTCTGCTCAGCAGAGGGATGGGCTTCTCTACAAAAGTCTTTTGTTTTGGTTTGGTTTATTTATTTATTTTTTTTAGAAACAGTTCTTTCCTCATAATTTCAGTATTAAGTTGAACATTAACGTAAAATAAAAGTAAACTTCAGCTTGGGTGTTCACTTTAAAACCTGAAAAAGTCTCAACATGTAGTATTATCACTCTTAGGGGAAAATCTGCATGAAAGGCAGAAGCTAATGAGAAATAGTTCCTTGACTTTTTCACTGCAATTTGACAATAAAAGTAGCACAAAAGGGGTATGTACCTGTATACACAATGGATGACTATAATTAGTGTCTAATGTTCTGTGATACCTAAAGATATCTTGGGAGCCCACATCTATTCTGATGTTCTTCGAATTCTGAGCAGTTGTAATTAGGTCCCAGAGGAGGTAATATTTAGAAAGGAACCAGCTAAAAGAAATCATCAAATAAAAGATAGTCAAGAAAAAATGGCTAGTAAGGCAGAAAGATTGTATGTGTGCATGTGCACATGCACATGTAAGATTTAAGGATTTTGTATCAAAGGTACACTTTTTCAAGTGTCTGAGCATTCACCTCCAACAACTGGTGAGATAGTTTCCTACTACCTAATATGCTATAAATTTTGCTTCCTGATTCCTAGGGTTTTGTCAATACTGAAATACCAAACATCCCCTATACCTTTTATTTATTTATTTATATATTTATTTTTGGTTCACCTTTTGAAAACAAGAATAAATCTTGTATTCCCCTAAAATATTTTTCAAATCATGATAAAATAATAGTTGGAAGACTGGGAGATGGAATGAGGCATAAAGCAAGTAAACTTTGAGATACAAAAGAATCACCTCAGCAGACAGAAAGAATTTGCGCTTAAACACATAATGAAAGATAGGTACACTGGCAACCTCATGAATCTCCCCCTGGGGGCTAATCTTTCCTTCTCCTCTGTTCCTAATACACATTTTGTGCCTATAACGCTGGAAGTGTCTCATGTTCCTGTAAAAGTGTGGGTCTCCTGCACAAGAAGCACAGCTCCTCAAGACCTGGAACACCACCTTAATCATCTTTTCCAGTCACAAAGCTTCTTAAACACTGCCTGGCTAAACAGGAGGGAGAGAGAGAGACTCAAATATTTGCTGAATTAAACATATGCTCTTTGGAGTGATGGAGGAAGCGAGAGAGGGAGGGCTGAAGGAGGGAGTGAGTGAGGGGGGGGGAGAGGGGGGAGAGGGGGGATAGGGAGGGAGGGAGGGAGAGGGAGAGGGAGAGGGAGAGGGAGAGGGAGAGAGAGAGAGAGAGAGAGAGAGAGAGAGAGAGAGAGAGAGAGAGAGAGAGAGAGAGAGAGAGAGAGAAATTCTGCAGAGATAGGCTGCTTATTTTCATCTCAGAAAGCTTTCCATACCACAAATATGGCAACCTAAGAACCATCCTTATCCTCTTTGTGGAATTTATTAGTGTCTGTTTCTTATGTAAGTTTGGAAAGCACAGCAAGCCGTTCAACTGTGTGGCCACACTCAGCACTTTAGCCCTTGGGGTCCTTACACTGCCAGTGCTGCTGGCCCTTTCCCTCTCAGTTCTGTCACAGGGAGGGTGTGACTACACCACATCTTCCTCCCACACCCCTTCCCTTGCTGACGCAATCATCCCACAAGTCCTGTGTTACTACAAAGTTTTTGTCTAAAAATAGACTTTTAGAATTCATAAATAACTCTAGGAGAAGATAAACAGAAAGGTTCCATAGAAGGGATACATCTAATTCTCTGTGAGAAAGTGAGGGGGTCACAGGGAAATAATTCTTTCTCACTTGAGATGGGTGGACAGGAAGAAATGAGAGAAGGTTCCAAGAAGAAATCACAATTAAATAAGGCCATAGGAGATTGTACTGTCCAAAATAAGCAAGCAGCTAGATTCTCAAAGTAAACAGGAGTAGGTATGTGTGGCCACCCCAAAGAGAGTCAAAGTCTTGGCCAGAAAGACTTGGGAATGGTCTGAAGATATCTTTCAGTTACTCCAAAACCATCTACCTTGACCTATAGGGTAAACCTTTCCAAGGAGAGAGCAGCATGGTGTGCCATGAAGGGCATCCTTCAATCTCTGGAAAAGCTGCTGGGATTTCTGAAACTTTGTCTTCTCAATATCTTAACAACTTAAGATGGTTTGAGTCTCTTAGTATGTACGAAGCAATTTTATTTTTTAAGTGATACAATTCCTATAATGCCTGTGTTTCTATATGTTATACATGCACATGCACATGAAGACAGTGAACAGACTCTGAAAATACATTTACAACAAACATGTCAGAGGGATTATATGTATATAATCCCAAATAAGACAGAAGTCATAAACCAAATAGATTATGAACTTATACTTCATGGAAAAAAAAACTGGATAAAAGAACCTTCCTAAAGAGAAATAAGAATTAAAACAACAGCATACCACTTTGAACATGTTGAATATCATATTAGCAAAAATTAAACAGTGAATAATAATAGTTATTTCTTTTTGTGGGTTGGGAGATAGAAGCAAAAAGCTCTAAGAAGTAAGAACACTTTGCTAGTTGATGGTGTAAATGACTAATGACTCTTTGGAAATGCAATGCTAGTAATTATTTCAAGACTCAAATGTAAATTTCATTTGACCCAAACATCCGGCTCCTGAGAATTTATCTTAAATATAAATCTAATGGAAATAAAATTTCAAAAACAGTATTGTACAATAAATTTTAAAGTTAGAATATAAAGCAACACTGAAATTTTTTCCATATTTTTATGGGTGCATTATAGTTGTACCTAATGGCAGGATCTGTTGTTACCTATTGGTATATGCACAAAATATAACAATATAATTTGGCCTATATTTCCCTTTCCTTCCCCTCCTCCCTACCCCAGTCCCTTTCCTCTACTGATCTCCCTACAATTTTCATGAGATTTCCACACCTTTCTTTCCCTTTATCCTGTCTAGCTTCCACATATGAGAGAAAACATGTGAATCTTGACATTTTGAGTTTGACTTATTTCATTTAATATAATGGTCTCAAGTTCCATCTGTTTTCCTGTGGATGACATAATTTTATTTTTCTTTATAACTGAAGAAAACTCCATTGTGTGTAAATACCACATTTTCTTTATGCATTCACCTGTTGATGGACATGTAGGTTGGTTCTATACTTTGCCTATTATGAATTGTGCTGCTATAAAAAAATGGGTATGCATGCATCACTGTAGTATGATATTTCTTTAGGATAAGAATGAGGAATGGTATATTTGGATCATATGGTGATTCCATGCCTAGTCTTTTGAGGAACCTCCACACCAATTTCCATTAGTGGTTGTACTAATATATAATCCCATTAACAGTGGAAAAGTGTTCCTTTTTCTCCACATCTTCTCTTATTATTTGTATTCTTGATGAAAGCCATTCTCAGTGGCATGAGACAAAATCTCAGGGAAATGCAGATCAAAACTGCTCTATTGGCTAACAATGTTGAATTTTTTTTTCATATATTTGTTGGCCATTTGTATTTCTTCTTTTTTAGTGTCTATTTAATTCATTTGCCCATTTATTAACTGAATTATTTTTCTGATTCACCACTGAAATTTAAAGATGGAGTTAAGTGTAAGTTGTAAAGCACAAGTTCTACAACTTTATGATTGAAACAATGTAAAAATATATCCATATTTGAGCAAGAACTGGCTAAAAGGGAAAAAGGAAGTATCAGATGATGTGTTGAGCCCAGAAACTGAGATTTTAGGTGACAATGTTCCCCACTCTTTTTTGAAATTTTACCTGACTGCTGAATTAATACCATATAATCAAAAGTTTCATAGGAATTGTGACCATATTTGTGTCACATCATGCTCAGGAAGTAGAAAGCAGAGAACACTGAAGACGATATTAAGAAAATAAAACCCATTTAAAAGGATTTTGTGTATTACTAGGACCTACATTCAATAGGATAAAATGAACTTACTAAATTTTCCATAGTACACAGCAGAATGTCTTCTGTGACTGGTGTCATCTTTGGTTATGTCTAGGAACAAACTTACCACAACAGGGTAAAAAGAGTGTAATTCAAGCTAGAATAAAATGGAAGTGGATTTCAAAAATAGAATTCTCATAAAATTTTTATGAGTGATCAAAAAATCAGTAATTTCATCCCAAAAACTGAACAGAAAAAAAAATAATGCAAAAATGCCACTATGCCTCATTGAAAGCACCATGCAGGTGCCATCTATAAACTGGGACTTGTGTAGACTCGGACAGAAAGGACCCTCTCTGACCTTCATTCTCTGAGAGGCAGTGGGACCCTATGTCCCTAGAGGGTTTTAAGTGTCAGTAGACACAACAAGGTCATCACTATTGGCAGACTGAGAATCCAAGAGGCATCCATCTCAGAGATTGGCAGAACGCACAGCTTAAAGAAGGAGAGAAACAGGGAGGGCCCAGGAAGGCCAAAGCCCGCACTCTCTAAGGAGGAGTTAACATTCCTAATGAGCTCCAGGAAAAACTCTCCCCAAAATGCTGTAACAAAAATAAAAATAAGACGACAAAGAAAAGCAATGAGGCTGTAATTAGAATCATACATGTGAACACCTAAAACACACAGTAGTGTTTTGGGTACTAAGGAGGATAAAAAAGAGTGTATATAAATCCAAAGGAGCTTAGAGTTTATACTGAGAGAAGAACCAAACAAAGACTCCTTTTAAAGAGGTTTCTCATCCATTATTCATAGTTAAAGAGCGAACACCAATTTTGTGAGATAGACAGGACAGACATTATTATTAATCTCATTGTATAGACTTGGAATTTGATGCTAAGAGAAAATCACTCAATCAATCAATGAATCACACAAATAGCAAATAACAAAGCTGGTCTCAAAGCACATAGATCTTCTGATTGCTACACAAATAGGATTTGCACTCTACTGTGACCCCCTCCCTTTCATCCAGGTGACCTAGATGAGCACATGACTGGAACAATTAAAAAGGCTATCTGGGAAAATGGAACTTGCCATAAATGACAGACTCTTGAAGGAACAGAGTAAGAAGGGCATTTTTTTTTCTCTCTCTTCAGAAGTGCCCTGAGCCATCTCTCTACTGCTATACTTTTTATATACTCTGGTCAAGTTCCCAACTTGACCTTTCCTCCAAACTCCAGCCTCGAACATCTCAGGCTCTGCAACTCATTTGCAATACTCTAAAAACTGAAAAACTCCAAACTCTCAATCTACACTCTACCCACATAAAAAGTCATTTAGTCAGTATTAACTTATTTCAATAAGTAGCCCCTGTCAAAAATTACCCCCAAATCAGAAAGGTGGATGCTGGCTCCTATGTGCCAGGGTGAGGTATAGGCGTTGGTCCTTTCTCTCCCTCTATATTGAACCTCGTCTGACATCTCCATTGAGAAACCTTCTAAGACAAAGAGGTGCTGGCCACAGAGAAGTGGAATACTCCCATGCTCCCTGACCATAAAGCTATTTTTGTAACATTAAAACACTGGATTGCTAATAATTCCATCTTAGATATGAAGGAGATGAGTGTTCCATAATGCTTCTTGAGTAGAGAAAGGGGATGAAAGTGGAGTGGGAGAAGGGGGGGGGAAAGGAGACATGAAGACAGGAAGGAAGAGAAAAAATGAGAGTCAGTAACAGAAGCAAAGGCCAGAAAGGGGCATTTTTAAATTTAATTTAGAAATTATGTGCTAGAGCTTTGTGCCTGATTTGGGGTTTATTTGCATTGCTGTCACGTGATCTCAGCTACATGTCTTTAATCACAGGACCATCTGGGACTTATGTCACTTCTCTCTGGGCCTCTATTACCCATTTATGAAAGGAGAATCATTGTATCACAGAGTCTGACAAAGGCAGACTGGAGTAGTTCAAAGAGTATGCCGGTTAAAACAATGCTTCACGTCAGAGTGCAGAGCTGAGTCCCTGAACTCGCTGACCTCAGGCAATTCAATTGCTGCAGTTATGACTCCGTTTCCTAAATACTGAGGCTAAGGTGGAAATATTAAATGAAATGACATAAGTAAGGTGCTTATAAGAGTCCTGTACATGGCATCATGTAATCACTCAATAAGTCATCCATATTATCAGTAGATAAACGATTCTTTCCCCCATGGAGGAACACAATCTTATGGGGAAGAAAAAAATATCTGAACCTAAATATAGAGAATTGTGCAAACAATTTCAGGAGACTCATGGACCACTAACCCTTAACTTAATAACCCTTAAGCCATGTAATCTCTAAAATCCTTCCTCTTGCAAAAGCCTATGACGTGAGGGGCATCGAAAGAGCAATGAGGAATTTCTCTCAGCTACAAAAGATGTAAACACAGGCCAACTACCCTCAGGATACCTGTGGCTTCCTTTGGATTGGCAGAAATTTGTCAATAGAATACAAGCAACATACGAAGTCCACAAGACCAAAAGAAACAAAACAATGGTCTCCAAAACAGCAGTACACAGGGTCCTGCAGAGGCAAACAAATGGTCCAGAACAGGGCCTGTTTCCTCCTAATGTGATAAGACACAGAGTGGGCTTTGCCATGAAAATGCCATCTCATACCAGGTGCTCAAGGAATAGCATGTGTAAGTACAACCTAGAAAGGCTTTTTTTTCATGCTTCTAATAATTTAAAAAACTATAGCAGGGGAAAAAAAAGAACAAAACAAAAAACATCTATGCTTTTCCTACAAACTTCAGTTAACAAAGAACAACAGGCAGAGCAGTAGGAGGAGAAAGTTTTGGGGAATTAGGTGTTTTTGACTTTATACCTGCCCCTGCATTCCCAACCTGGGTGACCTCATAGCATTAATTATCGATTTTTCTTCAAGTCATTTCACTCACCTTTCAAAAACAGCAGCATCTCTGAAAAAGTCCAAATAAATTCATGATCGCCATAATCTGATTCCTATTATATTTCTAAATATATCTCCCACAATAACCCCTAGAGACCCTTCTCTACAGACCTAATATTCTACTTCAACTTTTCAAACACAGTCATGGCTTCTTGCAATGAAGCTAAGCTCATTCTCTAAGCTCACGTAGTACATCATTTATTTCAGGGATGAACCCCTGCTATGATTTGGATATGTCTCGAATGTCCCCCAAGACTTCATGTGCTGAAATTTAATCTCCATTGTGAGGTATTAAGGGGTGGAAATTTAACCCAATGATGGTACATTAGAGGCAGGGACTCCAGGAAGTGATAAGAATTAGAAGAAGTCTCAGAGTGGGACACTCATATTTGAATCTTGATGGCTTTAAAAGAAGAAGGAGAAAGACCATAAAGGTAAGAGACAGAAACAGACAAATGTGTTCTCTGTCTCCTGCCATATGATGTCTTGTGCAGCCTTGGGATTCTGCCAGCAATAAGATCAGCATATGTACTCCCTGATATCCCCCAAACTGTGAGCTACATAAACTTTTTTAAGATACCCTGCCTTGGGTATTTCATTATAGCAACAAAAAGCTTATTAATACAACTTCTTTCCATTTACCACCAATCAAAAACCTGATCATTGTGCAACAACATGAATGCACCTTGAAAACATTATGCTAAATAAAAGAATCCAGTAGCCGGTGACCACATATCATATGATTCCACTTATATAAAATTGTCCAGAATAGGCAACTATACAAAATAAAAAGCAGATTAGTAGCTACTTACGACAAATGAAAAGAGGATTGGGGAAAGTAAAGAGAACTGCCCGTGAGTGTGGGGTTCACTTTGATGTAATAAATTTATAATTCTAAAGTAATGTTGGTGGTGACCATACAACTCTGTGAATATAAAACCACTAAATTGTATGCTCAAATTGAGTTAATTAATCAAATTCTATCTCAATAAAGCTGTCATTGAGGAAAAAAGTTTGCCCTACCAACGAGGCTCTTTATATGTCATATAAATCAATTCTCTCATCCTGTCAAAATAAAATACTTCAACCAAGTCCCCCTAGAATGGTATTTGTACCTATGGTTAAAATGATTGGCAGTATAATTACTTTTGCTTCTTCTCTTGTCCACCTCCCCAACTATGTTGTGTTTTTAAGAAAAAAACAAGCTTGTCATACATTTCCATACTCAAGCCTCCCACAACCATTAAGTGCCTTTGTGCAAGTTAGAAAAAAAAAAATAGACCTAATTTTGGCCTGACACATGGAAAGCAGAATTTTTGCCTACTTTCCCTCAAGCCAAGACAAAACTTAAAAAGCTGTAAGCAGCATCCCTGCCTTTACCCATTCCCTTCTCACCTCCAACGGTCCAATGAAGTGTTACATGGAATGCACACCATAAGTAAGAGGGAAGAAAATGATAGGACTGAAATCATTTCTTATAAGACACTCTCAAATTCTAGCAGGAAATTCAAGGCATACACACACACACACACACACACACACATTTTTTTAACCAGTTGTTTATTTTCTTCCTAGTTAACAATGACATAAAGTGTTTTTCTTACTAATTGGATTCAAGGAGCAAGCTTGTGTGTACATATGAAATACAGTGAATTATTTTAATATATTTAGGTAACAAGGAAAAACGAGACATTTTTCTTATATCGATTTACAATGAGCAAAAAAGATCATGGTGCCACTAATACTCACCATTTATGGGGGGTGGGGAAATATACAGAAAGGAATTTTGTCATCTAGTCAGTTTTTAAAAAGTGCTTCCTCCTCTCAACATCCACAACACATGAGCTGGCCCTGCTCACTTTCTGCTTAGGTGAGAGTACCGATATCTAAGCCTGCTCTCCTGTGCATACCTTCACCTGGCTACCTCTACTTCTCTGGAGAATCATATCTTCCCCCACAAGTGATGGCAAATAGAAACAGTGTCTAAAATTCCTGCAATACTTTGTGCCCTTCCCTTGTGGCACCAATCACAACCAGAGCTACGTAACTATTTGCAAAAGTCTAGGGGAGCACCTGATCATGTTCCAGCTTTCATAATTATACTATCCACACTTCCAAGGAAGTGCCTGATATCAGGTGATGGGGCAGCTCTTGATTAATAATGAATACCCCCTCCACAGAATTTGGACCCTGAAAGCAGGGATTGAGCCTAATCCATTTTGGTATTCTCTATGGTACCTGGTTCAGTATCTAACAGGTACACATACCATATAATTCACATGGAGATGATTTAATAAATTCCGAGACTGAATAAATTGCAAGGTTATTTAATGGGGATTAGAAAGACTATTTATGGCACATTCACATTCATGGTAAAATAAAGACACTAAATGAGTTAACAGTTAAAGGCCGCCCTCTGAGAAAATCAGTCCCCAAATGAATCCTCAAGATAGCACCATGCAGAGAAGAAAGTCATGTGTCAGATTTCTAAAACATCTGTAGCCTGATTTATGTCAGTTTCCCAGGGTGCCAAGAGTTAATTTTCTCCTAATTTCAACAGGTGTGATTCTTTCCCAGATGCAACTGATCTGCAAATCTTCTGTTGTTCCTTCAGAGCCCAAGAAAACCAAGTCTTTAGAAATGCAATTTTAAAAAAGTAGAGCAAAATGAGGCAGAAGCAGTCAGGAGACATTAGCAGAGTTATCCAGCCATGAGAAAAAATCAGGGTCCTCATATTATGTAGAAAACAAACAGGCCACAACTTGAAACATGTTTCTCCTGAGGAGAGACTTGTCCAGATTCATGCCAGAGCAGCCTCCTAAAATGCCCTTCCCAGCCCTGCCTGCATGGGGCAATGTGAAAAGCCATCCTGCCAAACTGGGTTTTGGTAGAGCCAATGGCAGGCCTCCCTGAGGAGTTCAAAGAATTAGAAAGATGGGCAGAAAACAAACTGCACATAAAGCAAGACACGACTGCCTGCCACACCCTCAGCCAGACACTGGCGTACACATTCCACTATAGAAAATCTGCAAATAAAATGCTGGGAATCTAATAGTGGAGAAAAATAACAGCACCAACTGAAAGCCTAAAGAGCAAATTGATTATCATGATGCTGGCTTTATGTTGTTAGTAACATGACACAACTGGATTGCTAGAGACTTACCCACATCTATCTAGCTGCTATCACTGGGGCACAAGAGCAAGGTTTGAATTCCAGCCCCACCACTTCTGGTTCTATAGCCTTGGGAAACTGACAAGAGCTCCCTGTGTGTCTCTGTGTCCATGTCTGTGAAATGAAGGTTACTGATAATAATCAGTGACTGAGCCTGTAAGGACCAAAACTGCCTGACAAAAATCATAAATGCCACAACAGAAGGACCTTACACTCCACCTGCATCTGATTCTTTTACAAAGAGTAATACTCGGGTTTAGGTAAGGAAGGGGATATGCCTACAAACTATAGTAAATCACCTGTGGATCCAGGTGACCTCCAGAACTGCTAATTCACCATGCTTGGAGCTGTGAATTGACACACCAGAGCTGCTGTCAGAATTCAGCGAATTAACAGATATCAAGGGCTTAAAATAATACCTGGTCAAAAGCAGCAGTGTATGTTTGCCATTACTGACAATAAAAATCTTATGCATAGGGTGCCTTGTGGTTCACAAAGCCTTTTCATATCCATCTTCACATTTAGTATACCACCACCAGGGGCTAACAAGACAAGTATCATAACCCTCTAAGCCCAAATGAAGAAACTGGGGCAAGTGTAGTTCCACGAAATTCCTCAACATTTCCAGAATTCTACTGCTATTTCAAAGAAGTGCAGCCCCAAACCCTTGTCATCTATCACTGAATTCAGTGTACCTCCATTCTTGTGATTCTACACCACAGATATGCCTAGCACCAGACTAATCTGTTCATGGGGAACTTAAATAAGGGGCCTCTCCTATAATGGATCTATGCAACCCTTCTACCTGTGGCAAGAAACTCAGAGGCATGATAATTTTGTTCTTGCACAACTGGATTAATCTAGCAGAAAGGACAGCTTCCTTGGACCTAACCTTTCTGTCTATGCAGAGAGACAGACCCCTCTTGCTTAGACAGTGGCAATAGAGAAAAAAGATAGACTGACACTAGGGTGGAGAGTAATCTTAGGATGACAGATAACTAAGCAATGGCCCACAATTGGTTGGTGATAAGCCAGTCCTTCTTCTGGTGAAAAATTTTAGATACTACTTTGATAAAGTGACAGAATCTGTGATAAGACAGAGACAAAATGTGGAACATGATCCTCTACTTCACACATCTTTTCCTTTAAAGTAAATTATTTCTCAAGCCATCCCTTTGGAAGGACTGGCCTAAGGTACATAAGGCCAGGGACCATCAAGTTGCTACAGAGGATCTTCTTACCTTGAGGATACAGAGCTCCCAATCACAGGCTTTTATCTATTGGATAATAGACAAAAATCTATCCATCTATCCATCCATGTATCTACTATCTAAACAAAAGAGTTAACTTCTTTCTTCATCACTGTGCATAATAGGCAAAGGACCGTAAGTGAAGGCCTTGGTTTTAGCTCTGGTCTTCTCACTAACTAGGAGAGAGATTTGGAAAGGTTACTAAAGCCTGCGGCTGCTCAGTTTCCTCATCTGCCAAGTGACGTCCTGAGAAAGATCTCCAAGGACTCTCCCAGCTTAATAAAAAGGTAAAATTCCACATAAACAGGGAAAAAATGCCGTGATGGTCAAGCCAACTGTTTCCCAATAGTTAAAAGGTTGTTTCCTCCACAAGTCCTGGTTTCAAATGCAAGAAAATGTCAAAGTTTTAAAAACACCCATCCTTGGACCTTCGATGGTGAAAAAGCCTACCACCAAAAGCCAACAAGACTTGCTTTAAAACAAGCTGTTTTCAGGAACGACTCTCTAAGTTTAAGCTCCAATTCACAAAATCGGTTTTGCTGATATAATGCTATCTTTATTTTTTTTTCCTTCAATGATTAGGCTCTAAAAGCCCCCTCCACACACACACACACACACACACACACACACAACAACAACATTTCATCTGAAAATTGCTTGGTCCTTAAGTAAACCTATAATTTCTCCTGTGGAGAACAGAGGGCAGATGGAGGTCTACGATTTAGTCCAAATAACTGCATATTTCACACAAGATCATTACAAGATGACAGATGTGAATCTTACGAATTTTAACAATAAAATCGTGCTATCCAAAGAATGTTCCACAGAGCAGGAATCTGGGAAATCATCCACAAAATGGTTCCATTATAAGATAAATTTGACAAAACCGGAATTTAACATAACAGAAATGAAAGTTGTGGTTGTTGTTTTTAGCTATAAGACTTCTCAGAGTTAAACTTTCTGAGCATGCATGGAGACTCCAGAAAATGGGTGGACACAATACCAAGGGATTCCCAAAGTGACTTGATCATCTGTAGAGCTAGTGTTCCACAAAGCACGTCTCTGCAGATGCTGCCAGGAATATGACAACAGATTATGAAAAAGACAATCTCTTTGTACCTGACACCATCCCTCCCCATAAAAGTTAAGTTCTACAATCCAATTAGGAGCTTGCATGTTTGACTATTTTTATCTACACCAGATTTATATATTAACTAGTATGTTTAACACTATTTTTATCTACACCAGATCTGTCTTTTAATAGATGTGACAATAACCAACTAAAAGCTTTGACACTCAAAGGGATTTCTATTTCTTGAGATTTTCTGGGATGTAAAAGGGACCTCACTCCAGAAGGACTGGGCTCTCCCTCTGCTACTAATGTACCCTGTGATATTAGGCAATGCCAAGGGGAATTTCTTCTCCCCCTCCCTCTAATTATTTTTCAGATTCACACAGAATCAATTTTTCTTTATGGCAAAGGACAACAAGACAATACCAGGCAGAGAGCTAGGAAAGGAAGGAGAAATGATGCCGCCCCTACATAACTGAAAGACTCTGCAGTACAGGTTCATGTTTGTCTTGAGGCCTCAGTTTTCTCAAATACATAATAAGATAATTAGATTTCATGCTTTTACATGTTGTGATTCGATGACTTCTGGGGGTGGCTCACCATTATCTCCAAAGACAATTCCAAGATAGAGTTACACAGAAAAATGACAAAACAGGAGTTTCCAATGCTCATGCCCTCACAATAACATCCATTTGAACAACTATCCACATAGTTGTGAAACTACATGTGCAAGAGCTAAAGATTCCAGGTGAAAGATCACAAAATAAGACAAGATGCTTTGAAGAGGGTAGGAAGGACATTTCACATAACCTGGGTCACCCCTCTCCATGACGCAGGCAGCACAGTACCGAGAGAGGTAACCTCCAGATGAGGAAAAGAAGAAGCTGAGCATCCACTTCTCTGTGTATCCCAGCACCAGATCCACCCTAAAGCAAAATCAGTATCTGGAAGAAACATCAGCACTGCCACGTTCACTGAAGCAACTATTCACAATAGCCAAGATACAGAGTCAACCCAACCAATGACTAGATTAAGGAAATGCAGTGTATATTCAATGGAATATTGTTTGATCTTAAAAAAAGAAGAAAATTCTCTCACTTTGGACACCAGGAAGAAACTTGGAAGGTATTATGTTCAGTGAAATAAGCCAGGCACAGACAGACAAATGCCAAGTGATCTACCTCATTTATATGTGGGGTCTACAAGAGTTGAACTTATGGAAGCAGAGAGGAGAATGGAGGTTACCAGGGGCTGGAGGCACAAGAACAAGAGACACTGATCAAAGGGTAAAAGATTCATTAAGGCAAAATGAGTTAGTTCTGCAGAACTGATGAACAGTATGTTAACCACAGTTAATACTGACGGTACACTTGAAATTTTACCAAGAGAGTACATCTCAAACACACAAAGAAAGTAACTTTGTAAGATGATGGATATGGTAATTAGCTTGATCATCATAATCATTTCACACTGCAAATGTATATCAAAATATGTTGCACTTAGATACACACAACTTTTATTTTCCAGATATGACATAATAAAGCTAAAAAACTTAAAAAGTAAAATTTAAATTAAAAAAATTTTTAAATAACTTTTTGCAGACCAAAAAAAACCAAAAGCCATTTTCAATGTTTTGAGCAATGGCAGCAACTTCAGAGCAAGCACTGCCTCTGTTTATTCCCTGCCCCTGCAGCCTGCAGCCTGAATACCTCCACCACTTGCACGTACACGTTCTAGGGTATTGGCTAACTCTCCAGTCTTGCTGTTTTGCAACCATGGCATGTAATATTTGGCCAGCAACATGTATATCACAGTGCTTCATCAGGTCACCTGCTAAAAGTGACAGTAAATTTCAAACCACCTAAACACAGCAGAGAGCTTAAGTGGGACAGCCAGGGTTTGAAACACACTTACCAGGCACCATTGGGCTGGTGGCATCCCTCCTTGTCATAATGACCTTCAACATTTCCCGATATACTGCCCAGCATATAATTTATTCCAGGAAATTCCTGACTACACCCGCCCAGATTTATTTTTAAAGGCAGAGAACAAAAGTGCTTTAATATTGGCTCCTTGGAAAATGAAGAGATAAGGAGAGAAAAGTGAGATTCAGATATATTTTAAACACTAAACATACTCATATTACCTTGAAAACTTACAAGAGAGAAAGAAAATAAGTAAATAAAAGCTCTCTCTTAGCCTTCCATGTAATTTTTTTAATTTTTATTTTTTAGTCTTAGGTGGACACAATATATTTATTTTATTTTTATGTGGTGCCATAAAAATAAAATAAATATATAGGATCGAACCCAGTGCCTCACATGTGCGAGGCAAGTGCTCTGCTACTGAGCTGCAACCCCAGCCCTTCCATGTAATCTTCTAAAGAGGAATTTTTTTTTGGGGGGGGGGGCAGTGCTGCATATTGAATCCAGGGGCACCTAACCACTGAGCTACACCCCTAGCCCCTTTTATTTTTTATTTTAAGACAGGGTCTCACTAAGTTGATGAGGCTCATCTCAAACTTATGATCCTCCCGCCTCAGCCTCCTGAGTCCCTGGGATTCTAATCCTACAATCATCCAGCATTTCCTGCCTTTGTTCTCCTATTCTTCCTCCCTCTGACCTGGACAGAACAGTAAGCCCCTGTTAAGAGAGATTTTGAAACGTGCCAGGGAGCATGCTCCTTGGTTCACTTTATATATAGGACATGGAGGCAATAAGGTCTTGCTCACTCTTCACTGGTGTTAGAACCTGGGCTCAACTACAACAGCAGCTCTCCAAAGGGAAACATGAAGAAAGCCAGCTCAACTCTTCACAGCCCGGGATGTCTTTTCCCCTTTACTGCCAAATTTCTGTCAAAGTCTATCCCTTGGTTCAGGTACAAGATCAAAGTTAAGACAATTATATAAATAAGGATCACACAGACTCTAGTAAAGATGATAAGACATAGATAGGAGAAGGATTCCAGGCAGGAAATAATGCAAGTCAAGGTCAAATGTGAAATAAAGACCTTCAAATGCAGAAAAATATATTTAATATAGGGAAGAATGGAGATGGGTAACACTAAGTAGCTATAAACTATATAGCAGGGTATTGCACATTTTCCAGGACTAACTCTGAATTGTCAGAGGTTGTTCCTGGTTATTCCCTCCAATGGATAACAGGAAAATGAACTGCATAGAGTTCATGTAACTTGCCCAAGCAAATAGAACTGGTTTCAAACTGAATCAGAGCTACTCTGGCTAGTCTGCTTGACCATCACGTTCTACTGCTTCTGTGGAAGACTCTTCTTGCCCAAGAAGAAACGGAGGGCATTTGTAAAAGGGCCCCAAAAGTAAAACATCTATACCAGTAAGAATGAACCTCACAGCCTGGGATCTGAGCCTACCCCCATAGAAACATTAAAGTTCTGGAGTAGGGGAGAGACAGACACAATGCTGCACTATTTCTAACTTACCTCCCTTCTTCAAATTGGATCCTACATATTCTTCACCAAATCAGCAAAGTTGAACTTCTGGTTGTACTGCTAATTTGTGAGTGACAGCAATGTGGTTGGTACCTTGACTGTTGGCATTAGAAATGCTGATCCTGCTCCTTGAAGGGCCCACAGGCATTTTCCTTCCAGAAAAGGTTAAAGACCTTTTAGCAAAGGACTGGGTACAAAAATCGAACTTGAATGGTGAAAGAGCATCTTGTGGCCAATCTTAATGACACTTAATTCTCAGATGAGGAATTCTGTAGTAAACAACCTCTTGATTCTGTGCAAAACATTTTTAATTTCATGCCCTGCTAATCACACAGCTGTTAGATTTCTCTTCCCATCAGTTGTAAAAAAATAAATAGATAATAATTGTAATAATAATTTCAGAAACAGTTGGGCCTCAAACAAAATTTGAGCCCTAATGAATTTTCCCATCTGGAATTAATAATGTAGTAGATGGTGAAATTGCCTGGATTCAGTTGATGTAAACTTATCTTACATTATTATAAGTATCAAAATGTAAGTCTCTGAACATCAAAAGCTTCTGATGAGCCGGCCACAGAATATAGTCCACATTGCAATCTCAGACAAGCCTAGCACCTGATGTTTCATTCCAACAGATTTTAACAGCTTCTTTCGTTCACTGTGACCCTCTCTGTCCTCAGCCACAACAGGCACTATACACATAGAAGCACTGCTGCACAAGGTCCTAAGAGGCTGATGACCCAGACCCTTTCAACACTGGGGGAACCCAGGGCTGATGCTGCACACACGTTAATCAATACAGGGGAATTTTTTTAAAAGGGGGGGCTATTGCTGATACCCCAAATCAAAACAAGAGCTGAGAAATAAAGTGAGAGATTTTAAAACATTTGGAGGCCAAGAAAAGAGGGAAGTCCAAAGGAGGCTGGTAGTGTTGGGGAGCCTACTGGGCAAAAGAGAGAGGTCTAAGGACCAGTGAAGCAAACTCCAGACAAGAAGTAGCCAAAGGGGCTGGGGTTATAGCTCAGTTGGTAAAGGCTTGCCTAGCATGTGTGAGGCACTGAGTTTGATCCTCAGCACTACATAAAAATAAAAGTATTGTGTCCATCTACTATTTAAAAAAAAAAAAGTAGCCAAAGGAACATCCTTCAAAGAATTGAGTAAAGTGCAAAGGAAATAAAATAAGCATGATCACATGGACCTGAATATTAGCAGAGAGTCTTCAAAAGAGATATTCTCATATTTGTATGTATCACTTTCCCTAGAACCTCAGTTCTAAAACAGTAGGAAATTCTCAAATACTGACATAATCTTCCTTCACTGGCAAGTTCCTACCCAGAAGTTCATCTGCTAAAACCTGTCAGTCTTAAAAGTGTGTTCAAATACCAGCTCCTTCAGTAAGCCCCTCCCATACCCACATTCACCTGCAGGTTCCCCCAGCCTGCTACCCTTACCTCTCCTTTGTTGCCTAGTACTTTTGCTTTATATCACTGATAATTCGTTTCATGTGTCTCCCATTGAATCCTGGCCTCCAATGGGAAAGGAAGTACCCATAGCCCTATTTTATGCATTGGTGTTAGGACTGGGCTTTGTAGAATAGGTACTTGAGGAATGAATGCACTTTCTTAAAATCTGGAAGATACTTTCTTTGTATGATATTCTTGTTGGAGAAAACTAAGTTTTAAGGATTTATAAATTTACCCATAACAATCACCCTACAAGCCCTTGAAAATCGTAACCTCTCTTGAGGTCCCATTGCTTTCCTCAAGTTCACATGAGAAGTTCAGAATATGATTGTAATACTCCAAATCATTATCATAGTCTGCAGGAGAAAATTTACACTGTAAATGTAATATTGTTCTGACCTGAGCTCACAAGCACTGGTGTGAGAATCACTTCCAGGAACCTAAAAGAGATTTCCTGAAATCTCAACATCCCCACCTACCTCTCCACCTGTCAATGAAAACTTTGATGCCTCATCATTAATGATAAAGTGAGTCAAACTGCATAAAAACAAACAAAACACCAACAATAATTTACTAGGAACACAATTGCATCTGTATAGGGCTTGATATATCTGCTAATTCATTTGATTTTTTTTCCATAAGTCTTGGCAGTAGAAAAAAATAGAATAAGTATTTCAGAGATGAGATCACTCAAAGTCCCTAAGATATGGTTTGCTCAAGAACACAAAGCTAGAAAGAGGCTAGGACAGGATGTAATGAAGAGTTTGAGATTTCTTATCCAGATTTTGGCTCATTTTTACAAAGCTGATTTTCTTATCTAAGTGATTACCAGACACAAGAAGGAAGGGGGACAGTAAAAGGGGAAAGGAAAGAATAGGCCATCCAGCTAGCTGGACAAAAGAGAGAGAGGAAGAGAGAGAGAAACAAGGGAGGGAATCAAGGAAAGAAGGAAGAAGGGGAAGGAAGGGAGCTTCACTTTGGGTTAAAACAACTAGTTAAATTTCCTGGAAAACAGGGGTCTTGACCTGTATTTTACAAGAGCACTAATCACAGTGAGCCCAGAAATTGAGAGTTTCTGCATCATCTGGGAGCGCAATAGAAATGCGAATCCTCCCACGCTGCCTCAGACCTACTGAACCATAACCTCTGAGGGTGGGATTCCCCAGGTGGTTCCAATGCATGCCAAGTTCAAAAAGTGTGGGTGGAAAGTTAAAACCAAACCTAGGCAACTAGCAAGAAGGTAACAGACGTATACCAAAGAGGGAGAAAGTGACATTAACACTGAACCCATTTCAGCAGAGAAGGGATAGAAGATGTGCTCAAGAAGAGGTGTCCTGTGAGGGACTGCATCTAAACAGTTCAGTGAGGTCACACAGGGGAAGACAGTCCAGCAACGTAAGCACATAGATGGACACTGAAGCTACCTGCACCCAGGGTGAGTCTGCAGAGCAGGAGGAGGAGGAGACAGAAGGAGCAAGAGTATCATCATAGATTCATGCCTAGCATTGCAGACACCTTCACAGACTTTCAAGAGTACTTCATTTCCTTCCTAGCGGATCACAAGTGAAGCAGATACATAAAGAAAGGTACAAAGCAAACGTCCAAGATGTCAAACAACATGAGTGAGACACCTGGGATTCACTATCCTTATCCATAAGAGATGAATAATTCTGATGCAGGTGGATTGTTGAGGGAGTAAGTGGGGTAATCTAAGATGGCAGTTCCTCACACCCTACCCTGCCTGAAGGAGGCACTCCATACAGTCCAACACAGGGTGAAAGAATGCCAAAGATACTGAGTCCTCTCTGGGGCCCACAGATAAATTATTGCTCTTAAACGTATTTCTTCTAATATGTTCTCAGGGCTGCAGGATAGGGGACTTCTTGTGGTTGGTATCTATCATTCTTAGACACATTCCATTTCAAAACCCCAGGCTCCTTCACTTCCTGCTTCTCGCTTTTACTTTGTCAGAGGGGCTGCAGGTCCTCGGGTTTGTAATCTTAGGCACAGCTTTCTTTCTAAATGACACATAACAATTTCAGTAGGCAAATGTGCTCTAACTTCTTTCAGAATGGGACTTTTGGCTGCCCTGAGAATGGATCTAATTCTGCCCTAAGGTGACCTGTGTTCAGAAGAAGCACAACTTGTTGGAAAGTGAACACAAAATCTGCCCAGCTGGTTAGCTGAAGTGCGTCTTCTAGAGTGTTTTTCTTTCTTTCCTTCCTTCCTTCCTTCAGTCCTTCTTTCTTGTTTTGTTTTGTTTTGATACTAGAGATTGAACCCAGGAGCACTCAATCACTGAGCAACATCTCTAGCCCTTCTTAATTTTTTTTTTTTTTTAATTTTGAGACAGGGTTTTGCTAAATTGCTGAGGCTGGCTTTGAACTTGCAATCCTCCTGCCTCAACCTCCAGAGCCGCTGGGATTACAGTCATGGACAGTGGTGCCAGACTCCTAGAGTGTTTTCTAAGGGTTGTTGACCAGAGTTGTTCAAAGGAAAAAAAACTCTCAAGGTCAGAGTCAGAGTAAACAAGATGACTGCTTTCCCACAGGACTTCCTAAAAGACTGAGCGTGCTAATGCTTGCTGTCAGCACTAAGAGGGCGCCAAAGGATACAGCATTTTCCAACTTATGTGGCTGCTCTGTCTAGAGTGGAACCCTCATGGACTAATATTTATGGATGATGCATTAAAAACAGATGAGCTAAAGCATGTAAGGGTAAGGAGGTCTCTTCAATTTGCCCAGAGTTGAACTCCTGCAAGATATGGAAAGGCTTCTGCTATGCTTTCATCTTCCCATTCAGGACCTTCCTCGCGGTTTCCCGTCCTTGCACCACAAGCACCTTCCCTTCCCCGTTCATCATTACTCACTGTTTGGGATAAGATTTGCTAAATGAAACAGCACTAGATGGGTACTTATTCCCACTGTTTACTCCCTTCCCTTAGAAAGAGTCTCCATTCATCAAAATCTCATAATGTTAAGGCCAACCCAACTGTCACTGCCACCCCCCTGGTGAAGTTTTCCTTCGTAAGTCCCTGTTTTCCATCCCAGTTAGAAGTAATTTGTGTGGTAACTCAGTTTCACCAGTTGATTCACTCTCTCTAAAGCTTTCACACCTACCATCTTGTTTTAGTCTCCCAACACACAAGAAGGCAGAACAAAAGGTGCCATTAATTATGATGACTGTGCAGAGACAATATTGCTTAGTAGTTCAGAGAGTAGTTGCTGGAGAAAAAGTAACTGCATTCAAATCCTGGATTATCTGTCATGAACCATGCAACCTTGGGTAAACTATGTAACATTACTGGTTCTCAATTTCTCACCTGTGAAATGGTGATAATTACAGTAACTTCCTCAAAGTTCAGTTGTCAGAATTGAGCTAATGATGCAAATACTCAGAAAAGTGTCGAACTCAGTAACCATGTAGTAAAAGTACCAGGAAGTTTAGAAGTGGCCATATTGGAATTTTTCCAGAATGATGTCATTTTTTTCCTCAATATGCTATCTTTCATAAATTATTTTATCCATTCTCTAAATATTTATCAAATTCATAGATGACCCAAATGTGACTCCAGGTCCCAGGAAACAGGCAAAAGGACAGACAAGCTCCTAAATTCAAGAACTTTAAACATTAACAAGGAAGGGGAAAAGGCAAAAAGAAATCTAAACAAACAATTGAGCTAACATTCTGAGTTTTGGTTTGTTCTGTCGTACCTCTAGCCAAATAATCCATTATACTGTTCTACTTTGAACAAAACTATACACAGAACATTTTGTTTCATTTGTAACTGTGTTTTTAGAGTTCAACATTTGTTTACAATATTTTGCCTCATTTCACCAATTTCTTCAAGCAGCGAACAAGGAATCACTCCTGGATTTTGTATAAATATTCAATACATGGATTTTGGTTTAGCCCTCTCCCATAAACTCAGGTGCATCCCTAGTGACTGATATATAACTTAGGGAAAGAATCCTGCTGACTTGGCACTCAGCTGCTATATCTGAAATCAGTTTTTATGAGATTTGTTACTAGAGAATTTCACTCCAAGAAAGTGTTCGGCGTCATTCACAGAAGTACGGCATTCTCTTCTTTATGGATTTCAGCTATTGAAAGAGTTAAATCAAACTGATCCCACAGTTTGATTGCTGAGGAACTTTAGATATGATACTTTGGCATCTGGCAAAATAGCCAGAGTCTCTATCACATTTTTTATCCATTATAAAATATTTTCTGCAATTTTATTTTGTTATATTGATACTTACAGGCTTTGGGGGAGTATTACTACTTCTTTCCCTTGGACCATTTGTCATTCTTACAATTTCTGCCTTTTTCCTTTTCGAGTATCCACCATTACTGGGAATATACACAGGGATTTACCACGTAAAGTGGATCTCAGGACAGTGTGCTTATGGGGAAGAAGGGAGACACCAGAGAGTGGAAGTTCACGAATGAATTAAGATTTCAAATTGCAGGTGTCCACCCTCCTCTCCAAACTGGTTGAAACTCATTTGCATATAATACTAAAGTGCATATACTGGACCAGAACCAGATGAAAGACCTGCCAAAGCTTCTGTACTTTCCTGTCTCTACTTGTTCTAAATAATGGTCTTTAACGAACTGAAAATTTACTAACTTGTAAAGTCTATGAAAGCTAAAATGATAGGAAGGACAGATTAAAATCAAGTTCAGATGAGGTCCCAGTAACTCCTGGCTCAAATTTCATTATGGAGAATCCTGAGCACTAGAAGAACTCCCACAGAAGCCAGGATAGCCATGACCATCAGTACTGCCACCCACAGAAAAGTTGCAGGAAATCATCCACAGAGTGAGAGAAGGCAGGCTCTGGATCAACAAGGAAGGTGGTGACCAACTACCATCAGGCCAGGCAGTGGAGCCTTTTGTTTAAATGAAATAGTACAAAATACTCTAACTTTTAACAAATCAATAGCAGAATTGCTGGGCTTGCCCAGAGCCCTCACTGCCCCCCTGCATACAACCCATCTTTGGAGGCTTCTCTGTGGCTTCTTAAAGTGCAAGTTTACAAATTCTCTGACCTAATCTAATTTCACACTTAATAACTCTTCAGAAGAAACTGAGGCACAGAGATTAAGTGTGGTCCATGAACAGACAGCTAGTAAATAACACAACCATAAGTTTTCTTAAAATAAACTGTGTTGCCTTTTCCCAAATATATAATATCTGTGTCCTAAAATTCAGTCCTTTGAGAAAGATGAAGGAGTTGATATAATGAATGTGCCAAGCCAAACTCAAAAAGCACATCCAAGGTCAGAGTGGGCACTAACAAATACAGACAGCTAAATGATACCCTGGGAAACCCAGCTCAGAGAACCACAAAACGTCCATTCTATAAGTCAGTTTCATATGATGGTTCTGCAATGAAAACAGCAAAATTACAGTAGAGATTTTTTTTAAGCTACTATACATAAATGTGTCAGGCACAAAATCAAACCACTCTAAAATGATGTGAAATCCATTCAGTTTTAAGCACAGAAAAACATAGCAGCATTTGTGTGAGGTGTGGGAGACACGTAACCTAAATGTGCTCCTTGGGTTAGTAACTTGAACTAAGAATTCAACAAAAAAAGTGTGAGGAGCCTACCAGAGAGAGCATTGAGCAAAAAAACATTGTGAGACACGTTTGATATAATAGTCATATGATTAACAAACTGTCACATCAAACTTTTCTGCAACGTGGGAACACTTTGACACTTCATATTTTTAAAACTGACATTTTGATTCATTACTGTAAATAGTACTTTGGGTTAAATATTGTGACAAGGAACAGATCATATATATATATGTACATATATATGCACTCTATATATTATATGTGTATATTTTTTTCTAGCTCCGTAACATTTTATAATATATGAAACCTTTTCTAGCATTAACAGTTTGGGCCAGTATGTAAACAGGGTATTTCACTCCTGAAGTACCCCTTTCTTTTGAAAGAAGGCAGATGGACCTCATTCCACAGAAAAATCTATGATGCAAAAGGATTTGAAGAATAATGGGATGAATTCTAAAGAGATTCTGAATAAGTTTGTAAACTCGAAGCAAGAGATTTTATAAAAATCATTTTAACTAACTACACTTGAGTTCCCAAAACCATTGTCCCAAACAGACATAAAATGCCCCTTTTGTCTTCCAGGTGCTCCAAATCTACCTGGGAAACAGACACACATGTAAGAAATTCTAAAGAAAAGCAGGTATATTCCAAGCAAGAAAGGTGCCAAGGGGGGCTTTTTTTGCTTTTTACTTCTTTGTTTCCTTTTGCTTCTCTTTCTTTCTTTCTTTTGAACTATTTATAGTAAATAACATGTTCCCAGAACCACTGCTGCACAGCAAACTGATTCAATTGAATTAAGCAAACCATGGGTATCAATCAAGGCTGAAGAAATTTAGGAAGTGTATGAGATGCTAACATTCCCAAGACAAACTTTCTTCTCAAAGGAAGTACATAGTGTTTGACTCTCATCTACTACCAACTGATACAATTTTCTAACTTTTTGCTTTACCTGAAACTCTAAAATAAAACATATTAATAATTTTTCTTCCTCATATAATAATTTTTCTCTTTGTTAATTCCAAAGTTATTATGTACTTCCAAATTGTGAAAACTATGAATAGACCATCATCTGAACACATACACGCACACATGAGCGCACACGCACTTACGCGTGCGCGCACACACACACAAAATATAAAAATAGATCCACATGCATATTTGTCTTTGGTATTCAACTTTCTATCTGGACACCATACCATTATTATTCAACTCATCCTCCTTCTTAAACACCTGGAAAGATACAAAAAGGAAACAACATGAGATCTATAAATAACAAGATATAATACTTACTACAGATCAGCTTTGCCTCTGCACTGAAATTTAAATGAGGCAATGGTGTTCTGAGTACATACAGCGAGAAAGAAGACTGGTCCACACTTGTGATTTTCTTTCAGAAAACATACAAATGTTATCAAACTCACTGAATCCTATAGAATTTAGGAAAGCATCATAGGCATTCTCTAATCAATATGGAAAATATTGAGAAAAACTTACAAAAACAGAAATATTCAAAAATCTGGATTTTAGTGGTAACATTCAAAAATTCCTTCATCTGCAAGGGGAAACACTGGGGATGATGTTGGACAAATTATACATTATATTGTATACATGTTATGAATAGGTAACAAATCCCACTATTATGAACAACTAGAATGCTTCAATAAAAAAATACAGAAAAAAATTCTGCATCCTTTTTCATAATCAAAAAAAAATGGTGAATTTGTTCTTCACTCAGTCAAGTCATCTAGGACAGACAGCCCTTTCCTCCATATTCTGTCAGTACCCCAATTTGTTAAATGTTAAAGGACTCTTGCAAACTATTTCAAAGCTTATTTCAAATTTAAAAAGAAAGGCAGTATTTTTCCCCCCTGGCTTACTGGAAAACTAAATCAGCTAAAGTGTTGCCCAAAGCATAATAAATTACTGTTTGAACCCTAGGCCTTATAATTATTTCCCCAAACACTTAAGAAGATATGTTTCAACCCAAAAAGGCTGGAGACTTCTTGCTAGGAGCCTGAACCACTTGCAAGGAATAAGGCCTCATTGGTACATCCTGGGGAGGAGCAAAAGTAAAATTACAATATTTGTAGACACAACATCTAGACCCAAATCAATTCTCTAGCACATTTTACTGGAGGTGAATTTGAACAGGTCACCTGACTTCCATATTTTCACTGCAAAATGAGGATAATAAAAGCATATTGAGTTTTATGGAAATTAAATAAGAACATACAAAATCTTAACAATCTACATTGGTGAGAACACTTAATTAGACAACTTTTACCAGCAATTAATAACAATTTTTGAGAGGTCATCTGTAATCCAAATAAGTTCAACTCAGCTAAAATTTACTAGATGCTCAATCTTTGTGTTTAGGTCTCTGCCATGTGCCATGATTGATAGACAAAAAGGAAGGGAAAAAAGGAAGGAGGAAGATTCTTCTGTCTTCTAGGACTTTATGGAGAAAACAGCATTTCACATATGAATTCTTAGAATAATACTTGCCATATATAAAAAATATAAAAATAAAATAGTAATAAAGTATGGTACTGACAATGAATGGCTATACTGGGAGTTTTAAGTGAGCTCTTATGTGACGGAAAGAAAGTGTTCAGAGCAACAGAGAGCATGACATTATCTTCCCTGCCCTGCAAGCATCCACTGGACCTGTGGGATCTGATGGAAGAGGTCTGCCTAGAAAGGCATTGCAAATGGGCACTGAGAGCTGACTGGCACCTCAGGCACTTACTGGGTGTCCTACTCCTTGTGTTAGCTGTTTTGTGTTGCTCTAACAGAATTCATGAGACCAGGTCATTTATAAAATATCCATGAACTCCAGCACAGTACTGGCATCTGGCCAGAGTCCCAGTGCCGCATCATCCCATGGTAGAAGGTGAAAGGTAAGAGGAAGAAAGCAAGAGGAGGCCAAACTCATCTTTATAATAAGTCTGTTCTTGAGATAAATCATGCACTTCCCCAACAACAGCATTGTACAATCGTGAGGGCAGAACCTTCTCAACCCAGTCCCCTCTGGTCAAGCTCTACTTCCCAACTTTTGCATTGGGGGTTAAGATTCCAAAGCATGAACTTTGGGGGACACAGAAACATACCATTCCCCCTCATATCCTTATTCTGTGCTGGGTTACTCTTCCTTTTCTCATCTTCTATTCCTGGGAACAGCATAATCCTTGGGCCTGATCCAGTCACAGCCTTCATGGCTAAGAGGGCACACAGGCATGGGTCAGTGTAATACAGTAGGAATAGCACCAGGCTAAGAATCAGGAGATCTGGGTTCCTGTCCCTGCCTTGTTTCTATTTCAGTCTGTGACCTTGAGCAAATCACTTCCACTCAATGGACCACAGGATCCTCACACATCCAGTGAGAGTAAGAACATTTAACAGCCCTTCTTGCTCCTAAATGTTCCATGTCTGCATCCTACAGTTTTCAAGTAACAACTGAGGGTTCACCAGTCACACAGATCCTGAGGAGACTCTGACATGACCACATCAACAGTTTCTATTGTGGGGAAGGTCAGGGACTCCTTCAGAAAATAGCTGATCTAAACAGAGCCCAGAGAGTGTCATGGCAACACTGCTCGCAAGCTGCCAGAGGTAGGGAGGAGAAGCAGCCAGTACGTGTGTGCAGCTGCCACATTTCAGAGCAGCACTCAAACCTCGTTAATATCAACTTGCTTAATACCGAGTCCCATAGATCATAAGCTATTTTTACTATGTATTTAACAGATTTGTGGATCATCTTCCCTGCCAACTCTTTTATGGCCCAGTCCAGAGGACTGTGACATGGGAGAGCCTTTAAGACTTAGGCCACCAGGTTTAACTCAGGAGATGGAAGAAGGGGGAGCAGCAAAAGAAATAGAAAAAAAAATTAATAGGAGGGGGAAGAAAAAAGATTCTCATTAGTGTCAAGCCTAGCTAGGAAAGGGGAGAGAGTAAGATATAAGAAGAGTAAGTGAGATCCAAAACTAATAATAGGGACCCAAGTCCCAGATCTCTGGAGATTCAGAGATGCGTATATGGAGAAGAGGGTTGGGGAGTTGAGTCCCCTGTTTACCCAGGTGACCACAGGTCTCAGTATGGATCATAATCTCTGCCTCTTTTCACTAGTCTCCACCATCCAAGCCTCTCAAAATCTTCCTACGTGCCATTCTGCAGAACTCTGAACCAAGATTCTAGGAGAGAAGGATCTATCCACTATATTGAGTTTTACCAAGCTTACAGGTAAGAGTTTTGTTAAATGTCCTCTTTACAAAGACTGGTCTCTCTCATACAGGAATGGGAGTCCTAGCTTTTGACAGTTGACCAAGCTGAACTCTGGCAAAGTACCCAGCACAGGGCCTGTCACGTAGTAGACAGCCAGTGAGTGTCTGCTGACTTCCATCTGCTTAATACAGCACCAGTGCCACCTGGACCACATTATTACTAATGGTCTTCATGACAGAGTACTGCCAAGATCCACTGGTAGGGAGAGACTCAAGCACCAATCTTCTCTCTAATGTTTGATCAGATACGAGCACCATTCTCAGACCTGCCACTAATTAGGTAAGTAGGGTAAGTCATTTCTTCTCTGGGAGGGCGGCTGGACTACACAGTGTTTTTAAGTCCCTTTCCAGTTCTGAAGGTCTACAAGCCTATATGTCACATGTCTATTTCAGAATAAGCAATAAACAGAGAAAAAAACTGTTGAAGAACATGGACATGTGCTCCTTCATTGAACACTGTGCCCAGAGCATTGTGCCAGAGAAATCAGAGCAGCAGAAAATGAAAAGGTGGCAATACAAAATAAAATTCAAGCCAGGTGCACAGGAAACACCTATAGTCTTGGTATTGGGGACATTAAAATAGAAGAATCATTTGTGCCCAGAAATTGGAAGACAGTCTGGGCAACATAGTAAGAACAAATGTAAAAAAGAAAAAGGAAAAGGAAACGAAAAAGAAAGAAAGCCAAGACTGGATTCAGAAACAAGCTTGGCAGAGAAGATTTCAATTGGAGGAAGGTAATGCTGGTCTTTCAGACAAGGAATCAAGGACCATAAAAACATCAAGGAGGGAAATGCATAACATATAAGTTGGCTTTCTGTAGCAGAAGGGTCCTCAATCGTGGGATAGATGAGTCTCTTACAAATCCCATCTCTCGAAAAACTTTAACACTCCATGTTTCATATAGTAAAGATTAGAGCAATGTCTACCCCACCCACCCACATTGGCATACCCTGTGGGTAGTAAGAGGAGCACTGACATAGGAATAGGCAGTAGGGTTCTGGGCCTTGCTTTGTCACTGCTATTTAATTGCCAGGTTCAGCTAAGTGACTTATCTGCCTGAGGACAAGAAATCTTGTAGAACTCTAGCCAGAGATCTTGAGACTTCTTGAGAACCATCTGTCCACAGCTCACATGCTACAGATGAAAAGACTGAAGTCCACCAGAAATGAAGTGGTTTTTCTCAAGTACACAATTCAGTGAACTATGCCTAGTTCTCTAGTCATGCCTGATATTCTCCTGTTTCTGGGTCCTGCCTCAAATAGATTCTCTCTTACCTTCTGCAGATTTATTCTTCAGCTCCAGGTAATGTCTTATCAAAACCTATGTAAATATGTTTCAAAGCCAATTCCAGTCACTGGTTCTATAAGAAACCTCCATGAAGAAAGAGTTCTCCAAATTTTCTTGCTCCCCAAGTGCATTATTAGCTCACACATTATACTGGGTCCTTATACTGACCCTGGATCAAACTCACAGCCACATACCTGCCAGCTCCCTCCTTCAACTTCTCAGCAAGCTAAATTGATTGTAGGCCCTAAGTAAAAGCTTATGAAGTCAGCTTGGTACAGAACCTTGGTTTTCTGACACTCAGCCAGGAACCTTCTCAAACATATCATGTTGCACTGGGTGCGGTGGCACACTCCTATAATCCCAGTAACTCGGGAGGCTGAGGCAAGAGGATCGCGAGTTCAAACCCAGCCTCAGCAAAAGTGAGGCACTAAGCAACTCAGTGAGACCCTGTCTCTAAATAAAATACAAAATAGGGCTGAGGATGTGACTCAGTGGCTGAGTGCTCTATAGTTCAACCCCTGGTAACCCCCACCAAAAAAAAAAAATCATTTTGCCTCTGATCATTACAAAAAAAAAAAAAAAAAACACAAATCATTTCAAGTCATTTCAATCACCTTCAAATCCATCAAGCTTTTCATCAGACTGACCAAATACACCGAAAAAGATAAGGGATGTAAAGGAAAGAAGATGAACAAAGGGGATGGACTACAAATTGGATAAACAGTCGTGCCCGTGAACTAAGGAGCCCTGGCATCATCATTCCAATTTTACAAGAAAGATATCTGCACATGGAGCTTCAGTGGTGGGCTGCACAGAGTTCCTGATGAAGCAAGGAGGTCCTAATTCTTCTTTCTCTTAGGATTCTGCTTTTACCACTGCATAGATGGACTCTAACTTCAGCTGGACAGGCCCATTCTGTCCACTACAGAACAAAAAAGACATCTGGAAGGAAGACCCACGATAGTTACTAATAGCAAAGGTTTTATACTGAGTAGACACTCACGTGGGAATGTCTGAGCACAAGCACGGTAGAAAGATTTATGAGGCAGAGCTGTGGAACTCTAGAGGCAACCCAAGGCACACATCAGATAGGAATTTTGTAAAAAAAAAAAAAAAAAAAAAAAAAAAAAAAAAAAAAAAACTCTCCAAACACATGAAGACTGAGATGCCAGCACACGTAGCGATGGCCCCAGCCAGAAAGCAAAGGCATATTGGCACCACTGTAATTTGTCCATCCACCAATATGCTTCCCAAAAAACACCCATATGCTTTCTTTTAGCTTCCATATGCTTTTTGAGCAAGGAAACTAAAATATTTCATTAGTTTTGAGTAATTAATAATTACTTATTTCACAATAGTCACCCTCATTAAAAAACGAAAATAACTGATTAAGCTGCAGGATCCTGGCTTTCAGCTCAAGCTCCTTTTAATTTTTTTTTTATTATTAATTCTTCCCCTCTAGGAATTGAGTAATAGAGTAAAACAGCCAGTGTTGAAATATTCACACTATGGGGAAGGCAGAGTTATCATACACACAGCCCAGCATTCCTCTTGCCTGAGACACTGTGATTTAATAAAAAGAACATGGACTTTGGGATAGGAAAGACTTGGAATCCAATCAGGTTTGACCCCTTGTGAATAGTACTTCTGAGGAAATGAAGGGCGTTGAAAAGATAAAGCCTGCTGGATCCCTTCAAGCTGGTCCTCGGTTATTCCCTGGGAGTGATTCTCAGGGTTCCCTGCTGCTATCTGAAGGTCTGGGTACTGCATGCCCCAAGAATGCAGGCAGAGTGCCAGTCATTGTCAGCAGGTCATGGCCAAGATCCTTGAAATTGGTCTCAGGCCTACAGGAATGCTTCTTAGACTCTAATGAGCATGTGAACTACCTGGGGATCTTGTTAAAACACAGATTCTAACTCAGGATGTCTGGAGTATGGCCCGAGATCTGCATTTCTAACAAGCTCCAAAATGCTATTGATGTCTATGGTCCTAAGACAGAACTGTGAGAAGCAAAAGCCGAAGAACTGTCATGATGAGGTTACGAAACAAATTCTGTAAAAATAAGATAATTGTTTCTGTCTCATTGGGCTTTGAGAAGGACTACCAATAACATGGACAACGTGTTGTCTTTTTTCTGTCTCTGTGACCAATGTACCCAAGAGGAACAATTTAGAAGAGGAAAGGTTTATTTTGGCTCATGGTTTCAGATTCAGTCCAGGGTCGGCCAGTTACATTGATCTGGACCTGAGGTGAGACAGCACATCATGGAGGAAGGCATGGAAGAGCAAAGCTGATCACCTCCTGGCAAGGCGTCCGCCGGGAAGCAGAGAGAGGACTGGGGTTGGGGGAGAAGATAAACCCTTCTAAGATTCACACCCCAGTTTCCTTCCTCTAACTAGGCTCCAACTCCCAGTAATTCATTCAGCCATCAATAGATCAAACCATTCATAATCCCATCATTTCCATTTCCCAAAACCCCCACCAGAAAACACGTAAGACTTTGGAAGCATTCTAGAACCTCACCATGACAGGCAATAATACCTCTGTGTACTGAACAGCACAAAGGTATTTCATTTATCCTCACAATCACTTTATCAATAGGATATGATTTTCATTTTACAAACAACAAAGCTGAGACCCCCCCAAGTTATCATAAACATTGTGTTAGGCCATGTTGGTAATAACGGTGGGTTCCAAATCCAGGTATATCAGCCTATCAGTGACAGTATGTCACAATGGAAGTCAAACTGTAAGTCAGTATTATTGTAGTGCTGACATGAAGTCTGGTTCTTGTTCTATCATTACTCCCAGGGAGTCATTAAACTGCTTCCTGAATTTTGGTTATACCCCCATCAGACTCCACTTCCCCATCTGTAAGGTGAGGTGTTGCCCCCGACAAGCTCTGAGGCCTCTGCCATCCCCAACACTGATTTTCACTCTCCTGGCTTCCACGTGTGCTCGAAGAGGGTCACCAGCACTAAGTTTTAGCTTTCCACATGTGGCAGTCATTACAATTTGGCAGAATCCACATTCTAGCTGCTCACATCTGCATTTGTGCTGATGTAGGCATGGTCAGAAATCTATCTCTGTTAAAGTCCCACGCTCAATATAACAGGGAAAAAACAACAACAGATTCCCCAGAGCCCTGAAATTCCAATTCCGTCAATAACTCCCAAGTATGATCAGGGCACTAAGATCCCAATTATCCTTTGTCTACTCATCCCACTTACTGAGGCAACTAACCTGATGGAAGTTTGAAAAATAAGGAGAAACTATGAGTTGTTTATAGTGCATTTATATAACTGTTTGAAGTTTTTTTTTTTTATTTGGCCTTAAGGTATGGAGAAGAATTTAATTACTGAATTATCATATAAGTGATTCAGAAAGTGTGATATTGTCCCTCACCAAACTCCCACAGCACACAATCACTGTATTCCTCTGGGGCCCATTTACCATTTTCTACCAGAGATTTCCATGGTTTATGAACTTGCTTCATCGTCCTTATTCATATTCAGTGTTATCTCTGAAGACAGTCACGTATTTTGGAGCAGATCTAGATTTAAACTCAAACTTTGCACTTTATTAACTGTACAACTGTGAACAATTATTCAACCTGAGTTTGGTTTCCTTGCACAAAAAAAAAGGAGGAAATAACTTTCCATTTTATAAACTTAAATAAAATAATGTAAGGTATTAAAAGTAACTAACACTTAACAGATTCTGGGTTCAAAGTGTATTTGAGTGAAAGAATGAATTAATTAATGAATCAGTAAGATTTTCTGTATGAAAATATCACTTAACAGTTGACAATGTGTAAATGTCCAGAGTCATTCTAAGCCAGACTGAGAACCAGAGCAGAACAATAGGTGAACTGTGGGAAAAATCCAACAGCTAAAGGAAATGAGTGCCAACCACATGTCATCTCAGACTTCCCACGGAGAAAACATTTTTTGCCTACCCTAGAACTCAAGTATGGCCTTCAGAGTTAGCTATAAAACTCCTGGAATTGTAGCTAGTATTCTTTGCAGATACACTGGGGTTTTGTTTTTTTTTTTTTTTTTTTTTTAAGATAGTTCACAGGTTCATCTGAGTATCCCAAACTTCCATAATGTTCCCCCTACCCCAAACACAAGTGTGTGTAGGCATGTGTACACACACACAGAAATCAGAAACTACTGCCTTAGACAAGCAGGAAGGAGCCTATCAACTAGAAGACAAAAGTTTATTTACTAACAAGTCTGATGGATGCAAAAATGGGCAATAGAAGCTCTAATGAGAACCGAACCACGTCTAATTCACACACTCTTCCAATTCAAGACATGGCATGGTTGCAACCTTGCTAATGAGGGCTTAAAGGCATCTGAGACTCATGAAAATCAGAGCTTGGATGACCTTTGACATCCTCTCCTCCACCCACCAACACCCAAACCACAGATGGAGAAAGTGAGGCTCAGAGAAAGGCCAGGCCTTCACTGAAGTCACAGCAAATTAATTAAAGCCAAGTTTTGAACCTTAGACTCTGTACCATGTGGTTCATATATGTGATCAGATCCAGTAATCTTTACTTTATGAATAATTACTATTCTTTTCTCTGGACCTTGAAGTCCCATGAAAATAAAGGTTTAGTTTTGATAACAATTTACCAGCTGCTTCTCAGCCCAAGGCAACAAGAAGGTGTGAAAAGTGTGATACACTACTATAAATCCTGGATGGCCCCAACAATTGGCAGTACTGGCACTGAATTCCATATCAATGTGTGGGTCTTACTCTCCTGTCTTCTTGTATATCAATCTCTCATCTGTCTTCTTTTTATTAATATTTTCAAAGACGTGCAGTCCATAGCCATCTGACAGTTCATCCTCAGCTTTCGTATAATACATTGGATCAGAAAAGGACAGGAGGAAAGTGGCGGAGATGTTTGTGAGGTCAGAGCCAAATAACCTCCTAAAGGAAGGTCTACAAGGGGACCCACATTGTTCTAATCAACACAGAGTGCAAAAGCCAGCCCCATATCTCTGTGCCTCAGCTGTATGGAATGAATGAAGATGCTTCAAGTCCATTTATGCTTCAAAGGACATCTCACATTAACCTTGAGATTGGTTTTGTCTGAAAGACATGACCCTTTAAATATTGGGAAGAGAAAGAGCAACGTAAAGGAAGAGATTTCTCAACTAAAGCAAAGATACAATTATGAAGTGAAAAGAAGAAACCACAGCCCAGGACTGGCAACCACCCTTTAGACAAATTGGATTCCCGCCCTGACCCCAAAATCTCCTCTTCTGAAATGGAAAAATTGGTTAGATTGAGTCTTGAAGTCCTCTCTGGCTCTAATGTTTTGACACTTCCTTATAGGTCCAACTACTCACCCTAGAATAGTGAAACAACTGAAGAGGAACCCCCTCCTCCTAATAGTGTTAACAGCAGTGTTGATACCAGGTCCTCTAAAAACAAGGCCTAGAGTTATATCAGAGAGGGAAAGGTGAGTTTTATTCTCCTTTCTAGCTTGAAATTAGCTGACACTGGAACTAGAGGACAACCAGGGTATGAACAACAAATGAAGGGACATATACACTTCATCAAAGAAATAAAACTTAAAACAGAAGCATGTTTTCACACAGAGCCCAGGAATAGTCATTGGATTTTGGAAACGTGGCAGCAGAAGGGAGAAGGGACTGACAAGGAAATAAAATAATAGAGAATAGAACATTTAACTAGAAGAAATGCCATGGTCAAGTGGATCAGCTCTGTATATTGTTAGATGCTGAAACAGACTTCAGACGGGGAGGATGACCTGCCCAAGGAGACCATCATTGACAACAGGGCTTAGATTAGAAGCCGCTTCTCAGGGTTTCTGACACATAAAACATTGATTCAATCTCAAAAACAATGAGATTCTATCCAAGGTAAGTTCATTTCTAACTACTGCCCCTGCCTTCCCTTCAAAATAAATTAAGAAGTAAATAATTGTCTTTAAGGCAGACTAGGGCTGTTTCCCCAAAACTATAATAAACAATTCACTCTGGTAATCTAGAGAGGCACATGAGAATTAATTAGCTATTATTCATCCTTGTTAATGAATCACCCTGTGGTGATAAGGGGAAAATCATCATTCTAGAGGAGTCCAGAAGCCTGTCCTTGTTCTAGAACAGATCTTGCCTATTAAAGAACATGAGGTATCAACTCTAAATAGTAAACAGGGTATACCATTTCAGATTCCATGGAGTACAGCTTTAAATAGATTTGGTTTGGAAATGGGACAGGGAACACAAACGACGAAGTTAGTAGATCAACGCTGAAAACAGAGAAAAACAATGATTATACTCATTAAGTGGTTACCTGTTGACACCTCTACTGTCAGATCTAATGATTTATTTAAACCGTTATTGTTTCTTCATGACTGCCACTGATAATATTAATTACCACCAGAACATTTACCTCCCCACCTTTCTCAGCCTATTTGAGAAGTTTCCATCCTTCCTTCCTGACCAGCTCCTACCTCCAATAGATACATTTGAGATTCATGGGCAGATAGATAAATGGGTGAGTGGAGGGTTGACCAGACAGACAAAATTCCTCTCCTTCAAGCAGATTTTGGAGTATTTCATGGCTTAAGACACCTTATGTAGTTTCAAGATGGATTTCAGTGGAGAAAGGGGACAGAGTTAACCATTTTTCAAAGTTTATCCTATTCACATTTAACAGCTAGCATCTGGAGGAAGGTTCTGCAGTTTCTAAATGAACAAGCTCTGCCTGTGAGAGCTATCAAAACTGTGAACAGAGATGCCTACAGGACATTCTTTTCTGATATATTTGTCTGTGGAAATAATACATTGAAAAGGAGTTTTTGCAGGGACATTTTGTGGATTACACTGAGACTAAAAGATTGGGCAAAAATATTCTTTAATTTTTTTCTATATCTTTTCCTTAATAACACTCTCTTTGGTAGGCATGAGGGAATAAAAAATCTAAAACCACAAGTAGGTGCTATCTCCGATTTAATTATAGAAGTTTCCCAGTCCGTACATCATCCACCTGTTTGTATATGGTATGTTCTTTTTTTAAAATACATAATGAATGTTAGTTTTGAAAATTGCATTAACTTAACACCATAATTTCCACTCAATTCCAAATTGCTAAGTCCTACAATTGGGGAAAAACCAACCAACCTCAGATTTTCCAAAGGCCTATGCAACTAAACTCATATATTTGTAGTTCAAGGTCATGGAATGATATATATCCAAGATATGAACAACATATTAAGGAGAACTAATCTTTACAGAACATGAAATGATGATATCACATCTTCCACCAAGTTCATTCTAACACAACTACATTAAGGAACATCCTGTTGACTACTTCTCCTTTTCTTTAGCTAAGACTTCTAAAAAAAATTACACAGGAGAGCTTACTAGGAGGTGCAGCTATAAGCAGGTTAGCTGCAAGAGAAAAAAAAATCACACTACAAATCATACAACTATGACACTTCTTTAAAAATGATTTCCTGACACTGATTTCCATTTCTGGGCAGTCTCAGGATCAATGTATTCATCTGCCAAAGGCCTACCTCCCTTACGTGGGTCCCCAGTAAAGTGGTATGCAATTTAATGGGCGCTGGGCTTCAAAACTCATAATCTGTGTGCTTGGGATTTTGTTGCTGTTGTTATTGCAACATTGGATATTTTTTGAGATGATTTGTTGGGCAGATAGAATATTCTTTGGTCCCATCAGAGACAGGTAATTATAGCATCGTAATATTGTGAAAAATACATTTGATGAAGGGCGAGGAGACTAAGTGAAAAGTTCTCCTGCCACATACTAACTGCAGATGCCATAAAACAATAAGAACATTCTAGTACACAACATATTACACATAATTAAATACTCATTAAATCTGAATCTTTTATACTGTCCAGATAATCATGCTTTTAGTATTGAACCTTAAGTTGTAGAAATTTTAAAAGAAAATTAATTAGGAAGACATAAATGGAAGGCAGGTCACTGTCTTGGACATCAACCTTGTGCATTATTGGCCTTGATGCCTCTGAGCCTTTGTTTTCTGAGCAAGAAGTCACCATGCCTCTCTTACCTCAAGCAGGTGACTCTTGGAGCAGACAGCAGACAGGAGGTTCAGCCAACCGAAGTGCTAGTGCCTGTCAATGAAGTAGGTAGAAGTTACTCTTGAGCTCTAAGTATATTTCTCTTCATCAATAAACATAACCTCTCGTATCTGTACAGCAGTTTCTTGTTGTGCAAAACATTTCCACATTCATTTTCTCATTTCACACCACAGCAACTAATGAAGAAACACAAAGGGATTATTCTATTCTAAATGAGGGAACAAGAAGGGATAGAAAGGAGGAGAGGAAACTAACATCTCTCACATAATTAACTTCACAAATAGTGTGTGAAATGGCCATTACTGCACAACATTTACAGATATGAAAACTTAAGTTCAGAAAAAGTGCGTTAACTTACCCACCACTGCACAGTACTTAGAACATGGCAGAGTGGGAATCTGAAACCAGGGGTTCTGCTTGCTGGTTCAGTGATATATCTTTTCCAAAAATCTTAGCTTCTACTATGTTATGTGGATAGGAAAAATCCAAACAACTCATTGATTTGGTCCATAAGGCTTGGTATAGCACTGAGCATCAATGTCCTCCCATGTAAATTAGGTTTATAATATGTAATTCACAGACGAAATTGTCCTGTGTTAAACTTTTTCTGGAAAGCTTTCCTCCATTATTCCTTATCTATAAAGGTAGTATACAAAATAACATTTTTCCAATGTTTATATGATTAAAATATAATGTTATAAGCACACGATGATGGAAATTGTCTCTGGGTTGGGTATTTCTTGAATTCAAGCGCGCCTGGTGTTTTTAAACATATCATATTTCTATCAATTTCACATGACCTCATCTAACAACAAAAAGCACAAAAATTTTTTGTTCTGAAAGACAAAACATCCAAAACAAACAAACAAATCAAATGTCCCCTCAACCCCTAAAAAGCAAGAGTCACAGCTTCAGATGAAAGACCCATTGATGAATCACACATCATATTAATATTTGTGCCTATAACTTTGCCTTAGGTTCAGAGATGGAGACTCCAACAGAATGTCAAGAACAAAGTTGAACAGATCAATTTATTGAAAAGCATAAGACCTCTGGGAAGTTTTATTAAAATGTCCAATTTTCCTAAAGTATTCATGATTAAGAAAAGAATATGTTTGATAAGATATCCTGTAAAAAACTCATAATCTACTACCAGAAGCTAAACAGTAATCATCTTTAAAGTTTTTTAAAGTTGGGTAAATATTGTATAAGGTCCTTATGAATCAAATCATCCTTACTATGTAACACCAGTGAGACCTTATTACCCCAATTGTACATCTGTGGACCAGCCAGAAGGTGACACATTACTAAGCTGGGACAGAAGGAGGGATCGAAGCAGGGTTACCATAACCACTTTCTCAGATCTCCCCAGTGAAGTTTCACAGATGCAACATCTCAGGCAAAGTGTCGAAACACAAGTCATAAAACAACAAGAGTCTCACCAGTGAGTTTTATGAAGGCCTCCATCAATAAATCACATCTTAAGTAGGGGAAATGCTCAAGTCTCCCAGCAATGAACTTCTCCAGCCCTCTTCACACGGTTTCAGCCTCATGTGTCCTCAGTAGCTCCTGGGTATTTCATAATGTGATAAAATTCTCCATAACCCATAAAAACATCTGGGACAATTGGCAAATCCCAACCTATCCTCTCAGAAATAAAGTCAGATATCCTCAGCTGCCTCTGTACACTATAGAACTGCTGACCAGACCTGGCATGGCTGCAGCCCTTATCAAATCACCTTCCTATCCAAGGAAAATATTCTCACCTCCAGAAGTGATTTCAGCCAAAAATAATCAAACTTGCAAAAGTTCAACCTATTAATTGGAATCCATGCAAAGCAAAACTCATGAAACCTTAGTTGAGACTGCTAGAAGATTATTAATAATATCTGTTGTATTTTATAAAACAAAGGGCATAATACATAAAGCTCAGACAAAAGAGAGAAAGAGAGAAGTAAGAAAAATGACAGGGAGTAAAGAAAAAGGAGAAAGGAAATGAAGAACATGGTAAGTGTAGAAAGCAGAGAGACCTGTTTTTCACAAACTATGGTATCTTGAATCGATCACCACACCCCATGAAAGACAAGTTTTTTGCAGCATAACCTTTAGCCTGATGATCCTAATATAATGAACAAAAGGTCTAAGTGGCATTACACCAGCATAAAGATAATTCATGATGTGTGATATATTTAAGTGCTGTAACATAGCTGAGCAATAAGACAGAGCCCTGTAAAAACTTCCATTACAGCCAATAAACTGGCAACCTTCTAACTCTGCTATCTCAGATGTTCTTCCTTGGTGGGGTATTAATATGAATACAATAGTGGGGTGGAAAATGAAGGACCTGTGTTCTGGTTTTAGCCCTAAAATTCCCAAATATTTTGAATCTAAGTTGTATGAAATGTACATTTTTGTGTTTCTCTCATCGTAGGTCTTGACCATGTTATCACTAAACCACGGTGGAAAGACCAATAATTATTTTGTCTAGCTTTTGTGCATTTTCCTATGTTTCCCATGGAAGTAGTACCAGGAGAATTACTTGGTCTAAGATTTGTTTAAATTAGATAGTGCCATAATTTTAAACCTGGAAGTCTGACCCCACAGAAGCAATTGAAATTTTAGGTTAATAAACAGGCAAATATTCGGTTAATACACAGGCATTATAAGAAAATATGGAATGTCCTCCATTCTAGTCCTCAAATCCCAAAGGAAGAACATTTTTAAATGCACTCTCTCACCTGCCTCCCTAAGATACTTATCAAGAATACAACATATTCCATAGCTTATGAATGATTTGGTTGTCTCATTAAAGTAATGTTTGTCAGTATTTAATTGCTTCCCTCCCTGATTTTAATTTCCTCACCTGTCAGCATCGATCAGAGGCACTGAAATCATCTGACACACTGGCTGATTGTGTTAAAATTAATCAGATTTTTAACACGTAAATTGCTTTGGCCTAAAGGTAATGTTCAACTTCTTAATGTGATATTTATAAGGGTTCTATCAATGGGACTTTTAATCTAGAAATTAAATGAGAAACTTCAGGAATCCCAAATGGAAAGATAAGTTCATGGTCCAACTTCAACACTGAACCTTAAAAGGTGTGTGTGTGTGTGTGTGTGTGTGTGTGTGTGTGTGTGTGTATTTGTGTGTGTGTGTGTTTGTGAGAGAGAGAGAGAGAGAGAGAGAGAGAGAGAGAAATACATGTATGTATTTATGTGCCATCACCAAGTACTCACTGAGCAATATTACAGTGCCTTCTAACATGCACTTTGGGGTAATCAGAGAAGAGTAAGACATGAAACTAAACAGGTTTCAGGGCTGGGGTTGTGGCTCAAGTGGTAACGTGCTCACCTGGCATGCACGGGACGTTGGGTTCGATCCTCAGCACCACATAAAAATAAAATTAACATGTTGTGTCCACCGAAAACTAAAAAAATATTAAAAATTCTCTCTCTCTCTCTCTCTCTCTCTCTCTCAATCAATCAATCAATAAATAAATAAAATAAAAAGGTTTCAAACTCAAAAAGCTTTGAAAACAAGGTAAGAATTAATTAAGTTGAACTCACCTTGACAAAGTAGCTGCCAATCTGGTCACTCAAAAGTTACATCTTACATCAACAATAGTTACCAGCTATATACATGCCCTTTCTCACAGAAAAATGATGTAATTCTTCACTGCAACCAAGTGAGGTACAATTAGTGTTATTACTAGTAGTAATAAGAATCTTCTTGTTTAATGAAAAACAATGCCGAGGCACAGAGAAGCAAAAGGACTTTTTCCTAGACACCTGATTAAGCATAGACCTGGTCTTATAAAAAAAAAAGTAAAGCCAGATAATACAGCATGATCACTTTGAAAAAATTAACTGCAAACCTCCCACATAAAATTATTCAGTGTTAATTCTTGTGCTAATATCTATCAGAAACAGCACTTAAGATACTCAGGAAACCCTCAAGCACTACACATTTTTACAAGAATTATACGAGTCCTAGCATCATGAGATTATTTTTATGCATTAACGTTTGTATTCCTACTTGGAAATGTAGAATATTCATTAATGTAATAACTGGGTCCCCGAAGTGAGCCCATACTACCACCACATCTATCTTGAGAAGTTATTCTGCTGATCCTAAGGCTCCTAAATTGAGCAGAAGAATGGGAGATTTGGGATGCACACAATGAGTGGGGTTAGCTGAGAGTAACAAACACAATTTAGAGGATGTTTCTCACAAAAATAGCCTGTAACAAAACATAACCAAACCCCAGTGAGTTTCCTGTCTTTCTCATAGACTTAGAGCCCCTATTCAACCTTAATAGTCTCCTCTGATGTGAAGTTTTTCCAGATCCAAAAATGTTTGATGAAGCATTTTTTCTTAAGACCACCATAATATACAGTTATACATACAGACCACTAAAATTCCTGCATTGATTTATCACTTTTAGTTGATTGTGCATCTTTAAGAGAGGTACCTTGACTAATAGATTCTTGAATTGTAATCTCAAGTTCAAAATTTAGTCCTTTAGTAGATACTTAAAAAAAAAAAGGTGATTGAATGAGATATATGAACAAGGCATTCCCTGTACCCTCTATAACACCTAGACCAACGAATACCTGATGAGTTCAACATATGTTTGTTGAACTGAAACTAATCGAACATTTAATTTTTAAAAAACATACAACTAAATTATTCCAAAATTTATTAGGTGAGATATTCAGTGAAGAGCAAAGCAAGCTGAGCCAACCATTAACCCTTTCAGAAGAATCAGAAAGACCTGAACAGTTTAGAAATTTCATGTAGAGGAAGACGGTATCTACCAAGAAAATAATGTTTTACATAAGAATAAAAAATAAAGTCCTACATAAAAATAGAAAGAAAACAAATTTACAGATGAAGAGGATTTTTACAGGAGTACAGGTATTGATAAAATCCAGAAAGGGAGGGAAAGAGGGAGGGAAAGAGGGAGAGAAAGAGGGACAAAGATGGGGAGGGACTCTTGAAATATGAATTTTAAGCACCAACTACATGTATATTAAAAAAGGTGGGGGATAGGGTGCTGTGGCTGTAGCTTAGTGGTAGAGCACTTGCCTCACATATATGAGGCACTGGGTTCCATGCTCAGCACCATATAAAAATAGATGAATAAAGATATTGTGTCTATCTACAACTAAAAAGAAAAAGAAAAAAGAAGAGAAGAAGGAAAAGAAAGAAAAGGTAAGGTAAAGAAGGAAGGAAGGAAGGGAATCACTGGAATCACTAGATAAACCAAACAAAAATCCGTTGTCCAGATAAGTAACATTTACAGTGGTTACCAGGCTTGGAAAGGAAGGCCTGTGGGTAGGAAAATGGGCACATACAGCTCAAAAGTTACAAAGTAGCAAATCATAGGATGAACAAGTTGAAATGTAATGTAAAAAAACCTGGACTATCGTTAATAATGATACACTATGTTTGAGATTTTTGTTAAGTAGGTAGACTGTAATTGTTTTTGTCCCAAGATGAAAAAATAGATGACTTTGAGATGACGGATATGTTAATTTGTCCCTCTATAGCAACCATCTTACTATACATGCATCTCATCCTGTTGTATACTTCAAATATATACAAAAAATATATAAAAAAAAGAAAACTGCATTCAAAAAAATTAAAAATAAATTTTAAAAAGTAATTTTACTAACCATATTATGTTTCAGCAACTGGGTAAAGCAATCTACATACATTTATCCTGAAAAATATTCTTGGAAGTCATTATGATGTCCACTTTGAATCTAGGGAAACCGAGGCTTAGAAAGATGAATTGAACTCATCCGGTTCATATATGTCTAATAAGTGTGGTACTAAAAATCATAACCCAGCCTGCAGACCAGACCTTCTTACTGTTTCCACTACGGGCTTGAAAGAGGCCCAGATAATTGGATGACATGGTAAAAATCCAGAAAATGATGTAGAAATGGTGAACGCACAAAGGTTATGACCATCCATAGCTTTTCCTTCGATGTAAGTAGCAAGGCCAAGTCTGAAGGAGGAGAGAAAGCAGATGGGGGAATTCATGCTCTCTTCAAGTATTTGAGGACATCTCAAGTGTGAGCCATACTGTACTCTTCCAAAATATGCAATATTAGAAATAATGAGGTTGAAATGATGGAAAGTTCAGTTTCAGGGCCATACAAAGAAAAAGAAAATTAAAATGAAGCTGTCCACCAACTGCCTCACAGAGAGCTAGAAGTGTTCAAGTTGAGGCCAAACAGCCATCTGTCAGACAAGGCACATGTGATATCTGGCAGTGGGAGGGAGTGTGCAGAAAAAGATGGGCATTGGTATTCTGTGTTTCAGAGTTTAGCAGCACAGTAGTGGGAGAGAGACAACAGCTCAGATCTCTAGATAAAAATCTGAAGGATGCCCTCCAAAGAAAAGAACGCTGGGTAGAATCCATTCAACACCTCCTCGGGGCTTCTGTGATTCACTAAGCGTGAGACAGTCTCAACCTTCGGAAGCCTAAACAAGACAGGAAACACATTTGAAGGGTTCAGTCAGCTACCACTAGACTTACACACTGCTAGAAAAGACCACACTTAACAGAGAACGAAGAAGAGGACAAAATGGTTTGCAGGAACCAACAAGGGCAGGAAACATCAATTTTGTAGAAAGAAAAAAGTCATTGGAGTTCCAGGACTAGCACTGCTAATGCACAAGGGTAAACTAAAGGTTAAATGGGATTGTTCCTCCAGGGAGCCAAGAAAGACATGGATGAAGGATCAGGAAGAAAGCTAATAAAACCTGACTCAAAAAGATCACAGGTGGAGAAGGCAAGTGAAAGCTGGGTGAGAAGAAAGAAAAGACAGGGTCTTGCATAACAATATCCAACATGTTTGAAAATAAGAGAACAATACAGTCGAGGTTCTGCAAGCCTTTCACACGTTACCAGATTTGCTCACAAATGTTCACACACAGAGGCCCCCACAACCCTAGCTCCCCCAGAATACCACTTTAAAATGGAAGAGAGGTGTTAAAGGGAACATATGACATCTGGGTCCAATTCTATTGCCTTTCTCAGCCTTCTTCATTACAATTTCAGAGTGTGACTAGTTTTACTAAAGAAAACAGATTCCCCCCTAAATATTACCCATAACCAAAAGCAAAGGTAAGAGACATATTTATTGGGCAAACTCCCTCCTGAAGGATAGGGAAAGAGCGGGTAAGAAAGAGGAAGGGGGAAGAGAATAATGGAGGGGGTGTCCAGGGAAACGACATGTAGGAATATGAAAATGATAGCAGTATGTAGAACTTTCTTTCCTACAATTTTACCTAATTTAATCTAGAAAAAAAAAATGGTCCCTTCAACCCAAATTCATTGACTCTTTTTTCCCCCTACAGATAAAATCTGAGTTTTATCCATAAAAATGAACAAGGAGTCACTGGATCCTGTCACTTTCCTCAGGCTTGGCAAAGAAAACAGCTGTTCTGTTTAGAACTACCCTAGTTGCCACTGCAAAGCAGAAGAGAGCAGAGTAAATGAAGAGCAGGGAAACTGTAAAAAGTGATAGTTTGAAAAAAAATAGACTTAATCCTAAATCAGTCAATACATATGTACATCTGTCATCATCATCTTCAAGAAAGAAGTTTGGAGGCCAGGCGTGGTGGTGCATACCTGTAAGCCCAGCAGCTCGGGAGGCTGAGGCAGGAGGATTGCAAGTTCAAAGCCAGCCTCAGCAACACAGTGAGGCCCCCAGCAACTCAGCGAGACCCTGTCTCAAAATAAAATGTCAAAAGAGGTTAAAGATATTGCTCAGTGGTTAAGCACCCTTGGGCTCAGTCCCCAGTACAAAAGAAAGAAAGAAAAGTGAGAAGAGAAGAGAAGAGAAGAGAAGAGAAGAGAAGAGAAGAGAAGAGAAAAAATGAAAGGAAAGTAAAGAAATTTGGAAATATTTACCTTGAAATTCCTGAAACTGAACCAGGAATCAAAATGATTAAATAAATAAATAAAAAGAGGAATTCACCAGTAACTGGGTTCTTGCCCAGCTTTGTCACTATTCATGCCACCACCCTAAGCAGGTCTCCTTCCACTCTCCTCTCATGTATAATAAAAGGACTGGATTGTTTTTATCAATTTTAACATCTTTGTTGAGATATCATTAGCATACAAAAGTTACAGATATTTACTTTATATGACCTGATGTTTTGATATAACTACACGTGGATAGATCACTTCTATATAATTGCCAATTTTTTGTTTGTTTTTTATTGATTCATCATAATTATACATAAATAGGATTCATTATACCTTACTCATACATGCACATCAATAATCTCATGGTGTGCAGGCATTCAGTGGGAAGATTCAAGATCTGTTATCAAACTTCACATATTCAATAGTCTAACTATCATTTATTCTATGATGTACATCTCCCCAATGCCCTTCCATCCAGCTCCTGAACACCACTATCCTATACTCTGTTTCTAGGATTGACTATTTAGACTCCATGTGAAAGAAAGATAGTGTAGTATTTTTCTCTTCCGTGCTTATTTCACTTAACATAATGTCCTATTAACAACCATGTTGTTGCAAGTGTCAGAATTTTCATCTTTTTTAAAGTGTGTTTTGTAGGTGAGTGTGTGTATGTGCACATACCACTACAACATGTGAATAAAGAACATATAGTTTATATACACAATGGAATAGTATTCAGCCATAAAATCTTGTCATTGATGACAACCTGAATGAACCTAAAGTTTACTTACGCTAAGTGAAATAAGTCAGGCACAGAAAGACAAAGACTGCATTATCTCACTCACTCTTAGCTGGAATTTTTTAAAGTAGATCTCATAAACATAGTGGAGCAGCAGTTGCCAGAGGCTGAAGACAGCAGAGAGGAGAGAAGCTGGGGAGAGTTTGGTCAATAGGCACAAAGTTATAGTGAGGAGAAATAAGTGCTGGTATGCTCTCTACAACAGGGTGAGTCAAGTTGATAATGATGTGTTTGTTATATATTTTGAAGTAGCTAGAAGAGAGGATTTTGAATGCTTCACCCCAAAGAGAAGATAAATGTTTGAGATGATAGAAATGCTAATTATCCTGATTTGATCATTACACATTATACATGTGTCAAAATACCACAATGTGCCCCCTAAATTTGTACAATCCTTATGTGTCAATTAAAAAAAATAAAACAAACCCAAAAAGTCCTGGGTTCTATCAGTGGCTTCTAATGTGTGATCCATACATATGTCAGGGTCCTCAAAACCTTTCCAGAAATCTACCAGTTCAAAACTATTTTTATCATAATGCTAAGATGCAATGAGGTTTTCACACTGTATTGACTGACATTTCTGCTAATGATACAAAGACAATTGCAGGTAAAACTGTTGGAGTTTTGATATGAATCAAGGCAGCAACACCAAACTGAAGTGGTTGTCATTGTATTTCTCACAACAGAACACATACAGTTAAGCTGGACAGAGAGCCAGTTTCACTTAAACCGTCTCAATGCATTGAAAAAATATTAATAGTTATACTCTATGTATATATAATATGTCAAAATACATTCTACTGTCATGTGTAAGTAAAAAAGAAAAAACACAAAATAAAAAAAAAACAGTATTAAATCTCTATCTTTGAATACAAATTTTCTTAAAATTCTGTATGAGGAAATGGAAAGTATCCATGAAGTACCTCGGCTAAATATCACACTACAATAGTTATTTCCAAGAAATGCTGGATTTGACAGCTGCTAACTAACCAATCCTTCCAGGGAACGTCATTTTACTTGAAACAATGACTGACAAATTACAGTTGTTTAAACTTGGGTTTTGCAAGACATTTTCTTACAAATAAACCCATGAAAGCCTATCATTTAGAGGAAAACAACTAACAGGATTTGTTGCCAATAATAAGTTTTAAAGTGAAAATTATAATTTTGAAAACCTCACATATATTAAGGTGTACTTAACATCTTCCTAATACATCAAATATTTTCTTGACGAAATTGGAGGTAAAATTAATGAAAATTGTCTTTTCTTCTCATTATAGAATAAAATATGTCAATGTATGGAAGATCTTCAGAACTCAGTGAACCTTTATCTTCCAGATGACCAATCCACAATGTCACAAAATCAAAAGAAGAGAGCCAACCAAAGTGAAAATTAGACCAATGGATTGAATACAACAGAGATTCAATGTGACTTCAAATTCCACACTGGAATTAACCTTTATAAACTACACATTTTTTTTTTAGTCATTGTCAAAACTGTCAAATTTTGGTATAATATCTAAGAAGAAAATCCACAATTACCTCCCTTTTTCCTTTTTTCCTAACCAGATAGTTAGGCGAGGCTGGATTTCTTTATGAACTTGAATCAAAACTATGTATCCTAACTCATTAAATACAGAATCCAGATAAGACTTTTCTCACTGACTTTGTTTTCAAAAATGAACATATATATTTTCATATATGGGTATTTTTAATTAAGATATCTTTAATTTCTACTAAGTTCCAATATGGCATATACCAATAGTCATAAATAAATAAAACCCATTTTTAAGAAACTAATCTAGAGATGTAACCACTGAGCTACACAGGATTTATGCCCCCTCTCTGCCCATCACTAACTTTCATTTCTAAAACCCATAGGAAAGATGGAGTGGCTCAGCTCTACTTTCACATCCTGCTACCTGTTCATCATTATGGAACCATCACTCCAGGGAGCCTCTGGAAACACTGAAACACCTGTATGACTTCACCAAGAGTAGATCACAGGTTAAAAAAAAAAAAAAATCACCGGTGCCTTCCACAGGGTAAACAGTTGTTAACAGGGCACCTGGATCAGAATTACTACTTAGGATTACTACTCTTGATGAAGATGCAAAATCTCTCTGAGCTTGTTTAATATAAAATGAGAATGACAATGAGACTACTTCATAAAAAATTGTGTAGACCTGATGAAATAATTTATTAAAGAGTTTACTATGCACACTCGCTAGCATATATTAAGCCCTCAGTAAATCTTAACCATTGTTATTGTAACTATGATGTTTCTTACCTGCCAAAAAGTATATGTTCAAGGCAAAACAAAGGCAGTCTAACTGAATATTCTCAGAAGCTCAAAATCTTTCTCAGTTGCCAATTCATTTAGTGAGATAACAAAAGGGAAGGAAAATTACCCAAGAGTGTTGTTGGCTTCTCACCTCAAGAGCAGAACAATCAGTCTATGGCCAGGAGTAAAATCACAGTTATAAGCATGACCCAGCAACTATGCAAGTTCCTAAACTTTAGGTGACCAAAAGGGCAAGTAGTGCAGACCCAACATGGTTCTTAGCACTGTGTTGACAAGACAGAGGACGACAAGGAAGTGAGGATTCAAACCAATTTCCTGATTAGATAAGGTTTTTCCCCCCTTTGGGCAAAAAGTTGTATTTTATCTTTTTACCTCACTGAAACTCTAGAAGGAGAAAAAATTGAGTGTGCTGGTGCACACCTATAATCCCAGCTACTCAGGAGGCTGAGGCAGGAGGATCTCAAGTTCAAGGCCCTTAGTTACTTCAGTAACTAAGCAAGGCCCTGTCTCAAACAAAAATAACAACAACAACAACTAAAAGATCTAAAAGGAATGTGGTTGGGGGAAAAATAGGATGCTTGTCAATCTGAGCTCAGAGCCAAAGAAAAAAGGATGTTCTCATATTACTAAGAATAGATTACAAGAAGGACAGAGGGAAGAAGCCCCTTGAAAAGTTCCTTTAAATTAGAAATCTATCCTGAGGAACAGACATATGCACACTTACGTACAATTTCTTTATAAATATATTGAGTTAATCATTAATTACAGTGGCAAGGCCCAATTTCACTTTTAATGGAAAAAGCAGAATGCCCCTTTATTTCACTCCATTTCATCAACTTTAAGTATAACCACTTCAAAGCGGCAATACCTTCAAAGCATGATAAGACTTTAATGGATGATTTAATAGAATGATGTAAGTTATACTTCCAGCATAATGTATAGAAACCATCATGCCCCCTTAACAGCACTTGGATCTTCAATCAGGAAATTCAATTTTAGCTGCAAAACTATGTTTTGGCAAAAGTGCAATTGAACTCAGTGTACTTGTCACATTTCTAAATATACTCCGGTCACCATGACAACAAGGGAGACTGATGGATTGCTTAAAAGAGTACGGTATATTTAATTGTCAGCATTTTAAACTGACTCAGAAAAATGCTGTGTGATAGGTCTACTCACCATGGTTACTGCCGGCTGAGTCCATAATAATAAAAAGGTTCACATACGCACATTACCGACGTGCGCACAAAGAACGTAAAAGTCGGAAGGCCTGATATTTCTAACCATGCCAAACGCCAAACTTAAGGCTTTAGAAAAGATTTGTTCTCATTAAGTTGCCACTCAAAAACCTCTCTCCCAGCATGGTCGGATGAATCCCAGGCTCTACATCTACATTCAGGGCCACTAGAACAAATCCTAAATCAGCTCCAGTACCTGATTCCTTCTCCTGGGTGAAAGATAAGAAAAATTTGAGGGTATTTACTTCAGAAATGTATCTGAAATAGAACATGACAGAGAACTCTTTGTTCTTTCTTTTCATATAGTCACACTTCCAAATGATAACCTACTAGGAGCCAATCATTTCCTTAACCAACACTTCCTGCTCAAAAATCTTCCAGTTTAGTGACAGAGATGCAAAAGTTAGCTCCTTGTCTAGCTCCTTGAGGGATAAGACAAGAGGAAAACAAAAAGATAAAAAAATAACCCATTAAGGAAAAAGAAATAATCAAAATGAAATGATCCAGTAAATCATTTTATTTATTATACACAATACCCAGCATGTAGCAGGCACTCAGGAAATCTTCATTATTATTATTAAAACTAAACTATCTCTCACCAAAACAGTTTGCAATGTATATAAATCATGCATCCAGAGAAAATTTATTACTAGACAGAATATAAAACAAGATCATGGGCAGGGGATGGAATGCAGGAGGGTGTGCCACTTTAGTCAAAGATTAGAAAGACATCTAACAATATGACATTTGAGCTAATGCTTACATCACAACTCCAAGCCAATATAGTATAAAGACAGAGGTAGGTCAGGTGGGGACAAGCGTGGTTTTCAACCTGGGCCAAAGGTAGACCAGTGTGTCTATAGCTTACTGAGTAAGTAAAGTGATGAGGGTGTGAGATAACCCATCTCATAGGGCTTTGCAGGCCACAGAAAGATCTTTTTGATGTTTCTAGACACCACAGAAGCCTTTGTGTGATTGGGGATCGGGGGAGTGTATGTTGGATATGATCCAATGAACAATTTTAGATCTTACCTTGTGATGTAGAGAAGGGTCACAAGGGGAAAGAGAAAAAGTGTGGAGACCAGGGTCAAGGTAATGAACTGCAATTTGGATTGAGGTAGATGTAAAAGAGGGGAGCAAAAGCATGTACTCTTGAGCATAAAGGTGGCAAAAATCAATGGACTGAGGTTCCATAACACTGCCAAGAACAGACCCATGACTCAGCAGGTCTGGGCAGGGTGTAGAATATGCTGTTTCTAGCAAGCACCCAGGTGATGCTGCTGCTCTGTGAATCACATCTTGAGAACCAGGTCTCCAGGGAAGTATGGAGAAAGAAACACAACTAGAGCCAGAGGGGAGAGTTTGGCTAAGGGTAATAAGTAGAATACAGGAAAAAAAAGGAAAAAATTCAAAAGATGTAGCAAAAAGAAGCAACCCAATACTTGAAGACAAATAATCTATAAGTAGAAATTTAAAAAAAAGATGATGGTATTGATTTTGAGCTCTTTTTAATGACATTGTTCACTATATAGATAGATAGATAGAAACTATGAAGTTCTAATATTAACCAATATTTCATGTAGTCACTGCCTACCCATAGGGCCAGGGAAAATAATTATGGTTACAGATAATAATAACAAGAATCACAGTAGCCATTTATTGGAGAACTTGTTCTCTGCTGGGCACATTACAACACGTGTGCCATCTTCAAGTCTGACAGTAACGTACTTTATTTCATTTAACAAACGACAAGCTGAATGCTCAGAGACATTATATAGCTCACCCTAAAGCACTTCTGCTTCTATTGGATTCAAACCCAGGGATGGACCCCAAATTCCATGATCTTCTCTTACATTCTGTTTAAGAAGTTGTAGGAGAATAAGATGTATACTTGGGGCACTCACTCTTAATGTCAGGGTCCCCTTCTAATGTAGGCCTCAAGTCTACAACTGTGAAAGCTTTATCCACACAGTCTAGGAACATGGGAGTGAAGCAGTCTAAGTGAGAAGGCTAGTCTACAGCAGAGACATGGTTCATTTGTATCCACAGAAAACAAACGTGGCTTAAGAGCTTCACGGACGTTCACTGAGCTCACACTCAGACTCCCATCTCTGTACTCCTAGTACAGTGCTTTTCCATAGCACCAATGTTTACCTTTGATTTTATTCTGGGTTTTCCTTTGCAAGTTTTCAACACAGAAAGTAACTGGCTCTCTACACTAGCAATGTGTTTGGCGTGAGAATGAGAGAAAGAGGCCCTCATTGTGAAGATGCATGGGGAACGGTAATAGATATTGACAAGGCATCAGCAGATAAGAAAGATGAGCTTAGACATTTCCCCAACCCAGGAAGTGGGTAAGAAATGAGCCACAAGATCTTCCTTCTAGTCACCCACAATGTGTTTTCCCAAGATGATTCACAGGTATGGCTCCACAGACCCGACAAAGAGGACCATCTCAGGAAGATGAAAGGATGTTTTTATGCCTGCTCTCTTTTTCTTCTTCTTCTTCTTTTTTTTTTTATTTGTTCCTTCTCGAGTAATAACTATTAATTGTGCTATGTGGGCAGTACAGAGATGAGTCTACCGGGAAGCCAGTACAAATCCATCAAGCGCTTTTAGCCCAAGCTTTTTAGAAGCAATTGCTTACCACATTTTCACTGCTCTTTTTCTCACAGCTAGAATTAAAGTGGATTTTACCACACAATCACTCGATGCCCTTCTCCCCTATCTCTGAATTGAAGAGAGAGGAGGATTATGGGCTTGTCACCAGAAAAATCAGACATGTGAAAAAACCTATTCATTTAGTATTTATAAAGACTAAGTACTGGGCCCTAAGGTAGGTACCCTACATGCATTAACAGATGACAACTCTATAAGGCAGATATTGTCCACATTGGACAGATGAAGAGATGAATGCTCAGAGAAGAGGAAGTACTCGTCTAGAGTCATACAGCAGAGCCAGGAAATGAACACCTAGGTCTTCTGACTCCAAGGCCAACGCTGTCTTTTGCCATTGCACAGGTACCCTGTATACTTCTGGGAGCACCTACAATCTTCCTTTCAGTTCTACAGGAGAACAAATGCTTCAAATATTACTTGGAAGCGAGGCTGTATATGAGCAGGAACAAATAGCAATAATGTCATGGTAGAGTCTCTGATGGTTGCCCCTGACCAAGATGACATGAGATATAAGTGGTCTCAGAGATCACTGTGAGTCTGCCATGACAATTCTGGAATCACAGAGGCTCTTCAATTTGCTCTGACAAAATAACATCACACAAAGTCTGCACTCACGCCCAGCCTCAGGTCAGGCAATTGAAGGAAGACAAACCAAGAAAGCACACCCTAATGGCAGACTGAGAGCCTATCAACCATGTGTTCACAAAGTGCCTGGCTCATTATAAAGTTTAATAAAATAAAATAATTAAAGGAAAATTAATTTAGTCCAAGATTAAACTTGCCCTTTCATTATTATTCCCACATCTTCATATAGGTAGATGTTGAAAAGAATCAAATAATAAGAAAGAGAAGAAGAATCCAGTTTTGAGGCTTTAAGATATAATATCTGAGCCAAGGGGAAGATTAATATATGTAAGCAGCATCCTTCCCTGTCTCCCTTACCCAGAGGGGCGTGAGGTTAAGCATTTCCAAAGATTCTTTATCATAAGCTGAGCTGACAGGCACACCTGATGAGAATGGTAATTAAATCAACGAGTAAATAAACACTTAGCTCAATGTTCTCTATTTTTGGTGGCTGTCTTTAGAAAATGAGTTGCCTTATAAGGGTGGATTTCTCTCTTCCAACAATAAACAATAAAGGGTAGCTTCTCAAATTTTTTTTCTTTTTTAAAAGTTTCTTGCTTTTCAACAAGTGCTTGCTAGTTAACCACCTTCTATACGTATGTGTGTGGGAGAAAATGGATGGTACAAAAAGGAAAACACAATCCCTATTATCAAAGAGCTCAAAGTTTAGTACCTAAGGCCAAGCACAAAATGTTGTGATTTTTTTTTTAAGTCAGCAAGTTATGTTCTCAATTATGAAAATACCAAATGTCAGATTCGTCTCCAGTCCAAGCAATAATATGAAACGAGCCAATTCTTCTGAATCAGGCTATTTTTTAATGAAAATTATGACTGTTGAAGCTTTTCCTTTTAATGCCAATATTATTAGAACTCAGAGGAGAACACAAGGTCAATTTACTATGTTCCATATTCTTCCCAGACTCTAACCCAACACCATCCAATAGAAATACAATGCAAACCACATATGCAATTTTAAATTTTCTAGTAGCCACACTTTAAAAGATAGTAAAAAGAAATTTATTTGATAAATATATCCAAAATATTATCCTTTCAACACGTGGCACTAGCCATATTTCAAGAGCTCAATAGCTATTTATGGCTGGTACTATCATACCAAACAGCACATCACCAACCTCTCTTCCACCTTCACCTAGGCTGTGAACAGGGCATAACATTTGTTTGAGACAAATTTTATAATAGTTAACAAAATGTAGGTATTCCCTCAGGCAGACACACTGCTCCCAATAATGTAGCATTATTCCTAATGCTACACCTTGGAACCAAAACTTACAGGACACCATGAAGGCAAATGCCAGAGGGAGAAATGGCTCCATCCCTTAGGTAAGAATGAGCAAACCAAGAATTACCCTCAAAACAGTTGCAGCCTGCCCACTGTACCCACCGGAATACCCTTTCACTAATACCATCTCATTTAGGACTTGAGATTCTACCCTCAAACCTTTTGTGGCTTGAAACAGGTTCCTTTTCTAGCTCTAGTCACCAAAACTTCCTCTTGCCAACCCTTCTGTGCATCCTCTGAGAATAGCACAGAATAGGAAAAACTCAAAACAAATGCACAATGCATCAAATGCATGAAGCTACTGAGGGGAATAAATAGAGCCGAGAAACCCTCCTCTCTTTTCCAACCTTCTGGTTTGGGTGCAGAGGTAAGGAAACTTCTGTGCCCTTATCAGATTTTATACACACACACTCCCTCTACCACATTTCAGCACTTTGTCCTGTCTAAAGAATTTTGCCTGATGGGTAAATGGTTGACCTTTATTAGTATCATTGTCAGAAGTCAGTATGGAGGATAGGTGGGGTCCTCCCCTCAATCCTCCCTGCTTTTTCTAATGTCTTTCTTTTCTTTGGAAATTTAGTTTCTGACACAGGTACTAATCCCTGTGCTGTGTGCTGATAAGCATGCACAAACCCAGCACTGCGACATGACTCATCCCTCAGGTGGGCCAGGACTGAGAATGGAGGGCAGGGTCTAGCAAGCCCCAGCACACTCCTCACATGCTATCCATAGGTCCTAATTGAGATATGGGACCCACGCACTTTGGGAGTTTGAGCTTTCCCTCATAATAAAGTTAGAGATTTGAAGACTAATCAGTAAGTTGCAATGGTGTCAGAATCCCAGATAACTGGTCTTCCTCGCAAACATAAAACAAAACTGGCCACCATCAAGTTTAGCATACCATAATTCATATTGAACTCATGCACTTTCTGATATGAATGCTCAAAAAAGACACTTCAATTCACCTCTGTAGTAGTGTGCCCAGAAAGCTATGACCCCACCATAATCGTGAGAAAGCATATGGACACTGGAACTGAGAAACATGCTGCAAAATACCTCATCATGACATTTCAGAAGTGTCAAAGTCATGAAAAACAAGAGGCAAGTCACAGTCAAGAGGAGACTATGAAGATGTGATTACTAAATGCAAAGTAGTATCCTCAACAGCATCCTGGAACGGAAAAATGATAGAGTGAAAAATGGGGGAAATTTGAATAGTTTCACTAGTCAAGTGATACCGTGCCATTTTCTTAGTTTTAATAAGCATAATTTGGTTGGGTAACATTAGTGGAAGCTAGGGGAGAGTATATAGGAAATCTCCAACTAGTTTATAACTCCCAGCATTAATAGGTGAACATTCCTGGGGGATGAACAGCCTCACGCTACTTCCAGCGAAACCAAAACTCCATCACAAAAAGAGCTGATGACACTGAACTACAATAGAAGACATTATATAAAGTGACATGGCAAGTTTTGAGGCTCTTATAATAAATGGAAAGCATTTCAAATGCACTTGACCAGGTTTTTTTTTTTTTAAAGCTCACTGGCAACAAGAAATGAGCTGAATTAAACAGTCTTTTTTAATAAGATAAAACAAAACAAAATCATGCAAAAGGCCAAACTTGCCAAAAAAGAAATTGGTGACTAAAAAAAAATAAAAAAAATTTCCATTAATTGTTGAAATTTTTAATTTTACATTTGGATGGACACTTTATAAAGAATCATCTTCCCAAACCTCATTTGAAGGTTTCAAAGATGACAGTGGCCCTGTTTTACTAAACAAAAGGGAGCCTCTACCTGTGCTCCTGAGAAGGAAAGACACAATGATGGGTTTCTGGAGATGCAGTGTGCCTGGACTTCTTAGTATCCACCTTGAGAGTTTGGGAAGCTATGTAACCTAACCTGGGGGAAATCCTTTTCAAAGAACTGTGGTAATTTTATTTATTTATTTCAGATTTTTCCATCAGAATTCAGTTTTTCCTCATCTCAGTTTATCGGACTCACCAAATCAACCAAAGACCACAGAATAAATAAAAGCAAATTCCAACCATTTTCCGCACATAGCGAGGTGGGTAGGTAGAATAAGAGCTAAAACCATCCCAGCTGAGTCTACAAGCTGAAGTCTTCTACCAAACATTAGGGAACGTTCCACTTCATTTCCAAACCCACAGCACTCTAACAAAAATATCTACATATTCACCACATTTATTTATTTATTTATTTATTTATTTTGGTTAATACTAGTTTTAGAAAAATGTTTTCCCTTCAGTGAAGGTACTGAGTGTCATAGAAACCATGTCATGGAGCCCAACTTTTCAGATGAGGAAATGGTGAACCAAAAAAAGAAATGGAATCATCCAAGTTAGCTCCTTCCTATCAGAAACCCTCCTGAGCATTTCTTGAGGTACTCAGACCTTAAATTAAAAAGTCAGGCCCAAAATAATTTCAAAAAAAAAAATAGTACTGTGAGCAAAGTACTATGTAAATAGCAGGGATGCAAAGATAGATAAATGAGAAGGATCTTCCTGGCCAGAAGCAGCTTAGGAACCAGCTCCGCCCTCCTTGGAGGGCAATGGGAGAGTTTTCTTGGAGAAGGCTCTACCCTGAGGATGCTGTTTTCCCTACAGCCTCCCTGTGTGTGTCTGCCTGTCCTCCCACACTCCAGATATGCAAGTCCAAAGACAGTGCTGGCATTTTTCTAATTGCCGCTTGATGCCTACAGATCATTACTCCACTAGCACATGCCCTCACTGTCCTCCTACCTCCTTCACTTCTCCATTGAGACTTTCAGTCCCTGAGGCCCTCTTTATTCCCTGTGCACCAAGCCCCTTGTGGCTTCTGTTTTCCCAGTTTATGGTGGTGATCCCATGAAGAGCACATTAAGATAGCATTTTGGGTATGACTTTGGTACTTGACCTGCCCTGACCTTTCCTCACATTGGATTCACACAACAATATGCTTCCCTAACCCTCACCCCTACTGACTGCTGGACTGTATAACACACTAAATATCACTTTAATGAGCTAAGATAACACTAATGCAAAAATAACTTTAATAACAATCCTTTTAATTTACAGTGTAGAGTTAATGAAGCATTCCTTACGCATTACCTCATTTTGATGTTCAGAAGATGAATTTAAATTAAGACCCACAGAAATGATGCCCATTTAACAGAAAGAGAAGCCAAACTGCAGAGATGGGAAGTAACCTTTGTCAAAGCCTCACAGGAAACTTTTGGCACTGCTGGAACCACATCTCCTCATACCTGGTACAACTTGCCTTTCATTACACCACATATCCAAAGCTCAAACAACACATTCATAATGGCAAGACAAATCGTTAATTGACACCTGATTTTATACCTGCATTTTTAGTAGATTTAGAGAGGGAGAGAAACATTCAGAAAGAGACTTCTCCAACTGATTCTGGTAGAGACGATTAGCAGAAATATCTTGCAAAGAACGTGGGTGTCCTGGAAGACTCATCGTCGTCATCATTATAATTTCTAATCATGCTGTGTGGGCAGGTGTCCGTGTGGAAGAAACACCATTGGCACCCAGATTAGCAATTTCATCGGGAGACTAGAAAGGAAGTCTGCAATTCTTAGACCTCAGAGCCTAAATCACAGCTTTCTCCTCAGGGATCAGCAAATACACAGTCTGTGCCTTCGCAAGGATTGTTGGGCCTGCCAAGGGAGGTAATCAAATATCAAGTCCATCTAAAAATGCATGCTAGAGCAAGGTACAGGAGGCTCCCTGGGAACCCGGAAATAGCACTGGCTGCAGACAGAGAAAGTTGGAATGGCAGTCCCACGTTACATCTCTAACTCATCAGTGTCTTTGAATGAATCATTTGCCTTCTTTGCATTTTTGTTTTTGCTCTCGTCTGAAAATTGAGTTTTTTGAACTAAAACTGTTTTCCAGTGAGACACAGGAGGAAGTCAAGAGGAAAAACGGCCAACTGCAGAATTTTAGGCTTCTCCCGTCTCTGCATGCACAGATCTGGCTTGATCGTTTTCCATGCTGGATTTGGGACTCTCTTCAAGACTGAGTTAAACAAAGTGTTCAAGGTCTTGGAAATCATGAGCATTAGATGATCTCTGCTATGCTGTCAGTTCTAACATTCTGATTCTACTGAAATATTGTTTTCTCGTGGGTTATTCTTTCGGAAAGACCAGCCAGGTTTATGAAACAAAACTTAGTGGGATTTAAAAATATATCTGTTAATACCATGCCCTGAAAGTGTAATGTGCAACTTGTTTAATATTATCTTATGCTTACACATTCATAGAGAGAGAAAACATCCAAAGAAGAGTGAAAGGAGGGAATCAGCCTCGGGGTTCCATAATATTCTATTATGGGTTTTATTTATTCATACAAAAATATTTTCTTTTTTTTTTTTAATGTTTACCAGTTTCTTACATAGGCTATTACAAGAGGTGAAGAAATGCACAGGATGAAGTAGGGAAAAGGGCAAAAAGTTCCCAGGCCCTCTCCAGGGTGCCACCCCATAGGAGCCTATTTATATTAATTAAAAGTAGAAATAAAAATATATGCATTGGGAGTCAAGTTCAAACAATAAGAAACATAATAAAACACATGTAAGCAAAGCAAACAGTATTACTAAAGATTTAAACAGAAAATAGAGAAGTACAAAATGAAAGAGCCAACAAATTCAATATCTGCTTTATTTAATAATTTTTTTGCTAAACCAATCAAAAAGAGGAGAGGATACAGAAATACAGCACAAAACCACAAAAATTGTATAAGGTGAAAACAACCATAAATGTGGAGGAAACTAATCAAAAAAAGTGTTTAGTTCTGTACAAATTAATTTGAAATGGTTGACTTTATTAAAAAAAATTTTACCAAAGGTGGCCAAAGAGGAGACATGAAAAGAAATCTGAAGAAACGTAGAAAGTTTTCAAAGAGAAAAGATTGCTACCTCTGAAAAAAAAAAAAAAAAAGGCAATTTCAGAGAAATCCTACCGTATTTTTAAGGAATAGGTTATATAAATGCTAGTCAAACTATCTCCAAAGTTAAGTAAACAGAAGAGCTCCCTCATTATTACATGTATGATTTAAGCATAACAATGATGCTAAACTTGAAAATGCTAATAAATACATACTACCCAGAGAGAAAATTTTCACATCCATTCATTTATAAGACTTAATGGGAAAATCATTAATAAATTATTGACCTCTAGATTCCCTCAAAATGAAAAATATAATTGTTTTTCATATATTTATTTTTTACATGGCTATAGAGTATATTTTGAAATATTATACATACATAGACTAAATATAACTTGTTCCAATTAGGATCAAGTTATACTTATTCTATGTATGTATAATATTTGTCTCGTCCAATGAATTTCTTTTTGTTAATTTTTAAAATTTGTTCTAATTAGTTATACATGATAGTACAATGCTCTTTGACACAGAGTCCATAAATGAAGTATAACATCTCATTCTTCTGGTTATACATGACGTAGAGTTACACAGGTCATGTAAGCCTATATGTACATACAGTAATAATGTCTAACTCTACTATCATTTCTTCCTCCATACCCCCTCTCCAGTCCAATGAACTTCTAATCTTCATCTCCCTTGTTGTAGGTTAGCATCATCATATCACAGAGAACATTCTGCCTTTGTTTTTGTGGGACTGGCTTATTTCACTTAGCATGATAGACTTTAGTTCCATCCATTTACCGCCAAATGTCATAATTTCATTCTTCTTTATAACTCAGTAATATTCCGTTGCATATATACACCGCATTTTCTTTATCCAGTCATCTGTTTATTGTTCAGCACCTAGGTTGTTTCTATAGCTTGGCTATTATGAATTGAGCTACTATAAACACTGAAGTAGCTACATCATTTTAGTATGCTAATTTTAAGTTCTTCGGATATAAACTGAGGAGTGGGAAAACAGGGTCAAATGGTGGTTCCATTCAATAGAATTGGTTCTATTCAATTGAATTGAATAGAAAAAAACTTTTAGTCAGCAAGGAAAAAAAAGACAAATGCAAAATGCTGAGATATTGCAACCATTATCACTGACTATAGTTAATTGAACTTTTTATTTTTTTTTGGTGGTACTGGAGATCAAATACAGAGCCTTATGCATGCTAGACCCCTGAATTTCTTAACTGTAATAAGTTGATAGGCAAAATTCCAACAATGCAGTAGAAAAAGAAGTAAAAGGCAATTTGCAAATGGAATTACAATAACTTTATAAATCACTTATAGTAACAGAAATGCAAATTAAAACTAACAAGACACAAACCTTGTGGGATTTGTAATCCCACAGAGATTCAGAAGGCTGAGGTACGAGGATTGCAAGTTCAAGCCCACTCTCAGCAACATAGTGAGATCTGTCTCAAATTTAAAAAAAAAAGAAAGAAGGCTGAGGATAAGGGGAGAGGGGACAACAAGACCACAAGACATCAGACATGGGATAGACTGATACTGAAATGATCATCTAGACTCGATTACATGAAAAAGATGCCAAGTGATGTGTGTAATATTCTCTCTGTATAAATATTCCACATATACTAAATTTAAAGGAATATATTATATTAGCATACACAAGTATATATTATACCCCACTTATTTCTGAAAGGGTATGTTAGAAACTGATAATGGTGTTTGCTGCTAAGTGAAAGAAGCAGAGAGCATAAGAGAGATTCATGGTCTTTGTATCCTTTTGAATTTTGTATAATAATTTTGTGTAACTTATTCAAATTAAATTTTGGTTTTCTTTAAAGAAACGCTAGACAAGCTGACTGTGGTGCCACACACCTATAATCCCAGGACTCGGGAGGCTGAGGCAAGAGGATTGCAAGTTTGAGTCCAACCTCAGCGATTTAGCGAGGCCCTAGGCAACTTAGTGAGACCCTGTCTCAAATTTTTAAAAATGAAAGAGGGGTGGACTGGGTTGGGGATATGACTCAATAGGTAGGTGCTCCTGGGTTCAATCCCTGGTACTAAAAGAAAAAAGAAAAAGAAAAGCTGGGTAAATAACAGATCAATGAGATTGAGAGACTCAGAGGAGGACAGCCAGGCCATGGCCTGTCCTTCCAACTCTACCATCAAACATGTTATCAGAATGGGCAGAACCAAGATGCCAGGGGTGCCCCTCTAGTTCCTTGGGCTGACTTTTTGGAACTTCTTTATTCCTTCAACACATCAGTTTCTATAGAAAGCTAAAACTTAAGAGGTTGCTGGGGAAATTTGCTAAGAAAGCAGAAAGGAGAGCCCCTAACCCCTGTCCAGCAAGGAATCAGTGTTCAGTGAATGTTACTCCCTCTACCTCAAGGACTCCCAGGACAAAGAGGACAGTGATGATAAGATGACGCTGCGCTCAGCCATATCCACTCCAGCCTCAGCTTCCCATCCCATTGCCACAACACCCCAGGTCCCCATGAAGCAAAAGCTGTCTAAATAATCACACTTTCTAAATTCAGGCCAAAGATGATTGGCAAGCATTTACGCTACAGAAGTGAGTGGAAGCCCCATGCAGCCAAGTGGTTGGATGAAGGGGTGGATATTCAAATCCACTGACTCCCCAACAGTTTTTCACAACATTTCATGTGTCAGCAAGGAATGGGCACCTTTTCCTCAATTTCACTGACTACTCTTTATTGACTGACTGATTGATTTTGTGGTACTACAGATAGGGTATTCTACCATGGAGCAACATCCCAACCCCTTTTTAAAAATTCTGACACAGGTATTGAACCCAGGGGCACCTAACTAATGAGTCACATGAAATTGGTGAGGCTGGCCTCCATTTTAGCAACCTCGCACCTCTGCCTCCTGAGTTGATAGGATTATAGTTGTACACCATGGTGCCCAGCTGGCTACTCATTATTTTAAATTTACCTTCTTTTACCTCCAAAGCAACTACATACAGCACACCCATTTCTGTCTCTCTTTGCTTTTTTTTTTTTTTTTTTTTTTTTTGGTACCAGGGATTGAACCCAGAGGCACTCAACCACTGAGCCACATCCTCAGCCTTTTTTTTTTTTTTTTTTTTTTGTATTTTATTTAGAGAGAGGGTTTCACTGAATTGCTTAAGACCTCACTAAATTGCTGAGGCTGGCTTTGAACTTGTGATCCTCCTACCTCAACCTCCTAAACTGCTGGGATTACCGGCAAGCGCCACGGCGCCCAGCTGGTCTCTCCTTGTGATTACAGAGAATCACAGAATATACATCACCTGCTGTACATTTCCACAGACATCAGAGGACAAAATGATCCTTCTTGCAGTATACAAAAAGGCCACATCTGCCATCTTCCAGAGAGGAGAGAAGAAAACTTTAATGAAAACTCTCCACTACCAAACACATGAAGCCCCTTCCTCTAGAATCTGGTGGCTTACAAGAGAGGTTAAAGGCAAAACCCATCCTCAGAGTGCTGGCTGGTGGTGTGGTGAGGATTTTGTGTGTTTGTTTGTTTTGTTTTATTTTTTTCTTTCTTTCTGTTTTTGCTACCTGAGAAAGATTCTGTTATGGTTGCTATCAATTCTCATTTAAAGAAATAAGGACAATGGTATTAATAATGAAACAAAAGTACTCCTTTTTACTCTCTGTGGTCTGCAAGAAGTTTCACATTTCACTCAGATCAGAACTGCATGTCTTACTGATGTGAAAGTGTGTGGTTTTGCAATAGCCAAGTTCTTCTAATATTTAACTTTCTGTTGTTTCTTACTTGCAATTTACAGTAAAAGAATCCCAATTTTTCCCCTTTGTCAAAATCAGTCCATTTTCAAAACAACCCGGCTACCATCACATGGCACGTTTCACAAAAGTCATATGGGCATGGGGCTAGTTAGACCCAATTTATAGGGTTACACAATTCCCAACCATGAAAGAGATTGCACAAATGTTATCTTCAGAATCCATAGGACATAATTTTTCTGGACAAGCACAGAAGCAAGCCAAGTCTCGTGTTTGCCTATCACCCCTTTCTGCCACTGACTCCCTCAATTTTCCTTTTTGGCTAAATTTAAACAGAAAAATCAGTGATCAGTCCACAAGAGAAAATCATCACCGTCAGCATCGTCTTCACCGTGATCTTTACCTTGGTTATGGGGCTCATCTTGAAAGCTTTTTCGTAGGTACTTAATGATCCTATCAAGCTTTTGAAGTAGATGTGGCAAAATTGACTCCACTAAGTGTAGGCTCAGAGAGAGCAAGTGATTTGCTCAGGCGCCCTCAGCAATAAGCATGTGGGCAGTCCTCAATCCAAGTTTTACCATTCCTCAGGGAGGGCTGTTCCTTGCACCCTCCACTCTGCCTATAGAGAGCAGCCTGGATTCCTGTTGGTCTCCTACACCAGTGGCTCTTAGCTGCTTCACCATGACACCCTGTGACTCCATCAGCAATGGTGACAGTCGGCACACACTCTGTGGCACCACTGTTTGTATTGAGGTTGGTTTTCAATTGTTTGGTGACAGGGACATATCGGTGGTGAAGTATTTTCATGATCACCAAGGTCCATCAATTATCAGATGTGTCGCAAGCCATTTGTTACCAGTAATAGTTGAAGTCCTCAAGCACCAAATGATTTGCTTTTCTTAAGAAACTAGTGCTCTTTCAAAGCTACTGCTATGTCATTGTCACATGCGCCCGTGTTTCTCAAGAATGGGAGCAAGAGGCAGAGTCCCAGGTAATTCTTCCACCTGATCACAGCGTGCCTTCCCCCTCTCATAGCCCACAGTACACTGTCACAGGAAAGTTATCCATAGTGTCTTGGTTGAATAAAGGTGGCGTACTACTTCTATAGATGGTGAGGACAAAGTGACAGACAAGGAAACTTTCCTAGAAAGAAAAGAGAATATCTGATTTCTGTGTAGACTGGCTAAACCTCTACCTTAGTCCTGAATTTGTTCTGTAGGTTGATATTTGAGTTAAAAAAAAAAAAAAAAAAAAAAAAACTTAAAATGCCGCAGCTGTCATCCCCAGGAGTGTCACTGATACCTATGACTACAGAGGGAATGAGTATGGTACCCATTACCAAAATCTTAAACACCAACACACACACACACAGGAACAGAATGAATCCAGTCTAATACTTCAAGTGACCAAAATAGCCCACAATCCATTCAATGCATATCCAGACAATTTATAACATGTCAGATGTCACAGTTACCAGCTATCTCATGGGACCCAGTACGTATTGTGTCTCCCTCATTAGATGGTAAGGTCCCAGTGGTGAAGAACTTATTATTCATTCAAATGAATGTTTACTGAGAACTTTATGTACCAGGTACTGATTTAGAAGGTGAAGATACAGAAAAGAACTAAAAAAGATGAAGCTCCTATACCCAGGAGCTTCTTTCCCAGGGATGAATGTAGAAAATTCACAAACAGGGAAGTGCATGCAGAGTTTGCAGGAAACAATAAATGCTTTAAAGAAAACAAAACACAGTATAGGTGATAGGGAGTGGGTAGGAGGGAAACAGATGTTTTCTACATGATTCCAGCTCTAACCATATATTTGGAACTTTCAAAAAATACTCATGCTTGGGTCCAAACTAAATATTCTCCAGATACTCTGAGCTCAGTATCCTCATCTGTAAAATGGGGTAATAATAATAATGGATACCTGTTTGGGTTACTGTGAAAATCAAATGGCATATGTAAAGTACAGTGGAATGCCTAGCACACAGAAAGGGCTCAGAGTTTGCCGTCATTCGTGGCAAACCAGGAGTATAACGTCAATACTTTGTCATTCAATTTAGTGTTCTTTTCCTAGTGCCATGCCACAGCTAAAGTTCACAGTTTAAAAATATGCACAGAATATGTAACGGGAAGAGCTGCAAGCCAAATTTGGTCTTCAGGTGCATTCTGTTTGCCATGCAGGGTGGACTTTTAACTATATGTCTGAACCAAAGGTAATGTTTCTAAATGAAACTATCAGTTGCATTTTTCCCTTTCATGCATAAGTATCTCTCATAACATTTTTTTTTAAATACGTGTCTGCCAAAATTTTAAAAACCAAAGATTTTACACAAAATCTGGCAACAATGCACCCCACGTGGCTATCTATAACTGGCGTGCCCGGGTGGCATCTGCCTCTCTTGAAGAGGATGCCCTCTCCAGTTTCCCAGGTTCCTCACCATGCCCTGCAGCTCTTTCCCCAAACATGAGCTCATACTGTGGCCAAGGACCAGCTGAATTTTATCTGAACGCTTGCACTATTACCTAAAGAGAAAAGAGTAGAGAGAAAAACAAAATGTTTCCAGTACCCAAGGTTCTTAAATGAGAAAAGGTTAAGCTGGATAAAGGGCTTTGTGTTTCAAGAAGACTTTCCTGGCTCTGTAGGCGAATGACCGAACTCGTCCTGGATAGTGAATGGGGAGCTTTGCAAACACCAGCTCTTTCAATCCCACAATTCTGTGAGGCACTTGCCATTATCACCATTCTCAAGGATGAGGAAACTGAAGCTTGAAATGGATAAGCAACAGCCTTCAGTTACACGCACAATGAACAATAAAGTCACAAGCAGAAACAGAACTGCCTGACTTCAAAGCTGAAACTCCTTCCACAATGCCCCACTCCCGCCACCCAGAGAGCTATGTAATGTAATTGCACCACAGTGGAGAACAACAGGGAGATGGGAAAATGCTTTGTAAAGACCGATATCCATTTTAAATACCATATGCCTCTTCCTGGCCAAGATACTCTGTTCATGCAAGACCTCTATCCCAATAATATCAAGCAGCTGTGCCTTTCAGACTTTGAGAAACCTTCAGATTACACCACAAAACCTGCTCCTTGTTTCTTTTATCCTGCATAATGCCAGCTCTACTCTTTCTTACATCGACAGATGAACTGATTACAGAAAGAAAAAGCATCAGTGTGTGTGTGTGTGTGTGTGTGTGTGTGTGTGTGTGTGTGTACGCGCGAGCGGTGCCAGTGATTGTGTGTATTATGTTGGGAAAGATCAAAACCAGTGGCTGAAATGGAAGACAGGGACCAATATGGCTCATCTCAAATATTCACTCCTTACTGAAGCCTCCCTCTCATTCTACCAGAATGAACTGCCTCCAAATTCTAATACAGGTTGTTGGTACCTTGTTCAGATTTCTATATCAGATTATTTTTATGTGTTGTGTGTCACTGTGTCCACCAAAATGCAACATTCATTGAGAGAAACACACGTTCTGATGGTCACCTTTATGTTCCCACTCCAAGCCACCCCCACCTGCCATGCTGAGCACAAGAATGGCATGAACTCAGATACTCAGTGAAAGGATTGTTGAGTGGAGGGCTGCAGAATAAGGATGAGTTCAAGGTAAGAATGACCATCTTCTAATAATATTTCTTTACATAAATGCATATATAGTTAGTATGCAGTAATTTCAGATCGAGGCATTGTGGGAATGCAGTTTTGATTTTTTTTCTTTTTTTTTTAACTACTTGAACTTCAAAGAACTCTAGATCTACTGGGAGAGACAAAGGCACATAAATAATCCTAATGGAAGAAAAATAAAAGCTAAGTTTCCTGAGGGAGAAAAACCAAAAAACAAAAAAAGTTCTGGAAACGGAGAGAAATGTGCAAGCTATGAAATTCTTGGTATTGTGCTATAATCTTTAAGTGGTCAATTAAAATATTTCTCCTCAAATAAATACACAATTTCTTTCTTGGATAATTTACTGACATTTCTTCTTTTGAAGCTGCTGACATTTAACTATCAGAAGCGCTATTAAGAAAGGTCTCAGTCAAAATGGGGAATTCAACTATTTTTTTCTTTAAAGGAAGTTTAAGAGAAAGCATCTTTGTATTTCAGCAATTTGGAAGAGCTTGACTTTTTTGACAATATAACTGCAAAGGAACTTGAGTCAAAACACATGAGAAAAGAAAAGATGTTCAAGATATTTCAAGTCTACAATTATTTGCTGAACACATGCTAAGTGCCAGGAAATATGTTAAGCTCTCCAGGGAAACAGAACTCAGCCTTTATTTGGGGTAACAGTGGGTTACTGGTCCTGGAGAAGACATTAAGATACAACTTTATGACATGCAGTTAGAGGAGGTATGGTCAAATGGCTAAAAGAGTCAAAGGAGAGACAGATTATGTAAATTAGGGACCTTATTAATAAATGTGGCATAGTACTCTAAAAAAAAAAACACTGAATTGAATAATTTAGCATTTCCATTATACTCCTAGTTCTGCCAATAATTTGGTGACAGAACCCAAGTAACTAACAGTCTATCTTCTATGCTTTAATATTTCCCCATCACTAAAAAGGAGACTTAGACTATATAGCCCTTCCAATGGTCACTGTCTAATCAAGTAGGCATTAAACTACCCTCTGAACTGGAGTTATATCAAAAGATGTGGATTTTCTGTTGTGTCATCTGAATCCATTTGCCTTCTTAGATGTTTGCCAACAAAGAGATTCAAAAGCAATAAATCTAGTAGCAACTAAGAACTGGATATTTTCATTATGATCTGCACAACTATAATTTATGGACTAAATTACCTAACAATTCATCATAAAGGCTGTATTAGTGCTACAATATCAACAGGGGACATGTGAAGGCTATCAGGTAAGGGCAGATTTCTACCAGGGCTCCCCTTCCTGTTACTGAAGGAACAGGGTAACTACCATTACCAGGGTAACAGGTCCTACTACCATTAGTTGATACTGGTCCTATTCCTGAGAAAAGCAAGAACCCTATTTTCCATTTCAAATGGTTCCAATATATCCTCCTGAAGTCATGCTCCTTTTCAAATATTTATCATGTAAATTATTATTGGCCACCCCCACCTGCCATGCTAAGCACAAGAATGGCATAAACTCAGATACTCAGTGAAAGGATTGTTGAGTGGAGGGCTGCAGAATAAGGATGAGTTCAAGGTAAGAATGACCATCTACTAATAATATTTCAGAGCGAGGCATTGTGGGAATGCAGTTTTGATTTTTATTATTGGCCAAAGTTACCTTACAAAATCTCAATCTCCAGGGAGAACACTGGGAATGTATTTTTAATAGCTGGTGATTCTGAAGATTAGGCGAACAAGGGAACTCCTATTAGAGAATATCTGATCTATTCATTATTCACCACAAATGTCATGACTTTGGTCCCTTTTGTGGATTTTTTTTTTCTGCCTAAAATGTGCTTCTTCTATCTCTTGCTGGTAACATATACTTATCTATCTTTCAGGATACAATTCAAGTACCACTGGATTCCCCTATCCTCCATACTCTACTCTTGCTACAAAACAACCCACACTTCTTAATACTTTCTTAAAATATATAAATTATATGCATGTATTTTCTACATCCCCTAGTAGACTACAAGCTCTAGGAGAAGGGGTCTGCTTTGTTCAGTTTTTAGTTCATTCATTCAACATATATTTATCGGATACTTATCACATGCTAAGTGCTACAAAGAACAAGACGAAGTCCACTATTATCACGGACATTCCTGTACAACTGCTGCACACCAGCCAAATCCAACTCACTGCATGTTTTTGTAAATGAAATTTTATTGGAACATATCCACACTCAATTGCTTACATACCTTCTATGGCAAATTTGGGCCTTTTATGTATTGTCTGAGAGCACAGCAAGAAGCTGCAACAGAGATCATAAGGACAATAAAAGCTAAAATACTTAAGCATATGGTCCTTTATAGAAAAAGTTTGCTGATCCCTGCTGTAGTATGCCCCTCCCACATAGCAAAGTTCAGGGTACACAGTAGGTAGTTAGATGCTTAACAGAACAAAATAAAGATTGAAAGTAAGAATAAAATCACATAAGTCCTAAGACAGAGCCTCTTTTACCGATTTCCCTCTTCATTCTTAATTATGCCAGAATGAATTCCCACCCAGAATAGAACATTGTTAACAAAGCTACAGTTTAGCATGATAAAAAAGGAGGGAGCAAGCTTTTAAACCTTTGGAAAATTTAAGAACTAAAGAATTTTGCTGTGATTTCAAAAGTCATTACTATTTCAGGCTCAGTTGTGATTGTAACAGCTGGCCTGGCACAATATATTACAATAGCTTTCTTTCCTGGCTTTTTGGAGAGTATTAATGATTGGGGAGGATGACTGTATTCCGCTGAATTGTTTACCTTCTTATAATGTATCTTGTAGAGGAGACCTTTGTGTCTTGGGTCAGGTTGACTCATGAGACTCCCGTTAAAGACAAACACACAGCAGAATAGGAGGAAAGTCCCATTCCACCAAATGCCAAAGTGATGTTTGTAAATTCAAACTTCTCTCGGTATCCAGAAAGTTCTCTTCTTTATCACGTCCATATGAAAACTCTCTCATCTCCCAAGAAAAGGATGAAAACTATGCTATTTGTAGGTTCCTCTTTGTAAGGTGCGTTTCCATAAAGTTTCAAGTGGAGAGCTAATACACAGCTGAGGTTTTACAAGTCTGAATGATTTCTGGGAGGTTTGCTACAGAGAATAACTGTTTTAAAGTCAAACAAATCCTTTTTCCACAAAAGCTGTGCCACTCACTAGCCAACCTCCATGTAAAGCTGGGCAAAGCATTTACCCTCTCTGGGCATCGGCTTCTTAACTATGAAAGGGGAATAAGAATCGAATTGCAAGGTTGACGAGAGAATTAAAATAGATAAAGTGCAAAGCACTTTTCTCAGAGTTAGGAGTAAATTGGCTTTCAGAATGATTGGTTCCTTTCCTTCTATTGTGTCCAACACCAAATTCTACACAGCTCCCCTGCACCACAAAATACCTTCGCTCTCATGTATCTAACCTCTCTGAAATGTCACAATGTTTTTTCTTAACAAATTGGGGACATGGCATTTGTACATCTTTGACTTTTTCTTAGTTTGAGCTCAAGAAAATTATTTTCTTTATCTGTGTTCTGGTGACTAGTGCCAGGCAAATTATTAGCTGAAATAATTTTCACCAAAATGCATTACATTAAGAACACGCTGGTGAGCATCATAAATAGGATAATCAGGGCAGTTTTGAATATCCCTCCTGATTTTGAAGTAGAATATAAATGGCTAAGTTTCATTCATCTTCACCTTTCAGTTCCCATGACCTTAGGCCCCTGTTATCCTCTAAGTAAAATGCAACAAAGAAATTCATAAGCTCCCAACAAAATCATCTCCATTCACTCTAAAGATAGATGATTAACACAGGCTTGCGTAGACTTGGACAGGTGAATGAACACACGCAGGTGACAAATGAAGGTAGAGAGATACGAATGAGAGAGGTAGGTAACGACAGCCAGAGATGACAGAAGTAAGTAAGGATGGCCAGAGATGGTTAGACGCCTGTCTGAATGAACAAGCCAGAGGATGGACAAGCTGTACAGACAGGCAGGTATGGACAAACAGAAGGATGGAACTCAGGCAGATGTAGAAGACAATATGCTAAGCAGGTATACAGAAATGCAAAAAGGTAGGAAAGAACAATCCACAGGCTAAAATACTAGAAAATCCTCCCTACTTCCCCTTACATTTTCATTTTTAAAAAATACTTGAAGGATTCTCTTCATCATTATATCATCATATTCAAAAAATGTGTAACTATAGAATTATATATATGCCCAGCAACATAAAATAAACCCATTGGGCAAAACAAATATAGTCATCCTTCTAAAAAGAGAAAATAAAAATTCTTCCAGAAAGCATAAGGCAACTTATCTAATATAGCATGTTCATGAGACTAAATAATTTTTCAGTACTTCTCTAAGTAATGTTATATTAATCAAGATAACTGGAGCTAATGCTTTTCTATGGTCAAAATTGTCTCTAAGTTAACAACTCTATACGTGTAACTTTACTTTAACTATTAGGATGAAATAAAATAGTTCAAATAAATTCTTCTAGTTTTTTTTTAAAAAAAAAGCAAGTTCCCTTCTTATTTAAAAAAAAAAGCAAGTTCCCTTCTTGTAAGCAGCTATCAATATGGAAAATCAGTCAGATATATTATAATGCAATGTTACACAATGATTACTATTTATATTTTGAAAAGTGTCCAATGACATGAAAAGATGTTTAAAATAGGACGATGTATAAGGAAAACAATAAAACCAAATATATATATTATATATATATATATATATATATATATGAAACATGACTGACTCTCCTTTAAAAAGATAGTTGTACATTTTAACTTGAACAGTAGTGTCTCTGAATGATAAACTCAAAGACTGTTTTAATTTTCTTCATACTTTTGTGCATTTTAATTTTCTAATTGAGTCTACATAGCTCATAGTTGAAAAAGACAGAATTTTTTTTTAAGGGGAAAAGATAAGTCCCTGGCCAAGATAACAAATAGATACTTTCCTGTTTGCTAAGTGTTTTCCACGTGCATAAATTCATTGATCCACTCAATAGTCTACAGTGACAGGTTTGATGATGATCACCATCGATGGCTGAGCAGTCAAGCTCATAGACAAAGTGTGACAGACACAGGCCTAACTCAAGGTTTCCAGGTTCCCTATTATCTTGTTTACAATGTCCATTCACTTTGTTCAGAGAAAGAGCCTCATTCTTTGTTTTTTTTTTTTTTTTCTCAAAGGGCACCAAAACTGTTTCACTTCCCTCCCACCCCCAAGTTCCAACACCCTGTTTCAAAACCCAAACCTGCACATGGAGCTCCCTGGGCCCCTTGGTACCTCACCTCTGCTCAAGAACTTCAAATTTTCTTACTGTTGCTATTTTCATGAATTCCTAAGTCCTATTATCCTAATAGGACCAGTCCAAACTACCCAGAGGACGTCCAAGCTCAGTGTTTAAAAGAGACATAGTCTGACCTAGAAAGGGAATCAGAGACCAAGATTCAAAACCTGCTTGAGACAACAGCATACTGAGGGAGAGTTAGAGTTAGCATGAGGAAGCCAGGCTGCTCAGATCGAGCAGCTCTCGAGATGACTCACCAGGACTGCTGTGATGCTTTCCTGTCCCCTTCACCAGACAGGTTTTTCCATTAGAACTTACTGAGACTGTGCTCACCAGCAAGACAGTAAGATCAATTCTCTAGTTTTAAAATATGGAAGATATGACTGCAAAGTTATAACAAGGTCTCTACACAGAAAGAAAAAAAAAAGCCCAGGGTGAGCCCAACACTGGGGGAGAGAAAATTGGCCCCCTTCCTCTTCAGCCAGTGAGTAAACTCACCCACCTATCTATTCTGGAATTTTTACTAAAGAGTTAACTGATTTTGACAAACTCTATTGCATCAATAAAGGTGGGAGTCAGATTAATTGTACAGAGAATTTTTACAGAACAGAGATATGCACGCATAGGGCCTAGGGGCAAAAAGAGAAGTTGGATCTTGATGGAAACATTGAAGCTTATAGAATAAGGCTTTCATGATCCTCACCTTCAGTGTGTTGAGCTAAGAACTCCTGCCATTGGCCTCCTCCTCCCATGGAAACTTCTAGAACAAAACCCAAGGTACATACATAGAAGAACAATGAAAGTGCTGCTGGGTGGGATAAAGAGTGATTATGGGAATGAGCCTGGGTTATAAAAGAAGAAAATGGCCAGGACTCTGAGCTTTAGTTCCCGGCAACCTCATCTAGCTTCCTCTCCAGCTGAGACCACACCCTTTTTTTGACCTTCTCACTCTTTCTAGGTCCTGAGTGTCTTTCTCTTTCTGATACCAATGCATTACAAAATCTTTTTTAAAAGTTTTCACTCTAAGCATTATACACTATAACTAAACTAATAGCAATAGATTTTGAGATAGAGTGCCCATCAAAATCCTGAGAAGAATTTCAATATGTAACTGTTATTGGTCTGAATTCCAATAACCCCTCCCTAACTGAATTGTATCCCCAAACTTCAATGAGAAGTAGTGATCAATGGTGTGATCATCAGCATTGACACTTAGACAACCAAAGGTAAAGAAAGTCATGAAAGACCAGGCTAGCGTCCCCAAGAGGATCAAGTGGTTGGTGGCCTATATTCATAGGATTCACAGTGACCAGCATGGCAGAGTGGTGTCTACTCTGGACAAGAAAACTGAAAGCTGCCCTCAAGAGAAGAACAGTATGATCAATTAAAGATCTTTAGAAAAGAGGATCCACAAAAGAGCCCGGGGTGAGGCACACTGGAAAATTTAGGCAGGATTGGGGTTTGAAAGGAAGGATCTGCAAGGATATTCACCTCAGGAAGGCTAATCAGTCAATTAATCCATATGATATATTATCTTGAAAGGAAAGATAACAGGCAGGTCAAAGCAGATGACCTATCCTCTATAAATTATCTTCAATATTGTTCAAACAACATGAAGCTCCAAAGAAATCGTGAATGAGAGGAAATTTGTCAACGATGTATAATCCATCAGTTAGGCTACTAAATTACTAATCTTTGAAGCCAAAATAAAGTAGAGAGCTTAACTAAGTACATCTACTTGATTTCTTCGAATGCAAAACCAAATCCAACTCAGTTGGCCCTGTGAATCTCTATAAATAAATTCTACTGTTTCACTTGGAGATGAAATCCCCAACATGGAACTAAGGATTAAGCTGGCCAATGAAACCTAACTCAAGCTTCCTTGGATAATGATCTTCAACTTTGTTTACTGTTTTCTCATCTGTAAAATGGAACAACATATTTTAATTGGTGACTGAGGCAGATGTTCAATAAAGTTAACTTCAATAATGAGATGCTTATCTCTAATTGCTAATTAAACCATTGACTCATATTTTTCAAAAATCTAACAGGCATTCCTTTGTTTTCCATAAACAATATTGAGTTCATAATTTGCACCATTAATCCGTTCAACTTTCGATTTGCAAAAGTCCCTTCTGCTTTCTCCAAAATCCCAAAATCTATTTATCTATTCAGTTAGATCCTCCTGCCTATGGTACCATTGTGGAAATTATGCCTTTTCCCCTTGGATTTCTTTATCTTGTGACATTGTCTAAAAAGATATTTGGGAGGAAGATATTCACAAGTTGTGTCCAGAGTTTGGCGCTGAGGGGTGGGTGGCTGTTACTTCTGCGAGCAGCTGATTCTTACACCATGGGCCTTGATGGCATTATACAAGATCTGTTTACTCAAGTCTAAGTCATCTAAGTGCATCCTTCAATTGGAGTTGCATAAGTAGATTAACCAGACTGAATTGCAGACTAAATTACATCATTCCCTGCTGGAAAATTGTCCTCACTTTTACAAATTGGCCCTATTCTACCCTTCCAGCCTCCCATTTTTCCCCCTAAAGAAACTAGGTTGCAATTTGGAAAGAGTTGGGGAGGGGCCTGGCACTAGCAGAACATCTCCTTCATCCCTTGCAATTTCCCTTTCTGCTGGCCTTCTCAACTCTCTTGTCCATAGGAGAGGCAGTAGTGAGTTATCCAATTACTGAGTTTAGAGAAGGAACTAGGCATGTGCAATTCAATCCCTTCTTCCCAGGCTTACTACCTGATCCTCAGGGCTGGGAATTTTACAATCCCTTGTGGGAGAGGAGTTTCCGGAAATGAAGAGGGTAAACTGATTCAGGATTCTCTGTTAGCAAGCCCACTGAGCTAAGAGACCCAAATTGGCCCATTAATGACCTAGACATTATCTCCATCTGACTGGCTCCTGCATTTGTTTCAACTGGTTTCTAAATGAGTGCAAAAGAAAAGGCATCAGAACAGCAAATGGAACTGGTATTGAGGTTTGGTAGCCAAGGCAGAGGCTCAATTCAATTTCAATTAGGCTTTCAAGCCCCGACATATCCTGTGCTCTAACTACACTGCATGTTCACTCCCTTACCCTGGTACATCCATGCTTCTACTTTCACTCATGCCCACAGATGGGTCTGCAACTACATTTCCAAACCCTTACCCATCCCTACCTTAATCCCTGCCTTTTCATATGCGGCCAACCTCTGGGATCTCTCCATTCCTGAAATCCTCACTGCTCATTCTCTCTCTCAAGTTTTGGCCTTTATCACTATAACTACACAGATCTTTTTAAGTCAATGTCTATGAGACTCTGAGCTCCTGAACTATCAAGAACTGTGAGCCCCATTCATCTCCAAATCCTCCTTCCCATCCGTCCCACACTGGTCCAAGATAACATGAGAACTTATTATGTACCAGGCCTGAAACTAAGACTATTACATTTATCCTCTTATTAAATGCTTTCCGGAAGTAGGTACAGACATCAATCTCTAGACAGAACAGGGTCCATGCCCAAAATGGCTCATCATTCTGAGTACACCTTGCTGTTTTGGTGTGTAGCTATGGAGACTTACACACTTGAGGCAGTGAGCAGAGGAAGATGGAAAGGAGGCTCAGGGAGGCTGAGTTCAGTTCCATCTTCACCTGCACTGCTTGTAAGTTTCAAGAGAAAAAGAATTCTCACTTAAAAAATAATAATCATAATCATAAAAACAGGAAGATGGAGAGAATACACATCCAAATGGCCATTGTTCCACAAAGGGCCCAATTGTTCAATGTGAACAAGTCTCCCCATCCTCAATCCTTGCTCTGAAAACAGAGGTCTGGATGACTGTGGTTTTGTCACCAGATGAATAACAAGCCCCGAGGATTGCTAGAATTACAAGGCCCAGACCAGATCCACTCAAATATAGCTGGAAGCTTTCTAGTAACTCTAACCGTGCATGGGGAATGAGCTGCTCAGAGAAGTGAGTCACTTACTGGAATCTGTGCTGCCTACATTACTCAGCTGATATTAATACACCCACTTGTTCATTAAAGTTTAATTGGAGTTCATGTGAATTGGTTTCACCGGATACTTAATCAAAGAGAACTGTTTGTGTATGAACTGTTCACATGCAAAGCTAGAAAGCACAGCTCCCCTCCTGCCTCAATGCACAACCACTGGCTGGTCTTTTAACACTGTTGACACAATAAGTTAGTCAGAGAGGGTGGAACAATGACCTTGAAGGAAGGGAGCCTGAGCCTATCCACATTAAAACCCAAAACAAGAGTAAGTGACAAATCTTTTGTGAAGCACCAGCCACTGGGCCAGGGCTCAAATGCTACCTCCTAAACAGGAGCTTGTTCCTTCTAGTTCCTCTCTTGAGTTCATTATCAAAGAAGATGTCCTTTTTTCCCTGGGCACCTGTCTTGCAGCCGTATATCTTTATTTTTAAAATGGGTGGATAAGGAAATTAACCATCATTCAACATAATCACACATTTCTCTTGTGCTGACAAGCAAACCATGAACACAATCCCAAACGCCTATTTATACAATCAGGCCTGTCAGTACCCTGTTATTTCTTATCGGATATCTCACTAATCAACATTTCAGGAAGTATAAATTTTTAAAGCTCCTTAAAAAGGTTGTGCATAAAGTGAGGGGGGAAATATATTTCAAGTTTGGTGGTTTAGGTTGTATTATCAATTTTTCCTTAATCATGCTCATCATTGTTACCTATGCATGATTTCTTTGCTGAAAACAAATCAAGAGGAGTTAAAAACTTGGCAATATATACTATTTTGATTCCCTAAAGCAACCTTCGAAAACTGTAGATTGAAGGACAATCTACGTTTTTCTAACAGTTTTATTAAGATATAATTGATATGCAATACAATTCACCCATTTAAAATCGAAGTTCATTTTTTTCATGTATTCACAAAGCTATACAACTATCACCACAATCTAATTTAAGACCATTTTCAGCATCCCAAAAAGAAACCCATACCCATTAGCAATCACTCCCTATCCTCCCCAACCAACCCTGCCAGAAACCACCAATCTACTTTCTGTCTCGATAGACTTCATAGAATGGCCTATTGTGGATTTTTCATATAAATGGTATCACATAATATGTGGTCTTTTGTGACCAGCTTCTTTCACTTAGCATAATGTTTTCAAGGTTTGTCTATATTGTAGCATGTATCAGTACTTTCCTCCTTTCTATTACTGAACAATATTCCATTTTAAGGATATACATCATTTTGCCCATCCATTAAGCAATCTACTTTTTAAAAATAAAACAACTTCCCATCTACCCAAAACACAGTAAGTTACTTAGTTAGCTCTTTCTTTTGTTTATTCTTTCCAGAATTCATTCATGAAATTATCCCACTACACATGTGAGGGAAGGAAGGGCTGTGCTGGGGACCTCTCAAATGTGGGAGATGGCAGAACTGTTCTACACATGAAGCTCATTAGGATGTTTCATGAGGACATCGTTTCAGCTTACAAAGATCTCTCTCACTGTGTGATATGAATGGATTGTGGGTTCTCTAAGGGAGAAGCTTTGAACACAGAGCTCTAAGTGGGCAAGTCTAGCATGCACTGAAGCAGCAGCATTCACAGCCATCTTTCTGCACAGGGAAACTTTTCCTCCTTCTCAGCTTCTTAAGACCATGAAACCCAACTACTTAGCAATAAGCATCTACTAGTGCCATGCACCACCTTGGTGAATAATACATGATATCTGCCCTCTAGGACCTCAAAATCTAGCACAAGAGACACAAGGAGCAAGTCAATGATAATTAAACATAATTGAGGATGTAAGAAACTCAGAAAGGAATGGCCCATTTGCTGCCATGTTGGTTATTTCGTTTCTGTATGATTTAGATATGAGATGCTCCCCAAAAGCTCATTTGTGAAACAATGCAAGAAAGTTTAGAGGTGAAATCGTTGGGTTCTAAGAGCTTTAACTTAATCAGTGCATTAATCCATTGGCATGGCTTAAGTGGACAGTAACTCCAGACAGGCAGGGTGTGAGGGAAAGAGGTAGGTCACTGCTCACCAGAGATCCCTCTGCTTCCTGATTGTTATGTTCTAAGCTGCTCATGGACCCAGAGCAATAGAATTAGCCATCTATGAACTGAGACCTCTGAAACCATAAGCCAAATAAACTTTTCCTCCTCTAACTGTTCTTGTCAGTTCTTTTGTTGACAATGACAAAAAAAAAAAATCTGACTAAAACAATTTCTAAACCATATTTGTAAATGTGAAGCTAAATATTACTTGGCAAAGGCAGATGCTGCATACACTCTTATGAGCATAGAGAAGCTACAGCTCAACATCCTGCAAAAAAATACAAATTGATCAATATCTGCAGCATTAATCACACAAATATCATTACCAGATGATGTAGAACTTAAAGGAAACCATCAAAGATGGAAAGTCAAAGGGTCAAGAGGGCCATCTATGGTCAACTACAGAAACTGCCTCCTTCTAAAGCAGGCTTTTCATGACATTGCCAAAAAAGAACCCATGTACAGCTGAAGGAAGGAAATTGGTTTCTAGAACACATGTCATCTAACCCACACCCGGGCATACAACACTAACAACGCAGCACTGGGCTTATTTGGTGCCATGTGTCCAAGGGACTCAAAGTCACTTGCCAAAGAAAATGCAATCCTTTTGCCTCCCAAGCAAGCATAGTGCAGACTCCACATCATTAAGAAGCTCAAGGCCATCTTCCATCTTCTGTTCTGTACTCAGAGGACACACCCTGGCTCTCAGATAAAGGCACTTTGCAATCAGAACTAGACATTTGAGTCATGCTTCAGTTTTTTGGTGTGTAGAGATAGAGACCTCCTTGGATCCAACTCATGAAACAGATTAGCCTTTCATGCAAACCAAAAATAATTAATATGCTTAATGAGAACTTCTTTCACTTAAAATTTCTACCAGCATGAAACCCTCTGTAATGTACCCATCCAGTTTTTCCATCAATACAAGTGCTCCTCTTTAAATTCATATAGCAAGTTTGCATATCCTGTTTCCTAATTACCTCATGCAAAAAAAAAAAGGAATTTTGCCTTCACCTCTCTTGTTCATTAAAGCAAGTTTCAGGAAATACTTTGACATTTGATTTTTGAAAAACACATGCTGATTTAACAGAAAGTCCTAGAGATTTGCTGCTGTTTATACTTAGAGAGAAACAAGTTAACATAAAATTATAGCTGTTTTTAACCAATCTATTTGAAGAAGGAAATATAAGGAAGCATTTTTAAAAATAAATTGCAATTCTGTATAACCTGGGTAGCAGTTGCTAAGAATGACCTCATAACACTCAAATCAGGGTGGTGAAGCAGAAAATACCTCAGACTCAAATGTACAGGTTTGCATCCATCATTGCTTTACGGAAATGAACCTCTCTGAACCTGCTACACTGGAAGAGAAATAAGGATCAGCCTTGCCTTGCTCACTTCATAGGGATGCTCTAAGACACCCAGAAGAAAATGTATATTGAAGTGCTTTGAAAAACCACAAAGCCCCATACACAAAGTAAGGAATCATCTTAATGTCCTTCCCTATAAAGACATTTTTTAATGACATGAATGCTTACCATTGTCTTTCTGTTTCTATTTTGAATAGACTGAAGAAATGCCCCAAAATCAACACTATTAAATCCAGGAATATATGCATATACACATACACATACACATTCTCTCTCTCTCTCTCTCTCTCTCTCTCTCTCTCTCTCTCTCTCTCTCTCTCTCTCTCTCTCACACACACACACACACACACACACACAAAAGATAATTGCTGTTTTAGGACAATAGGGCCTATAAAGCATAAGATCCTAAAGAATCCCTCCATTTTAGAACTCACCTCAGTAAACATGTCTTTAAAAATTAAGTTATCTTCTGTGCATTCCAACTCTTTGAAAGTGAGTGAAATACATAAGCTAAAGCATATTACCTTTGAAGAAGTAAAATACCAAAATCTACAGAAAGAGTCTAAAGAAGAAGTAATATCAATAGAGAAATGCTTTCTTGAAAGAAGAAAAACAGGAGATGGCTTTGAGGATAGGCACCATGTATGTGTAGACTGAGGAAAGACAGAACATGCTTGGAAGATACAGAAAAAAACACCACTCTAAGGCCAGCAAAGACCCTTGGTAACCACCTAGCAACTTTTCCTAGGGAGTTTATCAAGGATGCAGGTATGTTCTCTTCTCCTTGCATATTCTATAGCAGTTGAAGTTTACTTTCTCAACCACATTGCAGAGACAGACAGGTCAAAGGCAAAAAACCCTTCTTGTTCTCTGTCCTTGAGTGAATGGACAGGGATCCTACATGGTCCTAAACTTCACTTTGCACCTGTCCTTCCTCATCATCAAAGTAGAATAGAACAGTGACAGCCAACATCAGCCAGAGCTTGCCACATTTTAACCTATTAAATCCTCAATAATCCTCTGAGGTAGGTCTAGTTTACAGATGAGGAAACTGAGGCACAAAGAGAAAAGATTGTTTGGCCAGGTCCTATGATATTATTTGGCATCATGGATTTAAACACAGGCAATGTGCTTTGGTGGCTGAACCTAACCTACACGTAAAACTGCCTAGGCACAAAACCCTTCCCAAGATGGGCTAGACATCCACAAAACCAGGCACTTTGGGAGGATCTCACACACATTTTCAAATTTATTCTCACAATGAGAATTGAGAGGAAAATTTTATTATCCCCAATTCAAGGGAAGACACTGGAATTCTAAGAGGTGATTTAACTGAGGCTTTTATGAAGACCAAGAAGAGCATTCCAGGGTCTGAAAATCCATCCAGTTGCAAGCTCAATGCTCTTTAACATAGGGGTTCTGCTATCCTCCAGCCATCATTACACTGTCTTCTTACCCAGCCATTCCTTCATTTATTTTGCCAGGTAATGGGGGTATCAGAGCAGTTGTACCATTTACCAGTTTTGTGACTTGGGAAAGTTACTCTGTGCCTGAGGTTCCTCATCTAAACAATGAGAACAGTACTGCAGCTAATTCATAGGAGTTTTATAAAAATTAAATGAGATGATGCATCTAAGACACAACAAACAGTGACTGGCATATAACAAATGGTGTGCAAATGTTTATTCAATGAATAATTGAGTGAAACATGGAAATTAAATTACATAAGAAAAATTCCTATCCTATAATAGCCACTCAAAAAGAAAAACATGATTAATTTATTATTAATATCCTCTCCAACAGTCTAAACGTAAATTGAGTCTTAGGACCCAATCCAGTTTAACCTATAAACCCCTCAGAGGCCAGCACAGACTCTTGCACATTGGAGATGTTCAGAGTCAATGATTACAAGAGCTTTCACTGAACATACCTTAGAATGAAAATTTGATTCTAAAATAACTTCTCTCAAACTTTAGGAGCTTCAATTGTCCATTTTCACACAAATTTTTATCTTCAATTTGAAAATTATTACCCATAATTGAAGTCTCAAACATACTAAAAAAGGCTCCATTTAATGTTCTTATTTATTTCTGATACATTTCTCAAGAAGAATAAAAATGATTTCCCAATATCCACACTTTTAAATCTTATCTTTATTTTCTCTATAAAGACTGACACATTACTTATAAAATCATTTATAGTGCACCAGATCCAGATGGTAATCACAAGTACTTTCTGAGTCGGTCACTAGGGAGAAGAGAGGTTTTAAAGACAAAGGATGGAGGACATTTGGTGTCAAGAGAAAATCCAGTGGCAGAACTACTTCAACTCATACACTAAAGGAAAAAACAAACACAAGAGTACATAATTAAGTGTTTTTTTTTTTGGGGGGGGGGGTGATGATGTATGTGTGTGTATATGCATAAACATAAATGCATATGTGTGTGTATACATATATATATATATGCATAAACATAAATGTGTGTGTGTGTATAAAGCATATACGTGTGTGCAGATGTGTGGGTGTGGGTGTATATAAACAAGCTGATGGAAAAAGCCCAGGATAAAACCCCTCTACCACAGGGCCGGAGAAAGTACCCAAACCAGGAGTTGAGGAGAAGGATGTGAAGGGTCCCCATGCAGCCACAGGACTGGAGGCTGGAAGACTAGTTCTTGTAGCCCAGCTCTACCATTAAACTGCCTACATGAAAGAGTCATTTCAACGAGTCATTTCAACTCAGTTTTCTATTTCTAAGAACGGAGAACTCAGAACTGATGTGAGATTTAAGCAACAGCAGAGATCTGAAATTGTTTTGGAAATGTCTGTACAAACACAAAGGGACATTACCACTCATTTATTCTAATGCCTAGGAAAGCGACTTTTTGTCTGAGCCAACGTGCCTCAAGTGGAATCTATTCCCATCACAGCCCGCTTTCAGCGGGGGGAAGAAGGGTTGTGGACGATTTTCCAGAGAGGCAATGCTTTCTAATTTCTCTATTATTTCCAAAACAAAAAAGCAAAATCTTTTTCCCTCCTTTTGTTTTTCCAAATAAAAATAAATTATAACCCTAACTTGCTAATAAATGCAGGCTGGAGCTGTCCTTAAGTAAAAGCTTTTGATAACAAATTGCCTGTACTAACTGCTATTTTACTGCTGAATTTTTTATTGTTGCTTAAGCACAGCAATTATGCTAATAAGCCTGGGAGGATGGTACATCGAGTATTGAATCTGACAGATAAAATACTCAATAAAATGCTAATCTCACCTGAAAATTGGAATCAGACAGCCTTATTAGTATTTATGGATATGGCATCTTAAACATGTTTTTTTAAAGATGAATATATATGAAATCAATGTTGTCTCCTAATACAGCCTGCCATTTCTAGGCCCCTATGTGCTTTAAATTCAAGATGACGATTACTCATTGCCTTCACTTTGCTTCTTGCCAGAGAAACAAGAGCTTATTGGCCATCTCTACCACATAAAGAATTAGGCACTAAGATGACTTTTTTTTTTTTTTTGCCTTCATCCACCTCCCTCTCTCCCTCAGTATCCGCCACCCTTTCCTCCCTGCTAAAAAAAGAGGGGGGTTGGGGGGAAGGTAAGAACTGTCTGTCAGAGCAGAAAGAGAAGGCAGATTTGACAGCAACAAGAACCATTTGTCAAACCATCTGGCTTCTCTCTTCACCTGACAGGAGGGAAGAGTGATGTGTCAGAAAGAGCAGAGAATTGAGAATCCAAAGAGTTGGCTTCTAGTCTTGATTTCTGCCATTTCCTCAATGTATGACCTTGCCAGACCTCAGTTTCTTAAATAGTGACCTTCTGGAGCCCAGTGATTAAGTGCTAAGAGAAGTGTGGTCTTCATGAGTTGCATTTCAAAAGGAGGGCTCAAGCCCCAGGGTCTATGAAGAACTGAATACTAGAAGCTAAGGTAGATGTGAGAGGCTGGTGGGAACCTGAGATATTTCAACCTGTGCTTTGATTTGCATGAGCACCCTATCACTGATTATCTTCAATATTTATTTGAAATGGTGCAGGCTGAAATTAGGGAACTCTGACAGCAGGCAAAACCTACCTGCTAACTATCCTTGGAACTTAAAATGGCTTTTTTTTTTTAAATATCAATACATTTACTTGGGAGGGACAAAAAAGCCAGTTGCCCATTTTAAATGACAAGAAGTCATGAAATCTAAATACTGCAATATTACTTAAAAAAATAAAAATGTTCCCTCTATTTATTTCTGTACCAACACCATAAAGCAGTAAGAGAGAAAATAATTGCCATGAATAAGGAAACTGAGGATCAGAGAGGATTCTTTTCATCCAGGCAGAATAAGTGGGTTCCAGGGTCAGGAGAAGCAGTTTTGCCTTCTGACTAATTCCAGCATGTGGCCCAGCACATCACAGGGTCCTCTGGGTCACAAGTATGTTGACTCATTCAAAACCCAAATAATGGGTTGGGATATAGCTCAGTTGGTAGAGTGCTTGCCCTGCATGCACAAAGCCCTGGGCTCAATCTCCAGCACCACAATATTATATTTATATATGTATGTGTGTGTGTGTATATATATATATATATAATCCAAGAAACAAGTTACAACTGAACAAGGACAGGAGGTAGTGGTGCCTCTGCACCTGCAGCCACACTCACCAAAAAGACTTCTCCCACCCCTTCAAGGATTCAGAGAGCTGACAACCTTCTGAGGAGAATTTTGTCTTCCTCTGTCAAAGTTCTAGGCTCGGGGAAATCAGGCTCACATTGAACTGGACATATTGTGACACAGCTCTCACAGGCTCAGATCTCAGGATTCCAACTCACTCCAAGGCCCCTGGAATGTCACTTCCCTCTATGGGCTTCCCTCACTCCATTTCCTCTTCTGAACTGGTGGGTCTTTTCAAAACCTAAGAAGTTCCCTTGTGCCACTAGCAATAGGGAGGAAAAAAAAAAATGCTCCAAAAATACATAGAGCTTGGGACAACTTACAGAGGGACTTTACAAGCCTTTGTCCCATTAACCCTAAGCTCATATAGTCAGAGTTTCTTATTATCATGGAAAAATAAAGCCCTAGAAATTAAAAAATCCTCCCGGGACAACACAGTGAACTAGGAAATCTGTCTTATTAAAGTGACGCATCTTCCAGAGCTGACAAGGGCAGGAGTTCTGGTGCTTTGCACAAGGCAGGACAGAATCAAGCAGTCAGTAGATTCTAGAATCACTAACCACAACATTCTAAGACCCACACACCCACACACACACCCACAAAAGGAGAAGATGCTGGCCTTGCTGTAATGTTAAACATGTGCACAACTCACACAAGCTGACCAATTCACCACCCCGCCTACTGCTTTGCAAATGTAGAAATGGAATCCAAACCCTTTATCTTTATTATACTACGACCAACACTGCAATTTGTAAAGCACTGTCAAAACAAATTTATCACATAAAAATCATGATCCTCCAGTTAGAGGGAATAAACTGAGGTACTAAGAAGTAGACTCACTTGCCCATTCCACACAGGTCTCTAGAAACAAGGCCAGAACCCACACTCAGGCCCCCTGACCTTCCAGACTTGTTTTCTCACCTGATTGGGCCACTTCTGAATTGCCAGTATTACCATTTTTTAAGTCAACAACCAGAGCTGAAAGTCAGCTCTGAACTGAGACATCTCCCAACAGAGGAACGATTCGAGTCATACTTCGAGGAATAATTTCTGGGAAAGCAGAGGAGGTGATGCTATCAAACAGAGAAACTCAAAACTCCTACTCACTACCTGCTTGGGAGGGCAGGAAATGGGGCTGAGGCCCTTTCTCTACATGTTCCCCCTGACCATTTCTGTCACTTGTAGTCATTACCAAACTTAGCAATGTGATCAAGTGAAAGATGTTTCCCAGCTATATGGTCTTGGGTAAGTCCTCAGACTCCTTGGCCCTGTCACCAATACACTCATGCACACATGCACAGATACATATATACATATGCACATTCACACATGCACTTCCAACCATCCCTTCATTCTACTTAATGGGATGGTCTCTACAGAGAGCATCTACCCTTCTCCCCTTGCAGAATATCTAACACACTGTATCCCACGCTTCGACTCAACCCACCCACCTCTGCCTTGGTCCTCCTGGATCTCATTCTGTTTCTTTTGCCTATTCTTCCTGGCAGCTTCTTGTCCCAAGCCCCACTTACCACTGCCCTAGATTAGGCCTGGTCACTACCACCAAAGGCAAGCATTAACTCATCAATTCATCACCAGCCTCAGCCTTTCTCTTCCTACCATATCATTTCTGGGTAAAATACTGCCTTCTCTCCAACACTTCCTCATCTGAGGGCCGTGAGAACACTCTCAACCACTTTTCTACACATGCTGTGGCTCATACCTTCATAAAATCAGTGTTTCCATACCAGGGTCTACTCCATGGGTCTGGTTTCTAAAGAGAAACTAGGATCCAAGAAAGCAATTTGGCCATAGAGGATAACTTTGGTCAACACCTCCGAGGTCCACTTCCCCAGTAAGCAGACCCAGGACTTCAGAGCAGCCGGCTCTTTGGAGCAGTGCTGATGTGCATTGGGGCCTTTACATGCTCTAATCTTTATACCTTGGCATGCAAAGTATACTTAACTCCAAATTAAAGCCATTTAAACCGGGGCTCAGTGAGGTTTAATAACTCATTCTTACTGAAGTAATATAAATCATTCAAATTCAAGCTATAGAAGCTGGGTTCACAGCAAGTACCTCTAACTTTGCTGGAATACTCCGTTGTTGAAAAGTACCAGGTCCTCTACCAGATGTTTCTCCTAAATGAGCTAAATTGATTTGCCTAACAACCCTCCCTAATAATTATCAGCGTTTCCATTTTACAAATCTGGAAATTAAAGTTCCATGTCATACATGTCTCTTAGATTTAGAACTGGGAACCAAGCACCCTTGGATTGCTTTTTCTCTTTCCTCTGCTGCGCACATCCTCTTTTTACCTAAGTTCTCTGAAACAATTTAAATATAAAGGATTTTTATCTATATGAGTCACTGGACGCAACATTCATCTGCAAGTCAGGAAAAGGTGTTCCACAAGCAGCCATCAAGTTAAGAACCCAACAACGCTGGTGGGCAGTGAATTTAAGGAGTACATCATGTGAACAGGCTGACCCTGGACTGTTCCCAAAGGTCAGAATCGTAAACAAAGCTGAATCTTCACTTAGTCTCACAAGTGCAGCACCTTAGCATCTCTGCCTTCCTTGTAACAGGGGCAACTGCAAAGTCTTCTTCAAGATCTATAATCAAAGCCAGAAATTCGGAGGTCGTCACATAACCACTTCCTGTAACGCTAACCTTTTCAGATAGGGCAAGGGTTGAGACTCTAAGAACTTGAGAGTTGGAAAAGAGATGGCACATTCTGACCCAACTTCTCTGGCAATGTCACCAGCATCTTAAGCAGGCACCCCCTCTCCTTCTGCCTAGAGAAAAACAGGATTAAAGAGGAGCTACTCATACAAGCTGGGCTCCTGAGCCCAGTTCCCAGAGGCCCTTCTGGTTCCCTGGGTTAGTTGCACTTAACCTTCCATAGTACAGGCCTTCTCAGTAATTCAATTTAACAGTTACAGAGTGCCTGAAAGGCCAGCCACTGAGCCAGGCTGTGAAAACTCAGAGGTATCCTCTGATCGGAGCCCAGAAACAGACACCAGCCATCAAAACACACACTGTGTGTGTGTGTGTGTGTGTGTGTGTGTGTGTGTGTGTGTGAGAGAGAGAGAGAGAGAGAGAGAGAGAGAGAGAGAGAGAGAGAGAGAGAGAGAAAGTGCTTCTCAGAGTACAAACTGCATGGTAGGGACAAGACAGGAGAGAGAAGCTCATTCCAAATAAAAAAGCTCATGTTTCTGAGAAGGTGGAATTTGAACTGGGCATGAAGGAAGCTGCCTATCAGAGAGGGCTGTTCAGGAAGGATGGCCCTCCGGTAGGGTGAGAAGTATGAACATGGGGTAACAGGAAGGAGTCAGGGAGGAGGTGTGAAGGCTGCCTGAAGTCAGAGGTGCAAAGGCCTCTGAGCAAGCACATCACCTGGGTCAGGGACACCTGGAAGTAAAGAAAACACACCAGAGGTCACATGACAGAAATTCTGAGCTCACTGCTCTCAGGGGCACCTCCTACACTTCCAGCAGTCCAGACAGATAAACGCAAATGCAAGCCAACTTCCTATATCACCCCTGCATATAGGACAAGAAACTACACAAGACATGGGTCACTCGTAGGCCACCACAACCTTGTGAGGCTGAACAATGATATCACAACCTCCAGTGTTACAGATTAGGAAGCAGGGGCTCAATAAATGTTTTTTGATGGGGTCCTGACAATTCATAGACAAGAGTCGGTAGCCAGAGCCTGCTTCTCCAAGGGTCTCTAGCATCAGGTAAATGCCTGGTTACTGAGACTAAGCTAAGGCAAGAGATAAAACATGAAGAAGAAAAAAAGAGAAGGAGAATAGAAAAAGGAGGAGGGAGGAAGAAGAGAAGGAAGAAGAAATAGAAGAAAGGGGAAAGGTAGACAGTAAGGGAGGAAGGGGGAGGGAAGGGACTAGATGGGAAGGGAACCAGAAGACAAAGGTAAAGGAGGCAATGGTGAAGGAGGCAGATAAATAAGAAGGGGAAGGAGGAACAATAAAAAGAAACAAAGGAAGGAAAAGAAAGAGAAGTCTTAAGTCTATGGTAAGAAGAGGGTAAAGCAGTACAGGCACCCCTCTGTCTGGGGCTCTAAGGACAATGATATGTAGGTCAACAGGGTACTGAAGCTCCGAGAAACTGTTCCAACATTGGTAGTTGTGATATTTTATGAAAGAACAAAAGAAAAAAAATTGAATAAATAAATTTTGAGGGTTTTTTTAACCAAAAAAATATCTATTATAGATATGTAAGTATTGGGGAAAAAGTAGACAAATACCAAAATTATTAATGATGACTACTAATTCATGGGAGAAAAAATAATGGGGGACTGGGTGGGGTTCAGCAAGTTGCAAAATGCTCAAAAATTCCCCCCCCTCCCTGCAACTTCCTCTTTGCAACACAGCTTTGGAGCTTTTTGCCACCAAGATGCACACTCTTTCTTCATCCACATTACTAATAAGTGCATGTTTATTCATGTGCCCATAAATCCATCCAGTTTACATGTTTTCACCTGATCCAAAACCATGTAAAAGATTTTTAAATGCTTTACTAAATTTCTTCCTACTAATAATAATTATGGCAACATTTATTAAATATTTATTATACGCAGGTTTTTGCTTTGAGCATTTCCCATACGTTATTTCATTTGGGCTCCACAGAGGAATCCTTTGTGAGTTCCATGATTAGCCAGAAAAGGAAGCTGAGTCACAAAAATTAAACAACTTAGCAAAGGTCATGTGGCTACAAAACTGACAACCTTGGATTTCAATCCAGATGATCCATCTCCAAAGCCTGCACCCTCTACACTATGTCTGTGATATTTCAATCCAACAGCTCGTTAACCCAAACAAAAAGGGAAATGGCTAAGTGACCCTGTCCTGGCTCCTGGTGAACACTACTTCCTTTCATCCAATCATAAATCATCTGTCTGCTAAGCCATCCTAGAACCATACCAGGAATCACAATGAAGTCAGCAGATTCTAGACTCCGGATACCTGTTTTTTTGATAACTGATATCTATTTCCTCATCTCCTCACTTCTGTCATTTCTGCTGATTTCCAGGTTTCCTCAAAATTACTGGCAGCAGTTCCCCGTCAGAAGTTCTGAATCCTGAGATGCAGTGCGCGTGGCACACAAGCTCTGCAATCATCTCAGCAAAGTGAAGGGCTCCCCCACCACCTCCTCACACGTCAAGGGCGTGCATCAGTTCCTTCTCAGTGATGTCGATTCCACCTTTTGTGGACCAACCCGCTCCACTGTACAGAGATGACCGACAGGCAAAAAAGCAGCCAGGCAGCTCTGCTTTCTCTGTTTTCTGGGCCATTACATCACCCTCCCCAGGTTACAAAAATGGTAGGCATTCCCACAAAAGGACTCCCTCTTCTGGAGAGCATTCTAATCCCACCCATGCCCAGGAGGTAACTGAAAATGGAAGGCCATGATTGGCTGCCAATGACGTCATGGCTCTATAGGCCTGATTAAACTCTTAATTAATCAAATGACTCTTTAGTTCTACACCTAACTCCACAGACAAATAACCACAAAGAGAAACAACACAGGGTGAAGGTAGTAAGAAAACATAGCTTCTGGCTCAGGTAGAAGAGAAAAACCATTTGCTGGAGTTACCTGTCATTAAGTACGATCCGGTCACCAGGTGGGGACATACAGTTCTCTGTATTAAATTAGAGGAATGATTCAAAGGGGACCAGTTTCAGCTGACAAGAGCAAGAAGAAAATCAATTTCAGGTTGCCAGGACAACTAGACTTTTCCTGCAAGAATAAATTTGATACAGCCCTAAAATCTGACAACTAAATGTTGCTTCGCATTACATCACATCCCTAAAACGTGTGTTGAACCAGTGAGATAATCAAGCCTGCTAATTACTTTCTACAACACCCATAAGATATAGAATTGATGGTCTTGGCTCCAGTCTGATTTTCCTCTAGCAACTCTACTCACCATCTCAATTTTATAGTGAATGAGATTGTATGCTTCCTAAAATGAAGCTGAAGGCACATCATTGTCAGTTAGTCCTTGAGCCCGAGAAAAAGGAAGGTGAGCATCTTTTAATACAAGTTCCTTAATGGTTTAGATCTATACCCACGTTCTCTGTCATATAATTCACTGGCTACACAGGGTTCCGGAGAAGTCCAAAGTCATTCAATTTTATTTAACACGATGTTGGCTCTAAAGTGACCTTGGAGAAAACTCTTTTTTAACCAGAGGCAAATCTGAGACATAGGTGAGCAACTGCTCAAGGTCAGTAAAACTGGGCAGCCTCCGAGTCAGGACTGGAATTCAGCTCTGTAAATAACGGCTTCTATGTCACTTTCTTAAATAGCCATCATCATTTCGCCTCTGCCTTAGAGACTGAGAACTGAAGTTAAGTCCACTTGATTTCCTTCTAACCCACATGAGACAATCGCCTCAAATGACCTTATCCCAGGAGGTCAGAGCCCTGAACCCAGATCCAATAATATCTAGTGAGATGAGCCTTCTCTATGCATTTACATTCTCGGAAGACTGAATATCAACTTATCTCCAGGGGCTATTAAAAACAAGAACAGCTCATAAATCACTGGAAAGCACTTTGCAAATGTAAAGTAATACAAAAATGCTAAGCACCAATACTATAAGTGTTCCAGGCTGAGGCAGTTCCCTGGAGAGTATGAGGCGCTCACAGGGGCCAGGATACATCACAAGGCCTCCGCCATGGTCCACTGAGAAGACGCAAAGGCCATGCCCCTCTCCAACCTCACTCTCCTTTCTCAAGTTGCTCCCAAATTCTCAAAAAAAGTCTAAAGTCTTAAGATCTTGTTATAACATATTGTATTATGATGGACATGCAAAAAAATTTTAAAAAGACACCGAGAAGAGATTTGAATCCAACAGCTCTCTGTACATCCCCAGACCATGCACATGAAAGCAATGTCAAGCTGTCCCTAGACAAGTAAACCTGGAAAAACAATGAACCTATTAGAAGGGACCTGTCAGTGAATTCAGTCTTGAGAATCATTTCAGAAACTGAGAGGTCAGAAGCATATGACACACATGGAAGGTTGCTGACTATAGGTACCATCACAGGAAGAAGTGAGGACAGAGCTCTCCCTCCAGCCCTGCACACGAACTTCAGTCCTCAGCCATGCATAAGGTAAACAGTGATGGGCAGGAGAAGAAACCAGGGGTGAAGAGAGCATAAACAAAATCAAAGGCTGCTGTCAGAGAGATCTCATTTCTATCCTCATCCTGCCATTACAGGCTATGTGACTTTGGAGAAGTTACTTAAACCTCTCTAATCCATCCATAACTCACCTATTCAATATGAATAACTAGTAGCTACTAGATGGGCTGGCTTTAAGGATTATATGAAATGAGATATTGAAAGTACAGGTGTAGGGCCTGACACAGAATGTGTGTGAAAATAAATGCAAATTATCATGCTAATGATGCATGGCTCTAAAGAGGGGCAAAGGGCTAGAAACCAGCATGAAACAAAGGCACTAGGTAAAGTGTGAAGTTAGAGATCTATGTCCTGAGAATGAAAAAGAAAATATTTTCTGCCACAAGCACTGCCTTGCTTTTTGCTAAGGTGTAATTAGTGGCCCTAATTTAGGGTGGATCACAATAGCCCATGGATGGTCAGGTACCTGCAAACCTCAAGCTTTAGTAGAAATCCGAGGAGAGTATCATCCAACCACTTGGTCAATAGAGAGGTCAGGTCTCTGCATTTGAGCCACTGAAATCTAGGACTCAGTGTCAAATGTGGCTCGTTTCTCTTTTCAAAATAAGAAACTAGTTTTCAGAGGAGGAAAATGTTCTCCCAGTCCCCCATTCATTTAACAAATTTCAACCACACTAACATGGTCCATGTCACCTAGAAAAACTAAGAAATGGGTAAAATAACTCAGTAAAGAAAAAGTTCTATTAAGCCTATTATCAAATTCATTTATTTATTATTAATTAGTGTTAAGGAAATTCTATTAAGTCCAGTCCAAATAAAGAGACACGAGACTTCAGAGAAAAGGCAGAAGTCCTGTTGAGTTCAATATGCTGAGGCATTTGGGTCACCAGGCCTGGCCTTTAGGTCACATCCATTTCTTCAGATGGATCCTGATAATGCAGTAGTGCTGGATTCAGGCCATTAGCCACTCTTCCCTTCGGGTTCTCTGATTCACAGCATAGGCACCCGCGTACCACCCCTAGCCCGGAGCAATAGAGCAGGGAGGGCATATGTATGAAGGTGGGTCCCGCCAGGGGCAGCTTCATCTGCACCATTAACATGCAAGAAGCACAGGCAGACACAATAGGAGTAAAGAAGAAAACAAGAGGAAATCACGGGTGTCTTGGTAAAAGCAAGAGAGAAAGCAGTGTTGAGTCAGATTAATCAGAGGGAAAAAAGAGAGAAGGAAGAAAGGTCTGAATGAAAAAGCTATTGTGTTCTGTTTATCTCTTTAAAGATACTTCTGTCATATCATTTTTTAAAACCATACTTCTGTTAAATCCTTCAAACATTAACTCTAGCAGACTTTGTTCTGTTCACTGACCAGCACCTATAAAAGTACCTGAAATACAATAGGTGTCCAATAAATATTTACTGATTGAATGAATAATGGCCAGTTAGAGTGGAATCTCGTGACTAAGAAGAAAAAGGCTTTTAAAGTCACCAAGGAGAATAGCAAGATTCTGTGTACACTTCTACTTGCTTTTAACGAGGCAGATAACGCAGGTAAAAACACAGTGGGTGACTCCTGGTGGCCGGCTGTCATTTATTCATCAAATTTGAATCAAACTGACCTGAAACCTAGGACAAAGGAAAGGCAGGCAATTTGCTTGATAAAATTCCAAGAAGAAAATCAAGGCCTCTCCGGGAACAGACAGAGAATCTGCGGAGAAGCACCCTGTACAGCTTAATGAGGTTCTACTCTGAAACCAATAATACGAAGCCAGAAGGGCCCTGGCCAGTCCACTATGTCCTTTGGGAAAAGGTGCTAACATCTACCTCTTAAACTACCATGTGCCCTGGAACTAAAAGAGGTCACTACTGATTTCTTTAAGGACACAGTAGTCGGGAAAGGCATCAGAATCTGGGAAGGACTGAATTTAAGCTCTTCTAGGCTTGCCTGTCACTTTCCATGGTGATCCTGCAGTCAGACTCCTAATACCAATGCAAGGATTAATTCCTAGAGAATTCAGAAAGTAAACATTTCCCCATAATGAGAAAAATACGGTGACTTGGAGATAAAGGTATTCTTTACAAAGTGATGATAGGAATCAGTCTCAACCAATTCACTCCTCTACCATAAGCTCTCTCAGAAGTTCCTATAGCCTGCAAGGTCGGCACTTCTTTCTGTGGCTGTGCCTAATCTTGAAAGGCCGTTATTATTTATTACATATGAAGCACTTTCTATCTGCAGAGTGCTTTGGAATCGGTTTTTATTAGTTACTCAGCATTCTTAAATCTAAACACAGCTAAAGCCCTGGTGGAGGGCAGCAAAGCCCATGATTCACTTACTCATCACACTTGATGGGTCCACATTCTTCCCCCAATGACTGGACAAGTTGAATAGGAACAGAGAGAGCAGCAAGATGAAAAATCCAATTCAACTGAACTCTCTTTTTCTGAGGCCACCTGGCACTGGGCTGGGTGTTTGGAGTTAGAGGAGGAGGATATACAGAAATAAATATTTAACACTGCTCCTGACCTCACAAAACTTATAGTCTTGGGCTATCTGAGAAGACCTTTGTGGTCCCCTTTGTGGTTCTAAGAAAGTATAAATAGATTTTAAGAATCATGTGCTGGAACACAGAACATGTTCCTATATGACTCAAAACTTAAGGAATTATGTAGATATAATTCCGGGACCAAAAATGGAATCAAAGGGAAAGAATACAGAATGAGCTTACTTCCCCAATTTATAATTTCCAGAATTAAGTTACGAAGCCCTAAATCACAGAAGGAGAAATTTTAAGGCAAATGAGAGTCAATAATTGAGAGAAAAAGAATGTACAGAGTGCCAACCCACGAAACTTGCTCTAAGAAGAAAATATACATTTCAGAGAAAGATTTAGTTTTCATAATGCCATTTAATGATTTTACAAACAACTATTGATGGAAGTCACAAATTATCTATAAATATCTCTAAATACTGAGCGTTACAGCCTCTGGGCCAATGACTCTTCCCTAAAATATATCTCGTGTGATAGATGAGAACTTACTAACTGCATGAATATCAGAAAAGAGACTGAAGGTTGAGAGGGGAGATGGGGATTTATTTAAGTTTTGAAGTTCTTTCCAGCCCTCAGTTCATGGTTCACTTCTACAGATCAAATATTAAATGTTCAAGGCATATTAGTTGTTCGTTGCCTTCAATAAGTGAAAGTACACATGCATGTGTGAGCAGTCAGCAAGCAAAAATCTTCAATCCTATTACCTATCAGGGTACACGAGTTGATAACTCAGCTGTGAAAGTTAACTAACATCACCCCACTAATCACCAGGAGTGATTCATCAAATACTATGACCCACATGACTCCCAACTCATTAAAACACCACCCTCTACCATGCTCTGGCTGTGTGTATGAGGTGAGGGCTGAGTGTGTCTTGATCCTGCTTTACCAGCTAAGCTGTAGCTTCAAAAATCAGGACGCAAGCATAAAAGTACTGGACAATCTCTGTTGTGCCACCTCTTCACCATGTGACACTGGATGGTCTCTTCACTTTATTTCACTGATGGTCTCATCACTCCACTCATTAGTAAAATGAGGGTAATGTGCCTTAGCCTGCCACCCTCATGGGCCTGTTATAAGGATCTGATGAGTTAATGAGTGTGAAAGGGGTTAGTCCACTGCAAAGCCTTCAGAAGCCTACGTCACCTATCTTACTCCCCAAAGGATTAGTCATGGTCAATAAATTATTACTGTTTACACGATTGGTCTTTCCTGTGGTTTTTCTTATAATAGCAAGAAGCATTTGTAACCATTAAAATTTATGTTTTTCACTGAAGCAGAAGATACATTGCTTTCAGTGTCCCTAAATCTCCCCAGAACCACTTGTAGAGTCTGCTACACAACCCCCGAATCCTGGTTTAGAATCCGGATTCATTTTCAGTTCCACTCCTGACCCATAGACTCCACCATGTCATAGTGTGCAGTTTCCCTATTCTTACACACACATGTACCTCTGTAGTACAAAGGGCTCACAGAGAATTCAAAGTGAAGATGAATGCCACACATAGAAGCAAATACTGGGCAAAGTTAGAACTAGGCTGGGAATGGGGCAGAATGCCACACTCAAAAATCTACTTCTAATTATGGTAAGCAGGTACCCACCAGGGGGGATCTTGTGTTATACACAGGGTAATTGTGTGCTCAGAATTTTGTGCAAGCTGACTAGCTCAGTATCACTCAGGATATCAAAACAAGCTGGAAGTACATTAAATTCAGGCTTTATGAGCTAGAAGAGGACTTGAAGAACCACTAGCACCTCCACTGGCCAGATACAGAAATCAAGGACCCCAACCACAAAGCCTTTTCCATCAGTCTAGGGCAAATATGTGGCACAGCTGCCATCGGAACACAGATCTCCTAGCCCCTCTCTCTCTGGAGGAACCCCTCTGCTTACAAGAACTCATCTCCCTCCTTCTCTTCGCAAGACTCATGGCTGTGCTGTGGTCAGCTTCCAGCAAAGGGGAATCTGAAGCAAGTTAAGTCAGAGCCTGAGACACTAGCTGGCTCTTCATCCTCAACATGCAGGAAGGGGACTCATGAGTGCTGCTACACTACCATGGCTTCCTCAGAGAAGTGACTTTCCAGTCACTCACTGTGCACAAGCTAGGGACACAAGCTGCCATCAATACATGCAAGCCCAAGGACCAGGATACTTTGTCAAGGAATAAGGAACCTCCCTTTATCTCAGCAGAGAAGGGAAATGGGAGAGGTGGACTTTGGCTAGAACCTTCAAAAGGAGTGGAAAATCACAAACTTCTGTAACAAGACTGTTGTAGTCTGTTGACAATGGTCTGCAGAACCCAGACAAAGAGGAGCGTTTTAAAATCATGCCTTGTCTCCTAGAGTAAAAAGGACAGCAGTCCACTCCAGGGCCAGAGTTTTGCAATTCTATTTCTTTTTAACATCTGTGACAGCCGAGTGACTCATCCAATTACTGACTGGGAAACCAACACCTCAGTTTTACATCCCTAGTTCTGTATCTACAGGTGTGAGGAAGCCGTGGGATCTGCCTCCTGCTGGTCCCACTTCTCCCACAGAGAAGGCTGAATGTGTCATGGAAGCAGACAACTAACAAGGCCATTAAAAAGCTGCATTTGCTAACTGGACACCTGTTCCCGCAACTATGTATTGGACATATCCCCACTGTTTCTCCAGGAACAAGGACAAGTGGAGGAGGAAGAGCATGAAGATACAGGAAATGCATTCATCACTACCCTGAGCAAGAAATCACCTGCCTAGTAAAGGGTAATAATGCATCCAAAACATACTTAAGGAAATCACAAAGAAAAATTCAAGATCAGGATATGTCTTTAAAAGTTCAAACCACAGAATGCATTGGGAAGAATCAGAAAATACTTTCTGCAGGGAACTCCACAGGAACTGGAAAATCTCGGGCAAAATTAGAACCAAAGAAAACAGAAACAGTAGAGATCTTGGAGATCATCAAATCCAACCCACTACTTTGCCATTGAAAAATACAAGCCAGGAAAAGAGAGAGAGAGAGAGAGAGAGAGAGAGAGAGAGAGAGAGAGAGAGAGAGAGAGAGAGAGAGAAAGAGTTTCACAGTTGGATAGCAGTCGAATGGGCACAGAACTGATGTCTGCTGACTGTAAGAATAATTTTTTAGTCCACACCCATGCTAGCATGGACTTGAACACTTACTCCAAATTAAACCGACATGTGACTAAAAAGAAAAAAGAAAATAAACTGTTCCTTGTGGCAGACGTTTGGAACATTGGCTTCTTTCTGGAAACTTCACAGTTCATGTTCTGCATAACATGGAAATCAATGAGGGTCCTGTTTTGTCAGTTGCGTATGCACATTTCTGAGGAATGCATTGTATGTCTGGCATTCTCCCTCAACTGCCTCTCCTGTTCCTCTTTTTGCCATATATGGCACTGAGCTCCAAAGTCTGGGTCACAGAATTCAGGCCTCGGTATGAATGCAATCTGCTTTCTGAGCTGTTTGTCTTTACTGGAAACCCACTGAATCCATCTAGGAAACATTTACTAAAATGCAAAAGGCAGGGAGAAATTGATTCACACCCTGAACTTGGAAAGGAAAAGACAAATTTCTGTTGCTCACCCAAAGGTATGTGAACCAGATTCTGGGACGATGGCAAGTTTAATGAACGTAGGCGGCTTTCTTTCTCTAGAATTGTCTGTGTGTGTGTGTGTGTGTGTGTGTGTGTGTGTGTGTGCGTGTGTGTGTGCGTGCGCGCGCACACGTATTTGGGGACAAAGCTTGTTCTAACATAAGTATAAGAAAAAAAAACAGACAAAAAAAAAACACAAGAAGTAAGCAGTAAGCCTATCAGAACACAGACTGGGCATTTGTCTTTTTTGATATGATATAATTATTTCTTCATGTAGTGTCTGACTTTAAAACTTTTGGAAATTGCGTTTCAAAAGCAGAAAATCTCTTTGAAATATCCCTGCAATTGTCATCCCAAGTTAAAACAAAAATTTATTCGGCATAATTGTAAATGACATTATTTTAAAGGAATCTTAGAGAATTCATTGTTCACACTCCCCAGATGTGTGACTTAGAATGATCTGAGCAGAAAGGGTTAGCTATTTTGCTATTAGGCCCCAAGAATAGAAATAACTTGCCCAACAGCATATAACTAACAAGGAAAGTGGAGGACTCATGGTTTCAACAAGGAACATATAAAATCTAAAAAGGAGGCAGAAGGAATAGCATAGATACATTGTGGTATCCACAACAAAAAAGGAAAACAGCTACCTGCTAACCCTAACAGTGTACGGTACTCACCACAGCACATGGTCACCCACAAGCTAGCTTTAGTGTTCCAAGAACGTACTTTTTGTCTTCTTATGGGGACTGAGGATGGGCAAGGATCACATCCTATGTTTGAAAACCCCCTGGAGGCAGGGGACCCATCAATTCTGTGAAGTAGAATCCTTTGCAAGTTATTTATCTGCTACACATCTTTAGTTATTCTTCTGCATAGTGGGCATAATCGTTTCTACCTTATAAAGAAGTTGAAATGATTAAATTGGGTTTTTTGTAAAGTATCTACCTAGCAGTGTTTGATATATAAGCAAGCAATTGATAAATTGTACGTGTTAATAGCATTCATAATTCCTGAAGGAGAATGAATGGTTGGTGCAATGGCATGAGCCAGTGAGCCTAAGCTTCCCATTCCCACAGTTTTCTTCAACCTAACTATGAACTTGGGCAGACACATAAAATCTCATTGAGTCTCTTTAGCTTCAGAATTGTTGTGAGGCACAAATGAAATCTCCCTTGGAAAAAAAAAAACGTCTTCAGAAACTGTCCTGCAATGTGAACATATAAAGTATGATTTCAAAGGTCAGAACCTTTTGAGGGAACAGCCGAGTGACAGATGAATGATATACTGAATGAATTCCAGAGGAGGAAGGAAAGCCTGTGTTCCACCTTCCTCTTACAGAGCAAACTTGGCACTTAAAAAACTTTTCTTATAGTTTGAATGCCAGGTTTTTCTTCTCATAGAGGTTCCTAAGCACACGCCCTTATCCCAGAGCCCTAATATGGGACAAGAGTTTCCTAAGACTGCAGCTCCCCTGCTCAGCGCAATGTGATGCATAGTAATGATGGGCTACATCCAGCTGCCCAGAGGATGACCAGAAGGCACCCTGCTGAGAAGAATCACCCAAAGTGAGCAAGCATAAAGAAGAGCCCATATCCTGTCACCATCAAAGGTCAAGTCTTCTTGATCTGTACAGGAGCCACTTTCTTAGCCTTCAAAGACAAAGGGAGAGGCCCAAGGCTTAAAGAAAATAGATGCATACCATCAGGGTTTCCACAAGACCTTGAAGCACCTACAATACTGTGGTTTTCAAAGTGGGTTCCATGGAGACAGCATTCCCAAGGGACAACTTGGCCCTGGATGGAAGCCTACTCAATCTTCGTGAGGGATTTAAAAAAAGATTTCACAAAAGAAAAGCATCTAAAAATACCGAGGCCCAAAGTATTTGCCATCCAAGATCACACAGCCAGTAAGTGCCTGCAGGAAAAAAAGCCCGAAAATAAGGGCCTTGGAGAAACAGGCAGAAGAGGGTAAGAAAACAGGAGAGAGCACATGTGACAGAGAGTCACCCCAGGCCTCAGAGACTGGGAATCCCTAGAAGGAGGAGGTACTGCAGGATAGGAACTAGGTCCTTGACTCCTCTCCAGCACACTCACCTCTGGGTCTCCACCCAGACACACTACTGCTGAGGAAAGGCCCTCCTACTCAGTGGCTGGACCCTGAAGGAGAGAGGCAAAGCAGAAAGGAGAAGAGCATGCACCAATTCTCTGGCACCTCTGTTGCCCGGGTGGCACCTCAGGCAACGATCTCTCTTGAGCAACAATGTGCTTCAGCTTTATTCCTCATTCTTCCTATCTGCCAAACAGAGACAAGTGGACCGTATCAGCTCAGAACTAGCATGGCCAAAGGGCGGGGTGGTGGTGGGGGGGGATATTCTTTAATCTGCCCAGTAACAACAATAGAAAGTGCTAAATAAGTGAGTCAAGAAATATTTCTGGAAGAGCCACTCGGCTGGAATGCTTGGACAGCCACCCGCGTGGCAGCAACTCAATCTTCCTGGGTCTTCTAGAACACGCATAAGCCGGGGTTTTAAAAAAAGGACTCCATGGCTCCAGAGGCAGCCAAATAAATAAATAAACACACAGAAATCTCTCTGTGAGTCATGGAAGCTATTAGTGAGAAAGTTACATTCTCAATAAGAACTTGATTTCATTCTCCCTCTCCCTCTCTCCCTCTCTTTTTCGCTCTCTCTCTCTCTGCCGGTTCACATCTTCTCCCCAGCCGCTTTTGGTAGTGAGCAGTTTGTTATGTATCCAAGGGAAGCGTCGCAGTCTCCGCACTGCACAGCCGATCCATCTAAAAAACATATCATCTGTCTGTGCGGCAGAAAGCCCAGTTGGAATAAGCAAGTTCTGTGCGTTCAACTAGAAAACACTTCTTGTTCTCGCTGTCAAAATAATTCTGTATTAAACTTCTGGGATATGTGACTAATGTGCTTGGAACCTTTTGGAGAGACTGGTTTATTTATTTTAGGGAGGGGAGTGCTGCTGCTGGTGGTGGGGGTGGTGATAGAGAAAGAGGAGGAGAAGGAGGAGGAAGAGAAAGGGAGGGGAGAAAGGACAGGAAGAACATGCACATGGTCGCTCCTAGGAACCTTGCTGCCACGCTTCATTATCAGAAGCTGGAGAAGGAGCCAAGCCAGGAAAGAATGGAGAAGAAAAGACTATAAAGATAGGCAGTGCACGCTCCCCAGAGTTAAGGTTGCCTAACAGTTCCTAAAAAGACTCTGAAATGTAAGAAGTAAAAGCAAAACAAAATACACACCCCAGAGTGATCCTATCACAGCCCTTCTCCAAAATCCTACTGTATGTAACAGCTCCCCACTGCCTGTAAGGGGGGGGGGGGGGGGAAAAGCCCAAATGTTACAGGAGGGCCCTAGAGATTTCTAAGATTGGAGACAGATGTCTCACCTCCTCGCACCTTCCAAACTCAGCCTGCCGCTCCCAATTTCTGTACATATTTTCATGCCTCTGCTGTTCCCTTTGGCTTGAAGAGGCATCTCTGTCTGCCTTGTTTAGGAAAGTCCTAGCCCCCTTGCAAGCCTAGAACACCCCCCCACACACACACACCCAGCAAAGCCCTCACTGGTGGGACAAACAGAACACTGCACCCTCCCACAGAGTTCTAACTCAAGCACTGATGACTTCACAACGTGTGTGCAGGTCCTGTCAGCTCTCAGCACACCTATTTACCCATCTCTGTCTGCTCTCTCTCACCTCCACAGAATCCAGTTTCCCCTTGGCACCCACAGGGTGAGCTCTTCACAATCTCGGCTTCCCCTAAAGCTACTCTGAGGCCTGCACACATGGGGACTCAAAAACGCATGCCCCCAAGTGAACGTGTGTGCCCTCCACAGCAAAGCATGATTAGCAGTAAAAACAAGAACTACTTAAAAAGCTGGAAAATCTGCAGAATGAAAAGGCCAGAAATCAGATTCATGCTAAGCCTCTGGAGTCAGCTCCCAAAACCTGCCCTGGTCTCTTCTCCAAATCTAGTTATGCTGTTCAATTCTCTTCTCCTGCTTTGAGTCAGAAAGCAAGTGGAAGGGGGGGGGGGACTAACCAGGAGGGTGGCAGGAGCAGAAGGCCACCACTGGGAAACGGATGAGGTGGTCAGGTCCATACGTCATGCTTATAATCTGGCAAATAATTGCAGGTTGAAATCATCTGCTTACTTTGTGTGTTCCATTTTACTTTTTTATTTCTCCCCAGTCAATTACGTGTGTGTGTGTGTGTGTGTGTGTGTGTGTGTGTGTGTGTGTGAGAGAGAGAGAGAGAGAGAGAGAGAGAGAGAGAGAGAGAGAGAGAGAGAGAGAGACAAAGAGGGAGGAAGGAAGGGAAGGAAGGAGGGAGGGAGTAGAGGAAGGAAGGAAGGGAGAGAGAAAGGGAGGGAAGGGAGAGAGAAAAGGAGGGAAGGGAGGAAGGAAGGGAGAGAGAAAAGGAGGGAAGGGAGGGAGGAAGGAGAGAGGCAGGGGCAGGAGTGACCAGGACTGTAGGGACAGTGAGTGGGCCTACTGCTGCTGGTAGGCTGTGGCAGCCCTCCCCTCTGAACTTTCTGTCCAGGGTTACTTGGCAAAGACAGTTTCAGAAAACAATTTTCACTTTCTTTTTCCAAACCCCACCTCCCTCCCCCACCTCATTTAAAAATCAGCTCCAACCTCCTAAACAGGAAAAGGAAAACTGAGACCCAATTCACTTGGCATTTTATACCACTTAAGGAAATTCTGTTTCCCTCAACTTCTGCAGCTCTCTTCTCCCTGTCTTCTCTCTGCCCTTCTTCAACTTGGAAATGGTCCTCTGCCCTCAGACACAGCCTTCCTCCCAAACCCCACCCCTCACTTACACACACACACACACACACACACACACACACACACACACACACCCTCATGTTTGTTCTCTGTCTCCATCTTTGTCTCGCACATACAAACAATGCTTGTTCCCTTTATCCTTGCCTTACTTGGAAGGTAATTAATGCCTACAAGGAGTACCTCCTTCATTTGTTCATTCACTTAATCTTTTAAAAATTAGGCACAATAAGCACCTATTAATTGTCAACCGACTCTCTATTAGCTTATATTCTAGGAAGAGAGATGCAAGAACCCCATCACAAACCTTACAGCAATGTCATGGTGATAAGCACAAGACAGGCTACAGCTAGGCCTCACCTGGCTTGGAAAGGTTTGCCCATTAAGGCACCTGGCACACAGAGCCCCGCCCATAAGCCCTTCTACTAAAGGAATGAATATTTAGATACATCGAGAATGAAGACAAAGATGCTTTTGAGCACAATTAAAGGACGAATAAGATTTGGGCAGCTAGAAATGTGAGGTCAACAACGGCTCAGAGAGGTGAGGGTCAGAGCTGTATGAAGGCAGGCAAATGAGAGAAACTTCTCAGGACTGACCAGATGTCTAGTACAAGAAGGAAACTATCAGAGATGGGTTAGAAAAAATATTTCTTTAAGAAAATGAATAGAACACTTTCTATGTGAAGGATTGTGAGCTAATCATTGTTTACGCCCTTTACAAATATTAACTTGTTTAATCTCCGTAACCCTATTTCAAGTTGGATATAGTGACCCTTGCCTATAATTTCAGCAACAGGAGGCTGAGGCAGGAGGATCTCAATTTAGAGGCCGGCCTGGGTGACTTAGCAAGACCCTATCTCAAAATAAAAAAAGACTAAAGATGTAGGTCAGTGGTAGAGTGCCCCTGGGTTCAATACCAAGTTTAAAAAAAAAAAAAACAAAAAACTATTTCCATTGCACAAATAAGGTAACTAGAGCACAGGGAAGTGTGCTGCTGCGAGGCACACAGGTGAGGTGCTAGTCAGTAGTGGAGCAGTCTGGCTGCAGTGTGGCTCTTATCTGCTACCTTAGTACATCCCCATAGTTTGTAGCTGTCTGGAAAGACAGCTCAGATAACTTTAAACACCAGATGGAGGAGTCCATGCTTTGTCCTATATGCAAAGAAAGCAACTCAAGGTGCTGAGAGAATCACAGGGTCAGACTGAAGGAGAGTGAATAATTTGGCATTTGTGTTTAAAACCAGTTGTGGCTGGTGAATGGATTACAGACTAGGTGATGAATCAACTCCAACGTCACCCCTACCCTCGGCCTCGTCACACGTTTATAAGTCACTGCTTCATTGTTATGTACGTAGTCCAACAGGATATGCAGTCATTTTTTTTCTGTGTATGTTCAGACTCTAAAATTTTAATTTTTTATTGGAATACTTTGTTCCCATCTGGTTTCCGGGCCAAGGATTCCATGGAATCTGCCACGGGGGGACAGCATGGCTGCAGTCAGCAGTGAATGGCCTCTTAGTCTGGCTGGAACGCTCCAAGAGGCAGCATTGTACACGTACTGAATAGTCACAAAAATAGCTCAGCTAAAGGACACAGAAAAAACCTGCACTCTTTAGAACTGACGTGTTTTTCCCTTTCTCCCTTTGCCTCTGCTTCCATGACCTAGTAAGGAGCTATCACTGGGGAAGGCAAGCGGCACTGAAGGGCTTCGAGAGACATGGGCTCCGTGGAGACTGTCACTTTATTTTAATGTGATCTTTGCAAGTTCTAGACCTCAGTTTTCCTATCTGTAAAATGAGAGGCTGATTCTCACCTAGAGTGAGTTTTGCAGTGTGTATATATCTGTATGAGATGGGAGGGTATTTAACAATGTACAAGGGAAATGAAAAAGCTTTCCATGCATGTTTGATTTTGTCGGGATGAACCCAAATAGTATATTTAACCATAAAGCAGTAATAAAAAAACATGCAAGTGCATTTTGATTGAGATATAATTTATTTTTAATCTGGAATCTGTTAACAATGTTATTTATATAAAGTAGAGCTGAGAACTAGGTTACAGAGGGTGAGTTAAGACTTAAAAACCCAGGGTCATATAGGAAAATCAACTTCCACAAATGAAATGTCCTTCCTGGGAGTGGTAGGATTACAGGTGAAGTTCATTTTCTTTTTATACATACCCACGGGTTCTAATTTTATACATAAGCACATATTACTTTTACTATTAAAAAATAATATATTTAAACATCAATTTGATTGTTATTTTTTTAATACTCTGAATCATGGTTGCAGAAAATATCGAGTACCCACCAGTCCCATGCACTTGGCCAAACATGTTTTATAGGTACAACGTTTTACTGCCCACTCACCCTGGCCATGGCTGGTTTAAATGGAATGCACTGTGGGAGGAAAATCCCCTGTTCCTTAAAATCACCCCATCTCCTTTCTTCCTAATTTAGCTGACATCCTCATTACATTTAAGGTCCATAGACACTAGGGTCTGAAGACCATACAGGCTTTGGGGAATTCCCATAAAAAGGAGCCCTGGGACACTCTTGGGAGAACAAATCTCACTAGAAACAGAGTGTTCCCTACCTTCCCACACCCATCCCAAGGCCTGTGGCCTGGTCCCTCCCAGCCCGGCACCAGAACTCTACTCCATCAACACTGCCTTTTTGGTCTTTGGTTCCACAAACTTTGACAGCAATGTCATTGCCCTGACACAGCTGTTGTAGAGGCACTAGTCACTAAAAAAAGACAATGAAGCACCTTGTAAATATTAAGCACTTAATCCTAGTGCAGCCACGAGGTCCTTCCTGGAGCTGGAGCAACGATGACAGTATCTATTTTGGTTCGGCTTCAGTGATAGTAATAATAATCATAAAATAATACTTAAAAAAACCCCTCCACAGGACACAATGGCCTTTCCACAGTTATTACAAAGAAGTGAATTCCTTTCTCTAAGCACAGGACACCCCACATTATCATGTATTGCTAAACTGGGACAGGTTTGAGTAATAATAGGTAGACATACTGGAGACGATTTTCATGTTTTTAAAAAAACACTGGTCTACATTTTCCAAAGTTTCTGTGTTTGAATTTATTGCTTTTTTACTTAAAAAAGAAAAAGAGGGTCATTTTTAAAAAGACATGACCAGCACCATAAATAAGGCAGGCTCTCCCTTGGCAGAAGTTTAGACCTGAGCCTCCATCACCGGTGAGCCTGCAGGGGTTGTGCTGTAACTAGGTCACCGGATTTCACTCCCTCACAGTGGACCTTTCCAAATGTTCACCAAAGCCACCAGGAGCTCAGGAGGTTAACTCTGCACAACCCTGCTGAGATGAACTAAAAGTAACACATTTATTCAAAAAAAAATATTTATGGAATGTTTCCCATATTCTTGGCACAGCAAGAGCTGCCAAAATTAAAAGGAGGCAGCCGCACCCTCCAGAAGCTTACAGTAGTAGAAGGGGAGGAATCAGACACATGCATAAATAAGAATAGCTAGAGGAACAATGTGATGAGTTCTAAAAGTGTTCCCGCTCAAAGCACTCAAAGCACGGTGGCAGTTCTAGGAAGGGGAAGATTATTTCTGGCTGTTGGAATGATGGAGGGCTTCAGGAAAGAGTTAATGCTGTGGTAGAATGAGATCACAGAACAAAGGAAGGATGGGGCAGTTCACCTAGCTGGAGCCCAGAAACAGCAAAGAGTTGCCTTAATTCTGGAGAGTAAGACTAGTGTCCGGTGTACAGAGGACTACCGGGAGCAGACAGGAGACCCAGGGGTGTTTCCAAAGAGCAGGCTGAAAACCTGTGTCTGCACGCCGTGCACCTCAGTGATGGTCTCTGGGTAAGCCATTCTTTTCTACATATGAGTAAATTAAAGCAATAAACAAAAAGTAAAGAAATTATAAACAAATAACCAAGCTAGGGTAAGCAAGCCAGGGTATGTTCTAGAGTAGAATTAGTGGTAGTGACTGTTGGAAAATAAACCCCTTCAGAGTCAAAAATTTGGTGGAGGGAGGGAGAGAATGGATTAATAGGGAAGATGACAAAAGCCACGAATCTCTTGGCCTTCGGTGACCCAATCCAAGGTGGCTCATTTCCTTTCCTCTGGGGCCACTAAATTCAACAACTATGTCCATTCCTTTAACACCCTTTCCACAAGCTTAGCCATCTCAAAAACACCATGCATGCTCTTCATAAGTACATCTTATCCTTCAACAAAATGACATGATACAATTGAAGGCCCAAAGGAGTCAAAGAAAACTATACCACAGCAAAAGAACTAAAGAGTAAAAAGAAAGCTTTCTGACCCTAAAGTAGGTGTCCTTCTCCCTAGAAGGACAGTGGCATTCCTGTAGAATTTTTTTTTTTTTTTAATGCTGATACCCAGGGCCCTACTCCAGTCCACTCAAATCAGAATTTGTAGTTGGACAGCCTAGGCATGGTTATGAATGAAAAGCTCCCAGGTGGTTTTAATGTGCAGTCAGTGTTGGGAGTCACTGTTGGAAGTTTGGATGCTGCACAGGGAAGCAAGAAGCTATCAAAGAACTAACTATTCAGTTAAAATATCACAGTGACCCGAATCACAAACCAGCGCCTTTTCAAGGTCTCTTTGCCTGGTTGGGGAGGGCAGGGTGGGATTTCTGTAATGAGGACATCTGGGTCCCAGAGGCCTGTCAGCAGATGACACAGGAGCCTCATGAATGTCAGACACAAGTCGAGGACCCATTGGTGATAAGGGCTGGCCTTAGCCTGCACCATGTTCTACTCACCATTGTAGTGGGACAGGGGGCAGGAAGAGCACACATAACTCCATTTCAGTGCTGTGGGAGTGTGGGGGTAACCAGGACACAAGCTTTACAAGGAGGCAAACCCGCCACTGAAATCATGGCTCTGCTACTTTCTAAGTGAACCTAAGCAGGTCCTTTAACCTCTCTGAGCCCATTTCCTTATTTCCAAGGTAGGAATTAGTATATTCTATTTTTTCTTCTAAGATTAGGAAGAATTGTATGTATAGTCTAGGTGCTCAATAAGCAACAATGAATACTACAATTTTTGAGCAAATAAACCAATTCAAAGGTCTTTTAAATTGCATTCCATGACCAAACCATGAACAAAAAACAAAAATGGTGTTTGAAAACCAATTTCATTGCCCATAAACCTGGAAGAAGTATTCATGACACTTCCAATGTCAAGACTAATAGCCAGCCTCTTTAAACCTATATGTTGATATGTTTCCCTCAATCGTGTCTCTTAGCAAATTCAAACTGGCTTGGCCTTCTCAAGTCATGGAGTGCTGCCTTTCCTTTCTTCAGTCCTGATTATCAAGCAGCAGATTATCAAGCAAGGCTGAATAAGAAATCTCAGGAGATGATGTGGTCATCCCCTCACTGTGCAGGTGAGAGAGAACACAAAGACTTGCCCAGTTTGAGAAGGCAATCAATATTAATTAAACCTACAAGCCATTAGCTGTCAGAATAAAACTAGGCCCACAATGCTAATTAGTGAGTTTTAACACCTCTTCTTCTCACAAGACAGGCAGGATGGAAATAAAATGCCTTGCTCTATGAGTATCAGGGGCAGTTATAGAGCCAGGATTACAAGCCAGGTCTGTGTGATTTGGAGCGCTAGCAGGGAGTTTAGAAAAGGGGTCAGATGGTCGGTCTCCACCCCTATCTCATAACCTTGGATAACGAATGCTCATCCTTTCTGTAAGCCACCTGTTTCCTTCGTCTAAGGGGTCGATACTCCCTGACTTCATCAAAAATTACAAGAGAATTAGTGAGTGGGGAGCATGGAAACAATTTTTAAACAAGTTCATGGTAGGTAAGTGTGAGAGACTGTTCCAGTGTGTCCCTGCAACACCATTTATGTACTTGTATCTACCTACACAAAGACACAAAGATGCATAGATAGGCAATGGGTAAATTCTTCTATTTAGGCCAAGTGCCAAATCCTGAATGTTAAAATCAATATTAAGCCAAAGCTGTGGCAAGAATCTACCATCATCTGAACTTCTCTGAGAAAATAATAAATATGAAATTTCTTTGTGATGAAGATAACTTATCATTGATGTTGCTATACATGATTTTGGCAGTTTTCTGATCAAGAAATATGAAGAGGACAATGCAATACATTCCTTTTTTAATTTATCTTCAGAACATGTGGAATTCTTTTCTCCTTTATCTTTCACAGTACTGAGAATTAAAATCCAAGGCCTCACACCTGTTAGACAAGTGCCCTGCCACTTTAGCTACATCCCCAACCCTTATTTGATTTTGAGATAAAGTCTCACTAAATTGCCAAAACTGGCCTCAAACTTTTAATCCCCCTACCTCAGCCTCCTAGATAGCTGGGATTACAAGTGTTCACCACTGTGCCTGGCAGAAAATGTACCATTCTTAAGTAAGTCTTTTCTTGAAAGATTCATGGCCTTCAGTAAATTCAAACAACTAAAAATTAAAAACAGTTCCAAATTATCATCCTATTTAATGTTACAAATGCATTCATTGAAGAATCCTATAATAATTATGATATAATCTAATCTTATAATAATGTTCTAATTTTAATTTATATTTTTATAAACATTTGTTAGCTAAGAAAGGATATGATGTTCTTCAAAGTCACCTACCTAATGTATTCTATTGCCTAAGATTTAACTAATCTAATAGTTACATAAACTCTCAATTTCTAATATGAACTCGATTAATTTATAATTATTTAACTACTTCTCTAATTGTTTAGCTACTGAAAGTTATTAACAAATTCTTTTATCCATAAAATTAACAGATTTCACAGTCACCATTAAATGCTATAACATTTTATTTATAATATTTGCCTTAATATTTTAACTGACTGGTGGAATCAGAGCAAAAAGCACTTTATGAAGACTATACACTCCAAGTCACGTGTCAAATGCTTAACTATATTTATAAGTATATATCTTGATATTAACAATAAGCCTGAAACATGACGGTAGCCAAGGTGATAATTATATCATTGATCATGTAAAGACAATGATTACTGTATACAAATTCAGAGAAGCCCAAAATATTAATGAGGTAGGTACTGGCTACACTTCCAAAAGCTAAAGCCAAGGTCTAAGTCTTTAGGTCAAATATTAAATCAAAATAACAAAATCTATGCATCCTTCAATGTGGGTTCCTAATTTTAAGAAGACACATCTAGATTTTTAATGTCAGCATGGAAAATACAAAATGGGGCAAAAACTAGAAATTTCAGCACATATGTAACAAAAGCCTCCTATGAATTCAATACCATACTAAGACATCTAAAAAATTTAGTCTAGCATGAAGACAAATATGTACACAGCTAACCTTCACAGTGTTCAGAAAGGTTTGTACAGAGGTTGTAGCGTGGGTGCAGGGAGATCAGAAAATCTTCGCAGGACACTGAAGCCCAACATGGAGTGACCTGCCCAGAATCTATGAAGAGATTAGAGAAAGGGTAATATTCTGACATGATGTGGCAGGTGGCAGGAGGTAAAGGGAACATACAGATGTCAAGGGTATCTGGTCCTAGCTTTGAGTCTCAGTTCTGTGACCTCGAGGGTAACAGAAGTCTGAGCCTAAGTCTCCTATCTGTAGCAGCACCTATACATTATACCAGGCAGTGAGCAGAAGTACTCCACAGAATCTTCAGCAGAGTGGTATTTGGTATCCTCTCTGCTCCTTCCCTGGATGAATCCACACAGAAGATGAGCTCAGCCAACTAGAGTAGTACCTGCTGTATGAAAGGTTTACAGCCTTGTGGCGAAGCAACCAAGATGCCTTCTTCATCACCATGGAGGCATGTCAATAAGCCATGACAGGAATAGTACCGAGACAAGCTACACTACCATTTAAGTACTCCCTTGGCATAAGGGTAGGAGAAGTCTGGATATGAGGATTCATCTGTGTTTATACAGAGGGGAGGGACACTGTGGTAACAGCAAGCACAAGATAGAAGGCTTCCAGGGGTCTGAGTATCTAGATATCAGTTTCATGGCCATATTCTGGGAACAGCTGTTCTGGAGGAGTTACACATGCCCTATCTTTCACTGGAGGACCTGAGAGCATTCCCTGAAGGCACTCTTTCCTCTGTGTCTGGTGAGCATGGAGTTATAGCTGCCTAAAGAGGAAGATGCCTGTAGAATAGGGGATGTTCTTCAGATCTTTCGAATTCTTCACGTGTTTCTTCCTTCACTGTGCAATGTCTCGGACAATCAGTGCCATTTTGACAGCATCTGCAGCAGAGCAATGACAGCAGCAAGGCAATTAATGAAAACCTCTTGCTCACAGATGTACATGAGAGTGGCACTGAGTTAATCATGGGCTGCCTGATGTGTCAGACTAATGCAAGTCAGCTTCCTCCCCAGCTCCCCATTGAAACCTGGAATTGCTGTTTTATAAAGGGGGTAGGGGTTTCCAGGCCCAAAGTAATGAAGACCAGATGCAAACTGTGCTGATCACACAATAAAGTGGAAGCAAATCACAGACAGTTCCAAATCACCATAGGTAACCCCTACTGAACTGGTAAAATCTTACTGAATTCTTTCTGCCCATATAAGGGCAGCTTCATCTGTTTTGGCTCTCACCTTTCTTTTGTAATTTTGGAACACATCATAAGTACAGCTGAATTTCTTGAGAAAAAGTGGGCAGATCCCTTTCTAGTTCAATGTCTAGTCACTGAAATTTATCAGGCATTTCAGAAGACACCATGTTCATGGATGACCCTTAGCAAGACCCTGAAAGTACAAAGGTGAGTTGAGACAGAATCATTGACTGGCCTAACTCAACTTTTACATAACACAATGTAGCATTAAGTAACGATTAACTATCAAGTGTTGCATTACATAAATACTATAAATATTAGTTTTGTTGTTAAAAGGGCAAAAAGTCCTTAAAACAGGGAACTGGTTTAAAAAGCAAATCCCAGCTGGGAATTTGGGTGTGGTGGCATGTGCCTATAATCTCTGCTATTTGAGTGACAGGGACAGAAGGATCACAAGTTCTAGACCAGTCTGAGTAAGGTGAGACTCCATCTTCAAAAATCACCAGAAGCACAAAAGAGCAGTCCCTAGAGTACACACACAGAATAATAATATTAACTCTCATGTGGTTTTGGATAATAGGATTACAGGCAATCTTGATTTTATTCCTTTTGTATTTGTGATTTGCCAATTTTTTCTACAACAAAAATTAATTGCATATGTATTTCAAAATTACATCAATAAAATTAATTTGAATATAAAGCACAGTAATATTCCAGGTTTGGAAATTCTGAGTAAAAGAAAGAGGAAAAAACAGCTTCAGAATTTTGAGCTCCCAAAGAGCTCCTGTATTCAACCAAGACACTTGACATTCCAGTCCTTCACTAGAAGGGGGGGTGTGCATGTGACTACATGTGTGTGCCTGAGCACATATACACAGTGAGAGACACTATTCTAAAACATAGGATCCTTCACAGACTCCTAGTTGGGATGGGAGTTTACGCAGGGAAGACCAGATAATTTCTAGCAATTAGGCTGTCATCTCTAAGAGCAGCTAAAAAGGGAGAACATCAGAATGGATGTTGGTCAGGAAAACTCTCCTAGCCTAAAAGAGTTAGAGGAGGGAGAAAACCACAAGTGGGATCCAACAGAAGTTCTAAACCACAAAAGCAGAAAGCAGCATTCCCAATAGCAGGCATCAGCTCTGGAATGAACTGCTTCTCCCAAGGCCAATACTTTGTACCCATTCCTGGGTGACAAGCAGCAAAGATTAAATCATCTATTTAATAATGATTCACAATTAAGCCTTACAACTCTAAGAATGCCAGGAAGTTACATATGCAATTCTTTGCAAACATGTTTATCTAATTTTTTAGACTAAAAGGAAGAATCTGTTAAAAACATCTCCATTTGGGGGTGGGAACCAAACAACAAACACTGCAATAAGCTAAATGAGAGCTGGCAACTTTAACCTTAGAAATACTTCATAAACACCTACTACAGGTCAGGCACTGTGGTGGGTATTTGGACCACATTAATGAGAAAAACAGGCACAGTCTCTGCCTTCATAGAGCTTAACTTTGGAAGAATTTACAAGTAAAAAATAAAATCAAAAAGTAGATGTGCTGAGGTTGTAGCTCAGTGGTAGAGCGCTTGCCTAGCATGTGTGAGGGAGGTACTGGCTTTGATTCTCAGCACCACATTAATTAATTAATTAAAGTATTGTGTCCATCTATAACTAAATATTATATATATAAATATATAATAAAAGTACATATATAATATATAATATTTATATATTATTATATATATAAATATATAATAAAAGTAGATGTGGATTTTAGTACAAGAGGTTGCAGTAATGTAGCCCTAACAAACTTGACTCAGCAGATCAATGTATGAAAGCTGCCAATGAGTGTTAGGGGTGGGAGAGAGACTTTATTCCTGATCACATACATTGGAGAAATTCACCCCAAGAGCTCTGAGGAGTGCTTCTGCAAAGAAACAGACCTAAATTTGCTTAAGTGGGCATTCTCCAAATGTTTAATCACAAGAAAAATAAAATTTTAAAAAATTTTTAAAAATCTCCCTTTTCAAGGAATTCTTACCAAAAAAAACTCAGAGGGATTAATATGGATGTGTCATTAATATTAAATTATCATCAGGGAAAGTTTATTATGCTTCTATAAAAACCTGAACTTTCAACTTTGACTCTGAAAGTTGAACAGTTATTTATTTTGGGATTTTGCATTCTCCATTATCTGGGAGAAAGAGACTTTGGTCTGTTTTCCAACTTGCCGGAGAATGGCGGATGTGTAAAGCCAACACCCACCTAGCAATCTGCTATCAAACCCCAAAACTTCCTAAGGCTGAGTCTCACCCACTTGTGAGTGGCACACTCCCTGAAACGGGCAGCATGCAGAAGAGGGTCCAGGGAGGCCGCAGTAAGTGACCAGCAGTTAGACAACAACAAGGTCACTGGTGATCACTGAAGACAGTGTAGCCAAGTTCCACATGGAGAGGAGGGTGACTACAGGTCTGAGAAAAAGGGATCTTCTGTAAACACCTTTTCTGTTTTAATCTGCTGTCAGTCATTCTCTAGCCAGGACCTCATTTTCCTCTCACCTCCTGTACCCCAGTGCACCATTATTCAACCTCCTTCACACTAGTCATGGTGCAGATAGAAAACTAACCTGGATCTCTGAGAATAGGGGCAATGATGGTTCCATAGCACTGAAACCTGAGGGGGTCATTTGGAAAAATACAAAATGAGACCATTTGTCTCCTCATATACCAAAGAGACTGCAAATGAATCAGATCTAAATGTGAAAGATGAACCTATACAGACACTGGAAAACAAAGGAGTGAGTAAAGGTATTGGGAAACCACGACCACAATCCAAAACCAATAAAATGAATCTTAAAATTTGTCTATATAAATACAAAATTTTCACATCAAGAAAATAGGAAAAAAATCACTAATCAAAATCAAAAGACAAAACGAATTAAAGGAAACATTTTTTACATATTCCATCAATTAAAGACTAATATGCCTAGTTTCTGGACACTTTGAGAGGAAAAATCCAATAGGAAAAACAAAATGGGTAAAAGACATAAACAAACAATTCACAAAAGATAATGAAATTAATCAATATGATCTTTCAACACACAGAAGTGTTTGATTTTATTCATCATAGGATATGAAAGACAAATTCAAATTACTCTGAAATTTCATGTCTCCCCCATCAGATTGGTAACAATTTAAAAACTTAATAGACACCATGAGTGAAGATGCTGGTAGGACATTCCCATGGAGAGTAATTGACTGGAAAGAAAAACTGACTATTTCCCCTTGGTTTCATATATATATATATATATATAAATATAAAATTTCCTGGCTCTTCCCCTTGAAAAAGCCCATTAGTGATGGCCACACTATAGCAATGAGTGCAGCTAACATGCAGACACTGGTCTTTTATACCCTTCTCTACTAACAAATATGAAGATATAGTGAAAAATGATTGCTTTCACAAGAGAGACAAAGATTTAAAAAAAAAAAAAGATGAAACTAAACTGGGCGCAGTGGCACACACCTGTAATCCCAGCAGCTCAAGAAGCTTAGGCAGGGGGAACAAAAGTTCACAGCCAGCCTCAGCAACTTAAGGAGTCACTAAGCAACATAGTGAGTCCCTGTCTCCAAAAGAAATAAAAAGGGCTGAGAATGTGACTGAGTGAGTGCCCCTGGGTTCAATCCCTGGTATCAAAAAAAAAAAAAAGATGAAACTATAACAAACATTTATCCAAGCAGTTCAATAAGCTCTAAAAATAACAACAAAAATCATGGGGCATGTCCCAAGCCACTTAAAGGGACTCCCACTGGCCAAATCAGGAACATTTTAAGACACTCAAACTATTACAATGCAGTAATAAATTATGAAAGTTTGAAATAGAAATCTGAAAGCCCATATCATATCAGAGAGGGGAGTGGGGGAGAGAAGGGAAGTCCTTCCTGGAGTAGAATCCCGAATGATAAATGTGAAAAGAGTCGTAATGATGGAAAATTCTAATTTTGCAAGCATCATGATATAGATTGCTTCAAGCAAGAATTTAGAGGAAAATTTTGATGAGAAGCAAGAATAAAGTATCTCCCCAGAGATAAATAATAAATAATTGCAAAGGAAAGAATAATAACTTTACAGTGGAGAAATTGGACATCTTGACAGGGTGCTCAAAACTAACATCACCAATAAGGAGCAGATGGACATAGTGAGCTTCCTGATGTGACACTAGAGGAGGACACACATTATCTATGTAGTGCTCCCTTGGGGAATGCATAATTGAATCTAAACATGAAAAAACAACAGAAATACAAAATGAGGACAATCACATTGTTTAAAAGGGGAAATACTATATTTTGCAAAATGTCAATGCCAAAGATACAGAATGCTGTGGAATTACTCCAGGTTAAAGGAGACAAAAGAGACGTTGCAACTGCATGCCAACCTGATCCTAGGCTGGATTATGTACTGAAGAGGGGGAAATGCCATCAAGATCATACCTGGCACTGCAGAGCACACACAGAAAATGAAAGAACTGAGGATATAAAGTGATCATGCCTATTTTCCTCATTCTTAGGAAATACACAATGCACTGAGGGGTAGAGTGCCGTGACCAACACAACCTACTCCCAAATCTAAAAATATAAAATCACATACATACTCATGAAATCACGGGGGTTGGGAGGGCGGGTAGATGATTATAAAGTTAATGGGATAAAATGTTAACAGATGAATCTGAATAAAAGATATGGGTGTTATTTGACTATGCTTACTTCAAAACTTTCTTAGAAGTCTAAAAATCACTTATAATTAAGGTTAGAGAAAAAATGACCACCAAGAAAGAGAAGAAAAATGTAGCAATTGGGAATTAGTTGATTATCTAGCAGGATTTGAAGATAGTAAATTTAGCCCAGGCTATTTTATTACATATACTATTTAGGTGTGTATGTACACATTTTTCAGAACTAAAGAATTTCGTACATTATAATTTCTTAGCATGGAGAAAGATTTTCTACTTTCTTCTTCTAAACTCTGCAGGTAGACAACATGTCTAAGACCACAGTGGATTTGTAACTAAAGTTACCTTTACAAGATTTGTAGGTCAATTCTAGCCTCTGAAATTTCAGTTCACTATGTTTGTAACCCGAGTACTGTTCCCCGTCTAGAAAGAGCAAGTTTAGAGTTGGAAGACGAGCTATATCTAACAATATAATATCTAGCATAAATTTTTAAAAATCTATTAGCAGTGGCCTTTGGGGTTAAATACTGTATTACCAAACCAATTGAAGGGAAAAGGGAGCTCTCTCCCTTGTCAAAATATGGATCAGGTCACATGTGCTGCCTCCCACTACACATCTGAACTTCCTGCAGAAGAAAAACACCTAATGAATCAGACCTCTAAGTCTCCTTCTTGGATAAGTTTGGAGAGGAAAAAAAAAAAGAAAAAGAAAAATATGAAGGTTAGACATTATGAGGTCAAGAACCATCAAATGAATAGAACCTGAAGTTTAAACAGAAACAGGTAAAATATCAGGGAAGGCAGTAAAGCCCTCAGTCTTCTGATTCCATAACAGGCTGTGCTGACCGAATACATATATAATTAAAAGTTATACTGCAGCTGAATACTAGGTATTGTTCCCTTCCAAAAAGCATTAAAATATAAAGGTCAGTTAGCTTAAATGGTATTTTATTGCACATACTTTTAAAAGACCTTGAACAATTAAAGCAATGAAATATATTCCCTGCTATCATTTTTAAACATTCTTAGAAGCACAAAAAAAAAGAAGGCAGAGCCCCATGTAAAAAAATGTTAACCCTTGGCTCAACATTTATTTCAAGGCTCAAAAGCCTTTTCAATAGTTTCCATGACATTGATATTGTTTGGGTAAATTTCTGGGTCATCATCCAGAAGTTTCCACTTGGGTGTCAGGGAGGGATAACCCAAAACTACAGCCCATCAAGCAAGATACTATCAAAGAAATACATCAAAAATCAAGACTAGATCAATGTTCTCCACTCTGAGGAGTATTAATATAAGACTAAAGCACAGATCCCAGCCACTGAATTTGTGATTCAAATGAGCAAGTTAGGGACAGCATTTTTAAAATAATCTTCTGGAGATTTTAATAGGTGACCAAGCTTGCAAAACATTGGATTAAAAAGACTCTAAATTCCTTTGCAGTCCCCAAGTTCTAGGAAAAGCTTCTATCCTCTGCCGATTTAGTGTCCTTAGGATGACATCATCCTATTTGTTGCCATTGTTCAATTTTCAAAATAATACAGTAGCAAAAATAAACTAATCTATGGGGAAAAATAGATTACATTACATTAATGTATTACATTAATACCTTGTAAAATACTCTGCATATGTGCATATTAGTTACATCATCTTCTATATAGTATATAAAACCATTCCTTGGCTTTCAAAGGTATTCCTCTTCTTCAAACTAACCTGCAATAGGTTAAAGCTCTAAAAACAGTTTCAACCTTTTTTTCCACCAATGGATGTGGTAACTAGTATCTTGAGTATTGGTTGGTATTATTCACAGCATTACAGATCTCAGACAAGGAAGACTTCTCCAGAGGCCACCTGCAAGCTCGAAATCTTCAGGCACAAAGAGCACCTTTCCCCATTTCACAGATGAGCCAAGGAGGCTCAGAAAAGTCAAGCGTTTGTGCTCAGTCATTCTCAGACCTCCACACTCAATATATCAGGCTTTTAAGGCTAGACTGAGTAGATTTCTGGTTCTGGTTTCTCTGGGTGCCTTGAGACAACCAGAGTCCTCTCTCCAGGCCTGAGTTCACCAATCTCTAGAAAAGGAGGCTGAGTTCCTATAACTTCTAGTCAGAGGCTGTAGAATAAAAGAAAAGCTTTAGACATCAGTAATTCATTAAGTCACTTAATTGATTAGTAACTTGGAGTAAGATATTTAGTATGACCAAGCTTCCACTTCCCCATCTATAAAGACTAATTTTATGCCAATTGAGGAATTCAATTGATTCATTTAAATAATTATGTGCCCCTACTTTATGTCTTGTCTACATCAGATGCTACTGACACAGCAGGTAGATTCAAGGCTCTTGCTCCCTGGGACTCCCAGGCTTTAACCACTTCCTGGGAAAACTTAGATCCTAAGTAGCAAATGTCAGAAGTGAAAAGAATTTTTAAGATTTCATGCCTCATTTAGAGACTACTTAAATGAAGAATATGTGGGAAATCAGCAGAGAGTTCTGGCAAGAGAAATGGCATACAATTGGTATATAATCTATGAAGAGGAAAAGAATCCCTATAATTAAATTTCAAAACACTGAGCTTGGGATAGGAGAAAGGGCAGAGGATGTTAATCACAAACAAATTAGTGAAATAAATTGCAGGCTGTCTGCTTCCTAAAGGCTTCTGAAAGTTATTGAGGCTGATGATTACAAGGGTTGATGGGTCACCATTCCTACTTAAAGGTCAGAAAAATGAAAAAGACACCTAGAAATATCTGTCTGTTCCTAAAGCCCTCAGGGACCATGGATTTAGAGTTAATGAAAAAGAAATGGTAGAGATCATCTTGTTCAATAATCTTATTTCATAGATAAAGGAAGAGACAGGGATAAAGAAACTGCCCATGACAACAAACAGTTATGAGCAGGTAGAACTTCCAAGGGACATTCTAAGTCATTTCTCCACTAGAAATCCATCACATCATTTCACACTATTTTATGGTAACACCCGATAAATAAAAATGAAAAACATTAAAAATATATCTCTACAATTACAGTCAAGAAACAGAAACCTTTTCATTTTCCTAATAAAATAAGATGTCATGGGCTAGGGCTTTGGCTCAGTGGTAGAGTGCTTGTCTAGCATGCTGGAGGTCCTGAGCTCAATTCCCAGCACTGCAATAAAGGAAAAAAAACAAAAAAAAAAACAAAAAAAAAAAAAAAAAAGGACAAATAACAATAAAGTTAGCAAATATATTTTCTATTATTTTTTTTAAAGCAGGCTACACCCAAAAGCAAAGTTGTTTTTGATCGAAATAAAAATGTGAGAGTAGGAGAAGGAAGCACACTGTTATTCTATTATCAAGTGTGTTTTGCAGGTTTTATTCCATGGGTGGCACAATGTTGCAAGCTAGCTCCTGGAGGAAGGTAAAAGGTAGCAGTAGACCACAGGTGGCTAAAGAAAGAGTGGCATTCATGGCACTTGCTCTCTGAATGGCTCTGGGCCAAAACCTCTGATGAACAGAATGATAAGAGAACTCCCTCTTGCCCACAAAATGTTTAAAGTCAAATGAGGCAGAATCATTCTAACAATTTACGGTAATTCAAGCCTTAAGTGCTGGGTACAAAGAAGAGGACAAATATCATCATTAGCCACAGCCCAAAGATGAGAGATCAAGTTGTCCCTAGCACAGTCTTCCAGTGGAGCCCAGACTGACAGTGAGGAAATCAGGGGTAGCAATTAACCTCCCTCCCCAGGGCGCTCAGCCAGGGGCCAACAAATGCTGTCTGATCTCTGTCAACTGAGTTTCCTGAACAAGCTGAACACCATACATCCAAACATGCTTTCCCTGCTCAGATCCATCTCCACCTTTCTCCAGTGCAAGTCGGAAAACAGCAGTTGATTACATACTGCATTCAAAACCCTGGCCAAGGTGGGTGAGGGGAAGAACAGACAGGTTCTGTAGGTGAGACAATGGAGGGAAGGGAGCAGGGATAAGCAAAGGAAAGACAGTGGAACAAATCTGACATAATTTTCCCAGTACATATATGAAAAAAAAAAAAAAACCCACAGGGAATCCCACCGCCATGTACATCCCTAAGAATGGGACTGTTAGAATAAGACTATTCCATGCTTGTATAATATTATATTAGAATGGATTCTGCTGTTACATATAACTAAAAAGAACCAATTTAAAAAATTTTTTAAAATTAAGAAAAAAAAGATGAGAGATCAAGTTGAGAACTTCTATGTGAGAACTTCTGAGGAAGAAAGAAACTCATTAGGCAGGTTCCAGGCCCTGAAAGCACTCAGGGCCCAGTGAGGAAGTACAGTCATTCATCCACCTTGCACTCACTCAGCTGGCACGTACTGAGAATTTCCTTCGTTCCTGGTACTGATGCACACGCTGACTTCAGAACAGAACAGGACACGGCCAAGTTCACAGCCCAGGCCATAAGATAAATACGATACGGTGGGCACACCACATAGTGTGGTTAAGTCAAGGGAGAGGTGCTTCCAAAGAGTGGTTTCCTCAGAGGAGACAGGGGTGGTCAGCAAGGGTGGCATGGTCGGGGCACCTGCACAACTAATAACCATGCTTCTGACCCAAGGAGAATGAACTAGTGTTTAATACAGAGGGGCTACACAGGAAGAGAGTCCCTCGGGAGGATTCTGAGCAAAGCCTGGGGCCCTGAGGGAATTCTACAATATCCTCTAATTGCTGTGATGAATCACAGACCAACCAGTCAATGGGATTTGAGAGAAACCTTAGAGATGGGTACTCGAAGGTCACACATGTGGTTAGTTAGCAGAAGCTGGACTGGAACCCAAAATTCGGAGGACTAAACCTCTGCCACTCCCCAGCCCATCCATGTGCTGAACACCCCCCAGCTAAACCACGATGCCTAGAGCCAGTTCAGCAGAAGGCTCAGAGAAGGTGGAAGAACTTCCCACCTCCACACAGTGAGGGGGCTTTTCATTACTGGGTGAGGCAGCAGGTTTGCTTTTAAACACTCCCAAGTCAAAAGACAGTCTCAGCCTTCCAATGGCTGTACACAAAAAGATGTGGGCCTAAACTCACATGAGCATCAGCATAGCACTCTGCTTGACCTCCGCCCCTTTCTATACTGGGGAAGCTGAAGTACCCCATTGGGTCATACCCCGTCTAGTCACATTCAACAGCACCTGAACTCAAGGTCTAGTTCCTCCGCCTCAGTGCTGCCAGCCTGGTGCCTGTGGTCTCATTTAGCACAGCCCACATTATTTGCAAACTCAACAGTGATAGACCCCAAGACAGCAAGCGACGATCATCTGTATCGCAGAGACAGTTCATAAGAAATCCAGACATAAAGGAACTCTTCCTACAACTTTGTAAAGGTCCTTCTCAGATCTGACTTTCTGCCACACCACCCCCAGAACTCTGTAGGTTCACTCTCTAATTAAACTGCCCTCATCACGCTATTTTCCTATTGGTACCCAGCAGCAAAGATGGGAGATGGCCGATTTCTTGCGAGTCCCCAAGATTCCCTTTATGAGTCATGAGAAACTGAAATAATGCAGGGGTCGAGGAGCAGTGTGGCTTTAGGAAAAAAAACCTCAGTTTTAAACCAGTTTCCACTGAGTTTGTTCTATAATGTGGCATAACTCATGAAGACAGAAAAAAATTAAGTTTTTAGAGTTGATGCAAAAAAAAAAAAAAACGGGGAGGAGTTTTTGTTAGGCTGTGTCAATTGTTGCTGTGGCATTTCTTGTTAGGATTTTTCTTACTGTCATTTTTTTGTTACATTAATTATAGTTTGATCAGTGTAGGAGCTATTTTGAATCTATGGGACTTTCCTAACCAGATTGTTTTGGCATTTTAAAGTCACTCACATTCGGGGCCTAAACAATATGGCAAGTATCTTTCTTCCCTCTCTCCTTTATACTCAAATTCTAAACAAAGGAACCATCTGTTCTGTCTCTAAAAACACCAGCCCTTGTTTTCGTTTTTCCATTAATAATAATGCCTCAAACTTATATAATATCATTCTCCAACTTGCTTATTAAAGGATTTTGTAGACAGTACCTCATTCATCTTCAACATTATCCCCTATAAACTGGGGAGAAAGAGAAACTATTTGCCAATTTTCAGTTTAATAAATAATCACTGGATATTTAATGAATTTGGTATGAATGATTGCATGTTAGCCTCGGATCGGACCTTGGCGGCCTCCTACCCCAAGTCTGGCTCCTACATAAGTAAGGGATCAGAAAGGAGAAGTGATTTTATGTTCTTTGTGTACTTGGCTCTCTATTCCTGACTGTAAGCAGGAGGGTACACACTGCATCTTGCACATATAAAAATCTCTGGTACCTCATGTGTAAAAGTGCTCAATTAAATGTTTGTTGAATGAACAAAAATGCTTGTGCACAGATAATTACACAGGTGGCTGTGGCCACGCCAGGATCAGAGCTCAGTTCTTCTGCCTTCCTATTCAGTGTGTTGGCATTTTGTTTTATTTTATTATTTTTCTAATATCATGTTAACCTGAATGTAAAAAGAATCAACTAGAGACACCATAAAAAGGGGAGGGGGTGGGGGGAGGGAATAGGAAGCAAGCCCAACTAGAAATAAAAAATTTGGTGATGAAATCCAATAGGAATCCTCAAGTTAGGCCATTGGCAATGCTAAAACTTAACCCCTGTGAAGGCAGACTCTCCAAATGCTCGACATTCTTCATGTGCTCCATCTACTGGGGGATTTGACGGAGCTATTCCTTAAACATTATCCTGCTGGAAAAAATGATCTGTCTAAATGCCAAAGGACAGCATGTCTCTGTAACACCCATTAGCCCAATAAAAGTGCATCTTCTACCCTGCCATTTAACCTCATCACTCACTGTAACTTGAGAGGCCTTGTCAGGATCATGAAATCCACCAGCCCAAAGTTTTCCAGTGAGCAGAGAGGTCACTGGAATGGAGACCTTTTTTCCATGTGCCTAGCTAGAAATTAGCAGCTCATTCAGCAAAAGGACATTTCAGAATGTCCTATTCCCTACTGCTAATCCTTGAAGTTTTCAGGAAAATTAATGGTTCTAGAAAAGCAAGTTAAATTTGAGAGTCTGACATCTGAATTGCTTCTTTAGTAGTAATTCTAACAAAGTCAATAACTCTCTAAAGATTCTTCAAAAATAAGCTGTCCATGTAGATAAAAAGCTGAAGGTGCTAGGAGTGAAAGATCACTTTTTTATTATTAGTTTGGGTACATGGGATCCAATCCAGGACCTCGTGCATGTTAGTACCACTGAGATACACTTCCCCAAACCCAAGATAACTTTAAGTAAAAGAAAACAAAAATATTACAAGCATGTTATAATATCGTGTCACATCAAGTAGATCAGTTACATACATGAGATGGAAACAAATGAGTTTCAAAATACAAATAAATCAACATAAATAAACCTTCAAACAGTTCTGATAACTTTTTTTTTCCCAAGGGGAGAGGTAGGTGGAGACAGTGAGAGAAGAGAAAAGCAAGTGCTTTAGGGCTTAAGTCCCTAAGACAGCATGTCAGATGTGGTCACAGGAGACTGCTATTGGTGCATGGGATGGTCCAGCACTCCACAGAGCATTTATACCAGGCCATGCAGTATCAGCTGGAAAAATGTACAGTATGTACATCAGGGCAGTCAGCTGCAAAGAAGCCTGCATAGAGAACAGACAGCAGGCTGGATTCTCACTAGATCAGTAGTCCCTCTACACAACCACCCTCTCTTAGAGCAACAGGCTTCTCACTACCCTATGTTTCTGCAGGAACTACAAGGAACATTCACCTTTTCTCAACACCTCCTGGATGAAACTTGGCCCTTTTCATACATTTGGACATTCTTGCTGTCATGAGATTTCCAAAAATATCAATTTGAACTTTGCAAATATGCCTCATAATCTAACATCCTAACATTTTACAAAAAAACAAAAAAGGGTCTTATACTTAAGAACATAGAAAAGAGCCATTCAATGTTACCTAACTGACCTCAATCTCCAAATCTAACTCTTTCAAAGGATTCTCTTTCATACAGCCACTGGGGAGGTTCATTCACTAAGTATTTATGTGATCTCAGATTATGTGGCTGCTCATGTCTGCAAAGGCGAGGTGGCCTGCACACGGAGTTCTCAGTCCTTGCCATTCTCCTCCTGCCAAAATTATGTCTGAGGGAAGAAGCCCAAAGAATGCAGATGTTTCATCTAACCTGAGCAGCCCTACTCACTGGCTACTCAATACAATTTGATAGTTAAGACTGTACTTTACCAAATGAGTTCCATCAAAGAATCTTGTTCTAAATATGCTAACCACATAATTAAAGTTGGATGATCTTGGGCAAGGCTCTCTCATTGTGGACATCAGTTTCCTTTTCTACAAAATAAAGCAGTCCAACCAAATAATCACTAGATTCCCTCTGGCTCAGAAATGCTGTGCCCAACATGAAGTTGCTACTGCCAAATGGTCTGACATCTCCCATAGAGTTTATTTTCCTCCATCCCACCCTCTATCTCTTATGCACCAAAACACACACACACACACACACACACACACACACACACACACACACACATTCTTCTTCCTCTCTTTCTCTCTCCCCTATTATCCATTCAACAATCTTGCTAGGCAATTTGCAAGTAATTCCTACCCACATTTCACCTTACTATGTCTTTGCTTTAAATTTGATACCCAAAATATTTTTAAATGAAAGAAAAACGACACAGACATACACTACTGACAAACAAGCCCCACCTTGAGATGAGATCTGTGAGGTCCAGCAGTCTCTTCATAGTCCCAGGCCACAGAAGCAACCATCTGCCATCTCCATGGTCCCGGGGGAAGGTCAACCAGAGTTCCTGCTCTTCAAGTCCAGGCTCTACTGCTTACTCTCTTGGACCTCAAACACCTCATTTTGTTTCTCTGGGCCTCACTTTCCCTAACTGTAAGGTGAGGTGATTGAGATGCAATGAATCCAAAATATCTACCAGTTTTGACATTCCACCCATGAGCTCTGGAATTGCATTAAATGTAAACGCAAACCCTCACCCAAGACCTCTAGCTGATATTGGCGTTTGCCTACTGACAAACAAAAGTGACTTTTTGCATGATGTTGCATAATCAATAATAATAATAGCACATCAATAGGGGCTAATACTTCTAATTTGTTTTGTTTATTTGTTTATTTTCAGGCTAAGGAAGTTGCAGGTATCACCTGCCAATGGCCTTTGGAAATCCCATTGCCCTTTTTTTAACAATAGGCCCCAAGTGCAGAAACTAAAAAGGTAAAAATAGAAACCACACAATAAAAATATGGAGCCTGAAGTATTGAGAAAATGATTTAGGGACAGTAATACCATATCTCCCAATAAACCTTTCTTTAAAGCCAATAATGATAGTAAGAAAGGGTAATATAAAGCAAAAGTAAAATTAAGCCCACAAAAAGACTCATTTGCCTGGAATCCCTTTCAGCCGTGTAATCGACATGTACGGCAAAGACACATAATATTCATGTTTCTATTTGCTACCCTCAACTGACATGGTTGGCCGTTTGTTTTGTTTTAAATAAAATGGGGAAGCAACAAATATATTAAATTCGTCTGCAAAAAACCCACATTTGCATGTGGAAAACAAATAAGTGGGTGCCTGAATGGGTGATTAGGCATGCAATTGCCCATCTGCACGGGCCGAGTGTCCCTGCAGGTGCGCGCTGCGCAGGAGCAGAGCATCCGCACAGCAGCCCTCCATGCCTCCACCACAGAGGGCTACAGGTGGGAGGAAGCCAAAATCCTTAGCCCCTGGACTTGTTCTGCACCACCTAGAGCTATGGTCTCAGCTCCAGATCCACCACCCTTTGCATCTTAAAGCTGAAAAACAGGAATACATTTTAGCATCTTGTTCATTAGGTTTCTGTGAATTCTTTAAATCATAAAGGCATCCTTGATGCATGCTTAATCCTCAATGCATGCTTAACCAATATTTGTTGTTTCAACTGTTTTATTGGCATGTGTGACCTCTCCTACAGTCTTCACTACAGCTCCACTAGACTCCTCTTCCTGACATGCATGAGTCAGGCACACTTCAGGTTCAAGGTCTTTGCGACCAAGAGAAGATCACCTCAGATAAGTCAGCATGTCTATGTGCCAAGTCTATGGAAAAAGGAAGAATCATTTTCCTCCATGAAGTCTTCATGTTAAAAGGGAAATTATTTAAATACATACAAAAATTCTCTTCAGAAAATTTTAGACCCTCAAGACAGGGAACACATCATACAGGTTTCTGTTATGGTTTACATATGAGGCATCCCCCAGAAGCTCATGATGAGATTAGGAGATCTGTGACCTAATTATGAATTAATCCATTTGCTGGACAGTAATTTGCAAGGACTACTGTGCTGGGTGGTAACACGGGAAGGTGGGGAATGGCTGAAGAGAGCACATCACTGTGGGCATGCCTTGTCTCCCTGGCTCCTCCCTCTCTCCCTCTGCTGCAAACTGCCATGAGATAAGTAGTTTTCCCTAACCACACCCTTCCACCAATGATGCTCTTCCTCTCCTCAGCCCAGAGCAACAGAATCAGCCAACCATGGACTAAACCTCTAAAACAGTGAACCCCAAATTAAATTTCCCCTCCTCCGAGTTTTTTTTTTTGTTGTTGGGTATTTTGCCCATAGCAGCAAAAAGCTGACTTTGGAGTCCAACTTCATATTCCTTCTACCTAAATACCAGCAATGATGGAGAACTTTGATTCCCTAAAAAGCACATTCCATCTGTGACTTGCTTCGTTTTAAAAATTGTTTCTCATACTGTCTTTCTGTTGCTTCCACCCACTCCTCCCGGAATTCATTCTGAGGTCACAAAGAACTGAGTTATGTCCCTTCCATGTCCACAAGACCACCTCTACTCCCTCCTCCAGCCCTTTCTCTTTTCCATACCAATGGCTTCTAGTTCCTTCTTCACCCCTCCAGGGCTCTGGGTTCTAGTGCCTATACTCCTCCTGAATTATTTCTTGCCTCCCCTTCTCTCCCCTTCTCCCACTTTCCCATGATCTAATAGGCAATCTGACTCTTTACTGAGAGCCAAGAATTCCGTCTGAGGTTGGAAGGAAGGGTGCAAGGAGTCTGATGGATTCATGGGATAAGACTGACCTAAGCAAAACTCTTACAAGGTTATCTACCTTTTTGACCTTGACCTTCAACTGCCATCATTGACATAAATTAGAACAGGGCAGATAGTTCCTTGGATGGCAAAGAGCTGACAATCATCCCCTGACCCCACTGTACCTCAAAGACATATAGATTTGAGGAAATACAGTAAGTTATAAACCTTTTCCTTCTTACCCAGCTTCTCGCCTCCCACAGCCAGCCTATTTGGGTAAATGTGCGATTAGAATATGTAGATTTTAACCAGTCTCTGTATCTAAGAATTGTGTTTTGGACTCTGACTTTCCATGTAACCATGATCAAGACACTGACAGTAAGTCAAATGTCCCAGAAGGAAAACAGAACTTTTGATCATCTGGTCTAAAAAGACCTCTTGAGGGCCTTTATTTCACTCCTTCACCCACAAACTTAGCAGACATCAACTCTAAGTGATCCTGACTCAATTACCATGCAGCCTCAGAATCCTTCTCAACAGAGTACCACAAGGAGCTATTGCCAGTACACCTCTGAGCCATGTGAAATGAAATTCAAAGCATGTATTTCTCAGATGAAGAAAACTAAAACCCAAGGATAAACCTTGACCTGTCCATACTTTATAGCTTTAGGAGCAAATGTAAAAGTACATAGGCTCCTTCCCCTGTTCCCCTAAATCACTTTCCCTCCTCTAACTCCCATTTTCTGTGAATATTCCTTGGAGTATAAAGTGGTGGCTTGCAATCATTTTAAATTGGGTGAGGGACAAATAAAAGGTTTCCAACAAGGGGCAGAGCTTCACAGAAGGCAGTGAGGAAGAGGTGGATCCGAGAGGGCCTGGAGAAGGAGAATACCTGGAGGAGCCAAGTCAGGGGTGCACTCCAAGGACAAGAAAGAATCATGTGCGGAGTAGAAATAGTGCAATAGCTGCAAAGAGACCATGAAAGGTAGTGATGGGGGAGGAGGAATAGGAAAGACAAGATCCAAGGGGTAACCCAGGACTTTATGAAGTTTTAAGTGGTAATATTTTAAAAGTTAAGTTAAAGAACTTAAGACTCAAAATGGTGGGGGGCGGGAGGTAAGAAAGGAGTGGAAGGAAAAGTAGAGAATACATCTCCATTCTCCATGTGGAAAAAAGCCTTGGCTATAAACGGATTACAGGAACACTTTCATTATGTAAAAGCCTATTTTGTTTTCATGTCATTCTTAGATGACATCATAGAGTGGCTATAGCTGTCTCATACCTTATTATAAATAAATCACTAGCTTCATCATAGAATGAGCCAAGGCCCCAGATTTAAAAGGAAAATATTAGATCATTTTTAATAACTGATATAATTCAAGCCAGTCTCCACTGAAGCAGGACGAGGTGATGTCATCCTCAAGAAGTCCAAGGAGAAACCAAGGAGGGTCAGAGCCCGGCAGATTCGGCAACATGCCACTACAGATGGAAAAGTCACTGGCAGCACCTGTATAGGGCTGGACCCCTGGACAAGACTGTCTGACCACAGAAACCAACACACTATTTTAGTGGGATGCCCAAAAGACCTCCATGAAACAGTTTGTGAATCTTTTTTTTCTTTTACCCAGAGCTACATTATTTCCAAATATCAGAAAACATGAACATCTTATGATGTTTGAATTTATGCCTTGGGAGTCATCGAGCTGAATTACAAATGTTAAGGCTTTTAGTTATTCAAGAAAACATGAAATCTGGGGTGGGTGATATGCAAATGATTCGAGTCTCTACTCAGCCAAGGGGACAGTGCAAAGTGGAGATACTGAGACAACAACCTGACACAGAAAAGAACAAAGGGTGATTTTCAGCAAAGTTAGTGGACAAGCACCTTCTTCACATGAAGTCCCATGCTCAACAGGCACACTCTGTATGTTTTGCTGCTTTGTGAGCACAAAAGACTGAGCCAGCCACTTTTTGCCCTGTGTTGTTTTTTAAGATATAAAAACAGGTTCAAAGACTGATTTAAGTGACTTAAGATTGTGTAGCTAATATGCTGAAATTCCTGCTCTAAGTGCAGTTTGCCATGTTGCCTTCTTTCAAAGACTCCATTTCTTACTAAACTTTCAGTGAAAATGAAATAATGGAGCTAGGCACAGTGACACATGCCTGTAAGCTCAGGATGCTGAGGCAGGAGTATCAAAAGTTCAAAGTTGGCTTTAGCAACTTAGCAAGGCCCTAAGCAACTTAGCAAGACCCTGTCTCAAAATAAAATATAAAAAAGGCTATGGATATGGCTCAGTTGTTAAGCATCCCTGGGTTAAATCCCCAGTACCAAAAAAAAAAAAAAAAAAAATAGAAAAGAAAGAAAAGAAACACTTTGAATGTACCAAAAATATAAAAAGTATTTAGAGTTGAAAGGTGTCATGGAGTAGTTAGTAGTATTGTATTTGGACAGTAAGATTTTTAATGACCAAAGTTGTGCTTTCTTAATTTTGGCTGTAGGGCTACTAATATCTTGACCATGATTTTTAAGTTTCCAATTTCCATTATTTTTTTTTTTTAAGAATATGAAGGTGGACTCTTAGGGAACCTGTCATCTTCCATAAAATGAATTCCTGAGCCTGGTTTTATAAAAAGACTATTTTGGTGGGGGGAAGAGACGGATGCCCTGGAAAAGAAACTTTCTGCAGACAGAAGGTATTGGCAGAGGTTTTATGTCTGATCCCGTCAGCCTCACAGCAATGCTGTATATCAGTTGTCTGTTCCTAATACAAATGTTATTCATAGTCGTGCAGACACACTGTCTGAGCCAAGTAACACTGATTTATGCAACTTTTCAGGACACAGCATGACCCAACAGGAGAAGCAGATCCCTGAAGTATAATGAAAGGGACATCGAGGCTCAAGATGGCATATTTTGACCTATTTTTCCCTAATCTGTTTCTGGGACAGGAAAGAGAATGAGAAAGGAAGCAAACTCATGCCTAAAGGTTGGGCAGACTCATTCCGAAGCAATGTGGTGAGATGGAAGGGGAAACACTGAGAGGGATCTGAGGAATACTCCCTTTGCTACCTACTGGCTCTGTGGCCCTGGAGAGTCCTCGCCTCTCCAACTCTTAGTGTCTCACCTATACAGCAAAGGGCTCAAGCAAAAACTTTCAAGTATCTCCACCAAACAACTCTAATTGCCAAGGAAAGTAAAAACATATTAGGTAGGGGAGCACAGCATTAATTGAAAACGTGTTTTCTCTCTGAAAAGTCATGCCCATTTTGTATTGTATAAATATATTTATATTATCGTTTTTAAATGGAATTTTCCTCTACAAAAAGTGTTCAAGTAATATTGACCCACAGAGGTATGCTAAGTTTATTCAGTAGCTCCAGGTAACTTCTACTCTCACCTTACCACATCCCATGCAGAATTGATTATCTGGTAGGCAGCCCCTAAGACAGCCCCCCCCCCGTAACGCTACCTCTAGGTCGTCATGCCCTTCTGCAACCTCTCCCCTTGGCTATGCACTGAATGTAGTGAAACACTTGTAGCCAAGAGAACAAGGCAGAGAAAAATGTAGCCAAGATTAGGTTATAAAAGGTCTGTGGCTTGCAACTTCAGACTATTCTTGCTCATTAATGTAAGGGAAGCCAGCTATCATAGGAGTTACCCTACAGTCATGACAAGGAACTGAAGCCCTTAATCCAACTATCTCCAGGGAACTAATCTTGCCAACAATCATATAAGTAAGTTTAGTAGTGAATGTTCCCACATTTGAGCCTTAAAATGAGACTACAGGTCCAACAACACCTGGACAGCAACCGCCTGAGAAACCCTGAGGCACCCATCTAAGCTGCTCCCACATTCCTGACCTATAGAAACCATGAGACAATAAATGTTCCTTGTTTCAAGGAGATATGTGTGGGCAAATTTTTTTTAACACAACAATAGACCTAATATAGCATCAAAGTTGGAAACATCTAGTCCTGGGATCCTTTAATAGCTCCCTACAAACTCCACCATTTTTCATGAGACCTAAGTAGATCATAAGAAATTCAATATCAGGAACTCTTAAAAGAAACCTTTGTCCCTAAGAATGTAGACTGTGCCATATACTCAGTCATACTCTGCCCATATGGACATGACCGTGGATATAATTTCACTGCCTCAAAAAGTCTGCAAGACATTTTCTATAGCAGCACATGGGTAGGCAATGAGCTAAAAATTGAAGCACGCACAGAGGTGAGATGCTCCTGAACTTTCTAACCATTCTTTCATATCACCAACATGTTTTGAACCTGTCCAGACCCAGTGGGCCAGTGGCAGTCCCATCCTGCCAGCCATCTGAGCTTGAGCCATAAAGCTTCAGTTCTGAGATCAGATCCCTTCATTCTAGAAACTTCCCAAAGTATCCCCAATCCTTTCTACTCTCCCAGTCTTACATTGAGGCTTTGTGAGATCTAAAGCTATGACCCACTTCCCTAGATCTTTCAAAGTACCTAGCATATGGCCTAAAACACAGCTAGGGATTAATAAATGTGTGTTGTGACCAATATCCTCCTCATGTATATTACTTTCTTGTGTGTGTTCCTTTCTCCCCAACTACAAGAGTCTTAGGATCAGGGACTATACCTAATTCACCATGGTGTCCAAAAGATTTTGAGGTCCTACCCTCCAGACAAACCCTGGAGTCAGGGCAGAAAACAAGCACATTCTTTATGAACCACGGGTAGATATGTGGCAGAAACTACGAAGGACCCTCCAACTACTTAGGTATCAGAGCCCTTCTGCCACATAGTAACCCAATGCGGGAGAACTTGAGAACCTTTCTAATCTCCAAGGGCCATTCCCAAAATAGAAGAGAGGTATCTGCACTGAAATATAAGAATATGGAAGTAACAAGGAGGACAAAAAAAGAACTAGCTTTACTATTTACTTTCATGAATGGTGAACACACTTCCTGCAAAAAATTAGTGAAGAGCCACAGATTCTTGGAGACTAGGTGGGTCACTGCTCAAACCCAGCGAGTCTTCTTATATAAATTTGGAAGCAAATAGAAAAAAAGCAATAAAATCTGGCTAAACAGATGGTCACAAATACCCAGAAACGCCTGACCAAGTATTTGTAGAGAGCCAAGACATTCACCTCTGTCGGAAGTGACCAATGTTTTGCTTCCAGCAGAAACTAATACCTGATACTTCTCAGGACCAAAGAGAAAATATTAAAACTGAAAGCCCTTGGCAACAGTCAACAATTGTACCTAGGGATCAACAGAGGGAAATAATTCCCTTCCTGACTCCCACTGGGCCAGTCATGCCTGGAGCAGAAGGTGTGATTATCTAACCAAACGAAGCAAAAGTCAAACAACTAGACATAGCTTCTCTGGGGTCTCAAGCACTGTGCATCCTTGGTCTCTAGATCCACCTCTTTCAAGCTCCCACTTCCCTCAGGCAAAAACAAATGTGAAAGTCTTTAAAATACATAATTATACTTCAACTTTAATTATCATTATCAAACAAGGCTCCAGATCTAGCTGCTTTTCCAGACTGAGGATGAGTTGCCCATCTTCCTGCCCAATACCCTGTCTTCCCCAAGACTGCCCATCCAATCTTGGGGAAGACAGAGTATTGGGATGGGAAGACAGGGTTCAAGGAGCATGTGGCTATGCACCAGAAGCAATGCTGGGTAGTTGACTTATCTCATTTTTCTTTACATTTAAGATGAATCTTTAAAGAAAAAACTGTGATAACATATCACATCCAGACCACACTTTATCATTTAGTAGACAGTTGGGCATCTATGAACACACTTGCTCTAAACATCATGAGAAGCAGGCAAGGCAATGATTACCACCTCTGATTCTGAGACAGGGAAAATGAGAGTAGAGAGATTGTTCTTTACCCCATCCCACCAGTGTCTGCCCTTATAGGCACTCATAGACTTCCTAAGCCATAACGGTCCCCAAAGTCTCTTTCTGTTCAGTCGTTCATTTCACTCTCACAAAACCAAGCAGTCCAGCCTCACTAGTGCAAGCATTCCTATGACTGATCAACAGAGACTTAGCCAATGCCTGGTAGAACACCCTCAGGAAAAGGGACACTCTACCTGTGGATTTATTCCTTCTATCCATGAAGATGCATGTGCACCTGTTATGTACCAAGCACCCCACTCAATTACAAGGATACACACGTGAACAAGAAATTCCGTCCCTCTACTGCCTGGGTTCTTCAAGCCCATGGTGTGTACCCTGGTGTCCTGCCTTTTCATGGGATCATTCCTGCATTTGGTGGGATACCATTTCTGGTCCTCTCAGCATCCTCATGTAGAGCTCAGCAGGCTAATGTCCTTTTCAGAAGGTGAGCATGAACTACAACCTGATACGCTTTGGAGGGCCCTGAGGGGGGTAAACAGGGATATAGAATGTCCATGGTTGTCCACATACAACCTCTCCTCTTCTTAATAGTACCTGGATATTCCTTGAGGAGATGCTTGTTCTCCATTGTTTCGTGGCCACGAGGTTCAGGTAGGATTGTCTCAAAATCCAATTCATACTCTACTTCATACATGCCAATTAAAACAGTCCCATCAGCTTGGCCTGTTACTGGTTCAGCACTCTACAGTAATCCTGTGAGAATATGGTAAAGAAGGCTCTCTTTCCCTCAGATAGGAAGGAGGTTGCCGATAACCTGGGCTAAAGCAGGCAAATAACTCGTGACCATGAGGTACAATATCCTGAGGATGAAGCCGACACACAAAAAAGCCAGCAGAACAAGAATGCAGAGAAACAGCAGCCCTGCTCAAGCTGAGCCTGAAGTCTACCTTAGCTCTGGATTAGCCAGTTTCCAGGTGTTGTAAGTTTGCAGGATCATCCATCTACCATGTTCTAGATACCATATTCCCCTTAATATAGTCTGAAGCTGCACTGGCATTTTAGAAGACAAAAAGCCCAAAACTAGCTTACCAACTAAAAAAACAAACACCACCAAAAGAAAAAAAAAAAACCCTCTGGGTGTTTTCTGGCTTGCTTCTGTTAAAGCAATCTCTCCTAGTCTGTCATTACACACTTGAGTTCTTTAAATCTAAGGGCCAGGCTTCATATACATCACAATTTAATTTTAAACACTGAGAAAACTTAACAGGTGGAGCAGCTAACACAGATTCCCATTTCATGCTTAAACCGATGCTAGCGGGACCATGTTTGAGATTTTAACAGACTACAATGTTAAAGAGTCAACGTCAAAGAGCTGCAGCCTTTTATGTTATGTAGATCAGCAGGCCCACGGAAAGTCAGTTGCACATTCATTAAAAAGACAGAGTGACAAAATGCCAACTACAAATTCAGCCACACTTTTAAATGAAGTTACATTTTATCAATCACAACAGCATCTGCTCTGTTTTGAAAAACTACACCACAAACATGGTGAAGCATATTATTTACGCACTATAATGCCAAGGCTTGGGCACAGAGGGTTTGGCCCTCAACATGGAAACCACAGAACTAGAATCCTAAGCGGAAGCCTTAGCCAGAATTCCCCAACTATTTCCCTCAGCTTTCACCACAGCTCAGGTGATTGATCATCTTTGCCATGTTCTTTTTTTTTTTTTTTTTTTTTTTTTAAGAATTCGATGTTCTACTCTACCCACTAAACACAGATGTTCCAAGTTGCAAGGGAAAGATAACCTTACCTGGTGGCCCTTTTCCTTCCTTAGTGAGCAACAAAAGTCCCAGTCAGGGCCATGGCAATGGAACTCCACCAAGCTCATTAACAAAAAGGCTCATTCCCCTCTGCTAAGTAAAGCTAGCCTCCCCTACCTCAAAAAGTTGTGAAAGTAAAGTGAGGTGCCAAAAGAGAGCACACCTTACAAAGGAATAAAGGAATAAACAGAGACAGTAAATATTGCTTTCTTTCCTCACATATGCTCATATCGCTGTTGCCTGACATTTTCATTTTGGTCTCTCAATTTCAAGAACACTTCTTTTCATGCCAAAAGAGAAAGAAAAAAGCAATACAATTACTAGCAACCTTAAAATCGCCACTACTCAAAATTTTCCTCCAAATTCTCCGCATGCCACCTTCCAAGAGCTGAGTCTTGCCTTTGCTTTGCCACACATTTTATTAGCATTATTATATCTTGTCTGTTGCCAACAAAATCCATTTTTTAACAGAAGGACATTTTGGTCTTCTCTGCTTCTGAATCCGAGTTACTGGTACCCAAGCTTTACATGAAAACCACTGAATTTTAAAATTCATTAAATCATGCACATTGAAAGAGAAATGTCTTGTTTTCTGTGTAGGACTTACCAGCTGAGGAAAAATATCTTCTCTCCAATGAGTGCACAGTTGAAAAAGCACTGGACTGGGAATTGGCGGACTGGATTCTGGCTTCACTTCCAACTCCGAGTCTCCTTGTCCCACCTGTGGAAAATGAGAGGAGTGTTTACACATCCTCAGGGTGTTACTGCTTCTGAATTCCCCGGGTGTATGAAGCCTGATTGACCATAGCGACAACACCAGGCTTGAAGTGCACAACTCTAGTGGCCTATCTCTACACCTCCTAAACCCAGATAGTTGCTAGCACTTTCCATTTTACTATTTTCTCTCAGAATGTAGAGGAAAAAGAAGGGTGGTTCTTCAGCGTTCACATCTCAAATCTCTTGGAAAAAGGGTTTCATTCCAATAATGGCAATGAAAGAGACAGATCTATTAGAGACGTTTTAGACAAGAAAAAAAAATAACTTAAGTATGCCAAATAAAAAGAAATATAAGTTGGAAACAAATTTCTAACTCTGCAACCTCATGACATCTCTAAACTTTAGTCTTCTTGCCTGAAAAATGAGAGCTAGTGAGCCAAAGAGAGCTGGAAAATCTCAACACCTCTTGGTAAGTTCTCATTACAGGTTTTATTTCATTAAGAACTATTACTTCTTTTCTAAGAACTATGCAGTGTATATTCCAGCATGCAAGTACTCCAGGGCAGGGGCCTGCTGTAAAACTTATCCTTTGTGTTCAAAAGGGAAATTCAAATACTAGAAAATCTATCACCCCCATTCTTATTGCTGTGATTGGAAACATTTACCCCCTCCTACAATTGCTTCATGTATATCATCTCATTCAGTCTTCAAATCCTTGTTATATATTCAAAGTTGGGAAAGAGCTTAAAGATGGTACACTTCAACTCTTCCAACTACCAGGAAGAGAACCTAGGAGCTAAGATAGGGTGGCCATTCAGAGCCCACCATGGATGGCAGGCAGTCTAGGGCTGGATCCACTGGATCTGGTTACTGCCCTCTTACTTTGAGAGACGACATGAATTAATCAGGTCTTTGACCATATGATGATCAAATAAGTCTTGGAGCAAAACCAAGACTTATATACCCAGGCCTCTGAACACCTACATCAATGTTCTCCCAGTACACACCAGGAACAGAAAGAAATAAAATAAGGAAAATTAAGTTTAATCAAGATGAGTTTAATCAATCCACTGCCTCATCTGCCCTGTTGATTTTCCTCAACACTAGTGGTCTTCAAGAATATCAGAAGTCTCAAGATTATTTCCACTGAGAGGCACAATTTCGAATTTGCTGGGGAATGGATTCTTAGGAGGCCAAACTTAGACAGTACAATCTCATAGAAAACAAAAAGGTAATCCCTCTTCTCCCAAGCCCCGTGAAACCAAAGTTTCTTGCAGAGAAAGAATAAAATCAGAACAATTTCTACAATAGCAGCAAAAGACACTCGACTTCCCAGATTTCTAAACTTCACAGAATGGAATAGCTCTCCACCCTTGGCCCTCGGGAAGTCCCATTCACATACTCTACGCCTTCCCTCCATGTACCAACAAAAGCAGTCTCCCTTTTCCATAGTCAACTTCTTTTAATATTTTTTTTCTTTTTTTCCATAAAGAGAACAAGCAGCTTTGCTAAAGAACCGCTGTGAAATGATTGAAGTTCCCATGCAAACAAACCATTAGCAGAGTTCAAATGCAATTTAAATTACCAGTTGTTAAAGTGCTCCTCAATTTCGCGGTAAGTTTCCAAGGAGAATTACATGCTATATACTATTTAATTGGTTGTTTTCTATTTTTTAACATCCATTTATCCCCCCCACCCTTACATTTCAGAAATGTCTATAAAAGCTTCTCTTTAAAAAATTATACATTGTTGAATAGATTAAATCTAAAGATTGAAAAGTATCAGAGAAACAGCTGCAGGATTACGCAGCTCCGCAGAAATTGATGGTTTTGACACCAGAAAACATGCAGAATTTTAAAATCTTAGGAATCACCTAGCAGGGCCCTCACTTTTTACGAATGAAGACACTGAGGTCCTGAAAGCAAAAGGAAGAGCTGGCCTCAAGTCCTCTCTCTTGTCAGTGTCAGATCCAAGATGCGACCCATGGCTACTAACTTCCAGCCCCCTGCTACCTCTTCCACATGGTGGCCCATAAATCACAGAAAATGGCAAGAAATAGTGAATTTCTTTTTCCACCATTTTTTTAAGAAAGTTGAAACCCTTTTTAAATATACTCTTGACCACTAAGGTGGAGATGGGCAATGGCAAATCTCTCTCCGAAAAAGGAGTAAAGACTGATGAATGAGTAGAGCTAAAGGAGCACAGAGTAGACATGTCATGAGCAGAGAGACTTGGCAGGAAAAGTCAAGATGTTTATCCGGATTTATTAAGCAAGTGATGGGTCATGAGACTGTAGGTTTCCACTGCCTTATCTGCCCTGAATTAGTGGCTGCCCTGGAGGAAGAGGAAAAAGGATCAACGAAGTAAAGGCAGGACTTGTCACATCTGTAAATATAAGGGGTTTCTAGAAGCCATCAAGAACACACTTTGAAGTTCAAGGCTTTAATGCTGGACTTGCATAAATGATTTTTAACCTTTCAGAGCCCAAGCCTCTGCACTTGCAGCACAGGGCTCATAACACCTGCTAGTCTGAGGGCAGTGCCCATTTCCTACAATTTCATACTCCACATGTATGAAATTGTAGAGGCTGCACACAAGACACTGATTCATGCTTGCCTCCTTCAAAGATTTCTACAATTTCTCAAAGCTTATGCTTATGATTTATTTGTTTTCAAACTGAGTATTACAAGTCATTTATGTTCTATTAGATACCACGTGGCCCCTGAAAGTAAATTCATTTATGTTGTCATTTAAAACATAATACACAAAGACAAACTTCTATCTTGGTATTTTCCTTCAAATGCAAACTTATTGAAAACATTATTTAGAAATGGCTTCCAATCCAGTTTTTGAGACACACACTCTAAAAATTTCATTTTCTCGATCAATATTTCATTTAAATTTTCAATCAACCCTTTGAGAAAACTTCCCCCAAATTGCACACTGATCAAAGTGAAGATCAGGGAGATAAGCACCTGCTCAAGGTTTGGGGGCTAGTTGGTAATAAAGCTGGAATCTGAACACAGGTCTTCAAAAAAAAAAAAAAAATCAAGCTCCATGACACAGGTTTTATTAATTGCAGTTACAGTTATGATATGGACAGTTATTCTGAAGACAAAAACACATGCAAAAAAAAAAACATTTTCATATTTCAAGATCTTTGGGATAAAAATATTGGCCACATTTTCCAAATAAGTAAAAGGTTTCACCTTAGAAGCATGTAAATCCACCCTGAATTCCACCTTGCTGTTATGTTCTTAAGTGAATTTAAAAGCTCAGAGACTTGGCATTAAGCAGACTTCTAGTATGTGGGAAATAGACTTGGGAAAGGTTAGGAATGAGCTAATATCAGTCCAATTCAAAAGCAGAATTCAAATGGCCGGGCTCATGATCAAATACATCATGGTTAGTAAGCCTAGAGTGGGCCCCAAAACCCCTCTGGAGTAACTGCTAGCTGACATGATGGCAAGTTCCCTGCCCTCATCAGCAGATGTGTGCTAACACCTCCCGTCCTTGATTAAGCAGTGTGTGGACACAGAAGGTAGAGCTGCTGAGCTCGACAGGCTAGAGTTCTCCAAGACCTCAATAGCACTGGGAATTGCTGGCCCACGAGACAGGATGAAAAGACAACAAAGGTACAAGTCCACCCCATGTCTTATTCAGGGTCTAGAAGTTCTTGGCAGACAATGCGACTTCTAAACTGAGCCTGAACACTCAAGAGGATCTTCATATATGAAGAGGAAGAAAATGGGCTTAGGGGACACAATGTGCAAGAGCCTTGAGGAGGAGGAGTTCAGGGTGTTCTCAGGGACAGTGACTAATCTGGGGAGGCCAGTGGAAGAGGTCTGAAGGGATGTGGCGGGGCGTGAGGCTGGAAAGGATGCTGTAGCCAAGACATGGAGGACTTCATGTCCTGGGATGAAGCATTTGGACTGTGAGACTCCTCAGGAGCCACATTTTGGGAAATGATGTAAGAGAAGGTTAAATGGTAGAGTCATCATCTTAAGAAATAAACCCCCTTTCCTAGCCAGCCTCTAAGCAAAGCAAGGGTGGGGTGTCTGGAGAGCGCTTCTGAAGGGACCACCTCCCCAGAAGAGAAGGTGGCTCCCAGAGCTGCCCCTAACCCACTCTGCCACTGATCCTGTCCTCTAAGTCTGGAACTCTCACCCACAGAACAGACAAGTGGAAGACTCTAGAAAGAAATCAAATTTTGTTTCAACTAAGACACAATTCTGCTTTCAGGGATCTGCCAGCACTAGCCAGCTTAACTCAGGAAAAAGTCTAGGGCCCGTCTTCCTCTATCTCCCAAGAAGTAGGAGCCAGCATCTGTACAACTTGTCCTGTATGTGTCTCAAGGTCCAAATTAGAGAGCTCCTAGTAAGCCTAGCACATGACTAGAACCCACACCCAGCAGTGAGCCGATCGCAATGCCAACAGACTGTATGGAATCTCTGTTCTTTAAAGGTGCCTGATAGCAGTTCCCATATGTCCAAGGCCCTAGGAAGATGTGATACTCTCCTTCCCTTAAGCAAGTCCCCATTTTAATGAGAGAGGAGACAAAGTTGGAGAGGACAAATGTCAAGGAAGAACAGATAAAAAAGCAAATTCTCAAAACACACTATAACATGGGGCAATCCTTTATACACATTTGATGCCTGAAGAAATTCAGGTTCACATAAGTTAACTGACAGCTAGAAAACATCACCACAAGATCTAAATCTAGATCCCATGTCCATATGCATCAGACATTTATACTCTATTGCCTCACAACTGTGGTGTGAGTTAGCAGAAAGGGAAATCACATTTAGTGCAAGGGACTGGATGGTGTGGGAGCAGATGGGGATTGGGCTGACTTTCTTCAGAAGATGGCATCTACGCAGAAGTCTATAGGAAGAGCCAAAGTTCTGCAGGTAGAGATGGGAGAGGTCATCTCAGACTAACAGAACATATTGAGTCAAAGCGTGGAGGTAAGAAAATGTAGGGTATTCTCTAAGAGAGGCAGGGAATGTATCTGATGTAAGGATGAGTAAGCAGGGCTATCAATGAAGTCCATGGTGGACAGGTATTAGTGTTCAGTTATGAGAGGTTCTTGATACTAGGAACAGGGAGTCTTTGCTGAAGGTCATTAAATACTAGGGAAAAAAAATACATTTCAAAGTAGATCTGTGGCAATGGTCAGTTCTACTTGGGATCTCTGCTCCAGTGCAAGTGCTAAGAAAATAGCCTCAAAGGACCCAGGTAAGGATCAGGAATAACAGGCCCTGGGTTTTGGGGGGGTTTTTTTTGGGGGGGGGCGAGGGGGCGGGTCATCAAGGGACAAAGGGAAACTGTTCCTTGGCTTTGACTTTTTGAATAAGAAAGTCAACACCTATTTCATGAAAAAAGTTGTTGGGGTTCCTTAAGTAAATTCCAGGCCCCCATCGGGGCCCAAATTCCTCCAGTTGGTGAACACAGCATGGAAAATGGGATGGAAATCCCATAATCAAAGGAACTGCACTCCACTCTTGGATTTTCCACTTATTAGCTATGGAATCTCAGAGTGCTTCCTTTTAACATGGGCACTGTTTGCTCGTTTGGAGACAATAATACTCAGAGCACTAGGTTCTTGAGAGAACGGCTCAGCTGCGAGACTGAATACGGGGACGTGGATTTCTACATATGAGCCGGCATGTTTAGAATAGGTGCCCCTCCTCCTGAAAGCTGCCGTGTTGATAGAGGTACTATAACAACTGTCCAATTCTCCCAGAGAAGTGGTCTAAATCTGGAGTTGTCAACAATTTTTTCCCCTGTTGAAAATTGAGCTGTATTCCCCAGACAAGTCATTACATCTTTTTGTGCCAAATTGTTTTCATCTTTTAAATGACCCAGTAATCCCACTTTGGGCAATATACATAAGGGAATAATCCAAAAGGAAAAAAGAAGGCAATTTGTTCAGAGATGTTATTCATAGTGCTATTTCTAGCTCTTTATATATCCCTCTATTATAGCACTTATCTCACTGTGCTGTAATTATCCACTCCCCTTCCATACGCCTCCAAATTATCTTTGAATCAATCCCCAGCACCTAGCACAATGCCTGGCATACAGTAAGAACTCAATAAATGTTTGTTGACTGAATGGATAACATGAAGGAAGTTTTAAAAAGAAACTCAAGTGAGCAAAAACAAAAGAGATGAAGTTAAATTGATTTTTTTTTTTTTTTGGAGAAACCCTTGTAACTTAACACTGTAAACGATTTGAAGACTGTGTGGAAGAAGGCTTGGGATTGATTTTTAGATTATTTTGTTTATGATCTCTGAGGATCTCTAGGCTTAAGCCAATTGTAGTACAAGATGACCAAGGGACAACCAAGGGCATGAGGTCACATGCAGGGTGGCTTTGTCCTGGTGGCTGAAGTGCAGGGCTCCTTAGGAGTCCTGGATTCTACCCAGACTCAGTCACTACAGTGACTAATTTCCCAAACTTCTCCGAGATCAGTTTCTACATTAAAAAAACGGAATATTTTCAGGAAAGCCCATCCCATTAAAAGGAATCACAAGCCAGATATGGGGACACATGCCTTTAATCCCAGCAATTTATAAGGCTGAGACAGGAGGATCACAAATTGGAGGCCAGCTTGGACAACTTGGCAAAACTCTCAAAATCAAATTTTTTAAAAGAGCTGAGAGTGGTTTCTGATAGAACCCTCCCTGGGTTCAATCTCCAGTACTGCAAAAGAGAAGGAATTAAGAGAACCCAGAAGGGACAGCAAGTAGAAATTCAAATGCAAATGAAGGCTGGGAGGTGGGAGGTGCCTTACCCAACCACAGTCCTCTAGCCTTGGTAGTGTGTTGAAGCCCTGAGGAGCTCCCACCAAGCCTCCCTGGCCCATCCCAGGAGGCAGGAGGTGGAGAGAGAAATTTCTACAGAGACTTTGAGTGGGGCTGTAGAAAAGAGGACAGGCCAAGAAACAAATAAGAGCTGGGGATGTAGCTCAGGATGGAATATGTGCTTAGCACACACTAGTCCCTGTGTTCAATCCCCAGCCGTGCACCAAAAAAAAAGAGGAATATGTTAAATAAGTCCCATAAAGTCAACATCACTCAAAAAGTTCCACATTTTTGGTGGGAAAGAATGCTTTATAAAAATACCCAGGGAGAGCAAAGGAAGCAGCACATTCTGCAGGGCTCATTTGGGGGCATTCCAACAGCTCTTAGCCGGAAAGTCAAGTAGGAGGCCACTGCCCTCTATTCCTAGGCCAGAAGCTCAGGGTTAGAAACCAAAGCAGGGAGCACACACACACCCCTGGGTCCCAGAATTCCAGCCACGAATCTGAGCAACCCCAACTGCACGTGCTTCCACTTCCAACTGGGTCAATTCAGCTTACCATTTCTCTGAAGAAAATCACAATTGGCAATCACTCCAAAACATATCGTGAACCTATCTGCTTCTCTCCTGCCTGGTTGCTAGAGCCCTCCTCAGAGTAAACCGCCTCTCACTAGGTTTTGAACCAGCCCCCTGCTAGCCTTCTTACTTCTGCTCTTGCCCTTTCCTTACAATGCAACTGCCCCTATAAAATATAATACAGATGGTCCCCCTGGACTCAGGTGTCTACCCGATTAACATCCAGTAGCTCCTACTGGCTCTGCTCTCCCGATTCTCCCCCTGCAGCCTTTGACCTGCTGCCACAGCCACACACTGACTCCCAGTTCACAGATCTGCACTGATGGACTGTCCACCATCGGAATGTCCTCCCCCTATGTTTGCAGGGCAGACTCCTTGTCACTCAGATCTCAGCTTAAACACCACCTACAGCACTCCACACTTACCATCCTATGCCCTTTGTGAATTTTCCTCTGGATTGCTGATCATAACCTCTTAATTCTCTCTTCATTTCTTATCTGCCCTCCCCACACCACCACCTCTCTAAAGTGTAAGTTCCAAGGGATCATTGGTTTGTGCATTTAACTTTTCACTCTAAAGCCTGTTCTGGGACACTGCCTAGAATGGTTTGAGGCACAGAAATGGGATACAATAAAGATTTAATGAAATTAGATGAATGCATGGCACAGACAGGAAAAACATGACAGATGACCTCAAGGAAAGTAGCCCATGCTGTAGCTGACATCTTGGGAGGACATCTTGACCAGGATCATTAAGCAGGAACACAATCTTGGAAAGTTCTCTCATTTCTCCAGGATTTGGTTTTCTCACAAATGAAATGAGGGGAACAGCACCTGTCTTGCAGGAGTGTCAGCAGAATCAGAGGTCAACCTGAGGGGTGTTTAATGGAGGGTTCTGAGCAGTCTGAGTGTTCACTGTCATCAGCAGCAACCTCATCCTCTGGGTGAGATCAGTGAGCCTCAGAAAAGAGCAGGGCACTGCCCAAACGAAATATGTCCTAGCCTGCCTCTGCCTACCATGCTGCAGACGGGATAGGACACACAACTGCATACCACGCCATTTATTTACATTGAATCCTTTTTTGGAAGAAGGCAGACTAAGTACCTAACAAATGGTGCATCTAGTTCATAATTTTTCTTAATGTAAAAAAGTGGGGAAGAGAGAGAGTTAAGTAAGGTAAAGTAAGAGGACTACAAGAAGAACGAACATAAATCTCATACCATTTGTGAAAGGAAGGATTCAAATCTGGCTCTGAGCGACCCAGAGGCCAATACAAAACCAAGCAAAATACATGTATATAGCTCTTAGGAACACTGAGTTTATTGAAATGTCACAGCAATGTGTGAGGAGTTGTCACTATCCGGTTGAGCAGCACCCTGTTTTGACACTCGCTCACTAGCAAGGGTCTAATAGCTGCTTACTCCTGAGCACAAGCATTTGGAAGTCAAACTGCTTGGGCTCAAATGCAAAGTCACTAGTGACTGTGACTGTGGGCAACTTAGCTACTCAAAGCCATAGTTATCTTCCTATAAAATGTATACGTCTTACCTCCTATAAGATGCAGGTTAAAAATAATAATAATACATAAATGGACAAAGTATGGCATATACGTACAGTGAATATTTAATTATTCAACCTTATTAAAAGGAGAAATTCTGACACATGCTATAACAGGATGGACTTTGAGGACATTATGGTTACTGAAGTAAACCAGGCATGCACACATATACACACACACACACACTATTGTATGATTCCACTTAGATGAGGTCCTTAGAAAAGTCACACAGAAAGAATACAGAGTTCTGGTTGCCAGGGGCACGGGGATATGGGGCTTGTTGACTGTGTGTACAGAGGTTCAGTTTTACAGGATGAAAAGTTCTGGAAATTGATTATACAAGCAAAGTGAATGTGCCTAACACCACACAACAGTATATTAGAAATAGGATGCTCAATTTTACCTTAAGTGTATTTCATCAAAATCTAAACTAAAATAATAATAGAACCCACTCTTAGGCAGCTATGGAGGTGATTTAATAAGCATTTAGTATATAGCCCAGTGATGAGCACCCGGCAAGCAAGCAATTGTGCCAGTTGTCCCTATAACCTGCATTAGTACACACATTGGTATTACCAGCGCGGACCTCCTAGTGGCCCTGTCCTCAGCACCACAGCACAAAGTGCCCCCAAACCTCCATTGTTCAAGGCAGTTTTGTTCCACCTCATAAGCAGACCTTATATCTATGCCAGCCTCAGATGGGCAGAGGAGGAGACAGGTTGTGCACAGGGCCTTAGGAATCCCATGCAAGTTCTTTCCAGATGCAAAGCAGCCTAGAGAGCAGCTTCCCCTCCTTTCAACATTGGCCAGAACTAATCCAGGACTCAGCACACTTGCACTGTTCTCCAACCGGTGCCACAGAAAGCCACTGGCATCAAAGTGCTTCCACCAACACAGCTAATATCTAATATCTGCTTGCTCCTGAGCACATGAATTTGGAAGTCAAACTGCTTGGGTTCAGCCTTGGAGAAAAAAGAACCAAGTTGATCAGAAACTGAGCTCACCACAAAGAGCTGCTCATCATGTAAAATCAGAGTGGGAGGGGCTGGGGGTGTGGCTCAAGCAGCAGCGCGCTCGTCTGGCATGCGTGCGGCCTGGGTTCGATCCTCAGCACCACATACCAACAAAGATGTTGTGTCCACCGAGAACTAAAAACTAAATATTAAAAATTCTCTCTCTAAAAAAATAAAATAAAATCAGAGTGGGAGAGGACATCATAGGGCAGTGCCTTCTTAGTCTTGGTCCTCCTTTGTTCACATCAGAACAGGCTAAATTAGTGCTCATGTGGTCTGTGTGTGTATGTTGCACAAGTATGTTTAAAATCTAGTCCAAATCAGGGGTCATCTTTGAAAGGGAATAATACTCCAGAATTCTCAAAATCTGAAGTTTTATTAGCAGTAGGGACTTACCTGGAAAGCCCTGCTCGATTTCTTTCAAGGCCTATGCATAATTTTCACTGCCACAGATGAAACAGAAATAAAAGTCTACACTATTCAGTTCTGCCTTTTGGACAAGCTGTCATCTCCTTTGGGGAAAGAAAAGACATAGGCAGCAAGGGAGATGAAAAGGTCACCTTAAACAACACTGACAAAAGAAGAAAAAGTTAAACAGAAACCAAAGAAGAAAAAAGAGTAAAATTTAATGGTGGAATGTGATGGACATTATTATCCAAAGTACACGTAATGAAGACATGAATTGGTGTGAATATACTTTGTATACAACCAGAGATATGAAAAGTTGTGCTCTATATGTGTAATAAGAATTGTAATGCATTCTGCTGTCATGTATAAATTAAAAATAATAACTAAAAAAATAAAAAACAGAGGCAGAAACAAATTCAGACATCTAAGCCCATATCACCAATGAAAAGAGGTTTGAACTAAGAGAAGGAGGCTCTAGTCCTCAATTTCTCACCAACTAGATCAGTAAGTGTGGATAAGTCTAGCATCTCTCAATTTCCTCATCTGTAAATGGGCATCCTCCTCTGCCTTATCTGGACAACAGCTTAGTCTGGCGGAAGAACAATGAATTGGGAGGTCTGGGTTCCAGTCCCACCTAATTAGCCATGGGTCTCTGGGGAAAGTTCGCCAGGCTCCCTGGGCTGCTCCGCCCCTTATCACATTGTAAAATAAGACAGATGGACCAATAACCTCTCAGCCTCCTTCCAACTCTGACAACCCATCAAATCTACACAATGTCTCACATGCAAGGTGTTCATTCCAGACCCTGGACACCACACAAATGCTACACACATTGTGAATTCTCTTAATTCCAACCATAACTGTTTTTCAACATAAAACCACCCCTCCTTCTGATTGTGTCTACAAACATCTTTTGTCTGGATGCTCTAGCCCTGGTGATCAGACACACAATACCTCCAAGTTACCTTTCTACCCAACTTAAGCCAGGCCTCAGGTGGGAGGAAATATCCGTCTGTTTTTTTTTTTAAAAAATATAAATCAAATTTTTCCTCAGGCAGATCCCTTTTCTTAGTCCCACTGTGAGAAGCACTCTCCTGGGAAAGCAGCTGTCCACACCCCAAATTCAAACAGCCGGCATTCCCAGCAATATCTCCCATCACCATGCAAGCAAGCCCTGAGTCCCAGGCAGAAACACCATGCTCTCTGGCAACGATGATGTACTCACGCGAGGAGGTCAGGCCCCACAAGCTGCTGCCTTCTGCTGTCCCTCACTCCCTCTCTCCCAGGCCCTCAGTCCCACAACAGGACACAGCCAGGAGGTGGTCCTGAAGCCTGAGGGGAGCAGAACTGAGGCATTCTCTCCTCAACCTCCAGAACAAGGGGCAGAGGAATGGAGGGGGCAGGGCAGGACAGGGGGAGGGGGGCGACTTTGTTTCTGGAAACAAGAATTCAAATCCTGCTTCTCCTAAACCCTGAGTCACCACCTTCTCTTCCAATAGATCAGTGTGGTGGGTAAACATTTCCAAATATGGAGAAGCAGGCTAGAGGATGTCAGAAAAATCACCCTCCTCTCCTCTGGCATTTGAAGAACATGCCCCACTGAAGACAGAATTCCTTACTTAGAGTAAATCATTAACCCCCCACAGAAGGGGAGTCTCAGTTCCATACACCGTCCTGCCACAGGAGAAAAGCCTTCAAGGAAGTGACTGGTTTGAGGGCTTTAAATTCACCTTAGGAATGGGACCATCCAAAACGCAACAATATGAAATAAATTTACTCATCCAGGGAAGGAGGCAGCATTTTCAGTGATGCCCCCCGAGCTGGTTGCCAGGAACCTAGTCCATGGTACATAGGGCACTGAAAGGAGTTGTCACAGGACCTATCCCTGACTCTCTTGGGAATTTAGAAGAGTAGGAGTTCTTCACGGAGCAGACAGCAGGCTTGAGGTTGCAGAATAAAACCAGACTATCAACAGAACTTTGTTGTTGTTGGACAGAGGACTGTGAGTCGCCCAGTTTAATTCGTAAAATTAATCCTGACCTTGAGGTCCCATGAAGTGTTCTAGGAGTAAGTTGAACCAGTGAAGCCAGTCAGGAATGAATCTCATCTAAAAATGACTCCAGTGAAGAGAAAGAATGAGAAAGAGGGAAGGAGGGAGAGGGGAGGGAGGAGAAAGAGATTTTTTTTGGTGGGGGGGGGTGAGGAGAAACAGACGTGTGAGGAAGCAGGGGTCTACCCAGACTACCCAGAGAGGGGAACCCAACTACCATTTCTTGGCTTCCCCGTGGCTCTATGTCTTGGGGTGATCCTGCTCTACTCTTGGTTGTAAAGGTTTTCTCGGGCTCAGATGGACCATTTTTCAGCATCCTTTCCCTTTTCCTGGCTCTTAGACCTACAGGGGTTCTCACCCCAGGGAGTCTTCAATCAACAAACAGCACTGGGCAGGGAGTGAGGGGACCCAAGCCCTAAACCCCAGAAAGTCACTCATCCTGACATTGTCCCAGTCAGTTCTTCCCTTGTGGCTTACAGGTATTCATCCACAGATTGGGTAGATATCCCCAAATTATCTAACTATGTGCTCTGAAAGCAGTTTCTAGTTGTTCTATCTAAATTGTCATCACACGCTAATTTGATAATACTTGTTTTATATTTTAACAAGTAGGTCACACACAAATATATCTCACTTATTGCATGTTTAACAAATTAACAAATACAAGTGACCATTAAGATGGGTAAGGAAACCGGGTCAAAGAACCTTCCACCACACGCCAAAAGTACACAAATACTAGTACAGAAAAAAATACTAGACACTGCAACCCTCCCAGGGGGCCTAGGAGGTAGGTGGAAGACAGTAAAGGAATGGTCTTCGTTCTCCCAGGAATCCTGAGTTTCTCTCAATATAAGGAGCATATTCTACCGAAAATAGTAGCATAGCACCTGGACGCTCTAAAACCCAAGATCCAAGGGGTGAGTCACAGGGATGGATATAAAAACCAGAATGAAAGACTCTACATTTACCCTCCATTTTGCAAACATTTGGAGTTCACTTTCCTTCAGATATGTGTGCCTCTCTTCCTCCTGGCCCAATGCTTCTGGCCCAATGCCTACTTATGAATCCCCCATGGTATCCCTGAGGTCTCTGTGAGGCAGAGATCATTATCTCCTACAGCTGCTAATTCCATCTTTCCACCAGAACGTTTTTCCTTATATGGAGTCAAAATCTGGTTCCCTGGCCTTCAACCTCCTGCTCCTCGTTCTGCCTCTTAGGACCATATGTCAACCAATGCTTGTCTCATTGGTTTGGAATTTTCGTAGGTGAATACATATACAGAAACAAAGCTCTCCCAGATTTTAGCCCTCAATCACTCCTGCTGTTCTCCCGACCACACCACACTGCTGACTCCTCTTGCATTTGCTGCCAACTTGAAATACAGTCTTTTTGGGGTTTTCCAATGTGTTACTGCTAAGCAACCCATTCAGCATTCGTCCTGCTAGCCACGTGCACTCGTGAGATATATTCTGTAAAATCCAGTCACATGTACTAGTGAGGAAGCTAAATAAGATTGACCTTCGAGAACAGTCGTTCATCTACCTCTACCATGGCATCTACAGTGCCATGATCCCGCCTTTAGTGGATGCAGCTCAGGGATGCAGATCCCATTCCCACCTCCCCACTACTGCACTCCAGATCTGCCAGACCTAAAACTGTCCACGGGATACAAAGGTGTTCCAAAGACAAAACAGTGAGAGAGAAATGAGAGACCTGTAGGAAAAGAGGTCTTGCCAACATGATTCTCAGAATCCGAAAGTAAAGCAGCAGGGTCAGTCAATTTGCTAATCACAGGGTTGGAAGCCTGTGATCTCTGATGACTCTAGCACAATTCTGGACCTCAGTATTTTTTTTTTTTTTAAACAAAAAGGGGGAAACGTTCCTTTCATCCACTATTCTAACACAGTATTTGAATTCAACGTTCATGTAGTAAAAACAATGCCTGACACTAATAGTATGCTTTCCCTTGTATTAAATGCTTTCCCACACAGTCTCATTTAATTCTCACTGACAACTCCCTTTAGGGATAGTATCAGGAACATTGAGGATCAGAGAAGTTAAGTATACTCTCAAGGTCACACCAACAGGAAGAGGAGAAAAGAACACACACACACAAAATAAAGAGCTTGGGTTTACCAGCTGGACTAATTGAGATTCAAGTTCCAAATCTGCTCCACACCATTTGACCTCTGGGCTAACTGTTTAACTTTTCTCAACCTCAGTTTGTACACCTGAAAATTAGAGATTAAAAGAGCGACTCTTCCTCCCCCTCAGAGTGGTTATAAGGATCAAATGAGATAATGAGAGAGAAAGCCCTGTGGAAAAGGGTAAGGCATTATAAAAGTGTAAGGGATTATAGTGTGATTACTTGTAAATGACTGGGCATTCCATTACAAACACAAAAAAACAGTGAGGTCATTCACAAGACAAAGAAACATGAAGGCTCTGGGAATTACAGGAGAATGATCTGCAGTTCGGCAGGGTTATGTCTACATGATGCTCACTCTTGCACTTCAAAGCTCAGCAGCAGCTGTCAGATTTTCAAACTCCAAGTCACCTATGGCTACAGGACAGCTCAAGACAAAAATCTCCCCTTTCAGCTAAAAGCAAACGCTGGGCCAAAAAAGAGGTAATAGAGATGGACATTTGGAAGACCCCCTGAGATTCTCAATTCCGGAAACGGGGCCTTCCATGTTTTCCTTGGAGAAGCTGTTAGAAACACAGGCTCCAGTCTCGCTGAAATAAGCCCATGGGGAAATAAATGTACAGTAAATAGCTATTTATCAGAGAACATGAGGAAGCGCCGAAGCATGAATTAATCAAGGGCACAAGATATTTCAAGCTGCAGATACCAAAATGATAGTAATCTCCAATCCATTAGGCTTCCCAGCCCAGTTCATGGAGGTTCAATCTGGAATTTTGGCATCCCAGGCAGCAGGCTGGGCCGCAGATGAGACTCATTTACGTACCAGAGGTCTTGCGGGAGATCACCTGGGCCAGGGGTTCCCTAGGAGACCTGGGAGTACAAAAAGGCTGTTCTGGATTCCTTCAGGCCTCTCCTAAAGAGCTAGTTGTCAAGAATCTCTTCAATCCCTGCAAAGAGCCAAGTTACTGCTGTCATTTATGGAAGGCTGGATCTTCCCCAGAAATTCATTCCCAAGGCTGAGGAGCACACAGCTCAATGACTGTTTTCTGGTTTGCATTTTATCATTTGCTTCCATGTGCTGAACACACAAGAAAGGCACTACATTAATTTATTGCAGAGACATGTGCCTACTATGTGTATGCACTTGGAACCCCAGGGATACTACAGCAAAAAGGTCTGTGAGATGCACATAACTTCAAAGAGCTCACAGACCTCCTGCAAGATGGAGACTGGCTGAGATGGAGGACAAGATGTGGAGAACCCCTTGAGTTCTGTGACTTCCCTCCCAGTGGCCAGTTACTATGGGGATAGGTATTAAAAGAGGGCAGGGCAGGGAGAGAGGGAAAGGATCAGAGGGAATCCAGGCAGTGAGAAGCTATGTCCATGGGGAAAAAAAAAAAAGGCTCGAGCCAAGTTTTGAGGATGGTGGGCCACTAGGTGAGAGAGGTGCAGATGGGTGCCGAAACAGAGGATGCTAGAAACATGAACTGAAGTTTAATATTGTGGGCTGAGGTGACTGTACTCTATCTCTTAAAGCAGAGTATTGAGAAACAAAACTCTGATCACACCACTGATGAAGTTAAAAAAATAATGAATTACTGCCAACTAATAGCAGTAATAACTACAATTTAATGAATGTTTACTCAACATATACTATCTCATTTAATCCCCTCTGAGCTATGCAGTCTGATAACCATATCACAGATAAGGATGAAGCTTAAAGAAAAGGAAAAGTATATAAGTTCCAAAACCAGTAAGTGCGAGAGCCCAGAACTAATTAACCCACAGTACAAACTCAACCCTTTACAATTCTAGACTATCATCCATCTTCTTCCCCTTGATCAGATTCTGCCCATTTTATTTGTATGAGATGAAATCCTCTTCCCATAACTAACATGCATAATAAACATATATAACAAACATAACTGTCTCCAAAAATAATTGACAAAACTTATTTGCTGATGTCTTCCCTCCAGGTCCTCGTCATCAGGAACTCTGACTTGGTTCTCAGCAACATGCACACAGTGGACACGTAATAGTTGCACATATTTACATAGACAATGTCTTTGGAAATTAGGGCAGTAAAATAACGCAATGCCAGCTATAATCTCAATACATCTTTGCACAGAAATTGAACCAATCTCAGCAAGGTTCCCAGGGTCCAAACGGAAGACATAGCCAGGTTGACAGATGCAGGTCAATGACCTTGCACACGGGGTAGCCTGCAGGTTGTGCAGCTACTCAGAACCTGAACCTCCCACTGGTCCACCAATGGTCTCAGATGGAACTCTGATAGAACAAACTTTTCCTTAGAAAAGAAAAAAGATGGAAACTTGAGATAAAGGAGAAGCTTCTAACAAAATGCCACAGAGTTAAAGGAGGAATTCTAGGCTGGGGGATCTCAGCCCGAGGACCAGGCACAGCCTGTGGCTTGTGCCAAGCGACTCTACCTTAATAAAAAGAGGTTTGGGCTACCACAATGGTTTTGAATTTTTTTTTTCCTACCAGCAAAATTTTTCCTTCTCAGCTGTTTAGCGTTCCCCTCTTCCCTCCATTTCTCACCTCTTTTGGCACCCCAACCCCAAGGTTACTCCTGGAGTCTCAGGCTTAGGGTAGCATGACTTGAAAACCATCAGCCTTCTATGCTCTTCAAAGTACCTTGGGCCCCAATTCCAGTAACTCCAAGGTCTGCAATGTACCTGCTTAACAGCCGCTCTACACTGTTACCTGTGAGACAGGCAATGTGGATGGGTTGTAGCAGAGAAGAGGGAGGTCTCCAATTAGAAAATCTAGATTACAGTCTATTTATGACCTAGGTTCTCTCAAGCAATTTATTTAATCTCTCTAAACCCATTTTCTCACTTGTAAAAGAAAATATTATTGGTTATCTACCCCAAAAGTCTTCTATGGGAATTAACCAGTTTAGTAAACTGGTTAGCAGGTTGCTACAATAAATGCTACATTATGATCACCCATCTATAAATATATTTTAGCTTGCATATGGAAAGGCAGGTAGGGCAAAGATGCTCAGCTAGCAATAGGGGCCCATTTCTTTGTTCCCTTGCTCTTCTGGACATGTTCAACCTGAACAAACAGCACGACCAGCCACAAAGAATTACTGAGAGCAACACATTTTGCATCCCAAAGTCTTACAGTTTGTGTCTGGAATCTCTGGAATAACAACAAATGGAGGAACAGAGGAAGGTGAAAAAGGAGTTTGAGAAAAAAAAAAAAAATCACTGCTCAAGGTCATCAGCATCCCCACTCCCAGCTTCCATGCAGCTAGCTGCGTGGCTTCAGAAATCCCTTCTGTTCTCTCACCTTCAATTTCCTTATCTATAAAATCAGGATGAGAACAATCCCATCTTCCATCTCACCAAGATATTGTACAGAACAGATTTCACAGGTACAAAATCTCTTGCTGATACAATGAACTCTGCACCCCTTGGGGGTGCTCTGTGATTGGGGTGTGGTCAGCGGTGTTCTCACTGACCTATCCTTTCTCTGAAGATGGTCCCACCATTTATCAGCCATAAACATCCAGATCACCATAAGAATATTTGTACATTTCTTTGTAGTTAACGATGCTTTTCCTATGCCTCACCTATTTGAATGTTTATTATCAGATATAATCAAGGTACTCATTTTACAAATTTTATAGTAAGTGGCTGAGCTGGAAGCCACATGCCAGCCTTTGGCTCCAGAGCCTCTGCACGCTCTCCCCCTTAGCAGGATGTAATTTAAGCCTGCTCTAAAGGTGCCGTGCTGGCCAGAGGCAAGCTCACCACATGACCCTAGGCAAATCACTTTCCTTCTCTGAACCAGTTTCTCCATCCACAGAAAGTAAGTTCTCAAGTCACTCTGCACATTCATATACCCTTTCTCTCCCACCTCAAAGACTTGAGAAATGCCACCCTAGAGAGACACTAACAAGGAAATGTCTCACATGCTATATATGATTGCCCAGTTCATCACTGAGCTTCCCCTTCCAACCTCCAAAGCCCATGTGAAAAGAAGGAAGAAGAACTGACCCTGATGTCAAAAGGCCACCACGACCCTACAGGACAGCACCAGGAACACTGTGCAGCAGCCATCTCCATGCAGACCAGCAAGCCGCTCCCAAGAACAACTGCAGTCATGGTCACAGCGCATGAACCTTGTCAGCAAATTGCTGGTTTGATTGGCAATTAATAATAAGCTCAAGATGCAAGAGCACTAATGTGAACACAGTTTTCCCCTGCATGCTTCCTGGCCTAGGAGCTCCACAAGGAAGGTCCATGGAAGAATCCTCTGTCCTTAGGACATTGCTTCTCTACAGCCGACACCTAACTACAATAATCTTAATGGGATATGCAGACAGTATCTGCCACCATGCCCTCTGTGTATTCTTCAAAAGTCCAAAAGCTGACTGCCAGGACTTTCAAGACCACAGGATCCTAGATCTTATAAAACCCAGGTATCAAGCAGTCCAACTCCTATAAACCACAGATTAACTGGAGCATTCACTCATTCAAAAACATAATTGAAGGGAGAAGGAGAACTCATAATTGATGGTACATGGCTATTACATAAGGCTAGGTTTGTATCTCCAGGACCCTGCTCCAGTTCTGAAGTGGCTTACCAATGGCAACAAAGTAAATCCAGGGACTTTATTTAATAGTTCGGGTTTCTTCACAACCCACACCCAACTTATTCCCATCATAAACCCCTCCCCCTACCACTCAGCACACATTGTCTGCTTTATTCAGACTGAACTCTTAGTTCATGCTGTCCCCTTTGTTTAACCTGCTACTTCTCCACCCCCAAAAACAAATATCCATATTGCAAACATATTCCAAGGCCTATTAGTAGTTCTTAGCAGGAGAGAAATTGCCCTTTGGAGAAAAGCAGTTATTTTTCTGTATGTCTCATGTATCCCTGGCCACAACCTCTAAATGCCAATGTGGTGGCCTGGCTTCCAGGGACTGAGACAACAAAAAATTATCTGTCACACTTCAAATGCCCTTAAAATGATGGTTACCTCTAATGGAGATTCACTGGAACACAGACACCTACATGAAATGCCCCGATTCTCAGCCTGGTTAGAAGAAGGTGGAGATGAAGCTAAATCGTCCTGCTACTATTTCTACTAGCAATCTACAGCATGGAGTGGTAAGAGTCAAAAAGCCACTCCATGTGGCAGTCCAGTGCCCAGTCCCCAACTCGGGTTGAGGAGGCAAGCAGCAGAGGTTTCAGCAGGGGCTTCCTAATCCTATCTTCCTTCTGCCTGGATCAAGGCTACGGACTAAATCCTGACTCCCACTGCTCCAGCCTATTTTGTTAGCACCTCTTTCCCTGAATCATTCCCTTTCCACTTAAATTACATGGACTGCCTTTCCTAGACTTATTCCTGATACAGGAGGAGAAAAAAAAATGAACCCATTAATAATCATCCATCCATTCCTCTATTTTTCATCTGCCCCAAACCCATGTCTGTCTATACCTATTTAAGACCTTCTCTCCTGCTTCTGTGGGGAAAAAAAAAAAAATCACTTGACTATAATGAGACAAACGAACCTAGAACTCTCAAAGTGAAATAATTAATAGGTTACTAAGCTAATCCTAATTGCACAAACTAGTTTATAGTCAGCGGAAACTCTAATCCACATATAATGAAGCACCGTATAGCCTAAGGACTGACATTTTCCTGAGAATTCCTAGCTTGGCGTATTTGTTTTCCAGATTTGCACCTCGAAGGCATTGCTTGCTTCATGTTTGACCCATCTCACTCTGCATAGCCCACAACATAGGACTCCAGAAAAGTCTGTTCCCCTCTCTGTTCTCCTTAGCCAAAAGGGGCCTTGTCACACTGTGGATTTTAAACATACCCCAGCAGTATGTCCAGCCTGACATGCTCTTATGGAACTCTGCCACTGCAGTGAGATGTGGACTCTATTTCCCCTTCCCTGGAAACAATGAAGTACAACGCAGAGATCCAGCTTCTACCTGACATCTAGCACTCACTCTTGCACTTTCTTTCCCGTTCTCTCTGCCTCTTTCTCTCTCTCTCCCTCTCCCACCCTTTTAAGGTTTGCTCTTGGAAACCAGCCACCATGCAATGAGAAAGTTACGTTGAACTCTGAGCCACTTGGAGAGACCACACAGAGATGTTCTAACATGGATAACATCTCAGCTGATGTGCGAATGAGCATTCAGATGCCTCTAGCACCCATTTTCAAGTCTTCTAGCCTTATAGAGAGAAGCCATCCTGCTTAGCTCTGTTCAAACTTCTAACCCAGAAAATGCGTGACCGTAATAAATGGTTGTTATATGCTAGGGAGGTTGGGGGTAATTTGTTACACAGCAAGGAGAAACTGGAACAAGTCTATCCCTTTGTTTCTACCTTTCTGTTATCACACAGACCTACCTTCCTTGACTGATGACCATGTTCTTCATGGACACTAGTTTCTCCAGGCTGCCAGGGGCAGGCAGAAAGGCTTTGCGGATTCTGTGACAATAACAACTTTGGAGGCAGCACAGTTAATGGAGAAAACAAAGAGATAAATATAAACAGACCAAACAGCCTTGATCTGCTCTGTGCCTACTCAGAAAATGTGAGGAGGAATGTTATCTCCGTAGGTCTCTGTTTGCTCATCTGTAAGATAGGTATGATAATGACTGATTGTTGAAGGGCTTGTGAAGATGAGAGAAGGCTAAGGGTCACTCCATCTGGTGCCTGCAACATCAGATACTAAACTACATCCACCATTGAACCCCGGGGCTGACCTGGGGGCTTCCAATTGCAAGCTCAATTCTGAAAAGAACACAATTTCTCTCATTCTTACTCAACATGGAGCCCAAGGCCTCATACACAGGAGGTGGTTAGAAAATACTAAGCAGAGGCCAAAAGCTTTATCATCTCAGGGTACAAGGTACTGTGCTTAAGAATGTGGTCCCTGGAATCTCTGGCCTGGGTCCATTTCCCCAACTCCATCAGTGCTCACTGGTGGCCTGAGGCAAGTTACCTAATCTCCTTGTGCATGTTTCCTTACATGTAGGATAGGGACAGCAATAACACCTTCCTCCTAGGAAACACTAGGAATAGGCAGCTAAGACAGTGAATACATGCAATAATAGCTAAGCATCACCAAGTGTGTCAACCTGGGAGCAATCTTAAGGATATAGGTTTAGGTCCTATTTTGCAAATGAGGAAACGTAGAGAGATTAGAAAACTGGCCCATAGTCAGATGTCTCTTAAGGAAGGGGAAGAGGCAGAACCAAAATGCAACTCCACGGCCTTCTCCCCAAATCTGGAACTCTCTGCACTTCAGCATTCTTCTTCCGCATATGCACATCTAATGGAAAAATGTATTTAACTGGAAGGGGGAAAAAAAGCAGCCCAGACATAACGGGGTTGTACCTTGGGAGATTTCTGGGCATCACAGGATGATAAGGCCAATGTCATAAGCCCTGCCTTTCAGCACAGTCAGCTCCTGTGGGTAAAATTAGCTCAGCTCTGCTCCAGTGCTGCCTGAAGCCCCAAGGCAAAACTCATCCTGGGCAAAGCACGACCTCACTTGACCCTCATTCTCAGGAAGGGTCCCCCATGCACCTCATTAGGACCTGAGATGACTCATTGTGCTTCTTCCTTCTCGGGCTACTGAGGTCACTTCTCTGTTATCCACAAAGGCTGCTCCAGCTCCGAAGGAGAGGGAAAGAAGCAAACACAACCATTCTGCATTCCTCTCCTCCAAGGTGGCTCAGGCAGGGACTGGGGTGCCTGCCTGCTGTGCCAGCTGTATGCTGGGGGAACGAGGCTTTCCTGAGTTATATAACCCAGCTTAGGGACAAACGACAGACACTAGCCCAAAGGGACATGTGACATCACCCTCATTTTACTCTGGTGATGATGGCATTGAGCAGAGGGGCAGGCCTACTTGATATCCTCATGTCCCGTAGAACCCAGCACACTGAGGATGGCCACTAAAGACTCCTCTGTTCCCTCCCACCTCAATACCACCAGTCTAAAGGCCAGGCTCAAGGGCCACCTCTCCAGGACCCTCCCTGTTCCCACCCCACCAGGCTGGAATTTCCATCACAGCTCCCACAATGCTTTCTCTTTACTCTCTATTGTTTCACATTTATTTGTTCAACAAATAACTCCCAAATGCCTATTTTGCGCTTGAGGACATAGAAATAAAAAGAATAATTCCTGCCCTCTAGGAAAGGCAGCCAAGTTCAACAAACAGCCTAACATGGAAGAAGTGGAGGTAACAGGGGTTAGAGGGGGTATGAGAACAAAGTCTTGAAAGGTACATGGGACCCTGACTGGGAGGGCAAGGGGCGGTGCTCCAGATGAGGAAAAAGTATTAAGTCGTGGAGGCTATGGAGAATCCAGATACATTCCAGGGGCACATGGATTAGCGAGATGAGAATGGGACAATGCAGAGGCCAGATCACCCCCTGCCTCGTCCCATCTCTGTCTTTTAGTTCATGCAAAAGATTTTGAATTTTACCCTTAACAAAGAAATCACTGAAGGGTTTCAAAGATATGCACGTGACAAACAGATTTGCATATTTGGAATCTCAGTTTGGAAGAATAGAGAATGCAAAAGATAGGGAAAGATAGGGGGGAAAGGTGGCTGAGAATTGTGGGGACCTTTCAGGAAAGAGATGCAGAGGGCCTGAACTGAGGAGGGGGGGTAATGGTCAAGGAAGGATGAGCAAGAGCCATTGCCATGGTTGTCTCAGGAGTTTCTGAGAGATGCAAAGGTGAGGGAAAAAGACTCCATTTTCAGGCTTTGGTGACTAGGCATGTGACAATACCCAAAGGCATGCTGATCTCAGGTAAGCAGGAGTATCCAAAATGCAGTTACACAAATATGAGTCAGGAGCTCCAAACCAGGTAGTCAGAAACCATGAGAAGAGCTCAAACACATAAAGATGACTGAAGATACAGCTCTGCCTTCCTTCATCCACGATGAGCAAGAGCCAGCAAGAGATCTCGAGGAGAGGCCAGAAAGGAAAGGGACAAATGAAGGATGCCCAAGAAGCCAGGGTGGTGAACAGGGATAGTATCACACAGGCTGAAAGGGGCAGGGCTAGGGAGAAAAGCTGTGGCCTCATAGACCTGCTGAGAGCAGGTTCCCTCCCACTGAAAGGGGTTAAGAAGTCAAAAGAGCCAGAGTGGTGGTGCACACCTATGATCCCAGTGGCACCAGAGGCTGAGGCAGCAGGATCGTGAGTTCAAAGACAACCTCAGCAACTTATCAAGGCACTAAGCAATGCAACAAGACCCTGTTTCTAAATAAAATTAAAAGGGTTGGGGATGTGGCTCAGCAGTTAAGCACTCCTGGGTTCAAACCCCACTGCCAAAAAAAAAAAAAAATTAAAAAAGAAAATGAGGCCCCAAGATCTAAAGCAAAGCATAGGAGCAAAGAGGGATGACGCCTCATCAGAGCAGGGCAAATCCACATGGCTCTTACTTCCTCTACCACTCAGAGAACTTCTCCACCAGTCTGTCCACGAGAGGGACAATGTAAGCCATGCCCATAACTGTTAATTTCCTAGAAGTCATATTTTTAAAAAAAAGAAAGGGAAGAAATTATTTTTAATATCATGTTTTATTTTAACCCAATATATCCAAAATATCATGTTAATAAGTTATTAACATAAGAAAATTAATGATCTTTTTTGCACTATGCCTTTTTGAAAGGTTGTGAGAATTTTACACTGAAAGTACACATCAACTTGAACTAGTCACAGTTTAAACTCAATTGTCCCATATTGTTCTGATTTAACATTGATGACTCAGGGCTCATCATGGTACATGGCATGCTATATATATTTTTAATGTGATAAAATGATTGATGAAATTGTGCAATAAAGAATGAGTGCAAGACTGGATGGATACACTGTCACTTCATCAAGAAACTTGAATTCTCTGTAGCTTCTTTCCTTCTACCAACTATATTTTAAGCTTCTAATGTTGAGTTATAAGCAAAATATTAATGTAGCTCAATATTAATAGTATAACTTCCATTCTTCCCCTTCAAAAATCACAAAATGTCAATTTCTAAATTTTTTTAGGCAAAATAATTCTGTCAAACACTAATCAGAAGAACTACCACTCAAATAGATCTCAAACAGGATGTTTTACTTCTGAGTCTCAGTTCTCCATCCATAAAATGGTATACAACTCCAACTCTGCATGTCTCATAGGCTCACTGCAAAACTCAAATAGTGAAAACACAAAAGCACTTTGCAGAAATAAGGACCCAGACATATTCCCTTACAATACATATACACCGTACAGCTTATATTATAAACTTTAATCAGGTCTGCTGAGCTAAGTTTCGAACCCATTGATCAGAATCCAAATCTTTTCCTGTTCCCTTGTTTGTGACTCCAGCTGTTTTTAAAACTACCCACTGACCAATCCAGCCAGTTAAAATTATGAATGCAAAGGTTGTGGAGTATAATGCCAGGAAAACCTTAAAAATAAACTCAGCTGCAAGTGTCATTTAACCTAAGTTCTATTCTACTAGCAAAAGAAAGGTTATTGTTCCACTTGGTATTCCTCAGCCACATATTTTCCATAGTTGGTGAGGCTTGTGGCAGAGTAGTCATTCACATTCAGTCTCTACCAGGCTGCTCATATGCTCATGTCGCCCTCTGTACCTGCTTACATAGGAGAGAGGTCAGAGCTCTAACCTGCCAGGTCTATAAGAAAAACTGAATTCACTGACATATGTCATGTAAGGGCAGCGGCAGACAGGGCCAGTTTACAAAAATTTGTTGTTTAACAAACATTACATTTTCTATACAGGCAATTTTTTTTTTAAATGTTCACCCCTCTAGCAATTAGATGGACACAATATCTTTATTTTACATTTATGTGGTGCCGAGGATCGAACCCAGTGCCTTGTGCATGCTAGGTGAGCACTCTACCACTGAGCCACAACCCCAGCCCCTACACAGGCAATTTTCTACACACTTTACAAATAGTAATTCATTTCCCCTTCCCAACAACCCTGTGAAGCAGCTACCATTATCACCGTTTCCATTTTATAGATGAGGAACCCAAGGCACAGGTAGACACAACTGTGACATCCCTCCCCAGCTGCCAAGCTGTGCAGTTGGCCTGGGGCTCTGCTAAGAAGCCACAACAGAACAGCAGATTGAATGGAGTACAGGTGCTGGCACGGACCTGAGGCATGGCAGGCCTGAGGTTGGGTGGGCTTGCCCAAGGTGTAGCTCCAGAACTCCCAGTGAGCATGCTCAATTCACCAACTTCAAACTCTGGCTTCCCCAGAAGTGGGGAGGAAATGGAAGTAAACCAAACTTGAAAGGGATAGGCGCTAACCAATTACATTATTATTATTTTTCCAAACTCTAATTAACATAAGTTTGGACCAACAGCATTAGTACTTTTCCAAACCCTAATGAGCATAAGTTTGGACCAATAGCTTTGACCCAAGTGCTATATAAATTCCCTAGACTAGCACAATCTATTAGTTTTCCTCTTGCCCTGGGGGAGTTCTTTCTCAATGCACTTGAATAAATCCTACTCTTATACTTGATCATCCTGGTCTCTGGATTTCATTCTTTGAATTCACAAGAATCCAGAAAGAACGCCAGGTACGGTGGTGCCACACCTGTAATCCCTGCAGCATGGGAGGCTGAGGGAGGAGGATCGTGAGTTCAAAGCCAGCCTCAGCAACTTAGCAAGGGCCTAAGTACCTCAGAAAGACCCTGCCCCTAAATAAAATATAAAAAGGGGCTGGGAATGTGGCTCAGTGGTTAAGTGCCCTTGGGTTCAATCCCCAGTACCAAAAAAACAGCCAGAAAGAAGAAATCAATGGTGAGCTGCTGAGGTCTGCAGCAACCCTGGAGGGCACAGACCATCATTAAGAGCTGCAACACTTCTTGGCTGCAGAGACTGGCAGCTTATGCAGACCCCACTGCCAGCAGAAGCCCTGGATCATCTCAAAACTCTGGTTTCAGCTAGATAGTGCATCACCAGGAACTGACTCCAGGATTCATTCTCAAGATCTGTGTTCATCGCCATGCTCTGCTGCCTCTCAGCTGGTATTGTTTTCCTGGGTTTTATTTGTGGGAAGGCAGGATGAGCAGAACACCAAAGTATTAAAGTACAGTAAGAAATATGAAGGGCACACAGACCAACAACTATCCCCAGCACAATCAGCACATTCTTTCCCTAAAATAGTCACAGGATAGGCCAAATCTTAACCAGGAACCGTGTTACTGATTTACTCCAAGAAAACCCTGTCACAAGACTGGCAAGATGCAGATCCATGTGATCAGCAGATTGTCTCCGCCATCACTATGAGGCTATATCAAGAGAGTGAAAGTCAAGTCTCAGGGACAGAGAGGAGACTGAAACATCCATCTTCCCAAGAACCGTCTTGCATGAAGTGTTGGAAAGCCCTGGAACCAAGCGAGGTCCCCTCTTCCCTAAGCACTGGCAATGCTTGGAACATAAACTTCTGATCCCACTTTGCAGAAATGGCTACTGACACCTCCAGTGTGTGTTACCAGTTGGATTGCTATGCAGGAAAAAGACCTTGTTTCTCACAGATACCTTGTAAATGGATAGGATGAAAAGGTGAAGTGGTTTTAGATGTGGAACATTCAATCTTTAGGGTCTGACATCTGAGCTCAAATCCTATTCCTGCCACTTGTGTGACTTTGTGATCACTTGTGTCACTTAAACACGCACAGTTCTGCTTTTCTAATCCATAAAACGAATGAAGAATAAAAATTCCTACTTCATGCAGTTGCTGGAAGATTAGAGAAAAATTTTACAAATTGCCAAACACTGGTGCATGGTAACCATTATTTAAAATAAAAATAAAAATGGCCTCACCCTCCTCCTTGGATCTTTTCCCTACCCTGAGGGAAGGTATAAATGGATGCACCGCTCTTCCTCCTTTTCCCCTTCTCAGTTAGGGGTTACCACTGTGCTTACAATCACTTAAGGACAAAATCCTAAAAGCCCCAACCTCTCAGCCATATGTCCTGTGCTATTTCATACATCGATGCTCTTGCCTGCAACTCCCCTGCTTCCTAGAAGTTTTTTTTTTTGCCACCAACCTCTTATTCATATTACAAAACCTAACTCCAACATCACCAACCCCATGAAACCTTTTCAAATGTGTCCTTTTGTGCTTTATGTGCACAATAATTATCGCAACGATGACATTATAAGACAGTTGAATAACCACAGGCAAGAATGACACTCGCCAGAACACAAAGATATGGCAACGCTGGTCAGCAAGACCTGTCCGTTTTTCCTTGCCCATTGTAAATGTTTGTTTTGGGACACCCAAGTGTCCTAAAAACCATCCCAACTTTCTCAGCCCTTCCCTTAGGACCCCTTGAGCCTTCCCACAATCCAGGAATGAAAAGGTTCTCCCTGGCAGAGCTGGTGCCCTTTCTGTCCAGGATGTTATAAACATTTAAATATCATCTCTGCCTAGAGAGACAACTCATCTATTAAACTAAATGTTAATTACTGGGCAGGATGCTCCTTGAGATCCAGAAGCATGTGACTCTCCAGTTCCAGACCACTTAGCACACAGAAGGTCCTAGAAAATGCTAAATGGATTGGGTGCCTCCTCTGCCTAATCCTCCACAATCACAGCCTGACACACCATGGGCCTGCAAAAGCGTTTACTCACCACTCACCTGGCTGCCCCTTTGTGTAAAACCGCATCAGACCCAGTTTGATTCCCATGTCTCCCAGTCACTCTGCTGATCTCCCCGACTCCTGGCTGCTGCCCTCAACCCTGAAGACACAACCTAATGGCTAGCTGTCTGCTCCACAATTCCAAAGATCCTCTTATGCACACAATCAAAGCCAAGCTCTCTCTAGACTGGCATCAGGGGTCTTCATTCTTGACCTCATTCAAAGAATAAGGAAATAACCAAAGCAAACAACTGTTTGCTCAAAGCACAAGAGAGCAGATATATATATAAAAAGTTCTTCTTCAAAAGTTAATCAAAGCTGAAGAAAACAGTATCTTTATAACTGACTGGGGTTTAAAAATGGTTGAACATCAAATTGATCTGCTTCATCTTCCTTCATCAGCTAGTGAAATGGGAAGAACAGGGATTACTTTCTTCCATGTTAATAATGACAGGGAGGTGACTTGCTCAAGCCACTGCTTAGTTCATATTAAGGCCCTAGCTAAATTCTAACCCCAAGAATTCAATCTGGAGCTGTTTAGTTTCAGCTCAATTCAATGCACATTCTTACGGACAAGGTTGTAAAGAAAGTGTGCAACACTGTCACTCTCTACCTCCAAAGCTATTGTGTTCTCTTGCTTAACATGATTCACTTTGAAATATGTATATGTTAACTTGTTTCTTGTTTATCTTGCCTCCTAGACTTGAAAAAGCATGAGGTCACAGACCTTGCCTGTCTCCTTCCTCACTATTCCCAGCACCTAGAAAAGAGCATGGTACCACTGACCCAAGCCAACACTAACCCCCTCCACTCTCAGTTCCCAGCAGCCTAACCACAGACAAGTAATTAAACCTCTCTAAGCTTCAATCTCCCATCCTTAAAACACAAAGGATGATACGCACCTCCTAATGCATTCTGGAGCAGTAAAAGTATAAACCAGTGATCTACACAATGAGCCCTCATCACACACCTCGTTTTCCCTCTCTCCACCAGTCCCCAACTGGGTTTCCTTTATCTCCTACCACCCCAGATAGCTCCTTCTCCTACCAATCATCTCTCCTTGTCTGCAGCTCCTAAGGCCACAAAAATATGCCCTTCTTCACCTCTGAGTATCAGTCTCCCCCACACACACATTTCAGAGGCAGATGTCTACAAAGAGCAGAGCTCACAGCTGGAGCCAACCACATTCTCATGTCTGCCAAGCTCTGACCTACTTCCCAGCAGACTGAAGCAGGTGATGCTGGTACTGATTCAGCAGGTCCTTTTTATTATTATTTTTTTATTCCCAAGTCATCTTGGACATAGGACATAACACCTAATCTTGGAGTTGTGAAACTCAGAGCAAAAGTGTCCACAAAGCCCAGCCCATCAGATGTAACCCTTTGATTTTACAGATATGGAATCTGTGTTCCAGATAATGGAAACATCTTAGGCCAAAATTAACTCCCAAACTCCCCAAACATCAGAAACAACAGCATGGCCCCAATTATACCCTTCCAACCACTCTCCCTCATCTCAGAAATTGTTCCTTATGTTTCAGAATCTAAACTCTTCCTGACCCCATTTCAGGCAAACATTTTCTCTCCATCATTAAATGTACCACACATCTCTCATATGATGAAAATTTTCTCTAATTTCCATCCTCATGAGGTTCAGTTTACACACAGTGAAATAAAATTGCAAACACTCTGACTTATAAGAAACCATATAAGCAGAGAATAATGGACAAGCAGGGAGGTATGGATTCTAGACTTAATTCTGCTATTAACTGATTCTATGACCTTGAGTGAGCCCTTCTCCCATTCAGGACCCCTACTTCTCAGGTTAAAATTGGACTATTAGACCACATCACCTCAGAGCTTTATATTCTGGATCTGTGCATCTCATCATCACTTCAATGCAATATTATAACACATTATCCAAAATAAAAATTAGACAGTGAATGAATAAGCTCAGGATATTTCCATAGTGCAACTGGGTAGGTGTGTGCAACTGGTGGAGAGAGGGAAAACCAAGTGTGTGTTGAGGGCTCATACACACAAACACACACCTTAGTGTGACCAGTGTTCATCAATGAATGGTTAACCTTTTCAAAGACAAGGATCCCATTTTCCCATAATTATGTCATGTAGATCTCATAAGTATTAAGAGTTGCTAAACTGGTAAAGTTTCATAATGCAATGCTGTAGGGTGTCAATAAACCACTACAACAGCCTCTTCAATGTATCAAAACTTATGCTTCCCATGACTATAGATTTCTTCAGAGCAGTCCATTTATTCTAATAGCCTGCCATTCCTTAAATCCACTCCTGATATATCCTGTGTAGGAGCAGTTGTAGATCTTATGGAATATTGCAAATGGGAATACCTTTCTGCTTTTTAAAGATGAATTTGATTTTTCCAAAAGTCATTGAAAACAATTCCAGTGAATAAAGATGATGATTCAGGTGGAGGCAATCAAGCTGAATAATTCTCAGCCAAAAAAAAAATCATTACATAAAGTTTGTGGTGATAAGAGCATCGTGGGCCTAAGTCAGAGTCTCAGCTGAACCCTCCTTTAAAGCAGAGGTGGATTTCTAGGCAGACCCAGGTTTGCAATAAGTCACAATGTCTCTGCTGCCAAGAAAACTCATTGTGCTGATTCAGAGGTGGGACTCTCCTCCCCACTCCTGCTATTCCTTTCAAAAAGAAAAAAATATTTTTTTCCTTTTATGGTCCTAGAGATGGAACCCAGAGCCTTGCTCATGCTGGGCAAGTGCTCTATCACTAAGGTACCCCCTGAGTCTCTGAGAAAATGTTTTTAAATGAGAAATGCCAGATGATTCTTACTAAAACGCAACACAAGTGTATTCAGTGAAATACATCTCAAAGATGATGACACAGGCATCCAAGTTTTGTTCCCCTACAAAGTACTCACATGAAATACTGTAATGACAAAGGCTTTAGGCATGAAGACATTCAAAGCAATGTTATTTATAAGAGGAGACAATTCACAACAACCCTTACCAACAATATATAAATGGCTAAACTTTTAAATATAGTACATAAACTCCGTGGAATAGGAAGAGTGGCCGTTAAATACATGGGAATTATAAAATAATCTAGAGATCGGCTAACTTCACTTAGCATTATCTTCTCCAGCTCATCCATTTACCTGCAAATGCCATGAATTTATTCTCTTTTATTGCTGAGTAATACTCCATTGTGTAACGCCCCCCCCCAAAAAAAATGTCAAATGTTTTCTCTGATATAAGGTGACCGACTCATAATTGGGTAGGGAGAGGGAGCATGGGAGGAACTGATGAACTCTAGATAGGGCAGAGGGGTGGGAGGGCAAGGGAGGGGGCAGGGGATTAGCAATGATGGAGGAATGTGATGGACATTTTCCAAAGTACATATATGAAGACATGAATTGATGTGAACATACTTTATATACAGATATGAAAAATTGTTCTATATGTGTAATAAGAACTGTGATGCATCCCACTCTCAGGTATTTAAAAAATAAAACCAATTAGAAAAAATTTTTTAATAATCTAGAAATGTTCATGAATATTCAGTGGAAGGAAAAAAGCAAACAAAATAGCCTCTGAGGACAAGTGTAAAAGGAAATTGGTGGATAATATTTTAATAATATATTATTGTCTTTCTTGGAATAATAATAATGGAGCTCCAGAAGTTCTCTTCCATAACAGCCTGAAAATAGGGACACAGAGGGTTAAATAAAAGAAAATAATCCAAAACTCCATGGGGGAAAGCCTGCACAAGAAATCATGGCCCAAGTACAAAAAAAAAAAAATACTAGTCCAAAACAATAGAAAAGGTGGATGGCACTTGAAGAAACACAATCAACTCCAAGCAGACAAGAAAATAAAAGACAGAGAGGAATATGATAGAAAAGGCTTTATCTTCTTCTCCCAAAAAAAGAAATAGAACCTAAAACTCCCCTACCAAAAATGAAAATAAATAGCAGTCAACAAGAAGCTCATCGAAGAAATAAAACAAATGAAAACCTGCAATCATCCTGAAGCTCTAAAGGAAAATTAGATCTCGAAGGGAAGGGAAAGTTTTGTCCCCTCTGAGTGGCTTAAAGGTGGTGACCTCAGAACCTTAGAAAAGGAAATGAAACCACAGCACATGACTTAGCCCTGCTCTGGGCCTTTTATTGAGCAATATTTACCTAGAAATCATAGTGTAAATGTTATTGATTGTTTCCAACTTTTGCAATCAAACCACAGAGATGATTGAGCTAGAATTATAAAACTATCTACATATACATAAATGCATGTGTCCATTTAAGTCCTGGAGATGCGAAAGGGAACCTAAAACATTGCTGACAAGTTGAAGGGTAAGGTGGAGGGGGGAAAAAAGTGGAAGCAAACACAAAACAGGGAGGGGAGGATGAAGATACTGTCAAAAGCTGATATGGCATGAAACTGAAATCTATGCAAATAATAAACTTAAAAAGGAAACAGACAAAGAGCATAAATATAGTGATTTAACACTCAAAGACAAATGGAATACAAACAAACTACTCCTTGCTTATCATAAAACTAAGTCAACACACACATCTAAAACTAATAACTCAAGAAGTAAAGATAGGAGCATATTTAGAGATGTGACAGTAACCACCAGAACAACAACAACAAAAAAAAAATGGTACAAGGGATTGATTGTTGAGAATGGGAGCACAATGGGAAGAGAGGGAACAAGAAATCCTTATTTTATTATAAACACTTTATCATATTATTTTATTTTCTACTATGAGCAGTATCGTAGCATAGTCTAAAATTTTAAAAGGAGTAATTATTTCAAGCTATAGGAATAACTACAAATAGCATGACCCAGAAAAGTCAAATGTGAAGGGGTTTTCTTGGGAAAACCATTACAAAATGTCACTCTCTTGGAGATAACCAAATGACATCAAAGTCCCCTTTTAAGTCACTTGGCCCTGGTTTAAGAACTTCCCCCTTCCCCTCTTCCCAAGCTCTTTAACTCTCTCCATACATCCTCCTATAAAATTTTGAACACACTGCCCTTCAACTCTATTTGCTGGCTGCAAAACAACCAGCAGTGCCTAATAAAAACTTGAAAATGCAAAGAATCCCAGAGGAAAGCCCAAAATCAACAGACAACATAGTTGGCACAGGGCTGTGGCCCAGAAGCACCAAGGCCTAAGGGTTAGAGCTATATTTAGCAGACAACAAGGACTCCAGTTCCCGGGAAAGGAGGTAATTACAGGAGGCAGATTCAGGCCTGAGGTAGTGAAGTCTCCATGATCTGTGGCTCCAATAATCCCAACCTGCACCTGAATGAGGAGACAAGCAGCCACAGCCTGGCATCTATTCCTAAGCCACCCTTTCTTCTCCTCTCAGGTTTCTAAAGCCAGGTAAACGCCAGTTACCAGCCTGATCCCTTTTTTTTTTTTTTTCAGTCACTTAAGATCCATATACAGGACACCCACAATGTACCAGGCACTGTGCTCAGTGTTATTGCAAGGGTAGAGGTAACCTAAACCTGACCTCAGGAAGCCCACGGTGGAGATGGGTGTAAACTAACACATAGCACAATATAAAACGTGATGTGCATCATAGGCAGGGGCAGGGAATTGCTGCCTGCTGGAGTACCTGGGATGTGAAGGAAGGTGGCTTTCTAAAAGGTAGAAATTACATGAGCAAAGCCACGAGTCAGCCAACAGAAGAGAAGAGTATCCACTGTAGATGAAATAGAGACAGGCAGAGAAAACCCAGATTACAACTCTCTCCCACTGGGTGCCTTCCAAGCCAAAGTATGTATTTTTTTTTTTTTTTTTTTGTACTGGGGATTGAACTCAGGGGGTGCTTCACCACTGAGCTCTATTCCCAGCCTTTTACTTTGAGGCAGAATCTAAGTTGTGGAGGCTGACCTTGAATTTGTGATCCTCCTGGCTCAGCCTCTGGAGTCCCTGGGACTTCAGGCATGCACCACCATGCCCAGCCCCTGAAATGGATTGTCCCATCCTATAACCCTTGTTCTACAGGGTAAGAATATTTCCCCTCCATTTTACAGATGAAAAATCTACAACTAAGGGAGAAGAAACTTGACTTCCTGAAGGTCAAGAACTATAAAAGAACAGAGCACAAGTGTAAAACCAGGCCCCTTTGGCTCTAAAACGGAAGTCATTTTACTCCTTTGCCGCCAGAAGGAGTGGGAAAGGCAGGCGTCTTTGCAAACAGAGCTAAAATGATGAGTCAAAGGCCATATGTGAGCATTTCTCAAAGCTGAGAGCAGCACACTCAAGGACTTCATTTTTAGGGATTTCCATAATTTCCCACTACAGGTATAGCTATGTTTCATAGCTCTCTCTCATAACCCCCAACACCCTAGTTGTCACCATGTTAACATCTGAAGCCTTTTAAGACCCCAGTGCTGACACTGTGTTCCCCTTTATCTAGGTGGATCTACATTCAAGTTAGCCCTGTCCAGCCTCTCCTTCAGGCTAACTCCTCCTCATCCTTGGAGGTCAACTCTCCTTCAACACAGTGACGACACTGCAAATGCTTATTGAATTAGAAAAGGCACTGCTGCTCCTACTCTTACCATCAGGAAAAAAAAAAAAAAGAAAGAAAAGTGGTATAACAGACCCACTATTAACTTGAAGAAGCCAAGAGACTCACTCTTCAACTCCTTATCATTTAAGGGTCTGCACCTGGAGGCCCATTCAGTGTATGGTCTGATGACACCCTCCAACAATTTAAAGAAGTGCCACACAGCCTTCAAAGCCCAGTTCAAATCTAATATTAAAAAGGTCTCATAGAACAGAGACCTCGTACAAGCTTCCGAGGCACATATGGTTCCCCTTTCCCTGATACTCTCTGGCACTGGATAGTTTATTCTCTTTCATCAGGAGCATGTCCCCTACTGGACTTTCCCTGTGGGAAAGTTCTCATGTTTGGGACACCTTACAGAAAACAGCACAGTGCATGGCAGGCACTAAAGAAGCCATAACAGCTCAGCTCTGGGAGAAGGGGATGGGGAAGTCATAAAAAAAATCAAATATTTCATTGCCTTATGAATGCCCTTCTATACATTTTTACCTAACATACATTTTATTGCTCCATTCCTGGATCATCCAATTAGATTCACAACATCCTGGAATCCCTGATATATTAGAATCCCAGAGAAACTATAATGGCCAATCACATGTGCCACCTGAGTTTCCCATCAAGAGGTGCCACAATCCTGCCAATGGTTGGCATTGGCGATCAATCTTTCACCACTTGGTGCAGTTACTCCATATTTTGGCATCTCTCACCACATGTCCTTATGTATTGGGTTTGATTTGTCTCCATGGGCTTTTTGGTTAAATACCTAGAGGTAGCGGGTGAAGCAGGTGAGAGGGATAAGCACAAAACCAGCCAGAGAAGCATGGTCTCCTGACTATTGGAATCGAGCAAAACTGAGTTCACATCCCGGCTCACCAATTGGAGAAGTCACTAACCCTCCCCAACTTCCTGCCTCATGGCCACACAGCCTTGGATATTTAGAGAAATGTCCCTCAGCGTTTCAGGATAAAGGGAAATCACGAAGGCAGAATGTCTGGCACAGTAAGCACTCAAGAAATGGCAGACATCATGTTAATGAGTTCAATTCCCGTTTCCCATCCCAGTCTGCCACGTAACTAGAGTGCTAATCACGTCCTTGGCCTCTCTGTAAGCCCATCCATAGGTTGTCTTTGAAAAGCCTCAGTCAACATCTCATTCTCTTGCCACTGACTGGGCACAGCTGGAAGCAAGAAGGTTCCCAGTTATAATCCTAACACTGAGGAGACAGTAAGAAAGTAATAGGGAGAACACAGCTTTTTCCACTATCTCTAAGGGTGCTGTCTACCACTCTGGAAAGGTGAAGGAAGACACCAAATGCCATGACACCTTGGATTTGGTGTCTGTCCTCTAAAACCCTAGCTACCAGGTCACTGGAAGCATTTTGATATGTCAGGCTCAAAGTACCAAGGACAAGGATGCCACATCATCACAGTTCTACTTCTAATCTGACCATGCAGGCTGAGAGCAGCTCAGGTGTGAACTGTATACTCAGGCAGATGGCATACGACCTAGTCCTGACTTTGCTATTTAAATCAATGTGATCTTGGGTGGCTCACTGACCTCTTTGGTCCTCATTTTTTTTAAAAAAGATCTGTACAACAGGATATCAGCCTAGACTGTTGGTTCTTTAACCAGTCATGGCCCAATAGAAACACTGAGGGATATTTTTCTAAATTCATGACAAACCCTATTTCTCAGAGATTCCAACTCAAAACAAGGGTTGGGACTGAAACAGTATATATAGTTTTAGTCAGCTTTTTCACTGCTGTGACTAAAAGATCTGACCAGAACAATTTTAGGAGGAAAAGTTTATTTGAGGGCTCACAGTTTCAGGGGTCTCAGTCCATAAAAGGCTGGCTCCATTCCTCAGGTCAGGCATAACATCATGGTGGAAAAGTATACGGAGACCACTCACTTGGTGATCAGAAAGCAAAGAGAGCGCTCTCCACGTACCAGATACAAATATATACCCCAAAGCCACGCCCCCAGCTCCCACCTCCTCCAGCCACACCCTACCACTTAAGTTACCACTCAGCTAATCCTTATCAGGAAATTAAATCGCCGATTGGGTTAAGATTCTCACAACCCAATCATTTCTCCTCTGAACCTTCTTGCACTGTCTCACACGTGAGCTTTTGGGGGACACTTCACATCTAAACCATAACATATATATACTTTTTTTAAATTTCTCTAATTCTGGTGGTTAACAATTGCTGGCCTTATACATTCCTATGTCCCTTTCAGTCAATATTATCATGCCTCATATGGGAGAACATGTGCCAAGAGCTTGGCACAGGGCCTAACACACAGCAGGTGCTAATTAAATGTTTGCTCGTTCCACCATCACATCCACCCCCAGACAAAAGCAATGGTAGCCAAACAGGTTCCACTAGGCAAGATGGCAGCTGGTACCACACGTGAAACATATTGTGCCGGCTTCTCAGATCGATTCCTAAACGAATACCCAGTCCATTCACAGGAAGCTCCCAGCAATGGAAAGACAGAGTCGTGATACCCATAAATAAGTGTATGCGCAATAGAGAGATGAACTGTAGAGTACTGCTTCCCCAAAATATAATGTGCAGGAAAACCACCTGAAGAATGTGTTGAGATGCAGATTTTAAGCCAGGCACAGTGGCGCACACCTGTACTCCCAGCAGCTCAGGAGACTGAGGCAGAAGGATTATGAGTTCAAAGGCAGCTAGCCTCAGCAAAAGCAAGGTGCTAAGCAACTCGGTGAGACCCTGTCTCTAAATAAAATACAAAAAAGGGCTGGGGATGGGGCTCAGTGGTCAAGTACCCCTGAGTGCAATCCCCAGTACCAAAAAAGAAAAAGAAACCAAGATGCGGATTTTGGTGTGGGGCTATAATTCTGCATTTTTTATAAGTCCCAGGTGATACTGATGTTGCTGGTCCAAGAGACAAACCTAAAGCGCCTAAATTCTGAATACTGTAGGCATTTTGTAGGAGTCAACTTGGAGCCTGAGAACAAAAGCTGAGAACCTACTAAGCATCACTCAGGGAAATGTATTGGGCTAGAAAGAGATGAGGGAGGAGGAGGAGGAGCAAAAAAAAAAAAGAAAGAAAAGAAAAAAGAAAAAGAAAGAAAGAAAGAAAAAGAAAGAAAGAACGAAAGAAAGAAAGAAAAAGAAAAAAGATATCTCAGCAAATATTCACAATAAAACATGTTTAGAGTCAATATCTTAGCCAAGGTGCCATGGCCGTCCCAGGAAGCTATTAATTATAATTCAGTAGCCTAAAAGAGAAAACCATGAGGAACTGTAGATAAATTACAGAGAACAATTACAAAATAGTATGTGCAAGAGGCTAGAACCAGGTCAGCAAAACTCTATTTGTACAATCTACTAGCCAAAAGGAATCTTTTTATTTTAAGGCAGAAGAAGAAAGAGAAGGAAGAATAAGAAGAAACAGAGACCTTGAAACCTTATATGCCTAAAATATTTACTAATTGGTCCTTTACAGAAGATGTTTGCCAACCCCTGGGGTGGAAAGACAGAGATACACAGACAATTAACACTAAATTTCACATTGGTTATTGCAAGTGGCTACAGGTGGTTTTTATTTTCTTCCTTGTGTATTTCCAGATGTTCCCAACTTTCTCCAATGACCACAAGTTACTCTTGAAATTAAAAGTAAAAATAGTTCTTGACCTTTATGCAAGCAATTTAAGTCCTCATACTCTATATTAGAAAATAATGAGTCACTGAAAAAGAAATGTATAAAATGGGTGTTCAACACAGTGCTCTTTAAAGTGGTGAAAAATAGAATCATGGTGTATTCTTAAGAAGGAATAATATATTAATCATCAAAACTTACATGTAGGAAGACTTCTTAGTACCATGACAAGATATAAAACTATACTAACAGTAAGACTTCAAGACAGCACAATGTAAATGCATAAAAAATAAAGAGGAACTACTCACTAGAGTATTAAAAACATAACAGTGCTCGTCTCTAAAAAGTGAACTTATGAGTGACTCTCATTTTTTTCTTTATATGGCTCTGTATTTTTGAAATTTTCTATTATAAGCATGTGCTTACTCTTATTACTGAAAACACCACACATCATAAAACTAGGGTTTGTTTTTGGCCTGCAGTTCTTTCTGAGGAAGTCAGAGGAGACTCAAGTCAGGGAAGACGTCTATGTTGTATTTTGACAAGCACGAAGAGGAAGGGCCCTGGGACCAGCAAAGGAGTATGTGCTAAGACAAAGTCAGGCAGGACAGCGGGACCAGCAACTCACTCTGGGGAGCTGAAGCAGAGATGTGACTGGCAGGGGAAGAGGAGAAAATCCTGAAAACCAAGGCAAGGTCAAGGTCAGACAATGGTGGGGTGTACACCATGAAGCACCTGATCCACAGCCCGCAGGAGATGGAGTGAGAAGGCAGGAGACCAGCTGAGAAGCGAAGAAGATGTAGATGGGAGCACAGGCACAGAACCCTTGTGGGGCAGAGCCAGAAAATAACTGGCAATTAAGAGTCTTCCACTCATGTCCATTCATAAAATGGTTCTCTGTTATTTTTTTCTGACAAGGCTGTATGTATATTTTGTGTCTGGAAATAAAATTAGTTGATAAATCAAACCAATATATTCTTATCGTCCGAGGATCACTAACAAACCAATCTGACTTCCTCCTAAAAGCAGACTCAACCAACCCTCTGGGTTACTTCACAAGTAACTTCAGATTGTGAAGCCCAGATGTCACGCAAAGATGACACCAAAGATGCCATTGTCACTCATGGACCCCAGGCAGGATGACCCTGAGTTGAAGAGGAGGAGGAGGAAGAAGAAAGTGTCACCCAAGGGAGCAGAGGCAAGATGCTGAAAACTAGTGTGGTCTCACTAGCTATGAGTTAAGAAGGGACCACGCTGTCACTTCTCACAGCCAGCGGTCACAATCTTGGAGGAGACAAGAGGCAACAGAGAGACTGTACTAAAGTCCACTCGTGGCTGGATTCCTAGCAGGACAAGAAAAGGGGTTCCAGTAAACTATAAGGAATGCTGTTGGCAGGAGACATTCAGATCTCTCAAGAGGGCTTTAAATGGAAATATGAGAGCAAGAGAAGAAACTCTAAGTGCAGAAAATGTACTGGCCAAAAAAGTGTGTCCCAGATACAGACACCCTGAAGGGGAGGGGCTCCAGAATCACAGGAAACCAAGGGAGAGAAGGTCTGGCCAGCCTCCCAAGTCCCCTGGGTGGGTCCAAGGCAGGAAATGAACTGCACAGCTGAGCACAGGGGTCTGGGAGGAGGCCACAGAGCTATGATGGAGTCTGCCCGCCCCAGAGGTGTGCACATGAGGCAGTCAGAGATGCTTCCTCAAAAAGTCAGGATTCAACACAAAAAGAGACCATCAGACAAGATTCAGTGCTTGGTCTTCAGGGGTGGCAAATTCAAAACCCCTTGGGGTGGCATGCTTCTATGACTAATAGAGAATGGGGAGGATGGTGGCTATGTCAACGCTACTTCTATGCTTTCAAAATCTCTCTCTCTCTCTCTCTCTCTCTCTCTCTCTCTCTCTCTCTCTCTCTCTCTCTCTCTCTCTCCCCCCCTCCCCTCCCCCCTCCTAGCATGCCTGCATGTCCTCAGCACCATCAATCTGCAACGTTGATGGGCTCTCTATACTGCTCTGCTATGGGACACTTCTCTCCACACATCGTCCACAGATACCATCCTACCATACTTCACCTCCTCCTATTGCCTCATTTGGTTTGCCTGTCAGTTTCTGGTGCTGACCACAACCTCCTAGACAGCCCAAACAATGCTTTCTTCATTTGTCTCCATTCCCTGGAATGGCAGAGAACAAGTATGGAGTCACAAGTACCCTCCGCTGCTCCACAAGGTGGCTGTGGATCTGCTTTTGTAAAAAGCAGAACTTCTCTTAGAATCTCACTCTGACTAACCACCAGTGTGACCCAAGGTTAGGGGAACCAGAGGAAAATGACTGCTAGGGGTTTAATTCCAACTGAGGAAGAAGAATTGGATACAGTAGGCAGAAGACAGATACCGGGGGAATGAGATGGTATTTTCTTGAGGTGTGATCTGAAGAGAGGAGGATTCCAAGACCTTGGGAAAGCACACCACACACTGGTAGTCATATACTACCAGTGTCCCTATCCCAACCGTGGCAGCAGCCATCAAAGTCCTCCCCAAGGAAGGCCTTCCACAATTCTCTGGGCAGCTCCATCTCTCCATCCCTCATTTCTCTCCAGTTCTTCAGTGCATTCCTGTCGTATGAACACTGTGAACTTCTCTAGCACTTTATACCATGAAGTACCTTCCCACAGCCAAGTTCTTTAATCTTCAATCCAGACAGAGTAGACAACATAATTTAATCATACATCATCACCCCATTTTATAGATGAAGAAGCACAGGCTCAAGTAAGATTTCATGTTTATTTTCCACAGAGCCTCCAACTTCTAGCCAGACCTTCTCCAGCTCCTAAACCCATCGTAGAAAACATAGCAATCATATCCAGTGCCCTTCGAGTCTAGGTTCTTTTTTGTTTGTTTGTTTGTTTGTTTGTTTTCCAAACAAATTTCCCAAGCCTTGTATTTGTTCCAATAAATTCTAGCCTTCTCCTTCTGTTCTATCACCCTGGAAGCTGCTCATGCATAAGAGGGTGGAACCACTTCTTTTATAGTGATTGTGAGAAGAGTCCCTCTCACAGAATGCACACTGAGGGCAGGTGCCTTCCCAGCCTTTTACCTGTAGCCCTAGGAGGTAAGACTGTCTTTGCTGCCAGATGAGAAACTAAAAAAGTAACGACTGGCAATCTGACCAGTTGAAGCCCATACTCTGAGACCACTACAACAGAAGGCCACCTCTGGTCCAAACAAGACCTGAGTGCAAAGCACTGGTCAATAAATGTGGGTTAGTTGGGCAAAACAAATATAATTGACCATGAAAAATAAGACTTCAACCAGATCGGGCCAAGCTGGTACCACCTAGTTACACTCTCAAATAGAACTAAAAGTACTGTACTGAATGGTGGCAATTGACTTGCAAGTCAGAACTTTGGACTCTGGCTAATCTGACAGGCTGTGTGACACTAGGCAAGTCCTCTCCACCAATCTGCTGCATCTCATCTTCCCATTTCTTTCTTTTTAAAAAAGGGAAAGAAGAGAGGGGCGGGGAAAACAGCTGGACATTATCAGTGGATCTCAGCAATGGCAGTGCCTGTGAGGTGGTTAGAAATGCAAGTCCATGGTCCCCACCTGATCTACTGTACTAGAGCCTTCAGGACAGAGCCCAGCAACCCCACCAGAATGAGCCTGATGCTCCTTCAAGTTTGAGAACCACTCGGCTGGACCACTTCTGTGATCTTTCTGGCTCTACTACTCTGAACACCTTAAGCTTCTGTAATTCAGCATCCGGGAACCCCTCCCTATCTTGGCACTCTGACTTGGATCTGGCATGAACCTAAGTCAGCTGGCCAGCTCATGTGGTCATGTCTGATGCTTCCTCCTGTGACTAATACAGGAGGCCCTAGACATAGGCAGTTTCCGGCCCTGCACTTCTTTTCTCCATCTACCAGCTCTGCAGTACACATTTTGTCACTGTATTAAAAAAAAAAAAAAAAGTTAAAACATTAGCAAGGACGATCAAACATGAACACGTTGGCATCCTGGCACTACCTTTTTTTAAAACAAATTAATTTTATTAGATGATGTTTTACAAATCTCAACTAAACATTAACTACCTTTTCGTTAGACTTTCTTACTTTCCAAATAGAAAACACATATTCTGTTCTAAACCAGACAGGAGGGACTATGGAGTTCCTGGTACCAGAAAGGGTAATTGTTTAACATTCTAGCACCATTTTTTAAAAAGTTGGAAAGGTGGTTTATTGTTGAGGCAAGTCAGTGAGGAACTGCCCTAACATCTGAGAACAGGGTCTTTCTAAGCTCAGTGATCTCTTTATAGTACAAACTCATTTGAGTGAATAAGAGTACATTTGCTTTGTATGCCAGGCAGAGAAACTTGTAAATAAAACAAACATTCCTTGCTTGGTCCTCATCTGTTTAAAAAAAAAAAAAGTTAAACCTAATAAGTATAAAAAATACATCCCGAAGGTTCTATTTTCTTTGTGCAGAGTATATCAACAAAAGGACAGTTCACTGCTGCTACTCTGACATAAAGTCTGAAACTCCATTGTGGAATGAATGGATGAGTGACTGCATGCAGGACTGGGGCTGGGAGATGCAGAGTTGAACAAGTTAAACTCCTACTCTAAAAGAATGAAGATTGAAGAGAGGCACGTCCAACCTGTCCATCCATCCAGTCAACCACTGTATGCTAAATGTCTGCCAAATTCCAGGCAGGAATGAATGTTCTAAAAAAAATCAAAAGCCAAAACTAAGACAGGCAAATTGGTAACTACAAAAGAAGAAGTACAGCGCTCAGGGTCAAGCATGCAGTACAGATAAAGGGCAGGGAGGCACTTAAAGAGGAAGCCACAGCTCCCTGCTTAATGTGGGTGGACAGAAAGCCAAGCTTGCTTCATGGAGATGTATTATAACGCTGTACCTTGAAGGTCGGCTTGGATTCAAATAGGTGATAAGGAATCCAAATGGATGAAATGCTGGGACAATGGTGAAAGTGAAGGAAAGTGATGGAGATGAACTTCCAAAAGTCAGCTGGCCCTGCTGGACAGGACCAGAAGTGCAGGATAAGAAAGCCCTGAACAGCAGGTAAATGGATAGACCTGGATAAGATAATGCTAAGTGAAGTTAGCCAATCCCAGAAAAACCAAATGCTGATGTTTTCTCTGATTTAAGGAGGCTGATTCATAGCAGGGTTGGAAGGGGAAGCATGGGAGTAATAGATGAACTCTAGATAAGGCAAAAGGGAGGGAGGAGAAGGGAGGGGACAAGGGGGTAAAAAAGATGGTGGAATGAGATGGACATCATTACCCTAAGCACATGTATGAACATAAGTGATTTGACTCTACTTCATATACAACCAGAGAAGTGAAAAATTGTGCTCTACATGTGTACTATGTATTGTAATGTATTTTGCTGTCATATATAACAAATTAAGATAAAAATTAAATAAACTTTAAAAAAAAAAAGAAAAGAAAGAAAGCCATGCACAATACTTTTAGCCTCTGCCTGGCCCTCAGCTCCTTGAGGCAGGCTCCCTGCTGGGGACATCCCATCTGTCTTGCTCCCTCCACATACTGAGAATGGAGATAGGCACCTGTGGCTCATCCGCTCCTGGCTCCTATGCCATCCTGGCTCCTTCATCCACACATCCCTCTGGGTACCAGTGCCTGTCTCAGGCTTCTTTGTACTTGCTGTGCCATGTCTTTACACTTCTGTTTTCTGTAATTTATAAAACACATACTGCCCACGAGTTTGTATTTTTAATTCCTGTAAGAAGTTTCAGGATCCAATTTGTGTGAAAGTCAGAATACAACATAATGTTGTATTGTATGATAAAAGCGTCCAAGAATATAAACAGTATATATCCTGCTAATCAGAAACTCAGACACTGGTTCCCCTTCTAAAGATCACACATTTTCTCATCAATGTCTCATTTTAGTTTTGCATTGAGATGTCCCAGACTTCCTAAAGTAAGCCCTAAGGAAATTTTCCTAACTTTCAAGTCTTCTCTTTTAAACATTTATTGAGAACCTACTATGTTCCTGACTGTGTTAAACATGAACATTTCAGCTCACTTAAAGTTCAGGAGATAAAACTGTGCACTGTGTGAGGGCTAATCCTCTAAGGTATTGCTGATCAATGAGCCACTATATAGATAATGAAAACTGAGGGAAATTTGGAAGACCTTGGATCCAAACCCCGATTTCTGAAAGTTCTTGACTATTACTTGCTCATTCAACAGAGACAATATCAAGGATCTCCAAGATCTGTTGCTGGCCTTCTCTAGGACTTCGGCTTTCTCGAGCATTGTCATTACACTTTGCAAGGGACAGGGGAGACAGGCAGTTTCCTCCCTTGAAAACAAGGAGGGTGGACTGTAGCAATTTTTAAGTCCTGCTTTGCAAAAGATCCTTTGGGGAAGAAAAACAAGGACAGAAAGAAAAGTGGGTCCCATTCATTCCACTCCATATTGCAGTCTCTCGTTTAATTATTCTGCATTACAGGTAGTAATAGACTTTCCTACAAAGAATCCTTCTCTGAACAATGAGAAAAATGAAAGTACTAGAACCACTCTTCAGCAGGGAGCTATGAGGACTAAATGCAATGTGGTACCCTATACTGGATCCTGGAACAGAAAGAGGAAGTTGATGGAAAAACTGGTGGCATCTAAACAGACACTGGAGGGAATTCACAGGAATGTTCCAATGTTGGTTTCTTAGTTTTGATAAATGTGCCATGGTGACATAAAACATTCAAAATGAGAGACACTGGGTGAGGGGTTTATGGAAATTCTCTGGGTAATCTTTACAACTTTTCTGTACACCTAAAATTATTCCAAAAATAAAAGTTTATTAGAAAAGACAAAAATAACCAAAAACCCACCACTTTATGACTCAATGAGGATAACACATGACAACAGTCACTAGTATTTTATGAACACGTATCATGCTTTGCACATATGAATTCACATATTCCTCACAATGAGATACATAATTTTCTTATCCACATTTTGTGGATGAGGTTAACAGAGGCCTAAAGAGACTTAGTAACAAGTGCAAGTAATATCTGCATTAAATTTTTTTGAATTTTTTTTAGTTGTCATAGACCTTTATTTATTTTATTTGTATGTGGTGCAGAGAATAGAACCCAGTGCCTCACACATGCTAGGCAAGTACTCTTCCACTGAGCCCAAGCCCCAGCCCTGCGTTAAATATTAATGCAGAATTAGGGTACAAATAAATCCAGGCACTGTAGCTCCAGAGTCCATGCCCTTAAGCACTGCACATTCAAACCAAAGCTTTCAAAATGTTTCTGGAAATTTCTAAGTAGGCCTGTCTATGGAGATACCTTAAAAGTTAACCAGAAAGACTGAAAGACAAATATTACTTTAATAAAAAGAGGAAGCAAAAGGATTCTAAGGCAAATTCCTAAATTCTGAAAATCTCTACTGCAGAACCAAACCTCACTGCCATTGCCAATAGCCCATCTGCATCTGAGCAACGCTGAACTTGTCCTCCGCATATCTCCAGCACACCAATCCTCAAGACATGCACTACTAGCCTAACTCATGGCCCCAGTCTGCCCCTTGACAACTGTCCAATCAGCTCTTCATCCCTAAAGCATCAGTTCGGGTGGATGGTGAAATTAAACATGGTGGCTGATTTTTTTCAAGGCCCGTGAAATAAGCTTATACTTTGCACTAGACCTGTTGTGCCAGACACTCAAGCATCCATACCAACAACCCAAGAGTGTCTTGTCTTATTTAGGGGGGAAAAAAATGTTCCTCTCTGAACTATAAAGTACCTCATGAACTATGGTTTCACCAAGTGTCAAAAAGAAAGCATCTCAGTAAGCCTTTTGCCTCCACCATGGGGCACACTGAGGGCAAGATTTGGTCTCACCCAGTGAATAATATTTTTTTGAATATTTATTCAATAAAAAAAAAGTGTTCTGAAGTACAGATGGTCCCTTGGAAAGATCTGCTGCTGGACAGATCAACAACCCCCACCATCTGCCCACCATTGGAGTCGTTTGTTTTGAGAAGGTGCCCAAGTGGACACCATCCATGGGCAGAGCCAGAAAGGGACATGAGATAAGGCATAATGAGCTATCCAGCTGGGAAATGGGACACGAAAACTCACAGCAGTCACAGTAGAGATAAAAGAGAGGTAAGCTTGGGTGGCCGAAGAGAAGATGTGACTACAAAGCAAGGGGCAATATGAAGAACATGAACCCAGAACTAGTGACGCTGTCGGAGAATGCCTGCCTACCTCGTGTGGGCATGGAGCGAAGCTCATTGTACGAGTTTCCTCATGTTGTTAGGTACTAAAATGTATGTCTGTTCAACAAGCCAGGCTCTCTTCAGCGTCTGTTGACTTAGTAAATATTTAAACTCAACAATTTCTAGTTGAAAGGCCCTGAGAGTACACCCAGCCTAATACTAACATTTTGATGGATAAACTGCTACTCAGACGGGAAAACTCATACCCAAAATGGAATCAGAAATAAAACCAGGTCTCTTTACTCCTTTGCCTGTGCCCCTTTTCAGACACAGGAAACAGGCACGTATGGCTGAGACTCTGAAAGAACACAGCTTGATGCCCAGTCCCCAGGGTATGGTGGGCCAAATTTATACATTATCCTCTGTCTTGTCTAACACATCCCATCTTTTTGCAACTGGAGAGAATACTAGCCACATTATTTTAAATGAAGCATAAAAATGAAAAATATAAAAGAGTAGCCTGGCTTGGGTGAAAATGATGTTACAGGTGGATAAGAATAAAAAACAGAGACACCGGGGGATTCAAGACAATACGGGAAGCTAGGGAGGAAGAAAGGGCAGAGTATATGGTGAATGGCAGGGTACACAGAAGAAGCTATCCACGAAGGAGCCAAGACTCCTAAAAGATTCTGTGGTTCGGGGCTGGGGATGTGGCTCAAGTGGTAGTGCACTCGCCTGCCATGCGTGCGGCCCGGGTTCGATCCTCAGCACCACATACAAAACAAAGATGTTGTGTCTGCCGATAACTAAAAAATAAATATTAAAATTCTCTCTCTCCCTCTCTCACTCTCTCAAAAAAAAAAAAAAAAGATTTTGTGGTTCACAAGCAGAGGAATCAGAAGGCCCTCTAGAAGAATATCAGTAATGGCTTCTATAGATGGACAGTCGCTCAGGTGGAAGAAAACCTAAAATCTAGAGTTCCACAACAAAAAGTTATCTGCCTCCCACCTCTTCAGATTCAGGCTGTAACAAAACAGGTTTAAGTTACAGCAATGTGTCAGGGTGTGTCCACCCAATCAGCCTTGTCAGAATTTTACTGTTGTTCACTCCTAGTGACTCTGTGGCCACCCTCCATGCTGCTCTGTCACACAAGGTCACCTCTTCTCCAGGAGGAAGGCCTGCCCAGACTTCGTAGCTGCACCAGCCATGTGTCCTTGTATCTCAAGTCTCCCACTTTGCCTGCCTTTCAAGCAAAAAAGAACTTCTGACCCTGTGTCACTGTTACAAGGGTTAATGACCACACCCTTCCTTAGCTGTGAGGCTGATATGCAGAATCCATGGGCCACAGTGACTTTTCCCAAAGCATATTTGATCACTAAAGGAAAGCCTTAAACTCTGGGAAACACTGTCTCATGGAATCACAGTATTCTAAAGGAACATCATGCTTCCAGACAGCGCTTCCCATGGGAGACCCTGAGTTTACTTAAGAGCATAGACCTTGTCAGAATCACTGGCATCCACCACATCCAGCCCTCGGCCCTGAACACCGTGGGCCATAGTTGTTGTATGAAGAAAATAAAACCAATCATCTCATTTAGACAAGACAATGAAACCAAACATGTCAGGATGACCTGTACTTCTTCCTCAGTGCTTAAAAGAATGCCTCACACAGAGAAAGTGCTCATTTATCTTAAAAAATGGAATGGAATGAAACAGAATGGAATGAAATGAAACAGAATGGAATGGAATGGAATGGAATGGAATGGAATGGAATGGAATGGAATGGAATGGAATGGAATGGAATGGAATGGAATGAAACAGAACCGAATGGAGAAGTTTCTCAGCTCTACCTCAAGCCTAAAGTTCCCATAGCATGACAACTCCTGCCTCTTCTCCTCTTCTTTCATCCAAGTTGGATGTCAACAAGAAGAAAATGAAACAAGTCAGAAAAGGAAAGTCATGGGAAAACCAAAGGCCCTTTGGGGTAAGATGGGGGAAGTGTGTGCGCAAATGAATGGGGATAAACAAGACCTGTCTGTATCTAATTTAGACTTAATAAGATAGTTTGCTGAATGTTAATTAAATACTCAGTGGTTGTTACTAACTGTGGTGATTAACTTAATTTTGAATTAAATAAGCAATAAATGCTTAACTGAAGTTCTATTAAATTTTACCCAGCAAGTGAGGAATATGAGGCTCTTAATTGACTTTAAACAAGATAGTTATGGCAAGTTAGTTGAATTTTTATTACCTGAAGATAACTGCCTTATTAAATCTAAATTGACTATTTTATGTTGTAGGGAAGTATGTCATCTGTCCCCCATCTACCAAAACATATTCAAAAAAGTTCACAATAGGTCCAAGCTACTTGGATTGGGGTTCTTTTGTTTTCTGGTCCTGTTTTAATATTCTTTGTTTATTGAAGAATGAATGTACATTAAAGCACCAGAGAGACCTAGGAAGGGATAGGTCAGAAGACCCATGACCATATTTTCTAAACCAAAAATCAGAACTCACCATGGACACAGTTTGAGGATTTGTTTAACATCACAAAACTGAAACTTCTAGGATGTCTCCATAAAATCATTACTGTTGGAATAAACAGCTCGGCTGCTGAACAAGTTGTATGACCCCAGGTAATTAACCTGACTTTTCTAGGCCTCAGGTGTAAAATGACATTGAATTAGAGATCCTGACTCCATTCATTTATATTATTCTTCATCATATATGTACAGCCCCTAGAGTACTGCCTGCATACAGCAGGTGCTCAATAACCACCAAATGAACTGATGAATGCATGAATAACATGCAGGCAACTCAAAACACTCACCATTTTTAGCCCTTTCTTACCAAGCTTTTCCAGCCTAGAACATTTCTAAATATTGTCATTTAACAAATGACACAAGAAATACAAACCCTAAGCCACTACTTGGGATTTTTTTTTTCATTTTCTAAAGAAATGAAGATTAAAACAATAATGAAATATCACTTCTTACATATTAATTTAATTAATTGCTAAGAAAAATGCAAGTTATAAAATTAAATCGTGGTGAAGATACAGAGAAACAAGTTGATTCATAAACTGCAAATGACTCTGCAAATTAGTAGTCTAGTTTCTGGAGGCTGAATGGCAACTGACATGAAAAGCAACAGAAATATATGGGACTTCTGTGCCTGAAATTCTCCTCTTTAAAAAAAAAAAATTTGAAAACATAATCAGTCTATCAGCACTTATTTAAGGTCTACTATGGATCACACTCAATAGAGAAATGAAAGTTAAAAGAGCTCAGGCATCTGACTAAATGGTGGGTTGAGACAGAGAACCCCTCAAAGAGAATAGGAATAACGTATTTCAGTGGCCCCACATGGCAGGCCCTGGTGCTTTACTACACTGACCGCAGAATTCCTCCCATGGTCATGTCACATGAAAGGCACACTTCTCCCCTTTTACAGATGAGGAACCAGAAGTTCACAAGGATTAATCACCGGTACAAGGTTATAGAGCTGATGTGTGGAAAAGCTATGGTTTGAATCTAAACCTGACTCCCAAAGCATCCGTGCAGTTCTACTACATCCCTGGGAGATAAACACATAATACATGAGACAAAATGGTTGGGGGAAAGTGAAGTGCCAAAGAAATAACTGCCTGTAGGAAATAATTTAAAAGGGAATAAAAGTTACGGCCCACGGATGTTTGTTACTGCATTTTTAAACATATTGAATTACACTTGATCTTTTTAAAAGTGAAACTATCCTAGTGCCTATACGGATAATGCCTACACTGGGGCTATTGATTTTAACAAATCTTTAGTCACATAAAATAAAAACATAAGACAAAAACAGGGAAGAATTATTTGTAATAACATTAAATATACACAAACATCATTCACGTCAAAAAAAAATGGACATACATTTTTAGGGAGTTAAGATCAGAGTGATGCCTTAAGTGTTCATGAAGGGACAAAGAAATGAAGAAAATGTGGTATATGTACATAATAGTTTTATCCAGTCATTAAAAAAATAAAATTATGTCATTGGTAGGAAAAGAGATGGAACTTGAGAACACTATATTAAGCAAAAATAAGCCAAATTCAGAAGATCGGGGTCATGGGTTTTCTCTCATATGTGGAAGCTAGAGAGGAAAAAGGAAAAGAAAGGTGTGGGGATCTCCTGAAAATTGAAGGGAGATTAAATAGACCAGGAGAAGGAGGGGAAGAGAGGAGGGGATGGAGCGGGGAAATACTGGGCAATGATAATGGCCAAATTATATTGTTATACTATGTGCGTGTAAGAATATATAACAAATCCCACCATTATGTACAATAATAATGCACCAATACAAAATGTGGAAAAAAGACTAGAGTCATGGCCATATAAAATATCAGAAGAGGTATTTGCGTAAAAGGGTTTTGATTTTTCTTTTTAATGAAGTTGAATAAATGTATTCTAAATTAATTCTTTTTCATTGTCTTTTGGTAACAATCTAATTAATGTTTGGAAGTGTTCAATCTTTTTAATACTAAATATGTTCTTCAAACCTGAGTTGTCATTTTTACATTTTTATTATTCATTCATTCACATGTCCACTCAATAAACATTAATTAAATTCTTACCACATGTCAGGAACTGCAACGGAGGCTGAAGATATGAATATGAACAAAAAGCTAGAGTGACTTGGAGACCTGCACAGGCCAGGAACAGGAAGAATCTGGCATTGCACCAACAGAAAACTTAAGTCCTGGCTCAGTGTTTACCTTGGGTCCTGGGCAAGGCTTTCACCATCTCTCAACCTCAAGGTCCAGACAAGTCGTACTTAGATAACAAAATACACCTCACAGCACCAATGTGGGGAAAACACACGGTTAACTATAAAAAATGGTGACTGGAAGAAAGGGCCATAATGTAATGGTAGGTTCCATTTTGATCAGGATCATGGAAGCTATTCTAGGTCAGAGATCTCCCTGGTGAGATCTACCTGTCACCAAACAGTTGTTCCCTCACGCTACCGCATGACACAACCCACCATTCCCAGAACCCAATCATCCACTTTGCCTGTAGTCCAATTTGGCTCAAATAACCTTGATAAGCCAAAAGAACAGGTGGCCCCAGATAAGACCGCTATAAATATATTTTCACAGGAATTAAAAATAAATTTGAAATAAAAGGTCAGGGTTAATAGGCCTCAAAGACCTTCTAGATCAGTCTTCAACAAAAGCCTGAATTTTCACTGTAACATTCCAATCAGTCACTGCTTGACTATCCCTAGTGATCCAGAGGTTCCATATTGCCAATAAGAACCCATCCCGTGCAGAATAAGAGGTTTCGTGAAATCTATGTAAGATCAAAAGGGTGTTGAGTTCTCTCAAAAGCCATGCCTTCTGTCACCCCTCTAAGACTCCGAGCAGAGAATGGGATCACCTCAGGGTTATGCCAGGACCAGGCTGCAGACTTTGCATGTATCACCTTCTAGAGGCCTGAGTTTCCTCTTATGTAAAATGAGAATATTGAGTGACTTCTATTCTATCTATGAATTATCTCTCAGATCCATTGCCTCAGCCCTAATTCAGCTTTTCTTTATCTTTGGCCTGGGTTTATTACAGTCCCTCAAAAAAAGTGGGGACTGGGAAAAAAAGTGCCATACTATATTGGTGGGGTCAATCCACCCAGCACACCACACTACTCAGATGTTCTCCTGAAACACAGGTTCAGTCCTCTCACTGCCCTAGTGATGCTACTTTCAGTGTGAAGCCTCAATCAAGGCCTTTTTCCATCCATCTCCAGAGCCTCTCTGCTCTGCAATGCATCCCCCATAATTCCAATTTTCCAAGGCACCATGCACTTCTTACTTCCATGTCTCTGTTCAAGTCATTTCCCCAACATAAATACCCTCTCCCCCTCTAGCCCACCAAATGCCCACTCATTCTTCAATGCCCAATCAAATTACAATGGTTTTATCTCTGCAGTTTCTCCAGATCCCTGAGTTAGTCACCATCCATTCAGAGCCAACAGATGTTTTTGCACATACTTGTACATACTGGCTTGATTACTTATCTGACCTCCCAGAGGCAGGAACCACACTGCATTCAAATTTCTATTCCCAAGATTCATGCTGGAGTCTGCACTTGTTCATTCACAGGTGCACCTGAGATATGCTATCCAATGAATGAATACAAAAGTGTGCACAGTGATGGACAAATGTATCCTTAGGGTTCTGTCCAACTGTCAATACTAATAATTCTCCAAGTGAGGCTGCTAAGCTATGGCCAAGGAGAAAGATTTCCAAGGTGGAAATGAGCAGCTATTGGAATGCTGACCTAGCTTTCACCTTAGTCTATGAAAAGGTGCCACTTACCTGCCTGGTCACTGCAAAGTTTACCTTTCCCATAAGTGATGGAATACCCACCCTCTGGGTGGCAACTCCTTACCATAGTTCCTGAAAATGATTAGTTTTCATACCAAACAAAACAGAAGCTCCAAATGGCAACTGAGTTGTTCTTCCTGGGAACTGAACAAAACCTGACTTCAGTGGAAATTCATTAGAAAGAATAAGTGTAGGTGACTCTGGGGACATGCTGGTACTGAATATAGAATAGCACTGGACTTCCACAGTTATTGTTAAGAAGTTGTTATCAAGATGGACCACTGTATGGAAAATAATACAGAAACACAGCTACAATACACACAAGGACAGAGAATCAATCTCATTTTTTATCTATTAGTAGACAGGGCTGCCCTATGGCTCCTTGGTCTAAGCCTCCCATCCTTTGAGGTCTCCGCTGAGACTAAGCAATTCCAATGAGCTTCTTCTGCACATGATCTGACAGGTCACACAGGCCACCAGGGCTTCATGTGCACCTCTCCCATGGTATTTCATTACATTCTGCATACATATTAACATGTTTTACCTGCCCTAGTAAATGCCTACAATCTTGCACTGCCTTCAAACATCCTGGAACTTTTACTTTTATAAATGTAGTTCATTCAATAGACATTTCTTGAGGTCACTTTTGAAGTCCTTAATTTAGGCATAGCCTTGGGCTCTCTTAAAATGTCTCACTCAATATTCACAAATGAATAGGGTGGCCATACAGTTTATCCTCCAAACCAAAACACCTCTGAAAAAGGAAGGGGACAGTATGGATACAAGTTAAATAAGCTAGAATACAGACATAAACAGAAAGTAAGGCCACTCTAGCCATAAAGCAAGTATTGTTGCTTCAGACATTTTTATATGTAAGGAAATTGAGGATAAAAATCCTTTAACATACTAAATGTTCTCTTAAAAATGCCAAGGAATGGCATGTATACTGGTGCTGGCCTATAATCCCAACTCAAGAGACTGAGGTAGGAGGATCGCAACTTCAAAGCCAGCCTCAGCATCTTAGCAACACCCTGTCTCAACATTAAAAACAAAAGGGGCTGGGGATGTACCTCAGTGATAGAGTGCCTCTGGATTCAATCCCCAGCAGCACTGACAATAGCTATAGCAAATGTCCACAGCAAGAGTAGTGGAGGCCAAAGCACATTTCTATGAGGTCAGTGACCCGGGCTTGTCCCAATCCCCTTGCTTACCTGCCTCAAGAAAAGTTCCCACACACATATCTATGGAAGACCTGGCTCATCCTTCAGCACTAGCTTTCCATTTGAGCTACTGGGGGTTTTACTGCCATCATGTGAGTCTACTGCACAAGCAACTCCTGCAGAAGAGGAGAATAGAAGGAAATCCCATAGGACCAAAAAATGTAAATACAACACAAATAAACCTAAGAGAGAATGGGATGGTCATGGTAGAAAGAGGGACACTGCACAGCCATTCACTGGTGACAAACAAACTCTTGCACAGCCTGGAAATGCCTGTGAATGTCTGTGGCTCTCATCCCATGTTCTGGAGCAAACTATTTTCAACCATGGTGCCCTCCTTAATGAGGCATTAAAAGGAGTAAATCATAAAACCAAATAGTGACCCCTCTGCTACATGGCACAGCTAAGATTTGAACTTGGAGTTGTCCAGATCTAAATCCCATGACCTCCATCAGTAGAAAAAGGAGTCATCATTGTGTGCCAGATGTCATACTGAACACCCAGGAGGGACCACAAGTACACACTACACTACCATTTATAAAGCTCCATCAAGGGGAATTTCTCTGGTTTTCACAAGTGTGTTGTGATCTCAAAGAGAGATCATATGATCTCTCTTTGAAGGCAACTAAGGCTTAGGGATGTTCCAGAACTTAAGATCACAGAGCTCATGAGTGACTCAAACACAGGACTTGGTTTTCCATAGACCAAAAACTATCTGGTACTGCAAAAATGACAGTAAGGTGAAACCCACACCTTCAGACTCTGCATCAACACCTGGTTCTCAGTTTTGCCTTCTGTTATGGTTTAGATATTAGGTGTCCCCCAAAAGCTCATGTGTGAGACTATGCAAAAAGATTTAGAGGACAAATGATTGGGTTATGAGAGCCTTAACCCAATCATTGGATTAATCCTCTGATGGGATTAACTGGGTGGCGGCTGAGGGTGGGTGGGTATGCTAGAGGAGATGTGTCTTTGGGGGGTGTGCCTTAGGGGTATATATTTTGTATCTGGCAAGTGAAGTCTCTCTCTTTGCTTTCTGATCATCATGTGAACAGCTTCCCCTCCACTACACTCTTCCACCATGATGTTCTACCTCACCTTGAGCCACAAGGAATGGAGCCAACCTTCTATGGATTGAGACCTCTGAAACTGTGAGCCCCAAAATAATCTTTTCTTTGTCTACAATTGTTCTGGTCAGATATTTTATTCACAGCAACAAAAAAGTTGACTAAAACACTTTCAAAAGCCTTGTTCACAGGCAGCTAGTTCTATTAATTAGTGCTAATGAAATAATAACTCTTTCTTGCAGGGTGTGGTGGCATACACCTGTGGTCTCACCACTTAGGAGGCTGAGGCAGGAGAATCACAAATTCAAAGCCAGTCTCAGAAACTTAGAGAGACCCTGCCTCAAAATAAAAACTAAAAAGGGCTGAGGATATAGCTCAGTGGTGAAGAACACCTGGGTTCAATCCCTAGTACTTAAAAAAAAAAAAAAATTCTCACACCTCTGCATAGGGCTTACTGAAGATGTACATATCAATTATTTCTTGCTCATTTGCAGAAGTTAAGAAGCAGGACAGGAGTTTTAAAGACAGGAGTCCAAGTCTCATTCTGCCACTGAAGGCTTCGTAGGAAGGTTTCTTCACCCCTGAATACTTGCCCACTCTCTGTGAAGCAAGACTGATCTTGCCAACACAATGAGTTGCAATTGGGAATTAAGTAATAAAAATGATCGTAAAATGCATTTGCCACATAAAAAGTGCTATGAAGGCTATGAAATACTAATGGGCTCTGCAAGATGGGTTGTGATGAGCAGGTTTAAGAGGGAAGAAAAAGATAGGAGGCTCTGCCTGTAATGCATCTAAGACCATCATCCTGAAAATTTTCAGGCCAGCAAAAATAAAGAGAGAATGGTGGGAAGTGGGCAGGGAGCATCACCTATAAGAAACGATGGAGCTAGCACAGATCCAGTACCTTGGTTCCTGCAAGCAAGTGGCAGGCATCAATGTCAATGACACAATAACCAGATAACACAGATAATAACCAAGCAATAACACAAATAGCCAGAACCATCTTAATCACATTGTTTTCAAAGTGTAAAGTGAAAGGCCCAAGCCTGAGACAAAAGGATCTCCCAGTTATACCCCCTCCCCGAATTCTCCAAAGCAAAGCCCTTGGAAGGTAGGGGATATGTCAAGTACAACAGAAACTGAGAATGAAAAGCACCTTGGAAACAGGGCTGGTCTGGGAATGAGGACCAAATGTGAATAACTAAATCTGTTCCTTTCTTTAGGTCTCAGTTTCCTTCTCTGTATAATAAGGGATTGGGTCACCACCAAGGAACCAGGCCATACTTGTAAAGCAGGAACTGGTTACCTATTTGGGGCAGCTCCTACTGACTATAAGCTTTGATGTCCATAAAATAGTTTTTTTGTAGCCAGGTCTGATAAACTGGAGAAAAAAAAAGATAATAGTAGAACTAAGCTAGTTCCTATTATTATAATAACAAACAGTTTCTGGAATCTGTTTTTCCTTCTCTCTACTCTGCTGATGTGGTACAGGACTATCTCCCTGTCCTGGAGATTTTAGCAATCTCTAAACTGCCTCTTGCCTTGACCTGCTATCATTCTGTTCCCAGAGCTCTCTGAAACACAGATCCAACAAAGTCTTCCTTTGCTCAAAAAGTAATAAAAGCTCTTCCCCACCCCACCTCTGTCATGATCTTTACTTCAGCCTACAAGCCCTTGACCATCTAACCCTCCCTAGCCAGCCACACCCTTCACATGATCTCCAAACAGTTTTTTATTCCCTAAAAAAATTCTAGTCCTCAAGCCTATGGATATATATCAAGTTTTCCCCTGCCTGGAAAGCTCTTCCAACCCTATCTATCATGAGAACCCATACCCACTCCTCAAAATCCAACCCAAATGTCTTCTTTTCCATAAGTATTCACCAAATCTTCCAGATGGTCAGTCACTCCTTTCCTAATGTGCCCATTAGCCCTTTGCTCATTACTAAGGCCTTAGCACAGTCTATTTCAGTCTCTCTCCTATGTTAGAATAAAGATCCTTGAAGACAAAGCCTGTCTTTGTTTTCCTTATAAGCCAGGAACCAGCACTTCTGCCTGACATACGATAGTCACTCAGTACACATGTAATGAATTTCATACAAGAGATGGAGCTGTGTGTGATCACACTCATAGGTGGAGTAAAATAGGCAAGGACTCTGGAAATCGCTTCATGGCACAGAGAGGATTTTGATCTTGATATCAAAGGATCATAGGTTTACAACAGGCTGAAGATCCAGGAAGGGAGAACAGCACAAGCAAAGACCTGGATTATGAAAACAGAATAATAAAACTGCCTGGCTGAAGGAAGGAAAAGCAAAAGGCCAGTTGCACATTCAGTTTTTCTTAACATAGCTGATCTCACACCCTCAACACCACACTCCCAGTCCCCCAGTTTCATCCCACTGGTAGCACTGCTCAATGCCACCTGTGGCAGCTACAACACCGGTGATTCTCCATCCAGTCCTGGATCTCTGTAGGCTCAGGGTTCTAGGCAGTAAAATCATGGTCCCCTTTGCCATGATTGCTATCCTGTGGTGGTAGTGAACTATTAGGCCACTCCCTCTCTTCCCATAGCAAATACTTCCAGAGCACTTATCACATGCCAGGCACTCTTCTGGGCACTGGGATATCACCAGTAATAAAACAGACATCTTTGCAATCCTCAAGAAACTTATCTAAAAGTAGAAGGGAGATAGAAAAGCAAATATTTAAGGTGAAGTGGTGATTCATGTTTATATAATATCAACAGATATTGTTCATTCATTAACAAATAGCTACTAAACATCTTCGAGGCATCAGAGATGAGAGGGATTCAAAGATAAGAAAGACAAAGTATTATTCATATCACCAGTTGCCATTCCTAGGATCTACCTCCTCTCCCCCAGAGAATAAGCAACTCATTCATCCATTTATCAATGAGTCACCAAAATGTAAATAACCCACCTGAGGCAGGTAGGTAAAAAGAAGAACTAGAGCTGATCCCTTGAGTCCAGAGCCAGAAAGCTTTCTTGGAGGAAGGGATCCAAAAGGAGGGATTTGGTTCAACTCCAGAGTTGTTGCAGGAGCCATAAACCAAAGGTAATGACATAGATGGAGACTCCCCACCACTTTTTTTTTATAGCCCCAACTGTCTCTCTATTGGATACATCAAATCCTTATCCCCACATTGGACTGGGTGGGAAAGTAGGCACTTTTGAGAGGAGCAGATGATTTGCTGCAGAGGCTCAGTCCTCCCAATTAGGTTTGAAGAGAGAGAAGACCCAAAGATAGAGGGCATGGTGGCAGCTTAAGAGAGAAGGAGGTGGGACAAAGAAGTCACTCATCCAGAGAAATCCTCAACTGTGATCCCACCAAGCCCCAAGGAGTGTGTGCTGAATTAAGTCCCGAAGAACACTAAAAAACATTATCAACTTGAACTTTTCCTGCTGTGGGCACAGAAAGGAGTGGCGAAGAAGCTAGCGACCAAGCACAAGTTGGAAACTTGGCAGTGTTACTTAGTTGTGCAAACTTATCTTACCAAATTCATTTTCTCACCAGCAAAATGAGATTGATAATCATCATAGAAGTCCATTTTTTGTTACTATAACTTAATACCTGAAGCTGGTACAGTTGATAAAGAAAACAGGTTTACTTAGCTCACAGTTCTGGAGGCTCAAGGGCATAGTACAAGCATCAGCTCAGCTCTGGTAAAGCTCTCATGGAAAATGATACCGAAATAGTGAGAACATATGTGGGGACAGAGATGACATCAGCAAACGGGAAACCAAAGAGTGATTCAAATCAGGCTGGCTCTTCCACATGTTCTTAGGAAAACTAACAGGATTCCAAAGGACCACCTTAATCTTTCCCAAGGTACACCTTTAATGACCTGAGGACCTCCCACCTCCATCACATGAACTCTTGGGGGACAAACTACATCCAAAGCATAACACTCATAAAACCTACCTCAATGAATCATTATGGTAATTAATAATCACACAGCAAGCACTCAAAATGTCTAAAATTATATACTATCATTAAACATGATAAGAAGATAAACATTTTCCAACTTTAATTTTACAGTTTACCTGCTTCAACACATTAATGCCCCAGACACCTGTCCATCCTCCAATCTCATCTCAGTGACCTGCATTAGTAATGCACCACCAGTCATGTCCTCTTGGCCGCTGGGCAGGCAGGGCAATTCCCACTACACACTTCCATTCCTCTACCCTCCCATGCCCTCACATTCTCTGCCTCACAGGCACCTTCACGTCATTGGGTTTCTACCCAGGTCCTAGTTTACTGCACCACGATTTTACCTTCCACTTCCTCACTTCTGGCAAGTTTCTTCGAGAAAGTTTCTTCCACCAAAGCGTAGCATTCCAAAACTATATTCCAGGAAAAGTCCCCACCCACCAATGCACATACCTGAATGAGGGCCTAATTATACCATGGGTCAAAGTCTCAAGTTCATTCATCCAGCAATGTTACTGGATCCAGCAAGTGTTACTATGCCTCCTACATTACCATCAAATACTTAATCCCACATCGATAGTTCCAGAGGCCCTGTCTAGCATTATTCTGTGAATCACAAGCCTTTAGAAAATCAGCTAATGGCTCCTACAGCCTATGAGATAAATGTAAACATTTCTTTTTAGCAAAAATTAAGAGTCCTCCCTTTTCTCCGTTTCCCACAGCTCTTCATGCTGGCCATTAAAACACAGCCTAGAAAATCAATCATGCTACCTTTGCCTCACAGGAATCTCACCTGCCATTCTTCCACTTTGACAGTTCCCACTGAGTCCTAGAGATTTGGTTCAGACAGTTCTCCCTCTATGAAGGCTTCCCTGAGTTTGGTGCAGAGCAGCCAAAACATACTGACAGCACCTGATACACTGAGATCCCCCACTCCACCACATACGCCCTCCCCTATGCTCCTCAAGGTCAAGGACCATGCCCTCCTCATCTCTATACCCAGGGCCTACCCAGTTCTGGTATACAGTAAGCAAAGTCAAGAAATGTGTGCTCTGTGCACTGCTCTTCTTTCTAGGTAAAATCTGTGCATCTCCAGCCTTCATTCTTACCATGTTACCTACCAGTTTCCATTTCACTGTCCTTGTTCTATTTAAAGCTATTTAATACAGCAGATCTCTGGGTGAAGAGGGCTTCCCAACCCTTATAAATTATACATTGTCCTTGGCCAAAACCCCTTCAACATTCCAGCACCCTGAGCCTTCCTTCTGAAATCAAATCTAATCACATTCTTTCCCTGTTCCCAATTAACCCATGTTAATTGTGCAGCAGAATGAAGCCACATACTATCAACAAGAATCACAAGTTTGAGATGGCAATTTTGAGCACATTCCTAATTGGCTAAGTAACCCTGGAGAAGAGTTAAAATGGAGGTGGCTATGTCACCAGGCTTAATTCTCAGAGAATCTTGGAGATTCAAATGGAATAGATGATGTTAAAATGTTTTCTAAAGTGCAAAGTACTATACCTCCATAAAGGACATGATTAACAAATTTTATCAAATTTCAATCATTGACTGTAAGATGTGTCATTATCAACCTAAAGTGGAAAAAAAAAAAAAACCTGTTGAACTATGACACATCCGTGATTATAAGACAACCAGATTTAGTGATATTAAAATGTTGAAAAAGTGTCTTAGAATTAATTTAACACAATTTATCTTAATAAAAACAGGATCCTGCTATTGTCAGTGGTACATAATAGGTACTCAGTAACATGTCAATTAAATGAACAAACACCCAATGATAATATTCTTAACCAAATTATCACCTCTCACTGAAACTGGGCAGCAGGAGGCTTCTCAATGTGAGAAATCCCCTCTCATTCATGTTCCAGCCTGCTGGAAACCCTCAAATGATGGCTTCACGTCATATCCAAACTCAATAGCTTGGCATTTTTAAAGTCCTTCATAATCAAGTCTCCTCTCCCACCCATCATTTCCTGAAATTGTCTCCCTCTCTTGGAGGCATCACCTCTCCACCAGAATGTGAATTCAAGAGGGATCCCACTCATTCCCACCATAACAATCAGCTCAGAGGCTCAGCTTCTCCTTCCTCCCTATCGCCAAGGCCAAGGCTAAGCCTATGCTATTTACAGGGTGCCTGACCCTGAGGGACTGTCTGACCCAGAGGCCCCAAATTTGTACCCCTACCATTCCAATAGCTACTCCTGTCTACAGACTCTACATTCTAAACTTGAGCACTGGGATTAAGGGCTGCCTTGCAAGCATCAGAAGCAAGATACATAATCTCCTCTTTAACTGGCCCTGGTGTTGGCAGAAGTTCTGCAAGGAGGAGGATCTTGATGGAATAGAGAGAACTCTACTGGGTGTTCTGTACCCCCACCTCGGTCCACCTTTACTCTGCTCTAGGGCTGACACTCAACTCTACATGTTTCCCTACCTGTAAGAGTGAGGCAAAGTGAGAATGGGAGAGAAGGTTAGCTCTTTCTAAAGACACCCCCATCCACTTCCCTTCCTTCCTCTAGAGATTTTCTTAAAATGCACGCGTGCAGGAAGAGGAAAAGCAGTAAGTCACTAACACATTTGTGACAATTCATTTTATTGGAGAGGCAAGACATCCAGAAAAGGGGATGAGGGATCAAAAGAATAAGGTGATTGAAACAATTTTAAGTGAGTTTGGCTGAGGAAAGTAGCTCAGAGATAACCCTGAGTTCTTGCTAATCCTTTCCTGTTGGAGGGAAAGTGGTGGAACCCTCCTAAGGAAAGGAAAGTAGAGTTTTCTTGGGACCCTGAATCCCAAAGACTCCACCCTGCCCAAGAATCCAGGTACCATTCCACGGACGAGTTCATCTCAGGTTATACCCGTCCCTATTCCAAACCTTATGCCCCCATTTACAGTTCATCTTTATTTCCCACCCTTTATTCAGTTATCTCTGATCTGCACTTGCCTGGCTGAAATACCCTTCCTCCATGGCTGATTGACTTCAGAAAATTCCCCATCCTTCAAAAGCAACAATCAAGCACAGCCCCCTCCAAAGGCCATTTCCTTAAAACTCTTAACCTTATATTTCCCCTCAGCACTTAACATTTCCTATTGGGTCAGGTTTGGCTTCTCCACTCAGTTGAGTGCTCCCTGAGGGTAAGATCTGGGCCCAACACACCAGCAAAGTGCCTGACACACAGTGGGGACTCTAGAAAATGCTTACAGAATGGGAAGTAGGAGTCCTGAGCCACCTACTTTATTTATGGCTCGATCTCTAAAGAATGACTTCGGGGAAGACCCTCCAGTCTTGGCCTCGGTTGCTCTAACTCTGAAATGGGAGGACTTGAATGACTGGGTCTCTAGGCCCTTTCCACTGTGACAACTGAGATTCCGCGAAAGCTCTAAGCGGCTAGGCGTGGCCCCGCCCCCTGGGCGCCCAGAAAGCCCGGGTAGGGGGCGCGCAAAGACTCCAACCCCGCCCAACCCCCCGATCGAGGCTTCCCCAAAACTCTGGGTCCCCCTCCCCCACGGCGTGCACCCGGTGATTGGGCCGCGGTCGGCACTTCCGCACCGCGGGCCTGGCGGCCGGGGAAGGGCGCTCTGCACCCCGCGCTCCTGCCACCCTAGAGGCGCTCTCGCCCGGAGCGGGCAGGGGGTTCCTGAAGCGCCCGCGGGCGGAGGGTGAGGGGGAAGGAAGGAGGATTTGCAACAATACCTCAGGGAGGAGGCAGACGGGGCAGCGGCAGCAGCGGCGGCTGGAGGCGGAGGCAGAGGCGGAGGAGGAGGTGCCCGGGCACTCCCCCTCCCATTGTCCCCAGCCCCGGACAGGCCCGGCCCCACGCCCCGCACCGGTCCGGGCGAGCGCGCCGCCCGCGCCCAGCGCCCCGCGTCCCGGGCCGTGCAGCCAGCCCTTACCTTGCAGCGCTCGGCTCTCCCCGATCGCTAAGCTACTTATCCCGGGAAAGCTCGCGCGGGGCCCGGGAGCGAACCCACAGACAAAAAGTGAAACTTCGGCAGGGCTGGAGCGGCTGCTGGTTGGTGCCTTTCCCCCTCCTTCCTCCCCACCGTCCCCACCCCCTCCCCTCGGTCTCCCGTGCGGTGCCCTGAACGCTGGAGGCTGACGTCAGGGGCCTGAATTCCTGACTTTGCCTGCACGCATTTGTCCATGTAAGGTATGGGAAGGCGTGTGCCCGCGGGCCGCAGCGCAGCGCTCGCCCGGCGGGGGAGGGGTCGCACGCAGAGGGCAGTGACTTTGCCAAAAGGTGGGCGCACAGAGGGCATTGCATTTCCTGGGAGGAAAAGGAGGAGACGTGGGAATGTAGGGAACTTGCAAAGGAGGAAGGGAAAGAGGGAGGTGTGGAGGCTTGCCTCTACTGGAGGAAGAGGAAGGAGACGTAGGAGGAAGCGGCCGAGTTGAGGGGCAGATGGAGAAGTGGGGCAACTTGAGTCTCCTATGTCGGTGTCAAATTAGAGGACTGAGCTTGATCTCAAGTATTCCCTTCGACAGACCTCCTCCTGAGCCCCACCCCGGATTCCCAGCAAGACTAAAACTTACAGGATGTTCAAACTGGCAGAGACAAACTTTCAACCCATTCACTTCACCCGTGAGAATGCTGAAACTTGCAGAAAAGAAATGATTTGCACAGAGCCTACGCTCAACAGATCCAGGAGCGGGACCCGAGTCCCTGTCTCCCCTCAGGATTGATTCCAGCCCGCAGGCAGGGTCCTGACTGCCTCCCTGAGCTGAGAACCAGGTTAGATATCAGACTAGGCAGGAGGACCACCCAGTGAAGTGACTTTGTATTTTCCTTCCAGAGCTAGTTCTGGGAAGGTTCTGGTTGACAGTGAGCCCTGCGGAACAGAGACATTCAGTTGCTTCAGGGTAACTTCCCCTGTACTGTGCTGAAAGAGGTGAACCCCAGGAGTCAAACAACTACAGCTTGCTCTGTACTTACAGCTTCAAAAAAAAGTATGCGAACTGGGTGGACTGGTTTGAATAAAGACAAGCCTGTTCTTGGAAGGTTCAAGTCGGATTTTTTTTTTCTCTGACGTTTGAAAATGTGAATAAAGGTGAGAACTACCATTTACTGTATCCAGGGGTTATTTCCTGGAAAGCACTCCAAACCTGTGACTTCCTTTCTTTGTGTTTCTATCCTATTCATATCTAAATGAATAATCCCTCACTGCAATATATCATAAAAACACTCTTTCATCTGTATTATTTCATCTTCAAGTGAGTTGGATAGGATTAATTGTAGTCCATCTTCTACCTTTAAGGCAAAAACTCAGGTAAACGATTTGCCAAGCACAAAATAACTAAGCAAGACCTGAACTCAACTGCCCACCCTCCACCATACAGGTCACCTGATTCTGTGCTCTTCCCATGCCATCTTCCTGGCCTTTACCTCCAGCAGGACCTGATTCCACTCATACATGATGAGAGTACACTTTGAGTTAATAATGCACAAAAACTCCTAAACATGGTTTTTTTGAGGTTATATTTTGATGGAATTCTTTTAACCAAGAATTAAGGAAATAAATGTAAAAACCATAGGCTGTTGGACTCATTTATTGAGCATTTCTTTTGTGAAGTCTTTGAATTCAGATATTTCTGGGTTTAAATTATTTAACCTCTTTGTTCCTCTCAATTTTCTCATCTGTACATACAAAAATGTGAATCTGGAGGCAGAGAAAGATGACTGAGAATACCCACCCAGAGCCTCTCACTCCCGAGATGGCCTACATCCTCACTTGAATGGGTATTTCCTGCTTTATCCCCAAAGGGTCTCTCTTGAGATTGCCCTATTTCTTCCTTAAATGAGTATCTACTTTCCTAAATAAACCTCTTTCTATGGCAGGAGGCTGGGAGTGGAGATACCCACCCATTCCACATGATAATGAACTATTTTTCTTTTTACTTCTAACATGATTTTTAAAAATGGGAAAGATGAGCTCTTAAAGAGATTTTGTTCTGAGATTTTAAAAATACCAAATCCTATCACAACACAATTCACTTATTCTATCAAACATTTCAGCAAACCCACATCCTGAGTACTACTATTTAGTATGAAAAAAATCCCAGTATCACAGGAGGTAAGAATGGATTCACCCAATTCTCATCAGCTATAACGGGACTTGACCTGCATTTCCCCACCCACCCACCCCTCTTTCTCCCACTTACAAAGAATAATAGAGTTCTAATGAGGATTAATAAAATTTAATAAGGTATAATTAGTCATTCATTTCCTCTATCATGCACATTATAAGAGTGCTGTTTTGGACCCAGAAATGCTACTAATTATGTTGAAACTGTTGCATGGGTGTGTTGGGGAACATCACTGTTTCTCCTCCTGAAATATTTATGAATTTCTTAGGTAGGCATGGTGTTAGCATGAGCATTACATAATGTTAGTCACAAAAGATAATTTCCATTTATGAGGCCTTCACAGGCGTATAAGTGACAACATCATCAGTTGGATGCTTGGTGAACCGCATGTAGTACTAACCCAAACCAACATCTCATTCTTGTTTGCTATTCTGGTTTCTTTTGCACTGTCACTTTTTTTCAACATCCTATTAACACTTGCTATATGCAGGGGTTTGGACCAGAAGGGAAGACTGTAAATTTTCAGACTCAGTACTCTCTAGTACTGCTGGTTTATCTGTTCAGAGAATAAAAAAATGCACCATCTCAGGTGGGGTGGGGTCCCATGGTCCAAGGATGAAACACTGCTCTTTTCAAGACCAAAAGTAGCAATCTCATTAGTGTGTTGATGGCACAAAAGATTTTTAGGCAGGCTGGGCTGTGTTTCTACCATTCTGTTGTAGCTACTAACAATTCTGTACACAAGGATCTTTGTGCAGTTCATGCAGTTACAGGGCTGGGGACCTGCAAGCCTGATCCAGGGCAGCCACTGTAGACCTGAGGTCCTGGTTCTTGTGAATCCACCCAAAAGAATTTGAGGGAAACACAGTAGTAAGTGAAAAGTTTAAGAGAGTGAAAGAAAAGAGTAACGTATAGCATAGGAAGTGCAAGGACCCCCTGGAAGAGAGGATGGTATGGTGCTGATAGAGTTGAAGTTTTTAAGGAAATGAAGTCCCCTGTTCTTGCCTCGATTTTCCGGACCCCTTGATTGTTTCTTATACTTTAGCTACCTATCAGTAAACTTCCTTTTTGAGGATCTCAATGTTCTGGTTGACAGAGTGATTTGGTTGGCTGTGGCATAGTTGTGGTGATAAGGGAGGGTTCTGGTGTCTTGGTTGCAAGAGATAATGAGGATCTGGTCTGAAAACAGTAGTGTCCCTTGAGGGGTTATGACCAACTAGAGCTGGGGGAGGTCTTGACATACCAGACCCCACTTTTCGGATGCTCATCTGTTTCAGATAGGGGTCCCCAGGATTTTAGGTAACTGTTCCCTCAAGGGATTATAAATTTATCTACAGATTAGGGAGGATTGGACGTTCTAGCTCTCATTCCCAAATGCTTGCCAGTTTAGATAAGATTCTCTACTGTTTCAGTTTTATAACTCCTGGATTTTTCTTGGTGCGTAAGCCTAATGTCTGTCATCTGTCCTAACCTACCTAATAATGTAGTTCCTTTTTTTTTTTTTGGAGTGCATATAATATGCCAGGCTATTCTAGGAATTTTTCATATGCAATTCACTTCATAAATTGGCATAATTTCTCCATTAAATCCATGGTGAAACTAAAGCCTGGGGAGGCTAAGTAACTTACAGTTAATACAAAGCTAATACTTGAGTAAGCTGGGGGTCCACCCTGAGCCCAGGTAGCCTGGTTCCTCACTTACCCATTGCTCCCACATATGCTTTATCCATAATTAGACAGTAACTCCCATCCACACCAGAAGCTGAACCAGTGGGCTCTCCACCCCCCAAATTTGAGCTTCCAAACCTAGGAGCTAAATAAACCTCTTCTCTTTACAGGTAGCATACATTAGGTATTTCATTATAGTGTCAAAAAGCTGACTAATACAGTCATATTTTTCTAGGAATAACTAAGCACACAAGACAGTTTTAATATTTTATGTCCTGTTGTGTAGTCAAGTGTAGTTCTCTTTTCAAGATAATAGCACCAAGGCCATGGATGATGTTGACTCTAGCCCAGCTGGATAAGCATCAGCCCTTCTAAAAGAGGTAAAAACTTGATATGGTAAACAGCAATGGTAGGCTTTGTGTAAATGCAGCATTAAAGATAATGAAGAAGTTTACAAAAAGTTTGTTTACTCTCCATTCTTCATACCTCACAATACAATGGGGGGAAATAATCTCAATGTAAAAACAGAATACATCATCAGACTTCCTAAGTAAATTTTTTCTTCCTTTATTGGTACTAGATCTTTTCTAAAGGGAAAAAAATTATCACAACCTACTTTTATCATTGGCATAGCAGATTCAAGCCAATGTGCACAAATGATTACTTTTATCTGCCCCATGGGTTTCTGCACAGTTTTACCTAGTTTCCACTGACTGGCTACAGAGATATCACTATTTACATTTTGCAAATTTTGCAGGATCAGTTATCCACATATATGTTTGCCCATTCCGACACAGCTCGTGCTTCCAGTCTGCTGACTTGTGAGTTCAAGTAAACTGAGGACCTAGAAGAACTACAACCTGGGAACTGATGAACCTTCAGAGGTCACATAGTACAGGGTGCCAGTGGAGTCCAATCTGTGGAAGCAAGGATGCTAGAAGAACTTTAATCTTACTTGTTTCATGATCACTGTGAAGACTGACAGTCCATATCACCTTTTTGTTCTCACAAGTATCTACCATGAACCTATTAACTGTACTAAGCTTGTGTATAGTGTTGAGAAAATAGAAGTAGTCCTCATTTTACATGCTAACACAAAGATACATAATACCAGCTTGGGAGGGTGAGGTTTGTTGAGATAAGTTAGCTGAGACTTCCCAATCAACTGTGGGTGGACTGAATCTACTGCTTCGGCTACAAGCCTCCTTTGATGGTGATGAGCAACCCAAGGCCCATTGGAGAACACAGACCTGGGGCTTACAGTTTTATTTTCGCACAACATCAGCAGGATGATGTCCAAGGATTTGATGGATGCAGCCAAGCCTCACTTACTGGCCCCACTGGTCCCTCTAGGAACTGCACAAAATTGTATTGTTGCTAAAGAGTGTCTGCTAGTTCTTGGGGATCTATGAATAGGCTTTGGATGTACTCTGCCTCATTCGTGGCTGGAATCCAGTGTCATCTACTCATTAGACATCACAGCAGATCTCAGGGCAGTTTTAGATATATGGAGAGAAGTTCATAATAGATAGATAGATAGATAGACAGACAGACAGACAGACAGACAGATAGATAGATAGATAGATAGATAGATCTCTTTCTCTTTTAACATTTATATACATATAAAAGTACAACTAAACTGTAGATATATATTCTACACACTACACACACAAATAGAGTTTAACTGCAGTATAATTATTTGTAGTTTTGGGGGGGAGGTATAAAAAAAAACAGAGGTGCTTTACCACTGAGTCAAATCCCCAGCCATTTTTAATTTTTATTTTGAAACAGGGTCTTGCTGAGTTGCTCAGGGCTTCCCTATGAGACAAAGGCTGGCCTTGAACTTGCAATCCTGTTGCCTCAGCCTCCTAGTTCTCTGGGATTGCAAATGGGTGCCACCACACCCATTTAAGTATAATTTACGTAACATAAAATTCATTCATTTTAATCACACACATAGTTTTAGTAAACGTTGTATAATTATTGAATTGTGTAATCACCACTGCATTCTAATACTAGTGCAGTCCTATCAACCCAAAAAGAAACCTTGCAACCATTTATAGTCATTCCCATCTCCACCTAAAAAGTCCTACCTGCAGATATGTCTATCCTTGACATTTCATACAAATAAAGCATTCAATGTGTGGATTTACATGTCTGGTTTCTTTTACTTAGCAAGTTTTCAGAGTTCATCTATGTTGGAGCATGATATATTTAGACTTTTTTTATTTTTTTGATCAAATAATATTCCATTGTGTCAATATGCCATATTCTGTTCATTCATCAGCTACTGGATATTTGGATTATTTTCATTTGGGGGCTATTATGGATGTTGCTGCTATGAACACTCATATATTATTTTCTTATTATATGATATTTTATGATATTTAAAAGCAGAAAAATAGCTGTATAAAATGAAGCTGAGCTGGGTGCAGTGGTGCAAGCCTGTAATCTCAGTGGCTTGGGAGATTGAAGCAAGAGAATCGAGAGTTCAAAGCCAGCCTTAGCAATGGTGAGGCACTAAGCAACTCAGTGGAGTCCCAACATTTTTGTATTTAACATTCACAAATTAAATTGTGAGAAGAATATATAAATTTCTAAATAATATACAAAATAGGGCTGGGGGTATGGCTCAGTGCTCCAGTGCCCCCTTAGTTCAATACCCGGTACCAAAAAAAAAAAAAAAAAATGAAGCTAAAGCCAGGTTCTGTGGCTCATGCTTGCAATTCCAGTGTCTTTGAACCTAAGGCAAGACAGTCACAAGTTCAAAGTCAGCTTCAGCAATTTAGCAAGGCCCTAAGCAATTTAATGAGACCCTATCTCAAAATAAAAAATAAAAAGGGGTGGGGATGTGGCTCGGTGATTAAGTACCCCTAGATTCAATTCCTGGTACCAAAAAAATTGCAGTTGAATGAGGGAGTTCTAAGACATAAAAGGAGTTGTCTTTAAGTGGTAAGATTATTTATTTATTTTTGTTTATCTAATTAAAAAAAAATTTAATGCATCATTTTTGTTTCCTTTTTATCTCTAATAAGACAAAGACAATAAATTAAACCAAAATAACCCCCAAGTATTTGGAAGATATAATCCCTCACTTGCTACTTGAATCTTCTCAGTAATCCATGACAGATGGTTTGGAGTGGGATATTATCCTTAAGTATTTAATGAGATTTTTACCCTTCTTTCTAACTCTGACCCTTCACTCACCTAGTTAGCTAAGACAGTCTTTGTTAATGCATTCCCAGAAATGATGGGGCAGACCTCAAATTGAATGATATTAGCTTTCTTTTACTTTGCAGAACACACTTAATTTTCTTACAAGTTCCCAATTGAGGGTAATTTCTAAATTTTTCATTTATTTCTTTTGGGTCTGCAGAGCAGCCTTTAGTTAAGAATCATCAATCTGAGTGTGGCTCAAAGTTGAATTCACTGAAGTCCTTTGTCCACACCTCTGTTTCTACTTGTGGGACACTAGTCTACACAGTCACCACCTAGAGCTACTCTTTGACTTCTCTATCTTCCTATCTCCTCTCTCTAATCTGTTGTCCAGTCTGCCCAATTCTACCCTAAAAACCTCTCTCCCCTCTGTCGGCTGCTTTGAGGGTAGGTTCTCAGTACAATGGAGTCCCAACATTTTTGTATTTAACATTCACAAATTAAATTGTGAGAAGAAAGAAGTAATAATTTAAATGCAACTGGTGGTCTGGTGGTCCTCTCTACCAAGGTTCATTTATTTATTTGTGTATTTATTTTTATTTTTGCAATACTGGGTATTGAATTCAGGGGCATTCTACCACTAAGCTCCTTTGCCCAGGTTGACCTTGAACTTGCAATCCTCCTATGTCAACCTTCTGAGTAGCTGGATTTACCACTACACGGTTTCCACCAAGGCTGTTGTGAGTAGAGATCTGCTTTAGTTTTCACAATCTGTTCACAGTGTATTTTCTCACATAGCTGATGTTTAAGGGCACTCACATTTTATTTGATATGCCACCAGTTAAAAGACAGCTGATGGGCTGGAGCTGTGGCTCAGTGGCAGAGCGCTTACCTAGCATGTGTGAGGCACTGGGTTTGATTCTCAGTACCATATATAAATAAATGAATAGAATAAAGATTCATCAACATCTAAAAAATATTTTTAAAAAATATTTTTTAAAAAGCCAGCTTCCATTCCTCATCCAATGAACAACAATTAGTCTCAAAAGTGAAGGAAAATGGGGTCATGTTGCTCTCTGTGTTAGTCAATTTTTAATTTCTGTGACAAAATGCCTGAGAAAATTAATTTAAAGGAGGAAAGAATTCTTTTGGATTATGGTTTCAGAGGTTTCAGTCTATGGCAACTTTGGCCTGAGGCTCAGTTCATGGCAAACGGGAAGCAGGGGATGAGGTGGCAGAATCAAGATATACCCTTCCAGGGCTTGCTCCTAGTGACCCACTTCCTTCAACTAGGCCACACTTCCTAAAGTTTCCTCAAGTCCCACTAATACCATCAGCTATAAACCCATCAATAGGTGAATCTATTGATAGGGTCTGAATCCTCATGATCCAATCACTTCCCAAAAACCTACCTCTGAACACTGTTACATAGGGGACCAAGCCTTTAACACATAAGTGAGCCTTTGGGGGACATTTCAAATCCAAACCACAATAGCCTCCAAAATAATGCCTTCAAAGTGTTTTTCCAGGATGATTCCATGCACAAAGCTCTACTGTAGGCTTTCATTTCAATTGCACACTGCAATGTATATTCACCAGGAAAATGCCAGGGGGGTTCATGTATACAATATAAGCACAAAGCTAAAATAACAAACTTTAATTAAAATATGATACACCATGAAAAGTAGGACAGCAACTCATGTTTGCCTCCTTAAAATGGCTTTGTGAACCAAAAGGGCGAGTATTTTCACCTTCCATTTGAACCCTGCAAAGTAGTAGTCAGGTGTATGTACTCCTTCATTTGTCACGTTGACTCCTGGAGCATTATATCACCTTAATGTCTCACCTTTCCATCTGGACGCCCTCTCACACCAGATTCCCAAGTGGCTGCATCCTATAACTTGAGGACTGAGGAGAGTCTGGGTACAAGATCTAGCTTCCTCTCAGCAAACGAGTTTATTAAGTGCTTCTTTGCCTGCGACACACAGTGAGGGCAGCAACAAAGCAGGGGAAGAGCTGGAAACCTTCAGGATTTCTTAAGCAGAAATATAAGCAGAATGGTGGCATTCGTACATTCCAAGAAGGACTGGCCACATTTCTTTAGGTTTCCGATGGAGATGTGCCATTCAACCATATGATGATATAGGGAGAATGCTCAAGCTAGGAGGCAGAGGACAACATGATTCTGCTGGTAAAGGTGTGATCCTGGATAAGTCATCTCTTTTTCCTGAGCATTAGTTACTCTGTCACCTTGCATTCATCCATTCTTCTACTAGGAAATCCTAATCCCTATCCCATCTTCCTCTCTCTCTTTAGAGCATGGATGGGATCAAATGATGAATGGAGGGCTGGGGATGTAGCTCAGTGGTAGAGTTCTTGCCTAAAAGGCACAAGGCCCTATTTCAATCCCTAGTATAGCATAAAATTATGACGATGATGGTGGTGGTGGTGGTGGTGGTGGTGATCATGATGTATGTAAAAATATATTGAATACTGTAACATGCACATGCATGGAGCAATCAGTATTGAAGTTCATGATTATAATGTTGCTTTTCCAATTTCTATTCAACCATCCACTCATCTCAGAGTCAACCCCTAGTATTCTCTCTTGGGTCTACCTGATCCTTAATCTGTCAATCTATTGATAAGAATGCAAATACTATCAGCCATGGTTGTGCACACCTGTAATCCCAGTGATTCTGTTGTTGGCTGAAGCAAGAGGATTACAAGTTTGAGACCAGCCTGGGCAATGTAGTGAGACCCTGTCTCAAAATAAAAAAAAAAAAATCAGTGGTAAAATGCTCCTGGGTTCAACCCCCATACCCCCCTCAAAAAAAAATGGACCTACTAAATCACAAAGTGACCCAAATTTAATATTATGAGCCTTGAGTTAGATTGTGGATCCATTTCCAGTGTCATGCTCTGAAAATGGCTAAACTGTCTAAATGCCCTGAGTGCTTTTCCTTAAGGAAGAAAAGTGGTTGCTGCATTGGGATGATGACTGAATCCCCAATTAAATTCTTTAAAGCACATGGCTTTGACATTTCATTTCTACCTCTGATTACATTTAAAGGATTACGCTTGATCACTGTGGCAGATGTAAGAAGAAACAGATTTGATTTTGTTTCCTTCTATTTTATGATGACTAATTATTACAGTTCAAAAAATTATCTAAATTGCAACGTTTCCCATTACATGTGTCCCGCTTAATCAAAAGGCAAGTAACACTCACTGGGGAAAATAATAAAGAAAATCAAGACCTTTGGGCAGTTAGTAGTTTTTGTTGTTGACACTAACTTATGGCTTCAGAGTTGACTATGAGGTGAGAAACTTTCAAAATCAGTTTGTCCTTCTAGAAAATGAGTGTGAAGTCAGGAATCCTCCCCCCCCCCCGCCCTCCAGGGCCCAGTACTTTCAATCTTAAATCAAAGTCACTATTGATAATCTGGTGATAGAGTTTTTATGTGTTAAATAAGGTGACTATACATTCAAATCTCCTTGGAGATCTCCACTTCTTTTGAGATCCACTTTCCTTTTGCCTCAGGCTTATTATGAATAACCTTGCCTTCCACCCTCAAAAGTGGCTCAATTTAAGTGGTCACATTTTTGTTTAGGAAGTCTGATGGCACAAGACTTCCTCAAAGTGGACCATTTGTGTTCCTATTAATGCGGACGCCTCCCAAACAGGATACTTGAAGTAGTCATGAATCCTGCTCTAAAAGAATGAAGGGTCCATTAAACCTCATATAATTTACAGAGTATAAAGTTATTGTGTTAGAAAGTCCTATGAGTGTTTAGAGTGAGGAAGAATTTACATTTAATTATTCTTTTATTCTTTCTCCAATATTTCAAGTACTTACCATAAAGCAGGTAATTGACTAAAGACCAGCGATGGATCAGGGAATAAGACAGGGCTAAGGAGTTTGTGACACACAAGTTGAGGATATAGACAAGTGTATATTCAATACTATAGAGAGTGGTATCTGTTAAGATAAGGATGAGTCAGAGCATTCTGGGAGCCTATGGGACGTGCACCCAGGTCTTAGGGAGTGGGAGGGCAGACAAGATTTGCTGAAAGAAGCAATAGGTAAAAGGAGACCTAAAGGAAGAGTAGGTGTGTGTTAGGTAAAGAAATGTAGGGCGATGAGGAGTGCTCCAGGCAAAGGATGCATCACATGCAAAGACAGAATTGTGATGTACTGGTAGGATGAGGAAATTAAAAATAGTTCATTGTGGCTTCAGCACAGAATGTGTAGAAAATAAAATGAGCTTAGCAGGGAGGAGGCAATAGAACTGACGAAATTTGGTTCAAGGTAGTAAGGAGAAGATTATTTAGAGAAAGGAACAAAGAAAAGCATTAGGGTATGGTAGGTATCTGTCCTGACTGGACCTTATCCAAAGCCCACAAAGGACTCTCAAGCAAGTGATGGTCTTCCCAGAGACCTGTTTTCAGGATATTTGTTCTAAGCAATGGTGTTGGCAGTGTGTCCTACAACTGGTTTATCCTAATCTGTCTCATTACCTGATGGTCAACCTGCATGTATATACACGTTGGTAACTTTTAGAAATCTACTGAATCAGATTCTCTGATTTGATGGAAGAAACTCTGAGTCTCTGGACAAGGCTTATGCCCAACAGAACACTGTGTAATCCTCTCTTTCCCCATAGACTTCTATTTCTGCTTTCTCAGAGCTAGAAAATTCCAGTTTTAGCCAACAGACCTGCACAGGATGGAAGCCTAAAGAAACCACAAATTAAACTAGAAATGGAATATGCCTCTGGGAATGGATTTGATCAGGGTCCAAGTGGACAGGGTGGAATCAAAGGTTCACCATATCAAGGTAGCAGATGATCACTTATTTGAGGAAAAGTAAGCAGAGAAAATGACCACTCTGAGGTCTATTTAAAATATACTTAATGTACCAGGCAGGGTTCTTAGTTATGAGAAGTTAATTGGACTCTGACAACATGAACAGAGAACAAATTTGATAAACCGGAAACAAATATATTAAAACAATGTTGAGTAGCTATTAGAGTCTACTTGGAGACTAAAGACAGGTTCAGGGACTGTACACTAGGAATGAAGCTATTTAACTGGTCCATCAGTGACAGTGTTGTTCTTCCAACATCCCCAACAGTGGGTGTTGCCTCTGAAACTGCCACCATGATGCCTCTGGAAGCTGGAGGTGGCCAGTTCTGCATGGCTTCCCCAAACTACTTGTTTTTGTTAATGCCTGAAGCAGCAACATCTGACTGGCAGTGCCTGCTCCATGTGCCCTAATTGCAAGGAAGGCTGAGAAATTAAGTCTCTGGCAGTCACAGAGAAAGGTTGCCTGTAAGTGTCAGGCAACCTTTGCCTCATAAAATGGGAGATTTTCCAAACACAGTAATGGGGAGGGGGCAGGAAATTCAGATGTTGAGATAAAAAAGAATGATAAGTGTCCATTTCACTACAGAGTAAGGGAAAAGAGAATGTTATCCTAGAGATAACAAGGGAGAGAAACCTTCTAAAGGATTTTTTTGGAGGACCCAGAAGAAAATAATAAAGCACTTTTTGGTGTTCTCAATAAGCTGAAAGGCACTACCTTTTAGAAATATGAATATAAATAATTTTTTAAAAAGTCTGTCATGAAAAAAAAACAATAGGATCTCTAACATGGGAAATGGATTAAATGGAAAAGTATTTTAGGAAATGAAATGTGCAATCACAGAATTAATATCCACTTTGGTGGCAAGAACCAAAAGCAGAAAAGACCTGGAAAAGTTTTATCTATAATATCAAAGATAAAATTTAGAATCTCTTCTAGATTGTAAAGTCCAGAGAGAGAAAATGATTTATATAAGACAGGGGCCAGAGGTCCAACCTCAGAATTACCGAAGGACTATGGTAAGAAAACAGGACAATTGCTCATAAATGTGATGTTTGAAGATATTGTGGGAAAACTTTCCAGAGCTTCAGAGTTTACCTGAGTGCACAAGCAGAAAGCTCTGCTGCATTCAAGGCAAAATCAGACGAGTGATTCGCTCTTAGACATTTCAGGTTGGAATGTTTGAAGCAGACTAATGAAGCAAAACAAAAACACAACAAATCCTTTCAGCATCCAGGTGGCAAAAGTAGTTGACCCCAAAAGAAATCAAGATATCTGTGTCTATGGCCTCAGTTTTTTCAGCAATGAAAAAGCAGCAAAAGTAAATAAAGCAATATCTATATACAATTTGGGGAGAAAGGTTGTGAACAAGCTAATTTGTTCTACACATGTGAAAGCCACAAAAGTATCATTTACGATGAAAAAAAAAAAAAGTATCCCAAAGCCTTTCTTCTTTTTGTGTTCTGTGGACTAGCAGTATCAGCACCACCTACGAGTTTGTTAGGCAGAACCTCCAACCCACCTTAGATCTCTGGATCAGAACTACCCGTTAGCCAGAATCCAGGATGATTCTTGTATGCCTTGTAGTATGAGGACTCCTGGTTTAAGACATGCTTTATGAACCAAGATTGGAATCAAAATTAAGAACTCGGGAAAGGGGAAGTGATGGTATCCGTGATTGGCAAATAGCTCTGTGAACTGTCAAAGACTCTACTTGTCAGGAGGTCTGTAAAAAAAAAAACATGTTCACTAGGCAAGATCACTCATAAGGACACAGGCAGGAGATGCCTCTGGATGAACAGAAGAGGCTGGTCCCCTTACAACAGGAGCTGGGAAAAGTCTCCCTTTAATTTCTTCCATTGTGTCTTTTTGTCACTTACAAGAATAATCTTATAACTGGAAGTCAAGTTCTCCTGAAGGATTCATCACAAACAAAGGGTTAACAGGTTTTATAAAAAACCAATTAGGTGTGATTGGAACAATGCTTTTTAGAAAAACCAAGATATCTGTGTCTATGGAGAAAAATACTGCAAAGAAATTTTTTTTAAAAAAATTATTGAGGGAAAAAAGTTATTTCTTTTGACATCTCTGTTTTTCAAGTTTTCTAGAATGAGTGGATTATTGTAGATTATCAAGATAAACTTAAATTTTACAAAAGCTTTCTATCATGATGAGAACCTAAACAAGCCTTCCTTCTAGCATTGTCCCTCACTGTCCCCCTTCCTGCACCCTGTGTGCTGCGAAATCTGCCTCTTGCTTTCCCACTCAGGGTTTTTACTTACAAGAATATCCGCTTCCTGGGCCACTGGAAATGAATGTGGATGCAAACTCAGCTCCACTGATACATTCTTAATTCTCCATGAGGACTTCCCTGAAATCTAGGACTATTGCTATTCTAACCCTGTCCAACTCCCTGTAGGTCTCTTCCAGTCTTTAATTTGCACTGGTACTATTACTCATAGTAGGAACAATAGCAGTAGTAGCAACAGTGATACTTCACTATTTTAATGTCTTTACTGTATCCCAAGCACCTCAAGGCTTTTTGGCATTTTGAAAACACCTCGGATATAGTAAGCATCAATAAAGGATGGATAAGTGGATGATTAGTAATTTGCCCTAGGGTTTGAGGTAGATCCAAAAGAGAATGGAACCTCATGTCATTTCTTCTTTTTTCTCTTGCCAGCTGGGAAGTATTGCTATGCATTTGGTTAGAATGACAAGTTTGTGATTTAAGTATCAATAGCTTTGTAGAAAATAGATATCTTGAGAAAACACTTAAGCGTTCCTTTAATAAACAAAACACCAAAGGGCATGTCGTCTTTATTGGAACCAGCTTACTATCCTACCTTGGGCAACTTGCTTTCTCAGCTCCAGAGAACTGTGTGCTCTAAAATTAGAAGAAATGAGTTTGGATTAAGAACTCTCTAAAGCCCCTTCCAAAACTAGCCCTCTCTAATTCTAAAATGATGATAAAGCCAAGGGACTTTGGGTTTCAGGGACTTGAGTTGTTGTGTTTCAAATATTATGTCAAAAAACCATAATTATTGTCAAAGCTTAGCTATTTACAGAGTGCTCAATCTGATTCTTGGCTCTCACATCATCCATCTCCTATCATGTTATTTTTTTTTTCTTCCTAGAACAACTTCAAACCAAGGGCTTCCACTGTGATCTGTTTGCCTTCTCAAGTTGAGGGCGGCTTTCTACAGCCACAGCTGTCCCCAATTAACCTTTCTCTTGGCTACGGTACCTCATGCACTAGTTCTAAATTAGGCAGGTACCACTTTCTTAACAATGCATATCTCCAGCTCCAATCAAACAACCAACTTTTTTGGTTTTTGGTCCTGGAGATTGAACCCATGGGTGCTGAACCGCTGAGCCACATCTCTAGTCATTTTTATATATTTTATTTAGAGACAATGTCTCGCTGAGTTGCTTAGGGACATGCTAAGTTGCTGAGGCTCACCTTGAATTCATGTTCCTCCTGCCTCAGCCTCCTGAGCTGCTGTGATTACAGGCGTGCACCACCATACCCAGCTAAACCACCAACTTTTAAGATATCTATTCAGTGGAAATTTTATTGATAATCTAATAGCTATATGATATTGTACTTATAAACTGTTTATAATGCATAGCATATAATCTACCACAGCATAGAGGACTAACATTTATATCCAATTTTATAGTTTATGGATGATTTCCATATATATATGGAATTCATATCAATGATTGCTGATTTGATTTTCTAATGTGTTATAGTTAAAAAATCTCAAAAGAGACTTACTCCTGACACTTTGTTAGTCAGTTTTCAGTTGCTGGGACAAAAACCCTGTGCACAACAATTTTGAGGTGGAAAGATTTATTTGGGCTCATGGTTTCAGGTTTCAGTTCATGGTCTGCCAGCTCCATTGTTTTGGGCCGGAGGTGAGGCAGAATATTACAGCAGAAGGGTGTGATGGAGAAAAGATGCTCAGCTCATGACAGCTGGAAAGTAGAGAGTAAGAGAGAGAGGACGTGGCTCACCCCCAGTGACCTACTTCCTCCAAGCAGGTCCCACTTTCAACAGTTTCTACCACCTCACAATAATGCCACCAAACCATGAATCTATCAATGGTTTAATCCACTGATGAGGTTAGTACTGTCATGACCCAATCACTTCCCAAAAGCCCCCACTTTTGCTTTGGGGACCAACCTTTGACCCATGAGCCTTTCGGGGGACATTCCAGATCTGACCACAGCAACCACTGAATTCAATAACTAGCACTAATGGACAGTCATTCTACATTTTTCATTTAACTTTAGGCAATCACTTTGTGCATTCATGTATTTTTTCAACTGCCCAAGGACAAATCTAAGTTTTCTTTCTCTGTGATGCCTTTTTGAATCTTTACCTCTTTGGTCAGAAATGTCTCCCTGCTCTGCCTTCCCCCTGAAAACTGACAATAGCACTTTTCCTATACCTATTTTATTAGGTTTTATATGATTTTATCTTTAAAATCTTATTAGGTTTTTTTTTTCTTGTTCATGTTTTATTTCTTCTGTTTCTTGCATCTCGACCCCAGGCAGACTGAATCTGAACCTAAGGAGCATCCATGAAGTTGGTCCACTGCAGGTTCAACCAAATGCAGATTGAATAACAAAAAAATTGTGTCTATACTGAACATGTACAGACCTTTTCTTGTCATTAGTTCCTAAACAATGCAGTAAATAGAATTTACATCATATTAGTATCATAAATAATTTAGAGATGATTTACAGTATGTAGGAGGCATAGGTAGGTAATATGCTCATGACACCTAAATAACAGACTTAAGCATCCATGAATTCTGATATCTGGGGGAATTTTCAAACCAATCCTCTGTGGATCTCAAGGGAAGACTAGAATTATTAAAAAAGGCTCATAGTTCATATGTAAAACCAGGGACATCTATGCCAAGGGAAAGAATGACATGCTTACGTCACATGTCCCTTGAGAGAGAGAGTAAAGCATAGAGGTTAAGCTTAGGTTCTGGTCACACCTCAGCTCTGCCCTCATAAGTTAGGCCTTGGCAAGTCACTTAACCACTGTGAACTTAATGTGTAAATGGGGATATAACAGTGCCTGCCTTATAGGATCATTGTGACCTTAAATGAGACAACATATATAAGTGCTAGGAGTGCCTGGCACTTAGTATATGATTTAAGTTAATAAATCCAAGTCCTCTGTGGTCTTTACAAAGTATTTGTACTAGTACATGAATTATATCATTATTATGTATTTATAAAAACTGGCCACTTTCTTTCCTCAGTGGCAAACTTTTCAAAGTATTTTTGTTTGTTTGTTTGCTTTGTTTTTTGAGGCTGGGCCTTGCTATATTGCCCAGGATGGCCTTAAACTCTTGGACTCCTGTCTCAGCCTTCAGAGCCACTGAAATTACAGGCCTGTGCCACTGTGCCCAGCAAGGCCAGTACATTTCTAAAGATTTCATTGTCCCAATTATGTCATTGCATGAGTTGAACAACCCCTAAAAGAAGAACTGTCATGGATCCTAGTGAAATGGACAACTGGAATCCTCAGAGACTGAGGCCAAGCAGCCAAGCAAGTGCTTAGGCAACAGATGAGGATCCAATGAGCAGGAGATTAGGCTTTATGGGAACAAAGTTGAGGGAAGGACTTGGATTTATCTTCTCTTTCTTTATGACTTACATGTATTTTTATTTCCAACATGCATTTTTCACGTTCTACAACCTGTTTAAATATGAGGGACTAAAAAAGGCAAATGTTATCTTTAAATAAAAAGTGGCGTTAGTGAGTGCATTAGTGCATTTGCAAAGATGGTCACAATAAACTCGCCTATTACAGAATGCACACACCTTTGCAATGTGATTCTGCTCTTCTTTTCATAAAGATGTGGAATCTGCTTATCCACCTTTTGAATCTGAGCCATCCTCGTGACTTGCTTTGAACAACAGAAGAATATGGCAGAACTGACATTTTCCCAACTTCTGAGTGTAGATTTTAAGAAACCTTGCAGCTTCTACTCTTAAGGTCTCTTGTTTTGTATGTAACCCAACTACCATGGGAAAAAAAAACTGAGCTAGCTTGCTGTTTGCTGAAGTCACATGATATCACCAATCAGACCAGTCTAAACTGGTTTGACCTGTCAATTGACTGTAACCACATGAGTGCTCCAAGGCAAATTAAGTTTATCAGAATGACCACCCAGCTGAGCCCAGCCCAAATTGCTAAACTAGAGGATTGTGAGCTAAAAAAATGATTATTTCGGCCCCTGAATTTTGGTCCAGTTTGTTACATAGCCAAGGCTGATTGAAACACATAGTACATGTCATTGAAAGTCCTTTAGTTCAGTGAAGGTATTTGAACTATTAACAAGCTTTATGGCCTTTTTAAAGGGAGTTTGAAATGAAAGTGAACACCATAAGTTTGTGAGCACAAGCTCATCTGGAGAAAATATGTAACAGGTGGTTCTAAGGGACAGTTTCCACTGAACAGACACTGACTTTTTGTGGAGACGAGGCAACTATATACTCAAGACTTGTAATGAATCTGCTTTTCAATATAATTCATTACAATCTTTACATTTAGAGCCCGTTTATACTTTACCAAATACTTTAAACTATAATATCTCTTATGGTTTGGAATTAAAAAAAAATGTTAGAGTTGACCAGGGCCATGAATTCAGAGGTTTTCAAACTCAGCATCATAGAATTAAAAACGACCAGAGATCTGTCACCCCCAATCTTCTATGTTATCTATTTTAAAATATTGAAGACTCAATTAGGAGTTCATTTGAAGAAAAGGTTCAGTGACTACAAATGTGTGAAATGACACAGACAGAAACTCAAGTAAATTAATGCACCACCCGCTCCACACAAAACTGGTTGTACAGCTCCATTGTAATCTCCATTTCTCATATATGAGGAACCTGGGCTCAGTTGCTTGGGATCACTCAGCCTCGAAAAGCTCTCACACAGGCTTACTGATCCTAGATCTTTCCTCCTTGCCAAAAATGTTTGGGAACTTGTAACTTTGTTAAGGTTTGGCCACAGGTAGATTATACACTGTATATACAATTGCTCATTTATTGTCATTATCACCATTAACTGAGATTTTTAGAGTGAAAATGGCCTATATTTTGATATTCTTGTATAATTCCCCAGAAGAAGATTTGAGGGAAAAGAGTTCAGTTTCTTCACTGGAGTTCAAAAGGACGATGACTTAGTACGCTTTAACTACTTAGTCTGTGTCATCCATGCAAACTCTCATCCCTCAAGAAGTCCTCGAGGAAAGGAAGATGGTATCTAACTCAACAAAACTCACCAGGCTGACAAATGCACTTCTCCATTTGGATCAGATCCCATTTCCCACTTGCCAATAAAGGGATTAGGACTACTTGCTTTCTCTGGCCCCATTTCCATGGAATCAAAAAATTAGTATCTAAGTGCCAGGTTAACGTGTGTTAAGGAATTTCTTTCAATAGCAGAGAATCCCTATCTCTGTGAGTTGTATTTTTGAAGTTTTTCTTTTCTTTTCACATGCATACTTGGTAGGAGTACAAGGTGTTAAGATGTAGACCTTTATTTATTCCTAGGGTGTTTGGGGCATAAGCAGGAACTGCTGTGAGAGCTTCCCTCACACATGAGCGTCACAGACACCTCTCCAGGGTGCGAGCAGAGACCCACTCAGCCTTTACTGAGAAGATAGCAGCCTGCAAGGTGGGGCTGGAGGTGACAAGAAAGGTGATGGGAGACAGCTGGGAGCGGCACAGGGTTAGATATCCTGAGATGCCTTTCTAGCTCAAATCCCAGCTCAGGGTGTAATGGCAGGCAGACATGGTTCTCCCCAGCCTCTGGTATCTCCACTCTAGAAAGAAGCTCTTGGGTTGACAATGGCTAAGGAACCTCATAAGGTGGCCTGCGTATGATCATATAACTGCATTCACTAGTTGGTGTGAACTTGGACCTTTTTTCTGCCTATAGATCATCTTGGACTAGTTTCATCCATTTTGGGCTATGCACTTATGAATTAACTACCTTGTAGAAGATCCTAGTTGAGCAGTCCCAGAAAAGGAACATATTTTGCTTTTTGCAAAAGTTTATTTCTTGAGAATATTCTGAATTGGAAAAAAAATCTGAATCAGGAAAACAAAAAAAGGCTATGGGGAGATTATTTGCTCATCACCAAGAATAGAATTTATTGTTCCTCACAATTTAAAATAGATTTAGATTTTAGAACTCAGTCTCAAGGAGAGCTGAGGAAATGCTAGGCTCAAACATCCCACGGGTTGCAACCTGAGACTCCCAATCTGAGACTTTGATGAGTCAAAGTCAGCAGAAAGAAAAATAAAGAGCCAGATAAGACCACTGGTATCCAGGACTTGGAAAGCATTTTCATTCAACTCCTTGCCAGGGCCAGGAATCCCTTCCACAACAACCCTGACAAATGATTGCTCCCTCTTTGTTTCAACTTTTCCAGCAACTGGAAATTTACTGCTTTGATGCAGCGACCTCATTCTTGGACAGCAATTAGTTAGAAAGTTATACCATGATTGTTGTCCTCCATAACTGAGCAAAGAATGTCTTTTGATCATTCTCTTGTGTCAAGCTTTCTAAGGGAGAAAGCATCTCTCTTCAGGATTGCTGGCACAAGCAACAAAAACAGACTGGTTATTTCATGTGAATGGAGACTATATCAAAGTGATATTGGAGCTCACGGAGAAGAATGAAAGGATGAGTTTAGACAAGGTATAAGATCTACATTCAAGGTCCCGTGTCGGCAACACTCTGGCCTATGCTCTGAGCTGCAAATGTTTTCTCCATCTATGCCTCATCTACTAAAGATTCAGAGTCCTGGGGGCAAGTATGGGAATGGGCAAGCTCAAGGAGCTGTGAGCTCTAGGCTAAGTGAACTCACAATACAAGTCCCTTCTTTTTCTAAAGGGATGACCATAAAGACTTTGTCAATGAACACCTTGAGTACAGACCTGTAGCTTGCAGTTTTATACTCTAATAATGCCTTGCTCAGACTGTGTCCATTCCCTGCTTGCACGACAAATCATTATCCTCCAGAAGACTGTTTTGTAAAGGTGAACAAATAAATTCTACTATCAAATCCAGTTGTATCTTCCAGTCTATTAATGCCATGTATGGCTTTTTGCTCCTATAACCTGAATTAAAACATATCAGGATCACTTAATGAACTTTTTAATTGGCTCTTTAAAATAGTAGTGCAATCAGCTTCCTCATTTGATTCATGCACAAAAATCTCCAGACAGGCTAGAAGGGAAAATGTGAATCATAGTTTAAATAGATGCTTTTCATTTGCTCCATAAGACAAACAGATGTATTAGTTAGCACATACTTTAGGGCATATTACATATTTGCATGGAAGAAAGTGAACAAACTGTCATCTCACCAGAGGCAATGAAGATTTGATCTCTGACCCCAGAAACAAGATGGCAAAAAAAAAAAAAAAAAGAAAAAAAGCCTAGTTCTGAGAACAATGAAACCAGGGACTGAGAACAGGGCTCTGAGAGTCTGAGCAGAACAGAGAAGTGATCTCTGAAGTTAGGTAACAAGAAGAATCTTGTTTAAGTGTTCATATCCAAGAACTACAGTCTTGGATATGTGGGAAAAAGCACTGTAACATAGATACATATGAAGAAATCCAGTAGTCACAGAGATAAGACTTTTTAAAAAGGTCTTCAATAACACAATTATGCTCTTAGTTGCCCAGAAGATTTGGGCTGAGAATAGAGGCGGATTTCCTACTATGCATGGTATTACACTAAGTATTATGGTATTACAGTAAGTATTATGGACATGGTAAAGAAGGGTTCCTATCCAGTAGGAGATAACATTTGAAGGGATCACATGGGTGCAGGCACAAATTTAATAATAAAACATAACTTATTTCTATTTTGACATTATTATTTTCTTATCTGAAAGATGAAAAGAACATTTTTTCCTTAGAATGAGGATTATGTGATCCATTCCTTGACCATCTTTGGTATCCATCTCCACCCACATGGAGTAGTTACTTGTATGGAGGTCTTATCTTATTGGACTTCAGGCATGAGAGAAAGGTCTGTGCTTCATGCCCCTTTCCCTGCACATCCTATAATGCTCACCTAGAACCCTAGTATAGAATATTTTCACTGTGTGCATACTGGATGAATGAATTGTGAAACAGAATAAGGAAGATATAGGGCCCCTTCTAGTCCAGGAATATTTTTTCCAGGTTGCTTTAAACAAGGCTGTATAAACTTGGCAAATAAATTTGTTTTTCTGGGGCTTCCTTGTAAGATGAAGGGAAGGGCATTGGCTAGATAAGGGATGCTAACTAGGTTTCAATTTACATACCTACTTGGTTGACTTTTCTGGGCTCTATATGTAGATTCTCTCTTTGGCCAGATTGTACACTTCAGGTATGGATAGGAAGGATCCTGCCTGGTAGAAAATAAATTAGGCATTTTGAAATTTCTGAGCATATGAAAAATCCATATGCTTTTTACTCACCTATAGATTGCTGTATCTATACTGCTTCATAGAATGAAGGATAAGGGACTTTTGAAAGAACAACATTAACAGAAAGCAAAAGGTGTGAGTCATTGCCTGACCTTGCTTGTAGATATAGACTTAGCCTCCAGGTAGTTCCCTGGAAAAGGCATGTTTATCAAGTGTGCAGGTGGAGCCAAGCAGAGGAGGTTGCTGTGTGCCTGGACATTCAAAGGCAGGCTCTTGGAACCTGATGCACTGATTGATAAGAATGACCTAAGCTGCTTGTTTTAGATACTGATTTCTGAGTCCTACCCTGAAATAGATGATTCATAATCTTGAGACTGGAGCTTGGGAGAAATACTTATGCTCAAAAATTTTCCAAGATGATTCTGACATGAAGCCAGGATTGGAAAGCACTGTTTTTGATGGCTGATTCATAGTCCAAAAGTGTCTGAAAAGGGTGAAACAAACAATATCAAATGCCAGAAACAAATGTAAATTCCTTAACTTTACAAGAACAAGAATTGGGAAAACCTAGGCTGACAGAAGCATGTGTAATAAAACTTCAGTATGTAGTGAACTATAAACCCTGACACAGACACAGCCTCCCAAAGCAGCTATAGCAGTATTAGGTTGAATGCATACGGATGTAATTTCTAGAGCAAGAGAGAACTGCCTGTCCTAATCTGTACACTCAGGAGACAACTGGTTTTTGTTCTTGATTTAATAGTAGCAATTATTATTTTTAGTAGTAATATCTAGTAGCTGTGGTAGTAGCAATCGTTTTTTTATGTAGCACTTTATCATTTATAAATTCTTTATAGTCAACATTTATTTTCCCTAAATAAAAACTTCAATTCAGCTGTGTTGATGAGCTTTAGACTGTTGAGGTACCACAACTCAAACCTAGGTCGTCTGTTTTCCCACATCCAGTGTCCTGTCTGGTAGTTTGGAGAATTAGTTCATAGGCTAGCAGAGTAAGAGTTGAAATCTGTGTCATCAGAAGAACCAGTGTCACTTACCCTAAAGCAGACTTAATATGGCCTTACCCATTGTCTCCAAAGGCCTGGTGGCTTTTCTGTGGGAAGAGAGAACAGATTTGTTATGGGAGGTCTCAGAGGGCAGAACGTGACCAATGGTGAAAGCCCTTGGCCCACACCTTGACCCAAGATATTTCTTTTTAACTTTTTATTTATTTACATATTTATTTTATGTGGTGCTGAGGATTGAACCCAGTGCCTTACAAGTGCTAGGCAAGCGCTCTACCATTGAGCCACAACCTCAGTCCAAGATATTTCTTAACAAAGTTCTCTACAAAGTAAGCTGCCTTCAGGCAGAGTCTGGAAAACTATTTGCCAAGAATGCATAACAGAGAAATTTTGGATAGGTTACCTCAAAGGTCCTAGAAGGGATTGAGTTGTGAAACATCACCAAAGTTATATTCTGATGGTCAGGGTTGTTGGAACTGCAGGTCTGGAGGCAGGGAGTGTGGAGGAACATGGTAATCTCAGGCATGGGGAAGCTCCATCTCTGTTTCCAAGTAGCCAAGAGTCTCACCGTTTTGCCCGCTGACTGTGCTGGAGAACCTGATGCCCTAGCTGAGCTAGCACATGGAGAGCAACCTGATGCTCTTTATGCTTTTGGGAACCACAGCCTCACTCCTTTTACGTTTATTTTGTGAGCCTGATTTAGTCGTAGAACCACAGATTCCCAGACTTTAGGGCACTTAAAGGCCGTTTGGTCCAACTGGCTACATTACAGATTGAGAGACAATGAACTATGTGACTTTAATGACAAACATCATGTCATTAAATATTGAAGTTGGGGGGGAATCTGAAGCCTTAGTCCATCTGGACACTCCCCTTCATTTTCCTGAGGAGTAATTGGTTAAAATCACAGAGCAAGGGATGGGACTGCCTCTGGTCTCTCCGTGTTGTGTTCCAGGGGTTACACCTTTCACCTCCTGTTTTCCACTGAGGATCTGTTTGTCTTCTTCTGTTCCCTAGGGAAAGTACCCTTTGCCTTGGGAGCTCACAGAGGGCCAGCTGTCAGGCGCAGTGCCATCTTCTCCAAGAGCAGGGCCTTTAGTGTGTGTGGGGGGGGGTGGGGGGAGCAGCCGGGCTGTCTGTGGCTCTGTGTAAAGAATTGTGTGGGCTCAAGCACAGTGTAGGTGTCTGATAAGCTGTGACTTAAGATCACTGAGGTTTTCAAGTGAAGACAATAAAGATTATTTGGGGGTGGTTCTGCATGTTAATCCCACTCTGAGTTATTTTCATGTATGTATTGTGTGCTTGAGACCAGAGTTAGTTTTATGGGTGAAAAATATAATTTAGAGTAGAATAAGATTCATCCATATAGTAGTGGGAAAAAAAAAACTAATGCGATGAAGACAAATGGCATTTGGTGATTTTCTTCTCCTTTCTCCCTTTTCTCTTCTTTCTCTCTTTTTCTTCCCCAGCCCTTCCCTTCTTAAATTATTTCCTTTTCTCATGAATTTTCCAACTCAAGGCTGCACGTGTCCATCAACTGAAGAATGAATGTCTTCGCTTTAGGCGCTAGGATATATAGCTCTACTTCAAGGGCGCTCTATTCCACCTTTCAGTCTCTTTGCCTGTCTCAGAACACAACTGGGCCCTCAGACACTGTTTCTTTGTGAAAGTCAACACTCAAAGCCAGCGCAAAACCCTCCTTAAGTGTGACTAATACATTCATTTATTCTGAGTTATTATCTCTGCAAGGCCTAGCGCTTGCAGTAACAAACACCAGAGGTTACCAAAGGTCTGTCCTGACGGTTTCAAAATTCTTCTTTGTGATTGCTCACCACTCTTTGAAAAATTTTCCTTTCTCCACTGGAATTTTCCACAGAGTACCCTAAAGGTGAATTTTCCTAGTGAGAAAATACAAATAGCCCATTTATAGATTTAAAGATATATGTATTTGTACATATATGTGTGTGTGTGTGTGTGTGATTACATATATATATATCATGATTCTGTGTGCCATTTTTAGTAGGAAAAACTTCCCAAACTAAAAGACCCAACTTTTTACATTTATTTGCCCTAGGATATGAATTTCTAGAGATTAAAAACCTTTTTTTTTTTTTTTCCAAATGTACTCAAGGGGGAACAAAAAGAGTTTGGAAACTAGTAATGTCACTTTTTGAGAAAAAAAGAATGAATGTGAAATCAGGGTCCTCTTTGGGCTAAAGGCCTGGCATTTCCTATTTCCTTTCCTTACTGCATAGGTTCTTGGACCCACCATTTACAGGCAAGTGGCCTTACTCAGGGAGATGTTGCTGTATACCCCTTACGTTGGTTGTAAGGAATAAATTAGTTACTGGATCTGAAGCATGGTAGGATGGCTTCCCTGGGAACAGAGGAGCTGAAACATAGATCTGGAGGCTGGAACTAGGTGACAGTGTGGGTGTCAGGACAGTTAGAGGATGGGGCATCTGATCTGGGTGTGGCTATGTCAGAGAGCAAGAGGGCAGCAAGGGGCCAAGGCTGGCCTGACCTGCTCACTAAGAAATTGAGGAACATCAGGCTACCTGGAGATTATCATAAAGTTGGGATTTTCAGTTGTCAAATGAAGACAAGGAATTCACAGCTGGAAGTGTGGAGGGGTGTCCAACACTGGTTCAGAAATGAAACCAAATAACAAATACCAGGACTAGAAAGAACATCAGTCTGAAAGATAGGTGATCTCGTTTGTGGGTGAGTAATTGACTTTCTCTGAAGTTCATTTGTCCTGATGCTTAACAAAAGAAGTGGGGCTAGATTGCTAGGTTTCCTTCTCTGGCTAAAATATTCAGTGATTTCTGATTTGTGAGCATTCTCCTTAATGTTTAACAGGAAAGAAAAGATTATGCTGAATTTCAATTTAGAGGGGGGGGTGCTGGGATTGTGGCTCAGAGATAGAGCGCTTGCCTAGCACGGGCAGGACCCGGGTTCCATCCTCAGCACCACATAAAAATAAAGGCATTGTGTTGTGTCCATCTACACCTTAAAAAAATAAATATTTAAAGAGAGAGAGAGAGACAGAGAAAGGGAAGCCTTATGATTTAGTAGAACTGGTGAGCTATGCACAGCATTTCTAGTAATTCCTGGCAAATGTTTTCTTGCAGAAGCAGCTTGCTTACCCTTTATGGAATATTTGCAGAAAAGGGGTACAGATTGTAAGCAGGAAGACACAATCTTCCTGTCTCCCTGACAGAAATATCTGTCAGGAAGATGTTGAAAATCTTTGAATGTCTGATAAGAAAAGGAAAAAAGGGAAATGGCATTTGAAGCTAATTTTATTCATTCAGTAAATATATGTCAAGTGCATATTGTAAGCACTCTGTGCACCTGGCCCATGTGAATTCTACTTGATTTGGGCCCTCAAAAGTCAGTCTAGTGTAGGAGAAAGGCATATGATTAAAAAATACCCTGCTTTGCAAGACTTAATGAAATAAGAACTGGAGAAAGGACAGGTTCATCCCAACTGGGCAAATTAGGTAGGATTTCACACAGAGTGATGTGAGATGCCCTTAAAAGATGAGTAAGGATTTGATAGATGGAGAATGGGGAAAGGGGGCATTCCAGGCTGAGATAATGAGATGAATAAAGGGTTATAAGTGGGAAAGCCAGGGTATTTTCAGGGGACAAGGGCAAGCCATGGAACTGAAACACAGAAACATGGGAAAGCTCAGAGAAGTTACCATAAGAGTAGAATTTGTTTGTTCTTCAGGCATTTTAATAATAATTAAATTTCCATATCATTCTTATGGGAGAATTTAACCCAATATTAATTAGAGGGACAAAGAACCATAAATAAGACTCTGGAGAAGATGACACCAGTATTTAATAGTCAGGCAAGGTGTGATTTGCTGGTCGGGAAAGTCAGATGGGAATAATAATATTTCCAAGAAGTGGATCTTCATTTTCATTCTTTTGCTTATTAACTGTAAGAAATCTGTTATAGCTGCCAGGATAATCACCTGGGAACTCACAGAGTGTGGGGACATTCTCTTCAAATTATTTGATGTCTTCTGGGTCACATAGTGGGTGACCTGGAGTGGCTGACAGGTGATTTTCAAAAACAAAGATTCTAGGCTGGGGTTGGAGCTCAGTATGTGAGTGTGTAGAACACATCTCTAGCAAGTACAGAGGCCTGGGTTTAATCCCCAACACACACACACACACACACACACACACACACACAATTCTGTGGTCACTTATTCAAAGCTAACCATGCTCTCTTACAAACAGGACTCTGTGATCTTTGGACCAATCGGTTGACCTTCTGATGTCCCAGCTTCCGCAGAAAAAGTGTGGCAATGCTACAGCGCCCTGAATCACTGGGGGTGGAGGTGTCACAGTCGGAATGTGAGGCCCACTGGAGCAAACCTCAGACTGACTGACTGTCTTCCTGTAGGCCTGCCCTCCTCATTCTTAAACCTATGATAGCGCTATCTACATCATGGGCTTGCACAAGAAGTAAACAATGTCATAAAGCTTTTCACAAGGCTACAAAAATGTAAGTGATTATGTGTAATTGTTGAAAAATTAGCACTGCTTGCAACATTTACTAAACATACAGATGGAAGGTATTCAGTCAAAATACAAGTTGTATAGTCCAATCACATGTATTTAGCACAAAAATTTACTTACAGGGTAACAATCAGAAAAAAAATGTAGGAAAATGAACACTAATAGAAGATTGGAAGAAAGGTTAGACAATTCTCCAAGGATTTTTTAGAGAATAAAAACTATAAAACACAAGCTGGGGCACTGTGGGCACTGGGTACAGGTCTAGTTTAACACAAATCACTGAAATCTCATGTTGAAAGATGTCTTGAAATTTTCCCTTCTTTGTAGAAGCAAATATCATTGGCCAGGCCAGTCAGTCCCCCAAGGAGATCCAATCTCCCTTGAGGCAGATCACAAGTTTGAAAGTTTGCTCACAGTCTTTTCCCTTAGAAATTCAGAAATAGAAGGGTCCTTGGAGTCCATCTGAGCCCAGCGCAGAGAGTGCTGAAGTACCTCCCACAATCCAGTGAAGGACATGAGCCTCCAAGGGAAAGCCTGAGCCATTATTGAGGAGGTCTTGTTGTCTAGTGTCTCTTTCTTTGCTGTGTCCTAGTTCTGTGCTTCTGGCTCCTTCTATGATCTTTGGTCCAATTAACTGACCTTTTGGATTTTTTTTTTTTTTTTTTGTAGTTGTAGGCAGACATAAAGCCTTTATTGATTTTTATGTGGTGCTGGGAATTGAACCCAGTGCCTCATATATGCTAGGCAAGCGCTCTACCACTGAGCCATAGCCCCAGCCCAAGGGAATCTTAGTTTTTCCAAGCAAGTCTCACCTACCTTTGATTTGTTCACCCTTTGGATATACAGAAATGTGAATTTATCTCTTTTTTTCAGCTAATTATTTCCAGTTTCTTCAGTCATTCCTTCAGACATTCCTGATCCTTCCCACCATGGGGCCTTGCTCATAACATCTAGCTAAAATGTCTCTCTCCTGACATTTTCCTACTTGAATCTACTATTCATGGATACCTTGGTGACATGTCCCTTCTCCAAGACACTTTCCTGACCCTACTTAGAATCATCAGTCCTTCTTTACTCAAGACTGGATTTGCCTCCATTCTCTATCCTCAGGATTTTTCTGCCTTGACTATGTCTCTGTGCCCATATATCAAAGAAAAAGTCACATTTTCTTCTCATTGACTTATATTTTGGGGTATGTTGAAATTATCACTCACTTTCAATTTGGAGAATTTATGACATTCTCAGTGTTCCAGCCATGGCTAATTATTCTACTTAATATTTATATCCATGATTGGGATATTGGAAAAGAAACATCATTCCCTGACTTACCACTACAAGAAAATTAGGCTGGATGGCAGATGTTATATGAGAGGTCATTTGCTTGTCATGAGCACAAATAAGAAGACTTTGAGCTCAGCAGATTGACCATTTTGAATCTTGTTTAACTTCTCTGCTCCTCATTTTGCTTTACTTCTTAAATGAGAATAATAATATTCTCCAAACAGGGTTGTTTTTGAGGGTCAGATGAAACACTGATGTGTCAGTGCCTGGCTCACAGGAGCTGCTCTATAACGGTGAGAGAAAGCCACGTAAAGTGGAATTAGAATTCAGCATGACCCCTAAAATTAGAATAGTTGACATGAATGTGTGGGATTATGCTTAATTGAGGAAAAAATGAGTTATCTGACAGAAGAACAGTAAATAACTATTATACAAGATAGGGGATGACTACTTATGCTCAAAATAAATATCAGAGTACCATATAAACATCAGAAGGTATTAGGTAGAGAATGCAAAAGTTAAAAATTACTGTAAGTTCAATAATATTCAGTGATACATTATTATCAAAATTCCTCAGGTCTTGTTCACAGTTTGTTTCAGTCAGCTTTTTCACTGCTGTGACTGAAAGACCCAACCAGAACAACTGTAGAGGAAGAAAAGTTTATTTAAGGGCTTGCGGTTTCAGAAGTCTCAGTCCTTGGACAGCATGACTCCATTCCTTGGGGCTCAATGTGAGGATGAACAACAAGGAAGAGAGAAACAGCTCACCTGAGGATCCAGAAGCAAAGAGACTCTACTTGTCAGTAACAGATATATACCCCAAAGCCACATCCCCAATCCCCATCTCCTCCAGCCACATCCTACCATTTCAGTTACTCCAAATCCCTATCAGGGGATTAATTCACTGATGGGTTAAAACTCCACAACCTACTCACTTGTCCTCTGAACCTTCTTGCATTGTCTCACACATGAGTTTTTGGGGGACCCCTCTCATCCAACATAACACAGTTCTTTGTCTCCACACTGTAACTGTGTAACATTAGCAAAACTATGTATTGGAGTCCAGGTATCTTGTGTACAAAATATAGAAATCTGGAAGATGTGATCTCAAAGATCCCATGCAGCTGTAAAATTCTGATCAATAGTCACAGCTTTTTGTTTGTTTGTTTGTTTAAATTCTATTCTAAGACAGGCTCACTAAGTTACTGAGGCTGGTCTGGAATTTACAATTCTCCTGCCTCAGCCTCCTGAGTAATTAGAATTACAGGTATGAACCACTCAGTATGATCTATAGTTTGACTTTATTGTGGCAAAAAAAAAAAAAGAAAAGAAGTGAGTTCAAGCCTAGGGACATTAACAAAAACCATGGGAATCTTGATGATGAGCCATTAAGCAGAGGGTTGTAACTGGTGTTTTAGTCAGCTTCACATGGTTTCACTGTAAAACCCCCTCCGTAAAATACTCTTGCATCAAAGCAACAGCAAAACCCACTATACTTATGAAGAAATTCAATGAGCATTGGAAAGTGACATGGGAAATCTGTCTCAAAACTGGCCATCCGGCCTAAGGAAGGATATTACCGTATGGTGTATGGGGGTGTGTGAATAGCTTTTTACCACTTCTACTGAAAGCACAGCCAAAGCAAACTGACTTTAATTACATAAGAAGGTCTTTTCAAAGGCTAAATGTATATTGTGTAAATAGTTACTAAAGAGAGCTCGGGAAATCAGATCTTTAAGAACAGAGTAAGAGCTTGGGAGATGTCTTGGTGAAGGTCTTCCCAGCCTGTTGGCTCTCCAGCACAATCTTTATGGTGGGCTTTAGGCACTTTCTGACTCCATATGTTGGCCTGCTTCTACTTCCTCTCACTTTCGCTCAATATTACGAAGGAGTGTGACTCAGAGCCAAATGGGCAAGCAAGATTCCTAGTTGCTCAGTGTTTTACTATTAGCAGTTAGATGACGCTTTTCATGATAATGGACTTTAAAATGCATTTTATTAACTGTTCCTTGCAATTATTTTGAGGATATTTTCTGTTGCTCCATTTCTAAGATGGAAATGCTGACACTAGACAGATAAAAGCAAAGTCAGAGATGGAATTGTATCTTCCTTATTCCATGTTACCAAATAAGTGGTATCCAGTCCTCAAGCACCTTCACTTAATGAGAAATGGGTGTGCATGAGGATGTAAGAGGCAGGGAAAACAGTAGTGTACACTCTTGAGAATTTTACTGTGCATACTCCATGGATAGAAAAAGAACATAGAAAGCCCAGGTGATGCTTGAAACATTTGAGATCATTTGAATAATTGTGATAGAAGTCAACATGGCCTGTAACCTCTGTCAAGGTTCATGAACTGGGTACTTGGTATAATGAAGCTGTAGGAATATGTCTATCACATCCTTCCTTGAAAAATCTAGAAAGACTTGAAGTGGTATTCAGAGAACTAGGTTCTAGTCCTGGCAATAACACAAGCTTGCTATGGGACCTTGGGCAGAATCCTTCCTGGCTCAGGGACTGGGTTTCCTTTTCTCTTCTGAGACAAGTCTGAAGGTGTTGAGAAGAAGGGAATGAGAACCATTTGTGGGTGGACAGCCTCTTTCTACTGTGTGTCAGTGAATGACATCAGGCAATGGTAGACATGTGAACACATGAGCAGATGCTGTACAAGGTGAGTCTCATAGCTTCTGAAGGATTGCAGGTATTTGTATCTTCAGAATAATTAGGCCATGAAAAAGGACAATCATGGCACAGCCCTGGGTATTCTGCAGACGTCTGTTACAGCAATGCATTCTTGTACCAGCTAAGATTAGGCTCAGCTGTAAGCAACAAAGATCTAAAAATAATGGCTTGGATAAGACAGAAATTTCTTTCTTTACTACTGTGGTCTCAAAAAGATGTCTTTGTCTTAAACCCTAAGATATGTAATATATGGGAAAGATATGTACATATGTATATATGGAAAAGTGAAATTAAGGAGGAAGATGGATTTAAAATGACTAATAAACTGGCTTTAAAAATAGAGAGATTATCCTAAATTATTGAGTAGGCTTAATATAATCCCAAGGGTCCTTAAAAGTGAAAAATAATCAGAAGAGAGAACCAGAGTGGTGGCAGCATCAGGAGGATTGGCTTGACACTATTGGCTTTGAAGATGGCAGAAGAAGGCCAAGATTCAAGGAATGTGGGCAGCCAGCTTCTAGAAACTGGGAAAAACCAAGAAAACAGATTTTCCTCAACATCCTCCAGAAAAGAAAGCACCCTGCTGAAATTTTGATCTTAGCCCAGTGAGATCCCCAGTCAGACTGTGTTGTACACAACTGCAAGATTAAAAACACACTGTGTTGTGTTAAGCCTCTACGTTTGTGGTAGTTTGTCAGAGCAGCAATAAGAAACTAATATAATCACATGAAAGACATGGGAGGCAGGCAGCCTGAGGTAGATCTGCAGATCAGGGGCCCAGACTTTTCCTCCTTTGTTGATCTACTGGGTGGTTACCATTCACAAGGTCACCTCAAGGACCAAGACTGTTGGAACTTCAGACATTACCTCTGCAGTGTGAGTCAAAGAAAGGAAAAAGAGAAGCTTTCCTTCTGAAGAGAGTTCTGGAAGTCCCACAAATTCCTGCTGACTTCAGACTGGCAGGACTTATGTGTGTGGGCATATCAAGCTGCAAGGAAGAATAGGAAGTTTATGTGTTATTGACTGATTTGGGGCACAGCCAAAAATCAGGGCAGTTACAGAAGAGGGGAGACTGGATAATGGATAGATACCAGCATACTCTGGTACAATAAGGACAGACTCCTCTTTTCCTTTCTCTCAAAAGGATTTTTAAGGATCTGAGTTGTCATCTTCAAGTTTGCTCTAGATGCAATGAAAAAGTAAAGTCCCAGTGTCATTTGCTCATCAGCCAGCCCATTCTTCATGGCCTCTCACACACTCTGGCCCCCTCTCCATTTAGCTACCTTCTGGAGCTCATGTTCTCTAGCTTTATTGCATTGTCCTTGCTCAGGCAGAAGCGCATCACCTCTTGTCTGGATTCTTTCTGAGGCATTTGGTGCTCTGTTGAGGTAGACAGAGTAGGCGCAATTATCCTGTTTCCTTCAGATGAGGAAAATGAAGTTTAGGGTAGTGAGATGACTTGTTCAAGGTCACAGATGGGAAATAGCAAGGTAGCAAAAGGTGCTTGGCTGAGTATTGGCACGATTTCACTAGAGTCCTTGTTGGCCAGGCCTTTGGATGTAAAATGAATTTTCGTATCATATTCTGGGATTTGTTTTCTAAGTTATCAAAAAACTGAGGTTATTTACAATCTGTAATCTAGAGTGCTAAGCACAGAGGATGGGGTGGAGAAGAAGAGACAGAAAACAAGGATAAGGCTGCCTATAAAGAGATTGTCCTCACCTCAGTATCTGGCTTAATGCCATCACCAAGTTTTCCATTTCTATGTCCCCAGGGTAGAAAAGTCAGAATTGTCTTTTATTCTTCCCTCTCTCACCATTTTTTAAATTTGTTCTCTCACAATCTAGGTATTGCCAAATCCTATGGTTTATGGATCAGCAATGCCTCTTCTCCCATTTCATTCTTGTCATTCCCACTGCCAGTGATAGATTTTCTGGTTTTCATTTTTATAGTTGTCCAAGGGTCTACCCTCCTTCTGTCTATCCTTCCTTCCTTATTCCTATCTTGTTGCCTAACTCATCTCTCTAAAATGTAGCTGATGTCCCACCACCCAGAAAGCTTTATTGGCTCCTGCACTACTTGGGAACACAGCCTATGCCCTGCCGTTTCCTGCCTGCTGCCCATGTGTACACGCTGCCCTTTAAATGCAGTTCCCTTCTCCTATCACCATTCAAGATCCCAATCATCCACAACCTTCAGTATTGAGCACAATGGTTCTTATCCACCAATGTTTCTTTGATAGCCTTCCCCGATGTACTTAAGCTGGAAAAAATCCCCCTCATCCCCAAGACCTCCTAGAATTTTACTATTCTTGTTGTAATTGAATGTTGTTTGCATAATTACAGCTAAAATCTGCTTCCACCAATTCTAGGTGTAAGTTCCACAAAGACATTGACTGTCTTTTTTGCTCACTATTGCATGAGCAGGTCAGAGTGCCTGGTGCAATTATAGGCATTTAGTAAATATTTGCTGAATAAATGAATGAATTATCAATTGGATTACTTTTCTTGGTTGCTTCATTATTTCAATTTCACTTAAATATTTTAGTTGATTTTTTTAAAAAAAATTTGTTTAAACAACTAAGCATTCTCTTTATCAAAGCGCTCACTCTAGCAGAGGCAAGATGTTGGACTACCTAAATATTCCAAAGCCAAGTTTGCTCTAGGCAAAGGAAGACAAATGTTTCCTAAATGTATAATGTGTAATTCCCTATAACATTTAGTTCACTTGTTGTTAATTTCCTGAATGCATGATATGCTCAGGGTATCAAACTCTAGCCAGAAATACATCTAGTGAAATATATTTATATCTATCTGTTTATCTAATTTTAATACATAACATATGGAGAAAGAAAATGAGATTGAGGTTCCTCATTTCCCATCTCCTTACCCCCACTCCCAAACTAATCAATCAACAAATAAATAAGCAAAGTCATTCTGATTAAGAAGTTCGTGTGGAGAGATGCTCTATATGTTTTGAAAAAGCTGCTTAAGGGATTCCAATAGTAATGCCTTCTTATCCCACTACTTCTGTCCCTGTCCCTGATGAGGAATGCGACATTCACTTTCTGTCTTGTATTAAAGTTATTAGTGGGCAAATATTTCTCTGCCCATCCAGACTCAACTCTTAAAGGTCTGGACTTTATAAAATTCATCTCTGCATCCTACTCACACCCCTGTCCTTTCAGGAAGTACACAACAAATGAACCAAATGATATGGAGAATTATACTCTGTAAATTTAGGAAACATTGCTGTCTTCCTTTGCCTTAGAGCAAACTTGGCTTTGGAATATTTAGGCAGTCCCACCCTTTGCCTGTTAGAAAAAGTTCTTTTAGTAAAGAGGATGCTTAGTTATTAAAAAAAAAAAAGTTTCAAAGTAAGGGCCAAACATTTCAAAAGGCAAGCAGATGGGCCCTGCAGGTAGCATTCACTGACTAACTAGGATGCTTTCAAGTGCCCGAGCTAAAATTGGTGCTAGGGGCTAATGTCTTGCCTCATTAGAAAGTCTTTCTCTTTCTAAGATGTGTTTCAGGGAAAGAAGAAAGAGAAATGAGGGGGTGAGAAAAAAAAAAGACAGCTGCTAGGTTGCCACTGGAGGGAAGCTGTGTCTAAAGATGAATGTAGTTGGAGACTGGACTGATCCGTATCACCTTTCATCTCTTTATTACTACTCCATGCTCCAATATCAAGCATCAAGCTTCATTTCCTATTAGGATCCTTCCAAAGAAAGGAACTTGCTCTTTTTTTTTTCTCCCCTAAGCTTCCAAAGGCATTTTGATCTCTTTAGTTAGGACTAGCTGAGCAGGGCGTGACCTCCCTTCCCTCCTGCTGCTCTGAGGAGGAACAGGGCAGGTGACCTGCCTTACAGCAGGAGTGGAGAAGTGCTTTGCCCAAATTAGCATCACAGAGAGAGTTCTGAGCCTTGCCTTCTGGCATCGGAGTCTGGTTCTGGCTCTCAGTGGCAGTCTGGAGCTGGTATTGTGGGGGTGCAGGAAAGAGGTAGAAATCACATTGTAGTTAAACTACCATTTTACACTCAGAGAGATGGTGGAGAGAGGGTGAGAAAACTGTAAAAAGTGCAACAAAGAGTAGATCTTCCCAAATCCACATAGAGAGACATTTCTGGAAGCCATGGTGCTATGCCAACTTGGGGTTTGGGAAGAAACACTGTTACTGATTTTTCCTCAAAATGGATGAGTGAGAATTTATCCCATGCACTTGGACAAAGCATAATGGTAATCTTTCTGCTTCTTACTATTGAAAGAACACCATTCTGTGTTGCTTGGCAGTTGGTGCACTGATATCAATGGCACTGGCACTGGACTCCATGAATTACCGGCCACCTGGACCTTCCTCTTTTGAGTCACTGACAGGATACATCTTGTTTAAAACCGTGGCTTAAACTCCAGCCAGTGGAGAAGTACAGATCACGTCATATTAACAACAGATATCTCCTCCTTGAGGAGAGATGCCTAGGGATAGGAGCATGAGTTCCTGTCTCAGTAAACCATGGTCCCTCCTCAACCCCACCCAGTCACTGAAATGACTTCTAATAGCAGATACTGGGTCAGGGAGAAATGTATACATCACACATGTGTGTACCACCCGGAAGGAGCACCCCTCCAGCTGAGGAAGACACAGGAGCTCTAAGGGACCCTCAGAAGAACTTAGGACGATCCTCTGCCTCATCTGTGGATATCCATGTAGATAAGGAAAAGAGAAAAGAGCTGGGCATGGACTTAAAAACAAAAAATTGTCAAGTAGAAGAGAGAATACACTAATACACTGCATTCAAGATGCAGAGAAGGCACATTCTTGGAAAAGGCTTATTGGTGAGCCCAGGTCTGCAGGCACTCATGGTATTCAGTTATTTTGCATATAGCTATGGCACCTAGAGCCACCTCCTGCACAGGTAAATGACCTCAGGTACAGTGGGATGCAGGCTGCTTTCACCAAACAAAAGCTGGCTCTCTGAGCACTTGACCTTCACCCAGCGGGATAGATTCAGGTGCTCAGGTGCAGACATTTCAAATACAAGGAGCTGAGTACCATTTTAACTCGCCAACCATTTCCCCTCAGTGTTTGTCAGGAGCAAATGTCCTTCCCACCTCAACTTGGCTGTCCCAGCCTCTGTTTTAAGTTCACTCCCATCTGATATCAGTTATTTAAAACCAAGTTAATTTTCACTGTTGACCCTTTTCCAAAGGATTAACCCACTCAGACTCAGCATTCGGTTGGAGTAAAAGGAATTAGGGTGTCCATCACTAAGGAGGAGGGCTGCTTATGCTAACTTGAGCATTACACCATATGACATAGTTGCCCACTCAGATAATATCACATGAAAGAATGATCCCTTTGTTCATCAGTTTTATAACTGTTGTCATCAGATTTTGGTGTGCACCCCTGAAGAGGGAGCCTGAATCCCAGGTGCTACTGTGGGAATTTGAGTCAGGATGTCTACAGTGGGCTCCAGAATCTACATGCTTTTGAAAGCTTTCTGGATATTTCTGATCATCAATCAATAAGAGTCACTGGTCTATTCCCCCGCCCCTGCCAAACACACCTTAAAACTACATTCACACACTTTTCATAATAGCTAAAACGTGGAAAACAACCTGAATGTCCATCACTGGACATTGTTTAAACAAATCGTGCATCCAATTGAATGCTTTTCAGCTATAAAAGGGAATGGAGTGCTGATATGTACTAGAACATGATGAAATTTTGAAAAGTCTATGCTAAGAAGCCAGACACAAAAGGTTGCATGTTGAATGATTCCATACGTAGGAAATAGCTGAGGTAAATCACAGAGATGGATAGCAGATTGGTGATTACCAGGGGCTGCAGGGCGGGTTCATGGGGAGTAAAACTTAGTCAGTATGGGGTTTCCTTTGGGAAACTTCAAATGTTTTGGAACTAGGCAGAGCTAATTCTTGTGCAATGTCATGAATGCACCTAGACGCCACTAGGTTGTTCATGGTAAAGCAGCTAATTCTGTGTTATGTGAGTTTCAGATTGACTGCTTCATATGGTCTTTATAGGTCAGTGGATGGTGGATACACACACACACACACACACACACACACACACATACACACACTTGCACACAAACACAAAGTGTACATTCCACCTCTCACTTAGATGTTGTTCTAAGGGGATGCTTTTTTCATTTAAATGTGTAATTTTATTTTTAAGAAGTTAGTCATTTCTTTCATTGAAATTATACCCAGGATATTTTTTTAACCAATACAGTGGTTTGGTAACATGAAGGAAGTTGTATTGGGCATGTATGTGTGCATGGTCTCAAGCGCACCTGGAGCCCTGGTGATGTCATTCTGGGATATGAAGAAGGCTCTGTGGACTCTGTCTGCTCAGCACCCAATGAGGTGCCTAGAGGTGAGCTCCACGAGGTGCCTAGACTTTTAAGAAAAGAAAAGGAAGGACACTCAGACCCTGCTGCAGAAGGAACTGAATTGTACCTACAGGTGCTCCTTTTTGCCAGAACCCACCAAGCTCAATGGAGATCCTTGGCCTCCTTATGTCCGGAAGGTCTATCTGTATCCCATTGCTGTGGTAAAAAAATCACCACAAAGTTTGTGGCTTAAAACAATACAAAAATTATTTTCTCAGTTGTCAGAAGGTCAGAAGTCTAAAGTAGGTTTGCAGGGCTACGTTTCTTCTGGAGTGCAAAGGAAGAGTCTGCTTGCCTAGAACTTCTAAAGGCTGTTCCCATTCCTTGGCTTTTGGCCCCACCTCAGTCAGACTTCTACTGCTATAGTCACACCAACTTTTTTACTTTTCTGCTTTTCTCCTTTTTGTAAGAACACACTGGCTGCACCGGACCCAATTTAGGATGACCTCCCAATCTCAGAATTTTTAGCTGAGTCATATCTGCAGCCTCTTTTGTAAGGTAACACAGATACAGATTTTGGAGATGAGAACACAGGCAGCTATGGGCACCATTATTTTGCTTACCACAGAGGGGGAAAGCATAGGAAAACCTAATCATAAAGGTGTCCTTCTGCTTTCTCCCAAGCCTTTTCATCCTCAGAATATGGCTACTGTGATTGTCACTGTGTAGCCTTTGCTACATCTTAACTTAATGTCATCTTCAAACCTTTTCCCTCTGCCTTCTCAATCTTTATTTAATTTTAGCCAAGAGAAAAGTCCTATTAAAATAAAGAATAGCTGGGCATGGTGGTACACACCTGTAATCCCAGCAATTTGGGAGATTGCAGAAGGAAGATGACAAGTTTAAAGCCAGCCTCATCAACTTACAGAGAGACCCCATCTCAAAACAACAAACACACTGATAATGCAGCTCAGTGGTAAAAGCTTCCCTGGGTTCAATTCCCCATGGGAAGAAACAAGACAAAATAAAAATGACAAGAAATAAATAAAAGTAATAATTGTGTGAAGTTTAAAATAATTTAAGCAGTATAAAAGGGAAAGGAAAAAAGAAATTTTTCTTTCCTCCTAGACCTTTTTCTCAAAAGCACATAATACTATATCAGTTAGTATAAGATTGCTAATCAGAGACCCCAAATAAAACATGTTTGAATAAAGATAGAAGCACCTTTCTATTTTTTGAAAATGTCCTAAGGAACATAGTCCAGAGTTAATGTGGTGTCCTATTCTACAAAATGCTCAAGACACAGATTCCTGTAAATCTTGTTTCTCTGCTATCCCTGGTGTATGGGCCTTACTCTCTTGTCCAAGATGGTAACTAAACTTCTCACCATCATGAGAGCATTCCAGAGAAGATGGTAATAGAAGAGATAAAAGATTACATTCATTAACTTTTTTTTCCCCTTTTGTACTGGGGATTGACCCCTTGGGTATATTACACTGAACTACGTCCCTGGCCCTTTTTATTTTTATTTTTTCATTTTGAGATGCAATCTTTCCAAGTTGCCCAGGTTGGCCTCAAACTTGGGATTCTCCTGCCTTGGCCTTTGGAGTCCCTGGGATTACAGGCATGTGCCACTGTGCTCAACAACATGCCTTATCTTTCAGAAGGGTTTTACCAGGACCTGCTGCACACACTTCTGCTTATACTCTACTGGCCAAATATATTGTGTAGTCAGCCAAAATCACAAGAAATACATAACCAGTGCCATATTTATTTAAAATGTAGGTCCTCATTTCATTGAAATAAATGAGATCACCTGCTAGATCCTCTGCATTCTTGCCAAACTACCTTACAGCTACAGACACGCTTAGTTGTTCTTAATAGTTGAATGGTATTCCTTTGCATGGATGTGCAGTTATTGAAATCATTGCTGGTCACTTTCGATAATCTTCTTTTCCTCCCTTTTATCTTCTGCTACAACTAGTCCCATGGCAAACTTCCCTTCCTGTGTCTCCCATGGACTGTGCAAATGGTGGTTTTACTATTGTCCATTAGCCTAGCCTCAGCTTCTCAGAGGTCAGAGCTGAGGTGCAGGAATTTATTACCGTATTTTACTAGAGAATCCCATTTCAGGCAATAGGAGTAAAGAAAGCAGCGAAGGAGGGAATGTCAGTCTAAAACTTGTTAGTAAGCTGGTCCTTGTTAAGTGAAACTGATTTCCAGTATCTGGCTTCAGTGTCACAAAGTGCCCTTCACCAGTGGCCTCTGCCACATGTTACCATCACCTTCACACAGGTCTATCTTGTTTCTGGCTTGGACGATTACAATAGCCTCTTACAGATGCCCAAGTTCCCATGCCTTCCTCTTTCTATTCCATCCTTGTGGCTGTTACCAGAGGGAGTTTGTAAGACAACAGCTTGGTGTCTGTGATTCTCCACCCAATAATGGCCATCCATCACTGGTGCAATGACCTTCAAACTGCTTAGCCTCAAGTTCAAGGCCCTTGTTAGCTATGATGGAATCCTTACTTGCTTTACCAGCATGACACCCTCTGGCACACTCCTGCAATCCTCATGCATCTGGATCCCAGTGAGCACTTAGTATCCTAGGCATTCCTGACATTGGAACTTGTTTTATGCCTGTCATAGGTGCTGAGAGCCATAGCCAAGTAGGAATGACACATGGCAATTTCCTTGTCAGCCTACCCCATGTTGCTTAGAGGAAGGACTCTCCATTGTGGAAATGGGCTTGCCTTGGACCCAGGTCATTTGCAGTGACATTGCATGAATGTTTGAGAAAGGTGACCTTGCTCAAGGACCAGGGTGGATCTGGGTTTAGGGAGGATCCTGCTGGATTAGGGTGGGTCCAGGTTTAGGGTGTATCCTGCTGGGAATAGGGCGTATCCTGCTGCCTCAGGCGCCCACCAGCTCCTTGAGTTCCCGTTGAGTTCTCCCTGGATTCAGAGAGTATTTTGGGGATGTAGAGCCTGGTGGAGACTGTGGATTTTCCCAGAACGTGCGTGTAGAGTGCCGGTGAGAGTTCGGGAATAAAGAATTGCTGTTTGAATCTACAAGGCTGTGAGTGGCTCGTGATTTTGTGCCCAGCCAGACTGTGGCACATAGGTGTGCATATCAAAACCTTGTTCATCTTCCAAGGCCCAACACAAAGACCACATTCAACTGGAGCTTGAAGGGTAGAGTCAGTAGGAAATCCAAGAGAGAGAGTGCTGGGGCCATCCCAAGGCAGACAGAGAGTTTACTCAATAGCTACTTCAAGACCCTCTTACCTTGTCACCTAGTAGCGTGCTTCCTACCCAACCCAGCTTCTTATCTTCCCCCTTTTTAAGCACACTTCTCGGTCTTGTTCCTCATTCTTTGTTTAGGTCAAAGACACAGAACCAAGAACAGAGTTAATATGCTAGAAATTAATGTGTACTATTTCAGACTAAACCTAATAAAAATAATTCTTGTGAATACTCTAATTTACATTAAGGAAACCACATTACTAAGTTTTTGTATTCAGTAGGCTTTGTCATCTAAATGACTGTGGTTCTAGTTTTCTCAATAGACCAGCTCAAAAGATAGATTTGAAAGGCTTTACATCCTGGGAAATAAGTGACTTATATTTTTTCTGGACGTTTTCTTGGGAACAGCTTAAATGATTATACAGATTGACCAGTGTACTGTAGACATTGTGTAGCACAGAGAATGATGCATAAGGTGCATGGATTGTCGCCAGTGAGCTCACACTGGCCAGGAAAACACATGCATGAGTAGAAGTGCAAGAGGGCAACATGTACCACAGGACTAAGTAGGTGAGCAAAGGGATGGGGAGTGACACCTGGACAGGGCTTAGGAAAGACTGACAGGTGGGCTGAGCCAAAGAGAATTCTCATGCCAAATATTCTTGCATCTGTTTCTTGACCCATTATTGAACCACTCACCGTTGTTTCTTCATGTAGCAGATTTTTGCTAAGAACTGCAATAGACATTTTTGGTTGATCCAACTTTTATACTAACTCTTCTTATTCCTTATTCCTTCAAAACACGGGTGGCCATCTGAACTAAACCTAGCTGAGAAGATAAAAGGGTAAAACGGATCTGGGGAGCCTCAAAAACATTTTGATTTTTCTGCCAGAGATGCCACCATTTTCCTTCCTTGTTCCTTTTCACTAGATTATGCATAGGACGGTTGGAGCTGGAGCAGCCCGAATGTACCCAGGAAGAAAAAGCCCCAATAATTTTGACTTAATAGATTTTCAGTGGTTGTATGGAGTCTCTGAACTGGTACCATCAACTGTCCACTTTTGAATATTTTATGTGAAAAAATAAAAACTCCCATTTATGAAGCCACTCTAGTGCAGGTTTCTATGACTTGCAACTGAAAGAACAAATTTGGAAATGTGCTTTTGGCCGGGGCTTTTGTTTAGTGATCTCTTAATAAAGTTGTCTGTTGCAAATAATTTAAAAAAGAAAAACTCACTACAAAGGGACAGGTGATAAAAATCTCTTCAGTTACTCCTCTTCACTCAATGAATGAGGCACTAAGATTTATAACTGGGAGACTGGGACAAGAGTTATAGGTGTCTGGCCCCCTGTCTCAGCACCATCATATATTTCTTTAATGAAGTGTGAGACCAGAGCTCCATAAATTCACATAGTAGCAGACGCGGGCAGGCGCTCGTCAGCGGAGCTATTCAGGGAGCCCAGCATCACTCTTTGCGTATTAGAGAAGTTCACAGCCAGTTAAAAATAGGCTTGGAGAGAAGTCGCTTTTAGACCGCAGCTCATTTTGGATTTCTCTGGAGCCCCATTCTGGGGCACAATGTATTTCCTTTTTCCCTTCATTCTAGCAAGATCACCCAGGCGCTTCAGAGACAATAGATATTCAGTTATCTTTAGTTCTGTTGTGCCCTGAAAGCGGAACTTGGAGGAAACATCAGTAACCCCTTGGGCACGTGGAGTGTTACAGCTCTTCAATAAATGCTAACACCATGAGCCTTTACTATGGCCCAACCCCTGTGCTTTAAATTCTCAAAACAACCCTATGAGAAAAATACTATTAATAACCTTATATCTCTGGCGAGGAACCAAAGAGTCAGAGCAGATAAACAACTTCTTTGATGTCACATAGCTAGTAAGTAGCAGCCTAGGGATTTGAACCAAGGTCTGTCTGATTCCCAGGAGAGCCTGTTTCCTTAGCCTCCATTCATTGCAAGATCACACAGAGTTTTCTGCATAATTCTGACCCTCAAAGTGATTCAGTGAAGGCTACCAGGTAGGGAGGCTACCCCAGTTTATAGAGGCGAAAACAGAGAATCAGAAAACTGCAATGATTCTCCAAATTCAACTAGACCACAAACAGCAGAAATGGACTTGAACTGGGTCTTCTGACTTTTGGTTCTGTGCTCTTCCAGGATAAGCTGAGTGCTCAGACAATTGAGCTGTGAAAGAATATGCTGATTTTTTTCTTTTCTTAAATTGATTTCTGGGATTCAACAGCAGACCCTGAATCAAGGAACCAACTAGCCCCAGAACTACTCTGGTTTATTCAGGGTCTTTTAGAGACAAGTTCTTACCTTGTACATCTATAGAATAATATTTGGTACTTGCACTTAAAACCCTCAATATAATATTGTTTCAGTGTTAACCTATCAGTCCTTCAAATAACGGGAGCTGAGAGTGAGCTGGAGGGGATAGATGTCTTTAATGGGAGCTCTGCCAAGTTAGCTGATAAAGCTAATATAATATCTCTTTGAACATTTAATTTATCCAGTGACAAGGAAGCTGAGAATTAGCTTATAAGGGTTGAGTGTAGGTATTGTACATGTGAATATTTTTTTAAACACCTGATTTTTGAAAAATAAAAGTGGTCTGCCCACATTTTCAAGCACAGTGGTAATCAAAAGAGAGCTCTATGGAGGTAATAATACCTTGTATTTTAAATACTGCTTGTCTTTGAAGAGCTCAAAGCACACTATAATCATTTCCTTATTATGATTCTCAAAACTTCCTGGGTCAAAAAGTTACAAAGTTTAGATCTTAACAGTCTGGCCTCAGTTTCCTTTTGGGGAATCAGTGTCAGAAGACAATGTAGGTAGCATCTCTGTTGGTCCTCCCACCCCCATTCCTGCCACTGTTTTCCTGCTACCCTCCTTAGCTTCTTATTTTTTATAGATATAACTGGTTAGTCTCATGATATAGAATCACAGAATGAATACACACACACACACATATATATTTAAATATATATATATATATTTTTAGTTATCAATGGATCTTTATTATTTATGTGCACCTGCTTTGGGGTGTCCCATCTCTCCTTGAACTGTAGACTCCAGGTGCCAGTCCAGGGCTCTCAGCAACCACTGGGTTGCTTTTCTCTTAGATGTCACTTTAAAAATGTAAGTCCCAAAGGCAGATGCACAGCCATGGGCTCATGCTGGGAGGGGGGCTGTAATACACCTGATAAGACAGAGTAGTCTTTCCTTTTTAGAGATGGGAGACTCATATTACCTGGAAACATTTGACTAGACCAGGCAAGGCAGAGAGAAATGAGTAGAATTAGTATGTGCCATTTTCACCTAGTCCCAAAACAGTTCTCCATCTCAACTAGGTCACGAAGAAAAGTGTAAGTAAAAACATACACAGGTATATATACAGCTTCCTGCCTTCCAGTGAGCTCAAAGCACAAATATAAAATTATATATATGTGTGTGTGTGTGTGTGTGTGTGTGTGTGTGTGTGTGTGTATAATTTTATTAGTCCTCTTAGGTGGACTCATTTTATATGAGAAAATCAAGACACAGAATAAACTCATTTTGACTCAATTCATGGCCCCAGTCAGTGGCTTTGGCATTAGAGTTTTTGCATTAAATTTTGCTTCAGGAGCAAGACCTTGGAAGTTGAGAACAGAAGCTCTAGACTTGCGTCAGACTGCACTCCTGGGTAAATGCTTCATCCTCTGAGACTCAGTTTCCCCACATGGTAACTAGATAGAGGAGGGGTGCTGGTCATTTTCTCTCTACAGCTCCTTTCTCTGTACTGGAAGTGATGGGTGACAAGATTGAAAGGAGCAGGGCTGATCCCAGAGCAGCCCAGCTGAGTGGAGTTGGCTACCCTCATTTCAGCCTTTGGGGAGCGTGCACTGGGCACCCTTAGTTTTGTTGAGAGTCTTGGCCAGAATAAATACCAAAAGTTGGGGATACTTCTCTGTTTCCAGAGAGAAATCCAAGTTCCAACTGCTATGTAATCCTGGGGCTGAAAATGAGAATGGGTGGGTATGTTTATGGGGTGTGGGAGGAGGGGTGTGCAGGGGGTTGTATGTGTTGAATGGTGTGTAATGGGCCTGAGCTTCAGGCCAGGGGGATGCTGGAGTGACTGTGCTATAGTGACCTCATGGAGGCGTGGTAGAAGAAAGATGAGGGCCTGACTCTGTTAGGGATCCTAGAATAACTTGAGTGTTAGAGATAGTTTTAAGCTATTTTTGCTTTATTTCCCTTTCATTTTCTCAACATACCTCATTGAAAGTTGTCCCTGATATTGCTCTAAGGAAGATACACAAATGGCCGATAAGCACATTTGAAAAGATGCTTACTAGTCACTAAGGAAATGCAAATCAAAACCATAATGTGATACAACATTCCACTCACTAGAATGGCTATGATGAAAAACATCAAATAAACAAACACCAGAAAATACCAAGTGTAGGCAAAGATGTGGAGAAAATGGAACTTCATATATTGGTAGTAGGAATGTAAAATTATTCAGCCATGCAGAAAACTTTTTGTAGTTCCTCAAAAAGTTAAATATAGAATTACTGTATGACCCAGCAATTCCACCCCTAAATGGGTACCCCAAAGAACTGAAAACGAGGAACCAAATAGATAATTGTACACCAATGTTCATGGCAATGTTATTCACAAGTCAAAAGATGGAAGAAACCAAATGTCCATCAATGAATGAGTAGGCAAATTGTGGTATATACATACAACAGAAAATTATTCAGCTATTAAAAATGAAAAGAAGTAGTCACTTCAGAATCATGTTTTAGATTAGATGACTGGAATTAGAAATAAGGAAGAGACAGGGTACAAGTTCTGCCCATAATATAGGTAAAGTTCAGGGCAAGTGTATAAAATGAGGTCCCTTGACCTGGAGCTCACCCATTCTTCCCACTCCTGTTTGCTCCTGTCTTGTAAGCGCCTCACCAGAACACCTGTGGGCACCAGCCTCATGACCATGATCCAACCACAGCCCAGTCCTCGGCCACCCCTCCCTGCTTCCTGGACATAGCTGCCCCTTGACCCAGTTATTCACACACTGGCATCATATTTTGTCTTCTACAAGCCAGACTCGGTAAAGCAAGGTCCTAGGAGTGGATCTAATACTCATGTGGGCAGATCATTCTGGAATCCTGGGTGATGTGACCTTGAAGCTGAACTTGGCTCTGCATGGGGTGTGTTCCCCTTAGGCCCAGTGGATTCCTTGCCCTGTGGGAAGGGAACACCTGGAGGAGACTGTGGGGCCTCCAGTGTACAAGAGCCTGAGCTATTATAGTCTGAAAAAATAAAAATAAAAAACTAGAAGGGGCAGTGATTTATTGTGCCAGTCCATTTCAGGGCACTGTTTACCATCGAATCCTGATTACAGTCTGAGAAAGTATTACTTGCCCCATATTACAGGTAAGATTCATGAAATTGAAGTGACCTGTCACAGTAAGTAAGTGGTAGTGATTCTAAAATTTGTAGTCTTTGCAAAAGCTGTTCTTCTTCAGGATAACTGGGAAAGCACCAGAAAATGCCAAGGATGCTTCTGCCCAGAGGTGGTGCTACTTGCCCTTGGCAGTCCGTCAAGCCACGTAGCACACGCAGTAGTAGGCTTTTCTTCTCCTGTTTGCTGGTAACATGGAGAGTTTTCTGCAGGTTTCCTCCACTGCTCTGCTCAAGGGCCACCCAGAACACGTCGTATGGTATTCACAGCGGTGCAGGTTGACAATCTGACAGTGAGTCACGGCTCAGCCACATCTGTCCGGGACCACACAACCTTCTGTCTAAACACTTCCACTCGGCACAGCTGTGCGAAAGGCACCCTTGAGTTCTCCAGTAAACAAGGCAGGATGGTTGCCTTGGTGTCTTTCCATCCCTCTCAGTCTCTTAGGAGATTATCACAGTCCAGAGCTGAGAAGCCTCCAAGCAACACAGTGAGATAAATTAAGCCAGAACTCTTCTTTGTTAATTTCCTTGCTAAAGTTTCTTACTCTCTAAATTGGGCCTTGGTTTCCTTGTTTGGAAAAATGGCATGAGGTAATAACTTCATCTGATGAAGGCTTTTTAAGTGTGTTATTATTAATGCTTTTTAAATAATGTCAGTTGTTCAAGTTTGGAAGGGTAGAATGTGTTACCTGGGATATAGCGAGCTCCCCCGAACTGTGGATTTTAAACAGATGACGAAAGACTTGGCAGAATATATGGAAGATTTAAGAATTAGATGATCTCTTAAGTACATTTTAGCCTTGTGACTAAATTATAAATATTCTTCCCTGAAAAAGAAGACAAATGTGTTGAGAAGATAGGTTGTGTGGTTGGGCCATGCTAAAGGAATGAAGTAGAGAAGAAGTTGCTTCTGGTAGGGGGATTATATGGAGCTTCATGGGAGAAATGACACTTGAATCTTTACTTGGAATACATGGGAAGTATCTGTTTGCTTGCTAGCATGCTCCTGTACTTTTTGAACAAAAGTGTTACATAATAGGCATTAAAACAGTTCATTGAATATTCTGGGCCTGCATCTCCTGGACACACGATAGGAGTTCATTTCCTGGCCACCTGTGGATGGGGTCAATGAACTGTGAGCAGAGTGGCATCTGCCATTTCTAGGCTAACATTTTATTATCATTGTAAAATCCTCTGGAGCTCTCTCTTCTCTCTTCTCGTTCTCATCAGTGTTTCATCTTGTGGCTGATCCATCAAATCAAGTCTCAAATTGATGGTCATCATGATGTGAAGCTGAATTCCCAACTGCCAAACAGTATATGTGTAATGAGTTAGGAGTAAGCCTCTGTTATTTTAAGGTATTGCAACATTGGGTTTGTGTGTTATAGCAGCATAATTTAACCTGTTCTAACTGATTTAAAAAAAACAGGGTTAGGGTTCTACTTTAGGGTTGTTAAGGTTGTATTGGTTTGCAAAGAAAGGTTTCTTTAGGAAAAATTAGAGGCAGGAAGAACAGTTAGAAAAAGGGAACCCAAGAGACAATGAGTAAATGAGATAGGGCAGTGACCAGGAAGATAGAGCTGGAGATACAAATGCACTGACTTCCAAAGGAACTTCAGAAAAGGAGGCAATATAGGACTGGAAAACAATTAGATTGATCTGCAGACACACTTTTGACTACTTTCATTCAGTGTCTCACTATGGTGCAACAGACACGATTACCTGAAAATATCTCTGGGAATTCATTCCTGGTTGTCAGGACACTGGGACAATTACCTTTTTTGGGACCAAAGATTGCCTCTTTTCTCAGCAGGAGGAGTTGCAACCCAATTCAGCTTCTTTCTTTCTTTTTATTTCATTTTATAATTTCGAGACAGAGTCTTTCTATGTTGTATAGGTTGGCCTTGAACTCCTGGCTCAAATGATTCTCCTGCATCAGTTCTGAGTACAGGAACTTCAAACACATGCCACTCTCCTGGCTCCACATTTAGCTCCTGATGGGATCTGGTAGGAGGCTTTCTTTCTTAGATAGGAGGGTTATTCCTTGATACAGCTTTCTATGATCCTCAAAGTTTGCACATATCATGTAATTGCTTTTCCTATATAGTTCTTTCAAACATTTGAACCCACTAGCACATGTAGGGCATACCGTTGCATACATAAATAAGTTCTGATGCATGACTTTGAAAAAGGGAGCTGGGCACAATGGTACACACCTACTCAGGAGGCTGAGGCAAGAAGATTGCAAATTTGAGGCTAGCCTTAGCAACTTAGCAAGAAGTTGCCTCCAAATAAAATAAAAAGGATTGAGTTGTAGCTCAGTGATAGAGCATTACCTAGCAAGCCAAGACCCTAGGTTCAAGACTCAGTACCTTAAAAAAATAAATAAATAGAATAAAAAAAATTAAAAGTGAGCACAGGCGTACAACAGGATGCTCTAACTTTAGTATGACTTTTCATGGCAAAGTTAGAGATTGGTCCATGTGTCTCTTACTGCTCAGCTTTACTCTTTAATTTTTCCTTCAAAATCCTGTTTTGTAACCTATGCTGTGTCCTAAGCCTTGTTGCTTCCTGCATGAAACATGTCACAACAAGAGGACGGATCATGCACAACCACCATGGGTGCAGAATTGTTGTTCCCTCTTCAGACTACTGAGATTGAAGAACAGGCATGCAGAAAACCAGACAGGTGAACTCTGGACCGAGGGTCAACAGGAAGGCAGAGAATACCCAGAATCAGAGTAAAACCAGTGCCTAACCTGAGAACCTACCATCCTCCAGGAGAGGCATTCCACCCTTAAAGAAACTGATTGAATTCAATAAAACACCATCTTAAAAAATTGATAATACGATCACACTTTTTTCAAAATGAGTTCTCTGCACATTTCCATTATTCAACTCTAGCTACTGAGACCCTTAAAGATTTCTCTACGGCTCACAGGGCATATACAGCTTACCTGTAAGTTGGGTCCAGGGGTTTTTGAGTGGGTTCTCTGAGGTTTAGGGAACACTTACCGGATAATGTTTTATCCAGCAATAAAACTTTCCCCCATAATATAACTGAAGCATGATATATGTGTTTTAAAAATAACAAAACACTCTAATAATTAAAATACAGTGTGGTACTTTTGTTTCAGTGTTTAGATAGCATATCAGTGCTTGAAGAAAATGGAAGAGATTGGAAGAGACCTCTGTAGAACTTCTCACAGTAACTTCTGGGTGTTTTCAAGGACTTTGGGTGGCTGATGAAATGAGTTCTTTGTAATGTCTAATTTCACTAGAAAATGAAAGTCTTCCTTTGCTTTTCACTTGAGGTATCATTAGCACCACTCTTAAGGTTGTCAGTCTGAGAGAGTGGTTGAGGTCTCATGTCAGAATTGATGAGAGAGAAGAGGAGATGAGAGATTTTCCTGTAGGGAATGGAAAAGAGGTAGGGAAGAGAATGTGTTTGTATTTGGAAAAGAGAAATTGCTGAAGGGGAGTTACCTATTGGTAGGTGGTGAAAGAAAGGGGAAAGAGGAAGGTTTTGGTTATTGCAAGATCCCTAAGGGGAATGAAGGCTCTGGTGATAGATGGCCCCAGGGCTTGCCATTTTGGTCTCTATCAGAGGGTGAACCAGAAGTCTTGTGTGCCAAAGGTATGAGAGCATACCTTTGTTTTTTGGTAGCCACAGCAGCAGCATGGTGTTAGAGGCCGGAAGTGGAGCCATCTTATGTTCTTGCCTGATTTTTTGCTTCAGCTGACTGTGTAATTAGTGTCTGCTACATTTCAGGTGCTTTTGAATTTTTAGATCTAATCTAGCCTTTAGGTCGACCTACTGTGTCCCATGGTTGTTTTGTTTATCCTGTCTAAAGAGCACAGTGTCTCATGGTAAATGGGTTTCCTAATACTGAAGCCAGGATTAGGTTGACTTATTCACCCTGTCACCAGCCATGCTGGACCATAAAGGCTTCCCACATGTTCAAGGCCTCTTCCTTCTGTCTTTCCTTCTGATTTAGGGGATCCAACCAGAGTCCCACACATACTAAACAGATACCCTAACACTGAGTTACATCACCACACTATTTCCAGGTCTTGTCTGCTAATTTTACACTGGACCAATTGATGCATATTCTTTGAGGGCATACTAGCTCAGGAAAGAAAAGGAAAGGAAATTGGAAGGTGCACAGGCCATGGGCTAACTTCCAGATGGCCCATTAAAGATCTCATCCCAGTGTGCTGTACTCAGGAGGGGAAAGGTCAGGGGTGCCCTACCTTTGAAGTATCTTACACGGAGGGAATTGTCAGAAAGGAGAGTAAGGAAGAGGTCCTCACCTCCTAATAGACATATGGTAGGGAAATTGATTCTATCTTACAATTGCTTTCCCAATTCCACTAGGATAACATTCCTCTAAAGTCAGAGTTAGTGAAGCGTGCTTCTCTGTCTCGGTATATTCTACTGAGAAAGGAATGATCAAATACCAGTTAAAAAATTGTTCTGGTGTATATCTGGCTTCAGCTTATAAAAAGTATAAAACATATTTATTAATTTTATTTAAAATATAATAAATTATCTCTGCATGGCCAGTTCTTTTTTTTTTTGCATATTGTAAAACCAAGCAACAAAGTTCCTCTAAACTGAAATAGATTGCAGTCTTGGCATGATCAATAAAAGAAACTTGACCACAAATTGTCCTCAAGTTGTTAGAGCATAAACCTGAACCGATATTGTGTGTCAGTTGCAATTTTCTTTTATTTATCCATCAGCATCCTCTCCAACTAAATATAAGCATGTGTGAAAAACAGTTATGGATATGGAAAGGCATTGGTGTCTCTAGAATTATTAAGAATCATTAAACTGTAAAATATCAGTATTCAAAAGTTCTGATTTCTCCCGTGAGGTACTTTTCATATTTTATTTTGATAACTGAATGCAAATGAGACTCAGTAAAACCTTCTCACCTGTGTCCTTTGCATGCTTGTACAACTGCATCTGTTTATAAAAGACTATTAACAAATACGCAGCCCAGTTTAGATTTATACAAATCAACTACATTTGGGGAGTTATGAAAATTTTTTGAAGGTTAAAAACAAGGCCATCTTTAATTGTAGTTCTGGTAATTTAATATTTCTATAATTATTATGCTTTGTAACCATTTGTTGGTGTGTTCAATGTCAAGATCTCCAAACTAAGAATGCAGAATTTGAATCTAGCTCTACCTCTGATTTGCTCTTGGATCTGGAGCAGAGACCACTCCTGTTGGCCTTGGTAAAATTGGGTTATGCATCTTTTTTGGGCCTGGCTTACTAGTTTGCAGAGGGTCTTAGATGATGGAATAGATGAGACTTTTCAAACATGAAGATATGAAGATGACTCTGTTTCAGAGTCCAGAAGAACAAGGAGGTACATCTGCTTTGTGTCCTAGGAGAGGCATAGACACTAAGAGCTAGTGGGAAAAGTTAATTATGCTGTCACTCTTTTAGTCATTGTCATTATGTCCTATCTATGGCTGCAGTTAATAGTCAGCCTCTATTAGGTGCCTCACATATCTTGTATATATTTAATTAGACAAGTGCTGAGCACCAACTTTGCTTGTTACATGCACTGTTACATAGGATAGGAAATTAGATAATAAGTGTTCTTAGAGCACACAAGTAGTTTTGATGAAAGGCAGAATGCAAAGAGGCTTTTTTTTTTTTTAAATGGTGTTGGGGATTGAACCAGGGCCTTGTGCACAAAAGGTAAGCACTCTACCAACTGAGCTATGTCCCCAGCCCTCAAAGAGGCTTTTTTGTTGGGGAGATTAATTCCAGAGGGGCCAGAGGGATGCTCTTAGGAAATGTGGGATTTAAGCAGGTCCTTAAGAGTCAGATACTAGTGTCTGTGAGGTATGTCTTGGATGAATGGATAGAAGAACCGCCTTCAGTAGCATGGTTGGCCGAATCAGGCCCTTGGCTGTGACTTCCTTCTTCAGATATGGAGGTCAGGGTTAAGCAGAGGACCAGCAAAAGGTCAGTGCTGAGCTAGTGTCCTGGAGGGAACTAATTAAGCAAAGTAGTGGTTTGTTTCCAAATATGGTTGGCTGGATCGGACTCTAGAGGGTGTCCACCTTCTCTAAGACCGTGGCCAGGTCATTTGCCTTCTTTCCTTGTCACCACACTGATCAGGCAAATATGATCTAGCTTAGAGGCTTATGAGCAGTCCGCCACCTGGGAGGTCTCTGGAATTGACTGCCAAGTCACAAAAATAAAACAACTTCCTGAAATCATGCAGGGATAATAATGACTATCATATGAGATTTGAGGTTGGAGAGAGTGTCATAGGGAGCAGCCATCATTGTCTTATCCAGGATGACTGAACCTGAACATGAACACTCTGCAAATAAAGAAAAGAGTGATTAAGCAAAGATGATTATCTGTTATGTCAAGGAAAGCTTCCTGGGGGTACTTTTCTTTGAGAAGGTTATTGATTTATAGAGACAGCTAGAATGTTAGGTTTTGGGGGGGGCGAAGAGAGACTGTAATGTTTAGTCTGTGATTATTGATGGCATGCTAATCAGTTGAGAAAAATGAGGTTGATTGGCCCAAAGGTTTAGCATGCAAATCTCATTGTACAATAACAGACAGTAGATGGGCCAGCCCCCAAGTCACTGCTACACAATTTTCAGGTAGCCATTGCTTCCTGTTTTAGTAGAGGCAATGTCTGAGGAGCAGGCAGGCAGAGATCTGAGGGTGCAATGATTGGAGGAGTCACTTATAGCACCTTTAGGAGTGGCCCATGCCCACAGCCTCATCCACTGTGGGACTGATTTATCTGTTTTTGCCGATATTGGCATCATTTGGCTGAAAGACACACTGGCATAAAACTTTATGTTTCATAAGTATGTAAAACAACTTGATGTATTCGGATTTTGATCAGTTTGTAAGAGAGAGAAATGCTGCTAACCTTGAAGTAGGGAATGTGAGAATAATGGAGAAATCAGGAGTAGGCAAAGCCTCCTTTTGCTGTGCAGCTGGGCCCCAGGCTATCAGGGAAATTTGCTGCTGTTCTGAAACAGATGTCATGACCTCTGGCCATGCGCTCACATGAAGCTCCACTGCTGCTCTTCTGGTCACTCTGGCAACCCTGAGCCTCAGCGTGTCCTGTCCCTAGCACTTCTTCCTAAAATGGCTATGCCATTCCTTGCTCTGATTGTCTCCTAACTGTGGCTTCTCCTCTCTGGTGGCTTCAGCTCAACCACAGGCCTGAGTGTCTCTACCATATTGTTTCTCCCACTTGTGTTCAAAAAGAAGCTGTGCGACACAGGGGTGTCTGGGGCAGGACCAGTTTCAGGACCAAGTGTACTGCAGTCAAACAGAACCTTTGCTCAGAAGTGCCCTGCACTTGGTTTATTCTTCTCTTCTGGTAAAACTTCTCAGTCTACATACTGTCCTCACTGAAACTGGCATGTGTTATGCCTCCACAAAAGCACACATTACACTGTAATATTACATGGGAGTATTTGTCTCTTTTCTCTAATACATTCTTAGCTCCTTAAACTAGAAGCAAATCTGAATCATTTCTGTGTTCCTGGCACCTAGCATCATATACTATTCATCATATAGTAGGTGCTCACTAAATACCTGTAGAATAAAAATAAAGGCCCAGAGTTTGTTGGTAGTGCTGGGAGTGAAATCAGAGTCTCCTCTCTCTTTCCATCTTGGATTTAAACAAGTCCACCAAGGTATAAAAATGGGTTTTCAACTAATAGCTCTAATAGGGATCTTCTTTTCTTTTTCTCTTGAAAGGGATTTATAGACCAACAAAATTACACTGCTGCTCAAGTCTTCCTTGAGAATCTAACTAGGTTCAGGTGAGCTCTGAGTTTCTAGCTGAACAGGTACTGCCCACAGGGTGGTAAGGGCTCAACAAGACCAAAAGAAATTTATCTCTGAAGTGACCACTGGCGCATAGATTGCAAGCAGCAGAAATGAGGGAAGAAGAAGGTACAAGGGAAATCACAGCTTGAGAAAACCAGAAAGGGAAAGGAGGTTATGGAATAGAGAAAGAGGTCATTTTCTTCTTTCAAGTTTTTGCCTCAGTTCTGTTATGCAATGGTGCAATCCAGGGAAGGTCAGTTAACCTCAGTGAAACTCATGCATCATAAGGTAATGATATCTCTGTTGCCCATCTCATGGTTTCTTAATAGGATCAAATTTGAAAGCACTTACAAAAGTGCTTTGTAAAATTGTAACATATGATCCTCACATAGAAGTCTGTTATTACTACATGTATTTATCACATACTTGACTTTCCACGAAACTTGTCCACTGAGTTTTGGCCAAGCTCAAACCTCCCAATAGAATATTGATACCTCCGGTAAAAATAGAGGATTTGTCAATCAAGAATTCCGGAAGTACTTTCATTGACCGAACGCATGGGTTATAGGAGGGCCTTATTGCTGTCTCTAGGGGGCAGGGGTTATCAATATTGGTCTTTACCTCTTTTAGAAGTTTTCTACTACTCTAACTTTTCCCCACCAAACTAACTTTAAATTCCTGACCTCCCTCATGCTACATACCAGGCACAAAGGGCACTGAAGTGGCTGGACTTGTGGGAAAAATCAGGAGTCAACACAAATAATTATAAGCCAAGGCAGACCATAAAGAAGTGACAACCGTAGTCTTTGACAGTGTGCGAGAGGAGAGATGACATCTCCCTAGGAGGCTGAGGAAAGACTCTTGAAGTCTATCTCTGGGTCTTGTGGTATTTGGACTCAGTCCCTTTGATAAGGAAAAAGGCCTCCCAAGTCTTCCAGATCTTATGGGCCAGAGCAGAGAATGTTTCTTCAGCAATCTCTCCTCTCGGTGCCTTTGAAACGCTGCTGGATGGCCTCAGTCTTCGCCTTGCAAGGGGAAGTTTGAACTCCTTGGCCTCCTAGAATCTTATTGGGTAGCCCCTAGGCAGTCCCTTTAGATTCTCCCTTTTCTCATCTGGAAAATGGATGCAATAATACTTACTTCAAAGGAATTTTGTAACATTTAATTGATGTTTGCAAAAACCTTCTGAGATCTACAGATGAAAGACCTTGGAGGAGAACACAACACGGTTATTAGAAGTTAAGGCCTTCATCAGCCTTGGGAGGCTCTCTGTTTGTTCAACCTGTACCCTCTTTGGGGGTCACTTGACTGCATTTCCAGGTGCAAAGTATTCTCACAGGAAGAAACAAGTGGTTCTTGTTTTCCTAGCCACCCTCCTGAACTTTCTCAGTTCAACATCATCCCTATACCCTCCTCTCTCTTTGTTTTTTTTTTTTTTCCCCAGTTTTAAGGAAATGGACTTGTCTTTTTCACACCTGATTAGTGTCCATCCTGATTGACCCTGGACCATGTTGTGAGAGATAAGAAGCAGATCCTTTAGTAAGAGGTCTCTTGACTTCTTATTCTTTGAACTATGAAGGAAACATCATGGCTACCTTGGATATCAGTAGCTTCTCAGCTTCTTAGAAAACATAACTCCCTTGCCTGGAATCTGACATTCTTCAGCAATTCATTCTGAAAGTGAGATGAAGGTTCTCTACTGGGAAGTGTGGAACACTTTCATCATATCTGATTGTTTCCTTTAGCCCTATCATTGATTAGGATTCCTTAACTTTTCCTTTCTTTGGATTCCTCAAACTATAAAACAGGGGTAGTAATCCTTGAATTTATTTTCTCAAAAAGTTATCCTGAGGAGTTAATGAGGTCATGTTAATGAAAACACTTTTTAAACTCTAAAGGATGTAGACACATAGATGTGAAGTATAAGATTATTTGATCTATGATGCAAAAATCAGTGAATCTACTCTATGCTTATAGATAGATTTGGAGTGTTAGAGGTCGCATCATAACATCAGCCTCCACCCCCATTTCCAAGGTTGTTGAAAGGATCTCATTTGCAAACTTCTTGTCTGTCCATCATCTGGCCTCTGAACACCTGCAGCAGAGGGGAACTCGCTACCATCGATGCAGTCTGTTTCATGTTGGGAAGCTTCTCAATGTTAAAAAAAAAAAAAAAATCCTTCCTATTGCTGAGATGGTATCAGTCCCTCTGTGGCTTCCAGAATCAGTCTGCAATTTTTGTTCCTGGCTCCCCACCAAAAAACTATCAAATTCTCTTCCCCTATAATGCTTCTTTGCATTTGTGAAAGCATGAATTATGTCTTTCCTAGGTTCTCATGCACTCTGTTTCCAGATCTTTTATGATTCCAGAAGTAGAACCAGTGATTTGTCTAACTAATGGGGGAAGCAAATAGGTCCAGCAGGAGAGCAAGCAGAAGAGATTGGATCCCTGTGTACTCGAGGTTACAAAGCACAGCATAGAAAGGTCATTTTTGACAGACAGGCCAGCCAGCCCAATGCCTAGCACTATTTATGCCTCCACGCAGTTGGAACTAAATGTTAAATAAATATTGTGAATGAATAGTGCGGAAAAAGCTTTGCTATCTATAATAGATACATAATAGATATATATTTTTTATTCCTCCAATACATTGTAGTTTTGAAAATATCTTTTAACTTTTTTTTTTTTTTTTTTTGTCAGCTGCTATCACTCTGGAGGGTCAGGAGAGTCTTTAGTTTATTTTTCAACCCTGAGATGTGCTGAATTCCACTGAGGTTCTGCCTCATTTTAGGTGGACATGACAAAGTAGAAGATGAGGGTGGACTGGAATGTGGGTGAGATGGTGTCACCTAAGGTCTCTCCCACTGCTATTTGCAACACTGTCTCATACCCAGTCTCCTGGTGACAAACTTCTGGCCTGAAACAAAAGTGAAGTCCCAAAGAACTAAAAAATGAGAGTGAGTCACAGATCCAAGTGGAAGAGACCTGGGATGTCATCCAGTCTAGCCCAGCACCTGATAACTAATATTTTCAACACCATATTCTGATTTGGTTACTATTTCTGGGAAGCTGCAATGTGCCAGGGACTTACTAGATGATTTTACATAGACTCTCACATACTACTCTCTTCCACACAGTGGGAAAGGTATGACAGTTCCCCAGAGTCAAGGGAGAGAGACTTGACATCCACAAAACTGATGAATAATTAATGTTCTCATCTTTCAAGGAGTCACTTTTTTTTGGCCGGGGGGTGGGTACCGAGGATTGAACTTGGGGGTACTTGACCACTGAGCCACATCCCCAGCTTTATTTTGTATTTTATTTAGAGACAGAGCCTGACTTATTTGCTTAGAATCTGGCTTTTGCTGAGGCTGGCTTTGAACTTGCGATTCTTCTGTCTCAGCCTCCAAAGTTGCTGAGATTAAAGGCATATGCCACCCAACTAAGGAGTCATGGTTGATTCCTTAATGCCTATGAAACTCTCATCCATGAACCCTAAACTCATTCCTCTAAATCTGTGGAGTTATTGCAGGAGATTTCTGTAACAATCTGTGTACTCAGGAGTGTCTGGGGATAGACAAAATGGGCACATTTTATTCCTTTGTACTTTTATTTCTCAAGTGTATGTGGATGCTATTGTGATTAATTCAATATAATTTTAAAAACTATGCTCTAAAACCATGGTGTTTTTTTGTCACCAAATATTTTATTAATCATTGGAATTTTTAATTTCTATACTTTACTTTTTGAATAGTTTTAGGTTTAGAGAAAAGTGGGCAGGAAGTGTAGAGAGTTCCCCTGTACCTTCCTGTCCTCCCTTTTTTTGATTACCCCACTATTAACTTCTTGCTCTGGTGTGATGTACGTGTTATAGATTAAGAGTCCATATTGATAAGTGATTATCCACTAGAGCCTATGGTCCACATTACGGTTTACTCTTTGTGTTTTAACAAACGTGGGATGACTTACATCCACTATTACAGTGTCATTCAGAATAATTTCACGGTCTTACTTTTTTTCCAGTACTAGGTACTAAGACGAGGGTCTCTCTACCACTGAGCTACAGCCCCTTTATTTTTGAAGTCAGGGTCTCACTAAGTTTCTAAGCCTAAACTCAAGCTTGAGATCTTCCTGCCTCAGCCTCCACAGTCACTGGGTTTATAGGTTGTGAACCTCTTTGCTCACCTGCACTGACCTAAAAATGTGTGCTCCACTAATTCATTGGTCCCTCTTTTCTCCTGAATTACTTATCTTTTCACTGTACCCATAGTTTGTCTTTTCCAGAATGTTATATAATCAGAATCAAGCAGTATGTAGCATTTTCAGGTTAGCTTTTTTTTTTTTCATTTAGCAATATGTATTTAATGTACCTTTGTGTTCCTTTATGGATTGGTAGTCCATTTCTTTTTGTTGTGGCATAGTATTTTATTGTATGGATGTGGCATATTTTTTTAAAGTCCATTCTCCTATTGAAGGACATCTTGTTTACTTTAAGTTTAAGCCATTACGAACAAGGCTGCTATAAACATCTATATGCAGGTTATGTGTGGATCCAAGTTTTCAAGTTATTTGAGTAAATACCAAGGGATATCTCTGCTGGACAGTATGGTAAGAGTTGTTCTTGTTGTAAGGATTTGCTAAACTGTCTTCCAAAGTGTCTGTTCCACTTTGCGTTCCCACCAACAAGAATTCCTGTTGGTTTACACTTTCATCAACATTTGCTGTTGTCAGTATTTTGAGTTTTTTCTCTCTTAATAAGTGGGTAGTGATGTCACATTGTTCTTTTAATTTGCTATTCCCCCGTGACATGTTATCCTGGTTTCTTTCCTATGCTTATTTGCAACCAGTGTCTTCTTTTGTGAGATGTCTGTTCAGATGGTCCCCCCATTTTAAAATTGGTGGTTTTTTTTTTATTGTTGAGTTTTAAGAGTTTTTTTTATATATTATATTTCAAACCTTTATTAAATGTGTGTGTTGTGAGCATTTCTTCCAATCTGTGGGTCTGCCTTTTCATTCTTTTAACAGTGTTTTCAAATTTTAATGAAATCCAACTTATCAATTCATGGATTGTGCTTTGGGCATTGTTTCTAAGAAGTCATCATCAAATCCACAGTCTTCAAGATGTTCTCCTATGTTATCTTCTAGGAGTTTTAGTTTTCTGTTATATGTTTAGGTTTGTGGCCCATTTTGAGTTGATTTTTCGGGGGTAGGTGCAGCTGTGATCTGTGTCTAGATTCACTTTTTTTTTTTTTCAACGCAGATATCCAGTTCTGGCTCCATTTGTTAAGACAATCTTTTCTCCAATGAGTTGCCTTCACTCCTTTTCCTACACCAGTGTGGTTCTATTTCTAGACTTTGTGTTCTGTTTCCTTTATTAATTTTTTTTAGAATCATGTTGATATCCACAAAATAACTTGCTGGGATTTTGATTTTCTTGAATCTATAGATCAAGCTGGGAAGAGTTGATATCTTGACAATATTGAGTTTTCCTATCTATATACAGAGAATCTCTCTCCATTTATTTAGATATACTTTGCTTTCTTTTATCAGAGTTCTGAAATTTTCCTCATAGAAATCAGGCATATATTTAGATAGATTTATAATTGTTTTTTTGGAGAAAGGAGTTCTAATGTAAATGGCCATTGGAATTATGAATAGTATTAAGTGGAAGGTCGCTGATATTTTTCGGGTTAAAATGTATTTCATATAATTCAAGAAATGAGACACAGCTAGCTCACATGGTACTGGACATGAGTAATTAGTGGTAGGGCTCTGAGCGTCTGCCGCCAGGAAGAGTCTAATGGTGTTATTGTGGCAATGCCATGGTACACTGAAAGGAGAAATGCCATTTGCAGATCAGAGTTTAAGAAGGAAATAACTTTTCCCAGTTCAAAGGGCTTTAAACTCTTTTCCTTGCCACACTTGCAACAGACAAAAGGTGCACCACAAAGTAACAGCCTATAACAGAGTGAGAGCTGCAGCACCCTCGAGCCATTCTTCTTCTGTAGAAGAGGAAATAACTCACCTGGCTCTTGGGATAAAGACAAGAATTCTTACCCTCACTCACAAGCCTGGCATGCTCTGCCTTTATCAGTCTCTGAAGCCACATGCCGGCTCGCTCCTCTGCTCAGCACATTGGCCTTAGACTTTCTTTGCTGCATTTCTTCCATAAGGCCCTTGCATATGCTATGTCATTCCCCATTCCACTTGGTATGAGTGAGACAATACTGTTGGGTGAGCATCCACCCACACCAAGTATCTATATATTTCATAATATAGGTTGACTATCCCTTATCTGTAAAGGAAGCTACAAACTCTGTTTCCACTACTCTGGAAATGGAGTCTGTGGCTTCCTTTATAGAATCTTGTCTTAGTGAGGCTTATAGCAGTATACACACACACACACACACACACACACACACACACACACACACACACATATATATATATATTGAACACAATACTTTTATTTTGTTTTATTTATTTTTATATGGTGCTGAGGATTGAACCCAGCGCCTTACAGGTGCTAGGTGAGCGCTCTACCGCTAAGCCACAACCCCAGCCCCCACTAATTTAATTTTAAAAGTTTTTTTTAGCAAACATCTATTCAACATCTATGGTGTGCCACACATTGTGTTCAATGAGAACCTCGGCCATAGGCTCCACCCTGGAAGGCAGGCATTGCAGTGTGGGAAGGCTGCTTATCTATTTCACACCAAAGCTGAATGGTCAGGGATAGAGTCATAGTAGGGGCTATAAACTGTTGGCTCAGGGCCCAATCCAGCTTGACAGCTCTTGTTTTCTGTTTTGTTTGTGTGGTCATTCTGAAACGTCTTGGCCTGAAGGCTTAGGCGGCTCCCGTACAGTTTGTTCCCTCAGTCTCCTGCCACTCCCTACTGTCTCATACCTGGTTTGGAATTTCTTGTGCTTCCACTGCCTGCCTGGCCCCTAAGTGCATCCAGTTTCTGACCCTGGATTGGGTCCAGTCCTCCCCTGGAGTCAGTAGCTGGCCAGAGATAGGGACTGCTTTTTAAATTTATGTTCTGTGCAAGGAACTGTGGGAATCCCATGGTTGGGTCCTACAAGGCCCTACTGTGCAAGAACTCACAGTGCAGCCAATGAAATGACATGTACAGAAATGGCCAGAATACTCTGTCCCGGGGAGTTTACAAAGCAGCTGTGAGAAGGGATTGCAGCACGTGCTCTGACTCCCATGTCTGTGGCTCATGTTCATGGCACAGAGGAGAAACGGGAGAAGATGAGGCAAAATGGGCCATGTAAGCCCTCAGCTGGTCCTCTCTCGTGAAATTAACTGTGACCCAGGTTCTGTATGACTCTTGGCAAATCACTGCAACTTCACCTCTTTGGATCTCAGCTTCTACAACTGTAGACTGGAGGTGATGTTAGGGGGCAACAAAATTGTCGTGAGGAATGTGCTTAGCATAATGCTTCATTTAGAAGACACGACCAATTGATGTTGAACCTGAATCTTGCTTTATAGGGGCTTCTGTAGGGACTGTTGCAGAAAGCTTTGGTCCACCTTTCATAGGAAGTGTGAGTAGGGAACGGGGCAGTCCTCGTCCCTGCCTGGCCATCAGCTGTACAGAACGTTCTGTGCTGACAGCAGGCCTGGCTATGTGACCTCATCTCCCTCTTGGCTGTTCCCACTGGCAAGCCATGAATAGCAAGAGACACCCTCCATAATGCTGAGACCTTTTCCCAAAGAGCCTGTGGGGAGAATAATCTGTGTCTTTAAAGAGCCTGACTGTCTTCTGGAGCCAATTTTGCTACAGATACAGAGAACCTAATTGTTTCATGTTCTTCAGGTCCCTCCTGTTGGTGGCCACTTATATCCTTCCTTGTCATAATGAATGAAATGCTTCAAAGAGTGGGCATTAGGCAGTCTCATCCATCAGGGGAGTACCAAGAGTGGCAGATTTACAGATTCTAAGAGCTTCAGAGCAGGAAGGCATGGGGAGCTTATTTGTCCAACTGCCTCATGTTAACACTGCAGATAACTCCATGAGACAAAGCTGGTAGGGATCTGGATCTTCTGCCTTTGATGGCTTCTGCCCTGACACCATCTTGCCTTTTGTGTATGGAAAGAGTCATTCAGCATGAATGTGTGTGTGTGTGTGTGTGTGTGTGTGTGTGTGTGTTTCCAAGAGTGTGCATTATGGCAAGTGATAGAATATCAAATTAAGCCAGAAAAAGTGAGTGCGTACGTCGGGGAGTGTGATATACTAGCTTTGTAACGGAGTCCTCTGGAGGACATTTGACTTTGGTAGTGTTCTTGGAATTTAGTTTTGTTCCTTCTGTTTTCTTTAGTCCCTCTTCCATAATATTATCTCCTCATTCTAAGAATTTTTTTTCCTCCCACAATGGCCTCCAGAAGTTTCTAGAGCTAAGCCCTTTCAGGATTATGTCCAATGGGGCAGTAGGGAAGTTTTCTCTCTTCCAACCTTCTCTGTAAACACCCAACGTCCACTCTGATTAGGCATCTGGTGTCATGTGCCCTCTTGTGAGCCAATCACAGGCTGGAGATGGCACCGTGCTGAAAGATGTAGGCCTGGGCCCTGTGCTCCATCTCTGGCCTGGGGCTGGGGCCCTTTCACACTCTGTGGACTGAATGTGGGTGTTTCTAGGTAGGGAGAATGAAGTTTTGTGGGCAAAACTTTAAAAATGTCCTCTGCACTTCCCCAGTACTTCTATATTTGATACTAAAATTCTTTGTGTCACATCTTCCATCTCCCAAAATTAGTGAGTACTACTTGTGCAATTGTGGCTGTACCCAGCACTGAGAAGTGACCGAGAAGAGAGTGGAGCACTTCCGTGGGCAAAGTAGAGATCCTGGGTTTAGGTATTGTGACCCCGCCACTGCTACTCAGCTCACGCAGGCCTTGTTCTGTATGTGCTTCTATTTTTTAAAAAACTGAAACAAACAAGCAAAACATAACAGCCTAATCTTTCAGATTGCTAAGTCTGACTAAGCACATGGCATGTAGTGATATGGGGAGATGCCTTGGTATTTGGGAATAGGTGACTCCCAGGAGCATCAGTTTATCATCTTCTAAAAATTAGGAAATATCTATAGTACTTGAACAGAACTAACCATTTCTAAAGCACTTTCATGACAGCTATTTTACAGTTTGGATGAAGGCAGAGTATTGCCATTCCATAGATAGAAAAGCACAGCTCAGATGGTGGAGCAATTAAAGTAATAATAACAAAGTCTATTAGTTCTATCCATTTTGCTGCAAATGACAGAATGTCATTCAGAATAATATTCCAAACTGCAATGTTTCTATATGAATGTGAGTTAATGTGTAAATGTATGTAATGACCCTGCAAACTAATAATATGAAGGTGAGTGAGAGAAGATTAAGAGGATTGGGAGTTAGTAGGGAGGAGTTAATAAGGAATAGGATAAAGAATGGGACAGTCAAAGGAACATTTGCTTGTTTGCTTTTTTTTTTTTTTTGGTATGGGGGATTGAAACCAGTGATGCTTTACTCTTAAGCTACATCCTTTTAGCCTTTTTATTTATTTATTTATTTATTTATTTACTTATTTATTTGAGATAGGGTTTCAAAAACTTGCTGAGGATCTTGGTAAATTGTTGAATCTGAACTTGAACTTGAGATCCTCCTGCTTCAGCCTTCCAAATTGCTGGGATTACAGGTATGTAATTATACACACATCTGACAAATGTTTGCTTTTAGACATTTGAATTTTTAAGAATGTATTCATGTCCTATTTATGTAATTTAGATATAAGAGTATAAAATAACACAATGTTTTTACATTTTTAAAAATTAGGAATTTTTAATTGGAGCCAGGATGAGGCTAATTGGTTAAGCCCCACTGGGTTCAAGCCCTGGTATTAAAAAAAAAAAAAGACTTTTTTATTGGAAGCTGAGTTTAGGGGAAATAATTCTGACTCTTTTCAGAATTTTCTAATTATAACAAATATCGACCAAATGCTACTCAGAACCAGATAGCCTTTGACACTTTGATAAATTTGTAGATCCTTAGAACTTTAATGCCAGAAGGAATCTAGATGTCATTAATATCCACCCACGGAGAAGCCATAGAGGACCAGGGTCTAGTTACATCCTGATTCTTTTCCAGAAAATCTGTGGAGAGTCAGGTCAGGACTTCATACCTGGGACTTCATCTCTCAGTGCCCAGATTTTGTGTCTGTTATGTGGGGACATAGTCCTGATATTTCCTTTCCTGCTTTCTTATGAGAATCAAATCTGCCAGTGATTATAAAATTACCAGGGAGCTATCAAACATGATAAAAATGCTAGGGTGATGTCATTGCTCTTGTTTCTCTTTTTCTGAGCCTTGCAATGCTGAAGTGATTTGCTCAAGGACAAACAGCCGCAAGACATCATAGGTGAGACTAGTCATGGCAGCACTTTGCAATAAGGCCCATATTTCATGGTTTACAAATTGTGAACTTGTCCATTTTCCCTGGTAGGCAGCATTCTGTGGACAGAGGCCAGACCCTAGCTGTCTTCCACCCAGTTCTGCATAAATCTATCAGGCCTTCAGGGGATGTGAGCTATGTATGAAACTTCCTGGCCTCTACTGACCCTTCCTTAGGTAAAGAACACAAATTTGATTGCTGTGATTTTAAGATCTAAGTCTTCACTTCAACAGCACTCATCATCTCTAACCAAAGGAGCTACTCCCCCTAATCCAGCAAAGCTTGGGAAAGTGAATGAGATGCTGGGATCAGCCAGTCCTTCCATGTGGGGTGAATGAAGAGGTTTTCATAGGAACCTTGACTATGATGTCCTTGGCTGATGTGGGCTTGGAAGTAATAACACCTTGTGCTTGTGTAGCCTCTTGCTTCTGAGGAACTCAAAGGACTTCCCAGACATTATCTCACTGTTTCTCACCATCTTCTTTGGAGGGTGGCTGAGGACAGCTCTCATTATTCCCTGGCACACCCCACAACAATGGGTTAAGTGGTTTTCCCACAACCATCTGGTGGCAGAGTCAGGACCAGGACCGAGGCCACCAGACTTCTGGCCTTCCAGCCTGCTCATTGCCTCATGCAGCTTTCAGGATCGATTATCTGTCACATGAGGATGAGAAGATTTACTGTCATTGTTATAATGGCTGGAGACCATTTGCTGGGGAGCCCTGGGAAAGGAGACTCTATCCTATTCCAGGCTCGCGAAGTTGCTGATGTATGAACTGATTAGAGAGAAAATTTTGAGCATGACTCATCCTATAGAGGAATCGGGCAATGAATCAAGGGACATTTATGGATGTCAGGGTGAAATGTGTTGGGGGCACTGGAAGCCTAGTGTAGTGGCCTTAATTAATCTGGTCTGTCATGGGCTCAGTGGGTTTTGTGCCTCACTAATGCAACATCTGAGACTTTATTTGGGCCATTCAATTCACTCCTTGATTATTTCCTAAATGAAAAAATTAACATTATGAAAGAAAGGACAATGACTGGACTTGCAGTTAGAAAACCTGGGTTTCATTCAAGCATTACGTATTCTGGTCCCATGTGCTATTAGAAAAATTACCTAATCTCTTTTCTTCAATTTTCCCATTCATGAAAATGGGCAATTCCAGCCTCATCACTTTGTTATGTAGAACAAATAAGAGACTATTTAAACCATGTGTTTATGAATATTTGGGACTCTTGATAGAGCTGGGGCATACCCAAAGCCATAATATTTTGGGGAGATCAACTTTAGCAAAGGTTTTGCAAAAATTAACTTTATATTAAAATAAACACAGATTTATTATAAACTAGCATGCTAAAATTGAATAACTTTTAAAGAAAAAACTTTTAAAGAGAAGTTTCACCTTACCCCGGCGGGGAGGGGACTTGATTCATCCTCTGCTTCCAAATTCTACTGGGTAGAATTTCAAATTTTCCTACCTTTGGGTACCATCAGAAGTGTTAGGTGGAGACAAGTGAGAAGTGTTTGCCTAATTATTCCATTTCTTGTGGGGCATGGTGGTGCACATCTGGGATCTCAGCCACTTAGGAGGCTGAGGCAGGAGGATTGCAAGTTTGAGGCCATCCTGGGTAATTAGGAAAGATCCTGTCTCCAAATTTAAAAAAGACTAGGGAGTAGATCAGTGTCAGAGCACCCTCAGGTTTAATCACCACTAACACCCCCCCACACACACACACAAATTCCATTCCTTTGATTTTTTTTCAGTTATAATCCTGCATAAATTTTGGTCATTTACATAGTATTAGCTCATATTCCTGTAGCAATGGCTTCATTATTTTTTTTAGATTTTCATATCTTCAGGTTATAGAATGTCTATAAATAATTGTGTCTATATAATAAATGTTTTTGTGGAGAATGATTCTGCATCACCAGAAAAACTACTGCTGAAAATCTGGACCTTTATGTATATATACCATGGCAGATTTGTATATTAAATACTCTAGTGCTTTTACTATCAATCATCTCCATATTTGTTTGTTTGTTTATTTTTAGAAATAAATAGAATATAAATTATAAGAAAACAAATTCTGAGTGGGGTGTGGCGGGACACACCTGTAATCCCAGCTACTCAGGAAGCAAGTTTGAAGCCAGCTTGGGCAATTTAGCAAGACCCCGTGTCAAAATAAAATAAAAATGGCTAGGTATGAAGTTCAGTGACAAAGTACTTGGGTAGTATGTGAGAGGTTCTGGGTTCAAGCTCTAGCACCACAATTTAAATTGAACAAATAAAAATTAGTAAAACTAAATAAAAAATTAAGCTCCTTCCAAGGTGAGGCCTGAGGCAAGCTTGAAAAGGATCCTGGGTTTGCCTTTGGCTTTTGAGCTACATTTTAGATATCTTCTGCTTAAGAAGATCATAGCCACTCAGGGATCCTCTGTTCTTCCCACCACATCCTCCAACGAATATCTTTCCCAGTCTGTCATTCTACAGGCATCCATCCCTCTACTACAGGCCTGGTAAGAATACACTGGTCATATCCCCACTCTATTCCCATCACCACCTCTGCTATACACGATTGGTAACCTGACACTGATGGATGTGGGCACTTCCTAAAGTCAAATACTTGTCAAATATTTTCACTCAAATATTCATGATACCAGGGAAGTATAGGATTTGGAGGTAGCAAGAGCATTGTATTAGTTAGCTCTCTGCTGCTGTGAGGAAATACCTGAGTTAATCAACTTATAAGGAGGAAACATTTATTTTGGCTTATAGTTTTGGAGGTTTAAATCTATGGTCACTTGACCCTGTTGTTTTGGGCCTGTGGAGAGGCAGAACATCATGGTAGAGAGTGCATGGTGAACTACAACCCCTCACTCACCTCATGTTGGTTGGCAGGGGGTGATCAAAAAGAGGGAGGAAGGGGTGGGGATTTCAGTTACCCTTAAAGGGCACACCTCTAGTGATCTAATTTCTTTCTGCTAGACCTCACCTCCTAAAATTTTCACCACTTCCCAATAGCGCCACTGTTTTAGTTAGCTTTGTTTTGTTGTTGACCAAAAGTTTATTTTGGCTCATAGTTTCAGAGGTTTAGTCCTTGGCCAACCAACTCCATTGGGCCTGAGATGAGGCAGAACTTCATGGCAGAGAAAAACAGCTCAGGATGTGACAGGAAGGAAAAAGAGAGAGGGGGGCAGGGAGGTGTGTGTGTGTGTGTGTGTGTGTGTGTGTGTGTGTGTGTGTGTGTGGTCTGTTCACCAGAGACAAAATATAAACCCCAAAGGCATGTTCCCCCAGCGATCTCCAGCCAAACTCTACCTACCTACGGTTTCCACCCAGTTAATTCACATCAGTGGACTAACCCATTGATTAGGTTATAGATCTCATAATCTAATCATTTCAATCTAAGAATTCTTGTATTGTCTTCCACGTGATCTTTTGGGACACCTCATGTCAAACCCTAACAACCACCATAAGGACCAAGTCTCTAACACATGGCCTTTGAAGCACTTTTGAGATTCAAACCATAACAAGCATCTGTGGCTTCTCCCACCCTGACACCATCCTAAGAGAGCTAAGGGGCTGTGATCTGTTCTGAAGATCAGGAACCAGGGGAGATGAACCAGATCTAGAAGCAGGCACTGTGCCATTTGCACAGGGAATTTTAATGTCTCAGGTATGCAGATTTTAGTTTGCAAGGTGTGCATGTTCATGTGGCCCCACGGATGCAGAGAGGCCAGAGCTAGGCTCCCTTAGGCACAGGGCCTAGAGCAGAGAAGGAGACAATTGCCTGATTTTACTGTTATCTGGCAACACTTGTGCCTAGAAAGACTGCTCTTGTTATCAGAACTATCCTGACCTCTGTCCCCTTCTGCCATAGACTACTCTGCAGTACAGAAGCTGGAGATGGTCATACAGACCACCCGTTCAACTTCTTGTTTTAAAGATGGAAATATCAAGGACTAGAGAGGCAATTAACTTGTCTGAGTCCCTTATATTGTACTCTGAAAAAAACCTCCTAGGATGGGGTTAGAATAAGAAGAGAGAGATTTACAACCTGATGGTGTAGTCGGATCCACTGGGTTTAATACATCTTTAGTCAGAAATTCCTAGAGGTTAGTGATGAACAAGGTGTGAGAAATGAAAGTGAGGAGAAAAAAAATTATATCTGACTTTCACTGTTAGCCAAAGTATTTTTCCCCCTTGGATATATTGTATTCACTCAAATGTGCTATTGCACAGTAGAGATAAAAATTAATAGCTTTGTTTCCTGTGATCTCTTTATCAGCCAAAGTACAGGGCTAGGCTCTCAGTTATTTTAATGGAAAAACTGAAGTCCTATTATCAGGTGATAAGGCCTTGTCAGGCGTTATTTTATTCCCTTATCTTTCTTGTTCAAGGTTAGGTGTTGGAGCCCTGACGGATGAGCTGGGCTACCGAGACTGTGATGTTCCTTGAGCCTTGATCTTACTCCGCCCTTCAAGATAACCGAGGCTGGTGAGAGAGGCCTCCAGGGCCAGCTGATCCTGAGCACAGATGCAAACAAAGAGTTTGATGGCTGGGGTCCTGGTCTCAGGACAGGTAGGTAGCCTGGCCCAGGTCACCTGCACTGCAGAACCTTTCCTGAGGACTCCAGGAAAGTTTTTTATTTGGCAAGCACTAGCTGGTGATCTTGATGTTCCTCGTGTGGTGTTTGATAGGGAGGGAAAGATGAGTCACGCCAGTCCCTGTTGCCCTTGGGAAGCTCACAGCCCAGAGGGTTGCAGGCTTGATCACAAGGGAAGGAGGCTTAGTCACATCCTCCTCCTTTGGGCTTCCAGAGTACATTGTGCCTATCTGTACTCGGGCCTGTATCTTGTCACAGCGGGTGATCATTTATCTGTCTGTGAAACTGTCCCCCTTATTAGCATGCTGGCCCCTTAGGCAGAGATGAGGCCTTAGATGTGGCCTCACATCTGTCTTCACCACAGTTGAAACATAATCAATATTTGTGAACTACATTAATGTGCAAGTAAATTCTTTCATTCGCTCATTTGTCACCCCATGTCTGTGGCATTTTTGCTGTAGAACGCTACCTCTAATCAGGCCTGCTGCTGATTTCGGAGGTTTGCTGTGAGGGTCGCGCATGCATCATGAAACAGGACAAAGGAAGCTTCTGCCTCCTCTCTCTTGTCACTCACACAAAGGCCACCAGCTTCTTGTGTCCTTCATCCACACTAGTGGTGCCTCAGGACTGGCTTTGGGCCAAGAGAAACCCCTTTGATGTGGTGAAGTGAGTGCTGACCCCCAGTGAGACAGGCTCTGAATGCCCCATTTCTACAGGGTTACTTCCTATCTCTGAGCCTCAGTTACTTCCTCTGGGAAATGGGCCCAATAAAACTCACAAGGTTGTTGAGATAATTATATAAAAATGGGTGTGGATGGTAAAAACTGCCCAAAGAAAAGAGAAGAATAGCATTAGGAAATAGGAAGTCTCCCTCTTCATCCCACCCAGTCCCCCTCATGTACTTTGAGAAAAGGCTTCCAACCCAGGTATGCCCTGCTTTCCTCTGTATGAGGAATAATTCTATAGTTTTTATGTTGCAGAGACTATGGAGGATAGATTGGAAAGCCCAGGGACCTATTCCCTAAACTGTTATTATAACATAGCATCTACAGTTCACTAAGGATCCATGAGTAGCCCAAGAAAGTATGCACCCCAGTGTAGGCTTCCTTGGGGGTGATTTGATGACTATTGATAGTCAATGAAAGTCCTCCAGGCCTGTTAGACTCAGCCCCAGGAGAAGTTCATTCCCATTTTAAAATCAAGAGATAGTCTTAAGCAAGGCAAGTATAGGAAGCTACTCAGATAGAAGACAGCACTGTCAAAACACAATTGCAGAATCTTCTGACTCCTGCTGGGATGAAATTGAAGTAACGATGGTGTCTTATTTCAGCTGTTGTGGGTCAGGGCCCTGTAACCTGGACCCTGGAATGACTCTGTAGATGTGACTTTGCACAAGTCATTGACCTCTTCAGGTTTTCAGGCACTTGTCTGTCAAATGAGAGGGGCGATTAATTACCAAGGTTCTTGCCAACTTTGACTTTTTTTAATTCTATTGTATCCTGCTGTTTTATGTCCTTTGGAAGCACTAAGGTTCATTTAGAAGCAGGTAGCCCTTGTCTCATGATGCTCCTAGTGTATCTCTGGATGACCTGAGCCCTGTCTTCACATGGGGCTCTACCTGTGTATTTGCAGTACCTGGGGAGTCAGCAGCAGCCAACCTACTCTACCCTCCTTCTGCCCTGTGTTGGCTTCCGCCCTTGCTGGGTTTAGGCTGCTGAATACCAGACCAGAACGTCCTTGTGCAGCTCAGCCATGACTCACTCACTGATCTTTCAATGCCAACTCCAATGAACCCTCTTTTATGAAGCCTTCCCAGAATCCCTTCCAGAAGATTCTATCTTTCCCCTGGACTCTCCTGGCACCTTCCTGTCACTGTCTAATGGCCCTTAACTCTCTTGCAATTCACCATATCCTCTTTTTCACTTCTTTACTGGGCTTTGATGGGGGTGGGGCAGGACAAAGATTCTGGCTTCTCACAGATGCTGGGAAAGGGTTTTCACACGGCAGCCACTCAACAAATATGAATCAGTGACCTGAGGAATTTGAGATTGAGATTTAAAGTAGAGATGGATTAAGACTGTACAGATCTAACAAATACATTTCTTTGATCTCCTTGTGCTTGATTAATGATGCCCAACCAGGGATCCCTGGAGTTTAGGAATCTGTTTAGGTAGTAATGGGTGAAGGAGGGATTAGCTCTAATGACTTTGGTCTTAAGTGGCAAAAGCCCAACTGGAATAGGAGAAAAGAAACAAGAGGAGGGTATTATTGGGGGCAGAATTGGTTTTGGGATGGACAGTCTAGGGTCTGGGGCTCTTGTCAGTCTCTGCTCTCCAGTTCTTAGTTTTGCTTCCTTCTGAGTGGGTCCCCCTCTTGAACTCACCTGTCACAGTAGCAGCATGGCTGGCAACAACCCCAAGGAAAGAAAAAATCTTCTCTACCTTTTCAAAAGAGTGCTAGGCTTATCTCTGAAAGGTCATTATTAGTTAACAGTCCTGGTAGCCAAAAGGGAAGTCTGCTCCAATTGACCTTGGTCTCGGGCTCTTTTTCAAAGCTGGGTAAGGTCAAGGAATTAGAGGGAGGGGTGAGGTTCCTAACAGGACAAGGAGGCACTGCCATCAGGGAAAGGGGAGTGTGCTCATGGCAAAACCAACAGGACACGTCTTCAAATATTTTCAGTGTTTCTAAAAGCTTAACAGAAAGAAGGCTGGGAGTGGGGCACATGCCTGTAATCCTAGCGACTCAGGAGGATGAGGCAGGAAGATCTCCAGTTCAAAGCCAGCCTCAGCAATTTAGTGAGAACCTTGTCAACATAAAAAAATAAAAAGGGCTAGGGATGTGGCTTAGGGGTTAAATCCCTCTTCAATTTCCAGTACCAAGCCAAACAAAAACAAAACTTAATGGAAATAGCCCATTTACTAATGTGAAATCTCTTTGGCTAATGAATATGCCAAGTTTCTTTGCTTTTGTCTGAAATTGTGTTAGCTCAGTTTGGGAACATTGAATATCTCTTGCTGACCAGCTGACCAGGAGATGTTTGCATCCTAAAGGATAGAAAGGGAAAATAATTTCCAGCATACCTCATTTAACTCTACTGATTCATTATAATTTTAATTTATATGAATTTTTCTTGCAACGTGTGTTACATCATCTACTGTATCATTATATCCTAAATAGTTCTCCTGGGATTAAAGTGCCAGTATATGTTCTAGCCAATGAAACTGAATAAACTTGACTATTCTTCTGTCAGCCAATGATCATGACTGCCCTCATGGCAAAGGGCTCCCAGCCAATGAGTTCTCCACTGACGCTGGACAACTGAGAGTCTTTGGCAACTTGTGTTTTTCCCTCTGTGAGTCCTCTCTTTCTTGCACATATTTTATGCTCTGGTCAACAGCTTTGCCCTCTGTACCTTGCAAAAGGCATATAATTATAAGTATTGGAGGAAGATAAAAAAAGAAAGTTGAGTAACTTCCTGGAACTTCAAGCAAAAACTATGCCTTCAAAGAAAGAGTCCAAAGTCAAGATGTAGAAATTAGGCATTTGTAAAAGTCATGGGCCTTAGGAAGGTCTAGGTAAGCACACCTGAGCCAGCTGGGTAAATGGGTAATTACGGGTAGGAGAAGCCATGGTCAAGGCAACTCATAGTTTTAGGGCTTTGGAAGGATCCAGAAAGTCCGTTGCCCAGAAGAACCAGAGTCTGGGAATAACTCCTTGTTAAGCTGAGCTATCACAGTTGACTTTCGAATTTTGAGGATTTGTAAATGTCAAAGAGAAATTTTGTAACTGCTTTATGTAATCATTAAAATGCCTTAAGGAGGGAAAAATGAATAGCTCCTTTGTCTTGGGTCCCTAACTTTTAAGGAACTCACTGTCTTTTCAGGTTTTGTTTCTTCTGTTCATTCTGATTAATCTCAAACATCATCCTGTGTGAAGGACTCTGTATCTAAGGTAAGAACAGGGGTCCAGAGACCAAGGCCACTCCCTAGTTATACCTGCCTGGGGACAGATGGTGGGTTGGGAGGTGCCACCTAAGGACTGCAGGGTTGGGTACCTTTACTCCACTATCTAGTTGTGTCAGGATGAGCTGGGAGAGCTTGTTAAGAAGCTAATTCTTCGAATTTCTCTCTTAGGCAATTAGATGCTCTGGAAGTGGGCCCAGGAATCTGCCTTTTAGCAAATGCCCTCAGGTGATTCCTAGATACTCCCAAGTTTGAGGATCACTGATCAAAGGTTCCAAAGCTGCATCATGATGGGCTCTGCAGAAGAGGTCCTGACTGTAGGCCCAGCACTCTCTCTGACACCAGGAGCTACAAGAGCTTCTGATGTTCCAGGAGATTCAGGAGGGTGAGTTGGGGAGTTTTTTTTTACAAAGAGAAAGGGTTTGTTTTCAGTTCTTCCTGCAATTTGAGGGGCCCTGTTGCCTCTTTTATGTATTTATTTTTTACAATATTTTTTAGTTGTTGCTGTACCTTTACTATTTATTTATTTGTATGTGGTGCTGAGGATCAAACTCACATGCTAGGCAAGCTCTCTACCACTGACCCAGTCCCCCTCCCCCCGCCCCAGTTGCCTCTTTGGGGACTGGATGTAGAGGAACTAGGCAAATGATTCTTGCTGGCCTGTCAAGCACCATAATATTTGAATGAATCTGTCTTGAAACAGTGTTACTCTCTCAATTCCCTTATCACTTGACGGTTAAGAACACTTCCATCAACTCCTCTCTCCTCTAGTCTCCAGAACTTCATGTAACCGATGAACAGATTGTAAGCTTTCTTCTATAGTTTTCTCATCTCAAATAAACTGTAGGTTGCTAAGAACCACAGTGATCCCTACTACTGATATTAAAATGAGAAGAATCAGTTCTTCTGCTTGTTTTTAAAATAAGATAGCGCCTTACTGATAGTTCCGATAACATTTGTCTCAATTTAAGTTGGCATGTATTGTTGTATTTCATTCTGTGATGACTTCTTTTAGCCTTTTAAATTGATTCCTTTGAGATATTCCAGGACATCCCATTATCACCAGAGGTTATTTCCTAAAACTTTATTTTTGATTTATAAATGGTCCATAGTTTTCCAAATTACTTATAAAGATTAAATAAATGAATGTAATAGATTTTTTAACAATGAGATTGCATAAATATGTATGTATGTGTATATATATATATATATATATCTAGGACATTTGATGAGGTTCAGGACAGAGAGCCAATGCTGGCTCTGTTGTCCACAGGTTGTGTGACTTGAACAAGACATCTGCCTCTTCTGGGCCTCAGTTTCTCTCTCTGTACAATAAGAGGGTAAGACAGGTGATGGCTGTAGACCTCTCCATCTCTGAAAGTTTCCAGGTATAGCACCAACGGGTTACGAAATGTCCCACAGTGTAGGAGGGAACAGATATGTCATGATTTCGTTCCAGTTTAATCTGTTTCATATTTAGTATAGTCCAACCTGTGATAGGTCCTCCGTGGAACGCAGATGACTCATTTCCTGTCCTAAGTGTGTCTTCTCTGAGGTGTGGAACAGATCCTTCCTTCAGATATGGAGCCAACAAAGGGGGTCAAGTCAATGAGCCTCTGGGCAAATACTTCATGTTCTTTTATCTGTGTCAAATTAAACATGATAAACTGGGTGCAGTGGTGCACACCTGTGATCCCAGCAACTTAGGAGGCTGAGGCAGGAGGATTGCAAGTTCGAGGCCTGTCTTGGTGACTTAATGAAGTCCTTAGCAACTTAGTGAGTCCTGACTTAAAAAAAAAAAATTAAAAGGTCTGGGATGTGGCTCAGTGATAAGGTGCCCCTGGGTTCAATCCCCAGGACCCCCTCCTTCAATTAAACCCAGTAATAAATGCTCGCGCGCACACACACGCACGCACAAAGGTCATTTAAGGACTAAGGTCATTTACAGGCTTAGATGTTTACTGAAAAGTGTGCCCACCAAGTTTTCATAAACACAATAACATTTTAAACACAGCAGAGTAGTTGCAAATGGTAATGATGATTAGATTCTATTAAGATGACAAGTGCCTTTTGCTAAGTAATTTTTGAGGGATGACAAATTCCAGTGTAAAACTTCCCCTTCTTCCAGGAAGCCTCCCATGACTGCTGCTGGGCTCTGTCATCTTTGTTCGTCTCTTTCCCTTTTGAATTGCACTCTACTTTAAGAGACCAAATTGTATCAAATTGTATAGTTTAAAAATATATTCAAATCCACAGACTTGCAAAATGTTAAGATCAGAAGAGAACTTCGAATGTCAAAAGCTCTTCATGTCACCTTTAATTTTGTCATTCATTCATTTGATTGCTAATCCATTCATTTAATAACTGTTCAGTTAGGGCAACACGTTAAGCATTGCACTGGACACAGACTTATAGCAAAAACAAGGCAGAAAATGTTCCTGCTCTCATGGAATTTCCACTGTACGTGGCAGACCATAAAGGAGCAAGCATTTTATGTGATAATTTATTAGGCTGACAGAATGTGGAAATGCCGGTCAAGAAGGGTGAATTGAGAAGGTTTCCACGAGGAGATGAAATATAAAATAGTATCTCAAGAATGAGAAGAACTCGTCATGGCAATTGTTTAGGGGTGAAGAGAACAAATAACTGGTGGAGATTCCGTGGTGTAGAAGAGTTGGGATACTTTAAAGATGTCAGGAAGGGAGAGGGATAAAGGAAGGGCCTAGGAGGTGCAGGTGTCAGACAACACAGAATGGGGATTTCATTCTGAATTCAGAAGGAAGTCACCGAATGGTAGAAAACAGGAGTAAATGATCTTAAGAAGAACCCTTGATTGATTTTTTGGGGAAATGAAGATGAGCAAAGAAGCAGAAAAGCAAGAAAACAAACACCCCAAATCAAACAGTGCTCTAGGTGAGAGTTAAAGGGACTATTTTATGCAGGGTTATTGTGGTGTGATGCAGGGAAGCAGTTCATGATCAATTTTATAAAAGGGACATACAATACTTGCTTGTGGATTGGACAAAGAGGTTGAGATATAGGAAGGAATCAAGGGCAGTTCTTTCTGTTTCTGCTCAGTAACTGGGTGGAAAGTTACTTATTCAGAGGGGACGATGGCGGGGGGGGGGGGGGATATAGTACAGCTTTGGGAGGAAATCTAAGAAACTTGGATAAGTAGTAAGTTTCATCTTATTATATCTTCAAGTAGAGATTCGGGGTGGGACACTGATTCTTCTTGAAAGATCCCTGGTGGTTGCAGAGGTATTAGCTTTATGTCCTGAACTAGAGCAGAATTAGAAGGCAGGTGTGGCCTGTTTCATGTCTGGTCTCCTTTCTAGGGCTCTGGGTGGGAGGCCCGTAACACAGTTTCTATATTCTCACGTTCAGGAATTACATAGGTCTGGAGTGTTGAAAGTGCTGTATTGGCTCACAAGACCTAATGGTTAAACTTTCAGAAAGGTTGTGAGCTGATTGTTAAATCATCCTAGAATTCGAAGTACTTACTTATCTGCAGCATTTAGCAAACTATGAAAATCAGAGCTTATTTTTTTTTTTTCCTTCAGAGAGCCAGGTTACCAGAATACTTGTAGGATGGCCTAGAGTCATTGACTCAAATGCCCTTTGGGGAAATGAAAACAGCATTTATAAGTGATTTGCCCAGGTCCAGAAATACCAAAGCATGCTGTTTCCTAGCTAAGTTAAAGTAAGTACTTAAATCTGCATTTCAGATTTCTCAATAACATATATATGTAATATATATGTGTGTGTATATATATTACATATAGTCTATATTTTATAATGTGATATATGACAAAATCTTCAATTCCCCCAACAAAATTGAGAAGTTTTTTTTTTTTTTTTTAAATTGGAAAGTGACTATGGAGCCAGTACAATAGTGTATACGTGTAATTCCAGCTACTTGGGAGGCTGAGGCAGGGGGATCACAAGTTGGAAGCCATCCTGGAGAACCTTGTCTCAAAATAAAAACATAAAAAAGGATTGGAGATATAGTTCCAAAGAAAAGTGCCCCCTGGGTTTAATACCCAGTACTGGGGGGGCAGGGAAGCCATGAGGGAGATTTTCCCTGAATTCAGATAGTCTGCCTCAAGATAAGCCAGACTTTCACATCTAATTAGGGAAGTATCACCTCCTCTCTTAAGATGTTAACTGCCATCGTCCGGATTCTAGCCCAGTGTTGCTAGTTCTTATGCTCTTCCAAGAGAAGCCAGAAAATTGAATTTTAATGAGAAAATTCTCAGCTCTTAAATGTTGACTTTAAAAAATTTGAAAAAGCATCATGGGCCAAACAAAACATTTATACAGGCTTCATTGGGCTCAAGGGCCACCACTTTCCAACTCTATGGAAAGGTTCTTGTGCATGATTGACCATTTGGGAGAGGGGTTGAGCCCATAGAATGTGGTGAAAAACTACTTTCCTGCCAATCCTGGCACATGGGAGCCACATCAAATTTATTTGATAAATAAAACTTTTTTAGGTGACATATGCTGTAGTCCAGCATGGGGGAGTCATACACACCAGTTATTGTGTTTTCCTCACTTGACTATGGGCTTTGCTAAGGCAAGAACCATCCCTAGGCATCTAGGTGTCCTCCTGGCATGTAGTAAAGAGGATGGACGTAAAACAGAACCTAGTATGAAAGGAGCCTTAGAGAAGTTGTCCAGTCTCTTGAGAAGCTGATGCTGAAAGAGAAATCATTTTCCCTTGGCCTCCATGGGTGACTTAGTGCAGAGTTGGGATGGGAACTGATTGATCTGAGGGCTGGAGGAGATCTCTGCTGCTCAGGAAATATTTGCCGAATTAAGAAGTACATAAAAGGGTGAAAGAAGAATCAATGAATGTGTAACCGAGTGAACACAACCTGAAATGACCACTTGGTTTATAGAGTACAGGTTAAAGCAAGAATCTTATGAGCTGGCATGTTCTCCCTCATTTGTGGAAACTAAAAAGCCAATCCCATAGAAGAATGGAATGGAACAGTCGTCACTGGAGTGTGGGATGGGAGGGAAAATGCACAGAAAGAAGCCTGATAAGGGGCAACAAAGCATAGTTAGATAGAAAGAATTAGTTCTGGTTTTCCATAGAACAACAGGGTAACTATTAGTCATGGCAATCTATGATATATTCCAAAATAATTAGAAGAGTATGAAGGTTCCCAACACATAAAAGTGATTAATGATTGAGGAGATGGATGTGCTTATTACCCTGATTTGATCATTATATATTGTAGGCATGTATCAAATTACTGCATTTGTACCCCATAAAGAAGTTCCTTCTGCTCACTGCCATGTTTCCTTAAGTGTGTGCCTTATCCACTCTGGTCCTTGGCTTTCTTATCTATACATATCTTGTCTCTTGGTGGAGTTTCAGATAATGTAAACTATGGCAAGAGACAAAATTATTGAGTGCTGAGTATCAGGCATTGGGCTAAATGCATTACATGGATTTTGTGATTAGTGCTTATAATAGTCGTCAGAAGTGTGTGCTGTTTGTATCACCTCCATTTCAAAGATGAAGAAACTCATGTTCAATAATGTAACTTGCTTGTCCAACTTCACCCAACTTGTAAGTAAATAATAGAATTTGAATCATAGGCATTTTACTCTGAAATTATAACAGTAACATAAGTCCTTTGAAAAACATAAAAGGTTGAATAAATCTATCATATTATTAGGATACTTTTTTCTGTGTTTCGTAACATAGAATTGACATTATATTCTATTTGAGGGTTAGATTAAGTGACCTCTGAGGGGCCTTAAAGATTAATTCAGAGACCTACCTCCTAATCCTGTAACCTCTTTGGATAGGCTTAAACAGATCCTTGCAGGCTTTCCATATATACAATAAGTGGGAACACCTCCCAAGTGTTCTGTTCTGATGTTCCAATGTTCTGAGGAACATTTAACAATCTAACATACTTCAGGAGTCCTTTTGGTTGCAAATGATAGCAACCTAACTCAAAGTAGCCCAAATGAAAGAGCAGATTTTGTAGCTCAGTAAAAAGAAAAGTCTAAGAGGCTTCCTTTAGGCTTGACTATATTCTGGGGCTCATCTAATATCATCAGGTTTCCTTCTGTGTCAACTGCACAGCTACCTATGTGGCTCACATTCCACCAAACAAGCAAACTAGATGGGGAAAAAGAATCATCTTTCTTGAAAGCAGAAAATCCCTGGGAAAAAATTGAATTGGTCCAACTTTGGTAACATTTACCCCCAAGCCCTTCTTTAAGCCAAGGGTATGATGATGGGCCAATCTGTGTGCCTCTTTGGCAATGAGGGAAGGGTTTGTCTTGTGCAAAACCCAGGAATGGGTTTTCCACAGAATAGCAGCTTTCTGGATGACAGAAAAAGAGATGAGGCCAGACAATGGAAGCCAACTCCAACCAGCTTTACCTTTTACTTGGAAGAGAGACTGGCAGGAGCGCCTAAGGTGTGAATCTGTAGCTCAGAATCACAAGCTGGGTTGTTGGACTTCAGTATTACAAGCAAGTCATGTTTACATGAAGTTTTGTTTCACCTTCAGGGACATTTGGACGCCAGCAATGGCATTGCTGAATTTCATGGAGTCATTATTTTGCCTTCTAATTACAGTTCTTTACAGCGGTGATTGCAGCACAGGTAATAAATAAAATAACAAATGAGCAGGATTTGAGAAAAGTTTGCCAGAGCTGTTGATTTATGAGGAACCAACCAATTAAACAAGTTGGTTAAAACTTTTGATTGAACTCAACATCTCTGGCTTGTATTGGAGAGGGTGACTAGACCCTTTAGCTGGCAAAGGAAGTAAAGTGTGCTAATCAGCAGTAGGAAAAGGAACAGAAGGCAAAGGGCCATGAAATATCCACCAGCAAGTTGCAATGTGGAGACCTGTCTTGGGCTGTGACCCCTATGGAATTAAAGAACTGGAAAGTTTTTTCTCCTCACATGACAATAATACTCTAAGTATAGACACTTTTTAAAGACCACCCACACTCAAAAGAATCTATTTACAGTTTGGATATGCACAGATTGTTACAGATGAAGGGATTTTTAGACATTACCTAATCCAGTTCTTTTAGTTCACAGATGAAGAAACTGAGACCCAGAGAGGGCAAAGAACTTGGTTAAGTTTGTGCTGCAAAAAAGTCATTGAAACAGAACTCAAACCCAAGGTTGCTCCTTCCTCACTTTCCAAGTTCTCATCCCTGTGTGGCAAGCCCCCATTGGTTTTCCCCAAGGACTCTAGTAAATGTTTTGAATTATGGAAGCTTTTCCCATTAAGAAACTGCATTTAATTTACTCTTTGGGGGGGAAGTGTAGAGCAGAGAAATAAGACGTGGCTGTTGCAATACCTTAGACTTAAATACCCTGCAACTCTCATTTCTCCAAGCTAAAGGAAAGGAGAAATAACCTGAGGTTCCTTAGCATTAGAAAATCAAAAGTTAATTTATGAGTCCTTAAAAGGGATGAGGAAATATAAATTATGTTCACTCTCCTGAGAGTACTTATGTTTAGGCAACACTAAATGAGTGCTAAAGGATCTAGATTCTACTTGGATCTGGGTCTTGATGGATAATCTTAGACAAGCTATTCTCTCTGGGCTGATCTCTTCATTTATAAGTTTAGTTGATACTTGAGGCTCTGGTCAGTCTTACATTTTAGGGGTGGTCTTTAAAAAGTATCTATACTTAGAATATTATTGTTATGTAAGGAGAAAGAAATTTCTGCATGGAAGGTGGCCTGTTTAAAGCCTACATGCTTTTGCAAGTTAAGTACTTTCGTTACTTATGTGGTCCAAGGAACAAGAACAGGCCTAAGAGTCAAGATGTTCTTGTGTTTCCTTTTGCACTATGACATTGGCAAGTCTGATTTTGCACAAGTCTTTTAAAAACCATACCTAAAATGAGATTAACACTTGCCCATGTTTGCCTATAGGGCTGTTGCAGAAGTCTAAAGGCATGGAAAGGCTTTGTGATATGGAGACTCTTCTATATGTTGAGTTTGTCCTTAGTGATCAAGATCAATGTCAAAACAATCTATGGGATCCTTCAAAAGTGACTAAGATGACACTGAGGGAACAGAAATTTCTTTTTTTGCAAGATTATTTGTTTTTCCTAGTAATAATCCAGGTTTAAAGGGAGCCTAATCAGATGTTCAGGTGTATTCCTTTGCCATCTTGGTGTGATTATTAATAATACATGTTTTTGTTCTTCAAAGTATCTCTGTTTGGCAATAAATTATATTGCTACTCTAAGCTTAATGATCATTCTGTCTAAACTTTTCATTTTACATATTGGGAATTGAAGAGAAATGACTTTCCAAATCCTCTCAGTCTGCCCAGAGTCTGGACTGGCAAGCCCCTTCTCTTTGTATCTGAGAAGGAAGGAGAGGAAATTATGGAGGGTCAGGGAGAGCGAATGGCTGCCTTTGTTTGCTGTCCAGATTCTTGAAGGAGACCCCCTACCCAGCTCTGTCCACATTTCTCAGAAAATGATCAGCAATCATGTGGATGCCAGTGACCTCAAGAGATCTGGGGATGGCAAGCATTACAGAAACCTGGAAAAGGAAGCGTTTTTTCTTTTCTGTACCCAGAAGAATAAGCCCAGAGGGAGAAATACTGCCTATTAATAACTAGCCCTTATTTAGAGACAGTTTGTTGTTGATGTTCATAAAGCACCTTCACAGCCATGAACTCTCCCTGCTTTTGGAAGTGACTGTGGAAGCCCGGTCATTTCTATTTCAGAGATGAGAGGACTGAGCTGTCTGGGCAGCTCACCTGCTTTAAGCTTCTCTCCTAGTGTCCAGGGTGGGGTTAGAGCTTCATCTCAGGGCTTCTTCCCCAGCCTCCTTATACTTCTTGCTTCCTACAGGATCTGCCCTTAGGCATCCTCAGGGCAGAAACCTCATTATAATAAGGTATTTTTGGTATTCAAGTAACTAAATCCTCTTGGATAGAACCCAAAGCTGGTCTACCTTAAAATTCTGAATTTGGCTCTGTGGTAAGTAGTGTTAGAACACAGTTCATGATCAATTGTGGGCTTTGTTCTACGAACATCATCCTTGAATGAATGAAGGAGTACGTGGATAGAGAATAGGGTATCTTATCAGGAAATAAGAGTTTTTTTCCTTTAAAATAGTTGCTGGGGTCTTGGGGAACAAGGGGCAGTTTCACTAAAGTATTTGACTGTGCTGTGCTGGCCTGATCATTTGCAGAATTGCCATTTCAGAAAGATCTGCATTGTCCAAGATTGAAATTCTTCATTTGGAATTTGAGGCATCCCAGACTCATAAGAACTCAGTTTAACAAGATACACAGTTCCATCTATCATTGGTCTGCGCTCAGCTCTGCAAATATGCAGAGCAAAGGCTTTACTGGGCAAGAGGCACGGGACCCTGGGTAGGGTCCCAAGTCTGTAACCTACTCCCATGATGATAGAAAAGTCACCTTTCTTTTTTAGGGGGTTTGGCTTTTTCAATTGTCAAATGTTCAAGTGACATTGATTATTGTGCTTTAAACTTCTAAAATGGTTGATTTTTTTCCTTTCTGAGAAGGTGATGGGAATCTAACATGTATACACATTGAAATAAATAGGGCTGGAGACTCAGCCCCTGTATTTATCTACTGTGTGGCCAAAAAGGCCACAATGTGCTCTGCAGTGAGGAAAGGATTGGATAAATTCCTCTCAACCCCAAACTCTGGGATTCCAAGGACCAGCAAGGACTTAGTGGTGGATAACTACCTGAGGAGTTGCAGAGAGCCTGGAACTCAAGATGGACAGACAAGGAAAATGGGATTTGATGGCATAACAAAGAATGGAATTTGGGGGCAGAGGGCATCGTGATACAGTTGGACCCTTCATAGATGCATAGCATTTTACAGTTTACAAAATATTTGCAGGACAGTTGTCTCTTTTGAGTTCACTCAACATTGTACATTCAGGCATTTACACAAGGATCTTTCAGGAAGTACTGATTATACTAAGGTACAACTCAGGAGGATATAAAGAGAAAGGGAAGACCTTGTGCATCTCAAGGAGCTCATCATCTGCTCGAGGAAACAGGCAGGTAAACAAATCATTGAAATTGCAAAATAGGGAGGCTGTAAGAGAGGCGCATACAAATGTTGAGGAGAGGAGGAAGAAATGGTGATTCATTTTTCCCCTTAAGGAGGGGAGGAAAGCCTACTTAGGGTGGGGCCCTGCAGGATGAGTTCTCTTCACAGGAAAGGAACTATCTAGAAGGAGGAACCGTAGATGCCTAAGTGGGCTTGGTGCATTTGGGAGAGAGGGGAAGAACTTGTGAGAATCTGGTCTTGGGAGGTACTGAATAGGGCTCAGCTGAGAAGTTAGGCTACTGCCTAACTGGGAAAGGCTTTGAATACAATGAAAAGAATCTGGACTCCAGGCAATTAGATTTCCATCTTCCAGATGAGGAAACAGGCTCAGAGAAGTCCGGACTTTTGCTGAAGCCACACACAGGGATAAGATAACCCGCAGGGCCAGCCCGAATCCAGAGATGGGTGGTGCTCTTTTTGCTACCCTGTGCTGCCTCCAGCAGGCCTGAGCTACAGCAAGCCTTGCGTGGGAAAGGCCTCTGGGCTGTTTATCCTGCTCCTGTGGGGCTGGCTCTGGCAGGGAGTGGAAGTGGGTGGGGTGGGGGCTGTGGAGGGGAGGAGGGGCCTGACAACAAGGGCTACATTCAAGGCCTGCACTGGAGCCAGGCGAGGAGAATGGAAAGCTACAGTCTGTTGGAGCCGTCCAGCCTTGGCAAGTCATCCGGGGCCTTATAAGGAAATGTTGTTCTCTCCCAGCCAGTGGGGCTGGGATGAAGCCCTGTGCCCACAGGACAGAGCTGCCCTTGTGGCGGTAGGCTTGGGGGGTGCCACCCGCCCCTCCACTGTGAGCAGGAGCTCTCAATGGGCCACTTCTGCAGGCTCAGCATTCCTTCTCAGCCCTTGTGCATGCAGCCCCTACCCCTCCATGCCTGCCCACTCCCCAGTGCCCTGGGATGATTGGAGGAAAATAAAAAAACAAAACAAAACAAAGACTTGGCCAGGTCCCAGGCCTCATTGCTGTCTGATGCCGAATTGCCCAGAAAACAGATTCAATCAAATTCTTTCTCTTCTCTCTGGAGGATGCATGAGTAAGGGGATTCCTCTGGCCTTTTTCCCTATGCTGTACGCTCATCTGCCCTCCTTGGCACCACAGAACTCACAGCCCCTGGCCTGACTAGTGTACAAAGGCAGGATACTGAGACAACATTGGGAAGGAGAGGACTCGTGCCTGTAGCTTTTTCCACCTCCCAGGGGGAGAGCACGAGCCATTGGAACACTCACAGGAGAAGGGTAACGCTCCTCAGATTCCTCACCTGTGCCAGGAAGGCCAGAGGGTCTGTGAGACTGAGAAGCATGCAGAGGAAAAACACTGCCTGCCCAGAAAGCGACAGAGCAAGCTCCTTGGGAAAGAACAGTAAGCATTAGTCAGCTCCTGGAAGGAGGGCCTTTCGGCAGTGTGCAATGAGGGGTGATTTCAAGTATTGACACCTAACTCCCTGAACTTGAGATGGGGAAGAAGCAGAAAAGATACTTAGTGTGTCCTTTTGCTTTGATTGTTCATAGACTCAAAGACACATGAAACCCTTGGAGCTGCAAGGAAACAGAACAACCTGTGTAGCTTTTCACTTAAAGCCGAAATCTTCCAATGAGCTTGGTAGAACTTCAGCCAGCCTGTGCAACTCCAGTGACTGAAATCTTCGTCCCTTAAGCCAGTTCATCCCATATCAACAGGTCACCCCAGTGTGTCAGTCAATATGGAGCACCCTGAGGGTACAGAAAGGAGGTTGTCATGGGAACAGGAGGAAACTCCTGTTGGCAAAGAAGTTCACCATCCAGAGCAAAGATATGAGCAGCACACAGAGATTGAAATGCAAAGAAGGTTATGAGCCCTAAGACAAACACAGAGGAAATACTCTCTGAGCTGAGAGGAGGCAGAAATTCCTCTTGACTAAGTGTCCAGTGCAATAGGTGAGTAAAGGTTTTCTTAGAAGAAGAGATGACTTTGAGGGTGAAGAAAAGAGAGAGGGGTGGGGGAGAAGTGGGAGATGAGTTTTAAGGGGAAAGAGTAGCATGAGCAAGTTGTGCTGGTAAAAAAAAAAAAAATGGGGGGAGCTTGCTTGGTGCCTGCAGGGAGATGGGCATGGCTGGGTATGTGCAACTGTGGGAGGAGGTGAGGAAATCAGGGTTGGAAAATGAGTGAGTCTATATTTTAGGGTGCTGAATACCCAAGGGAAGAAAAGTTTCAAGAGATAGGTAGCTGGGAACCACTACAAGCTTTTGAGTATAAGAGACGTCTGACCAGTGTTGGGATTGGGGCGGTGTGATCTGGTGGCAGGTACAGGAAGAATCATAAGGAGTGAGGTCCTCTTCTTCATTTCTGTGAAGTCAAGACAGCTCCAGGTCTGGAAATCTGGCTCTCCAGCTGGTCCCTAAGAACCTGGGTGTTCAAACACTTGCTGGGTCTTTAAGGTGCTGTTGGAACAACTAGTGGCACTGCTGGAGAGGACAAGGACTAACCACTTTGGTTCATTTCTCTTTGCACTTTGAGGCTTTTTTTTTTTTTTTAACACAGGTTATTAAGTTATTTTGTTCAGATGCGATTAAGAAACTGAATCTTGTCTCTTTTTGATGGGAGGTTACCAAACAGCACTCAGGATTGAAAGTAAAGACCCTTTGATGCCATCTCATCTAAGAGAGCCTGAGCTTTGTGAAATGTCCTCTGATCAGACAACTGCACTTGTCTCACACCCACTGATAACAGAGCAATAGACTTTCTTTTTTTTTTTTAAAAAAAATATCTATTTATTTAAGTTTTCAGCAGACACAACATCTTTGTTTGTATGTGGTCTGGGGATCGAACCCGGGCAGCACGCATGTCAGGCGAGCGCGCTACCACTTGAGCCACATCCCCAGCCCCAGCAATAGACTTTCTGCACTTCCCTTTGGATACCTTTTGGATACCCTTTGGCAGGTTAACTTCTTGCCCTTAAGGAAAATCCAAGATGTTCCAGAGTCTAACAGTGAAGTCCTCTCAGTGTTCTGGACCTCTCCCATCTCCCAGCACAGTCAGCTTGGCAGCAGGATTGTGAAGGACCTGAGCTTGATGGTCATGTCTTCCCCCTGCTTCATGGCCACAGAGGGTGCACTTGAGGAGGCAATACTGTAAATCTTAGTGGCAAACATTGCTTGCCACCAACCTTTTCTTCCTCCACAATGCAGATATGGACTTTGGGGCCACAGAGATACAGTTCCAGTCCTGGAGGAACTGGTCCCTGTCCCTCCATTAGGTTATGATTATAGTTCATTTTGAATTTGTGTTATATAGCAATGAATTTATTTTAAAGGGATATGTGAGCATTTTACAATGAGATGTTATCTTAATTCTAAAGAGTGAATTTTAAGCAACCACTTATACGATGGCTAGGATCCCATTATGTGGAGCAAATGTCTTTGTGATACTCTTTTATTTTTATCACCGCCACCTAGACTGTCAGCTAGCTAGCCACAGTCTTCCATTCAGGAAAATGTCATAAATAAATGTCTTCTACAGTTTTTAATTTTATTAATTTCACCTTTCATTTATTATTCTCCCATTATATAGTTTGGTAGTGAGTCGCTTAAAAACTCAAAAAGCATAAAGAGAATCCAATGTGTCTTACGCCTTTCCTAACCATCTTGATGTCCTCCCCAAAGTAGCCCATGTTGCCGTTTCCTCGTGTACCCTTCTCTGTGATGATTTTATGGAAAACAATTATTATGGACTTTCCTCATTTAGCAGACAGAGCTCACACAGAAAGAAGCAGAGCTATCTAAGCAGAATTGTCTAGAGGTGGTTGCTCTCCCAGCTTACCTTTTCTAGATGTCAGAAAGACCTCACTTGGTCCAGGTGTCCGACATAAAACAATACATGACCTCTTTAGCCTGACCCTTTATGAATATTGCCTGAGGAGGCCTGAGCTCATTCTTTGGAATGAGACCTGAACACTATACCTTGTATAATCTCATAGAAAATGAATCAAACAGGGACTGTACTGTGAGTTCCAGTGACAGTTAGAAAGAATTTTTTTTTTTTTTTTTTTGGTGGGGAGGTTTTCATGTAGGTAGCTAGAGGGGAAAGTCCCAGAAGTATTTGCATCCTGTCCTTCCAATCAGATTTCTTTGATTCCTCATGGACTGATTTGGACTGTACTGTCCATTAGTTCTTCTAGACTCTAACTTACTGACCAGGGAGATATTTAGTCTGTGCTTGCTCATCTGTGATGGGCAGTCCCATGACTACTGCAGCCACTTCTCACCATGCCCTCCTCCCTCACTGATAATGCTGGACCTCTGCCTTGCTCACGGAGGATAGTGCTGGTGCACTCCTGCCCACTGATCATGTTGAAGCTGCATTTTCTCAGTGAGGATCAGAATTTATCAGTTCTGGCAGTTCTGGTCTCCACATGCTGGTTGCTGGGAAGTATTTGAAAACTTCTTGAGTGGGAAGAGTCTCTTTCTGATTAGAGTCCAAACTGAAAAGCTATCTTCCATTTGTGAGTACCATGACAGATCCAACATGGTGTCATTATCAAATATCTCACAAGTAACAGCAGCTTGGAACATTATTGTTTAGTCACCTCTTCCCCAGTATTAGGTAGGTTTTACTTACAGAAGAATCTGCATGGTAAGTGAGAGAAGAACAACAGAACCAGAAACATCTCAATAGTGACAAACATATAAAATGTAGTTGGGTAGAGAAGACAAATGCAGATAAACAGCTGGATGAGAAAATAGGATAGAACCTACCAAAATACAGAAGGATGATATAAAAGATTATAGTATCTGGACATGGTGGTGCCACACCTGTAATCCCAGTGACTCCAGAGGCTGAGGCAGGAGGATTGCAAGTGGGAGGCCAGTCTGGATAACTTAGCAAGACTCTCAGCAACTTAGCAAGACTATGTCTCAAAAAATTAAAAAAAAAGGCTGGGGATATAACTCAGGGATAGCACAACCCTGAGTTCAATCCTTAGTACCAAAAAAATTATAATAAGAAAAAGTTACCGATGGATCTTGTATCTTTAACATTTGTAAAAATTCTCCATGGTTCCTTTTATTTTCTTATCCATACACATTTGTCCATAGACAATGCACATTTTTACATAGCTGTGATTATATCACAAATATTATTTAGGGTTCTGTGTTTTCACTTAATATTATATGCATTTGCCATATTGCTCCAATCTTTATTTTACGACTACAGAAATACCATTGTGGTGATTCACAATAAGTTTTTTTGCCTTCTACCTATTGCTGGAATTTTATGTCTCCAGCTGCTTAGCATTATGGATAATTTTGTAAAGAACATCTTAGGATATTTAACTTCATGCATTTGTTGATTTTTTTAGGGTCAAATTCAAGGAGGGAACTGACTTGGCCAAAGAGTAGGGACCTCTTTATGGGGAGCAACATTTTCTCTGGTATAAAGCCAACTGTGTTGGGCAGAGACCAAACCTCATACTGATCTTATTGGCTTAGTGACTCTAAGCCAGTAACTAGAATGTCACCTGGCAACTGAGCAGAAAAGCAGAGGTTTTCTAGGTTTTGATGGAAGCTGTTCTTGTACAAGTTCTCTGCTGGTGACAGCAGAATGTACACAGGGTGCAGTGGGGGCATTCCAGGGATCTGCCCAGTTTGCAGAGATTATTTAATTTGTGACTACATGTAAGGGCTTCTGAACCAAAAACCGGGAGCAAAAGCAGACCCAGGTTGAGGTCCCAGTTTTTGTGTTGTGGCTGTAGGGGTGAAACTTGCATGGGGTGGAATGGTGTGAGTCACTGTACTCAGTGTGGAGTGCCATGGCCTTCCTCAGTGACACTACACATGGGCACAGCCTTTGTGCAGATGTCTAATTATGTGCAGCACAGATGTCAGCGAGGCCCTTGGAGATCTGATTAAACTTGACCCAATCCGGTGCCAAGACTTGTGACAGCCTTGAATCCACAGCACAATTACCATGAACCACATGTCATCAGAGTCTCACTCTTCTGTCCCACCCCCATTTGAAGGACAAAGCCCAGTTGCTTCCCTGATCTTTCCCCAAATCCCCATGTACTCAGACCTTTGTGAGTTTGGTCACTTTGCCAAAAACTGGGGGCCACAAGCGGGAGTCTCACCATAGACCCGGGCAGCCTTTTCTCTCTTTTCTCATCTCTCCATCTGTTCCCTTAGCAACAGGTAACCAATGTCCCCTGCCCTCCTCAGAACAGTTCTCCCAACTCCAGGCCTTTTCTGGGCCCATCCACGTATTTCTTCTGGGGGGAATACAAATCACCCCCTGAAAAGAATTTTAATGGATAATCTTTTTTTCATTTCCCTTTTTATTAGTAATTTTTTACTAGAGCATTATAATTATGCACAGTATTTGGGTTCATTTTGACATGTAATAACACATGCAAGGAATTTTATTTCAGTTCCCACCCCCCTTTCCCTTGCCTCCTCTCTCTCCCTATTCTCTCTCCTTTCTTCTATTGATCTTCCTTTCACTTCCTTCTTCCTTTCTTTATTTTTTTTTAAAAAATTGTTTTTAGTTGTAGGTGGAAACAATAACATTTTATTTATTTATATAGTGAGACTGAGGATCCAACCCAGTGCCTCACATGTGCTAGGCGAGCACTTCACCATGAAACCACAATCCCAGTCCCCCTTTCTCTCTCTCTCTCTCTGTCTTTCCTTCCTCCCTCCCTCCCTCCCTCCCTCCCTCCCTTCCTTCCTTCTCTCTCTCTCTCTCTCTCTCTCTCTCTCTCTCTCTCTCTCTCTCTCTCTGTCTTCTTCCTACTGGAGAGATTAACCACTGAGCCATATCCCCAGCCCCTTTTTACCTTTTTTTATTTTTTATTTTGAGACAGGATCTTGCTAAGTTGTTTAGGGCCTTGCTAAGTTTCTGAGGCTAGCCTTAAACTTGCAATCCTCTTGCTTCAGCCTCCCAAGTCACTGGGATTACAGGTGTGTGCTACTTTCCCTGACTATTTATTTTTGATTAGTATTTTTTAGGTATACATACAGGTGAAATTATTTTGGGTAAATTTAAATATGTGTATAACCGGCTACTGTTTAACTCATTCCGTATTTCTACCCCTTTCTCTTTCTTCCCTCTTTCTTGTTCTTGTCCTTCTCTATCAATAACCATGTCATTACAGGTACGTAAGCAAGCAGTTGACCCTGCTAGGCCAGCTCTGGGGGCCTCACTAAACTCTGTACCTTGAAAGGGTTAATTTTTCTTTTTCTTTTTCTTTTTTTTTTTTTAATGAGATGAAGTTCTTAGGATGAAGAGCTGTTTACATGGTACTTTCAGAGGTAATATTTTATTCAGGTCTCTAGGAGCCCTAACAGGTAGTTAGTTGGAAGGTGCTGTGATTTGGATATTTTTGTCCTTCAAAATTCATCTCTTGAAACCCACTCCCTGGCATGAGGGCACTGGGAGGTCATGACCTTGAGAGTCATCATGATTTGGTCACTGGGACAGAGCTCTTATGAATACAGATAATGTCCTTATCAAAGAGGCCCCAGGGACTCTCTCACCCTCTTTCTGCCACATGAGGATACAATGAGAAGTTGGCACTTTCAACCTGGGATGACCCTCATCAGATTCTGAGTGTTCTAGATTCCTGATCTTGGACTTCAGCCTCCAGATCTGTGAGCAGCACAACTTAATGTATTTATAACATATGGAAGTTTGTTACAGCTGTCAGAATGGATTAAGACAAAAATATACCAGCTTAGTATTGAGGAAACTGAGGCCCAGAGAAGGGGAAGAACCTGCTTAGCTAATTACTGATGAGCTGGAATTGCTACTTAGATCTCTATTCCACAAAGTGCATGATTCCTATTGCCCGTGATCCTGCCAGGCCAGCTTTGGGAGCCTCACTAAACTCTCTACCTTGAAAGGGTTAATTTTTCAGGTATAGTGATGCATACCTATAATTCCAAAGACTCCTGAGGCTGAGGCAGGAGGATTACAAATTTGAGGCCAGCATGGGCAACTTAGCAAGACTGTCTCAAAAAATAAAAAGGGCTGGGGATATAATTTAGGGGTAAAGCCACCCTGAGTTCAATCCTTAGTGTGTGTGTGTGTGTGTGTTGTGTGTGTGTATGTGTGCGTATATAACGCAAATATGTAAATATCTGTGTGTATATATATGTATGTGCATATATATCTCCATGTATGTATATATATTAATTTTACATTATGTGAATTTCATTTTAATTTAAAGGAAAAGAAACAAACAGGTCTGACTTGACTCTTTTGACCCTCTGCTCTGTACTGGCTTGCATGGCTACAAGTCATGATGCTCCCTCATTGGACAGAGAATGAACAAGTGCCATTCTTTGTTCTGTCACCTGCTAGCTGTGTGACCTTGGACCATTTATGCCTCTCTGTGGACTCAGCCTCCTGATCTGCAAGAAGAGGAGATTGTCCTGATTTTGTCCAAAGTCCCTTCTAGGAAATCTTCTGGGATCTTGAGAGCAGAAAGAGGGATGGATCTAGTGAGGGAAGGGAGGCACTCTCTTTGCTTCTTTTGAAACTTTCTCTTCTCAACTAATGGACAGTAGTGACTTTTAATTTTCTGTCCCCAGGTACCAGGTATTTCTGTCCCCGGGCACCAGGTATTCACACAGATAATAGCTCTTGCCCTGGCTGGCACCGCAGGGGCTCCCACCACACCTCAATGAGCAATGTAAGACCCTTGGTAATCCTGTTAAGCTGCTGGGGCAGTGAGTCATTTCAATACCACCCAAACACCTTCCTGTGGCATCCCTGGAGGGAGAGACACTCCAGCCAGATCCTTGTGACTTGACCTGAAGCAACATTTTAAACATTGCAGCTTTTAGTCAGGTTGTGACTTAGAAGCCCTTCATGCCTAAATGAATTGTAAAAAGAGATCAAGGTGTGCTCATTCATTCACTTATGTCTTTCCTGTGCCGTTAGATCCCAGGGACCGTGCTACGCTTTAGGAAGACATATGTTAGAGGAATTCACTTTCCACTGGGAGAGGCAGCCTCAGACAGAAGCTGAAGGTAGTATTACAAGGCAGTAAAATGAAAGGTAGGAAAATGGGCAGTAAGTGGAGAACCACTGACTCTGGGAGTGAACAGAGAAGGTCAGGGAGGATCAAGGAAGGTGACACTAAAGCTGGGTTTTCAGGGATAAATCCGGGACTCCAGTGTCTGCTGGGCTACCGCATGCTCTGATCATGCTCTTTTAGGAAGAAACAGCTTCAGGACCCATAACCTATGACCTGTGAAGCCAGGGTTTTCAGCATGAGCCAGCTCAGCTGGCCTGAGCTCTTGGGGCATCTCCCAGGCGAGTGGGCCAGGTGCCTTAGGGGCAGATGGCCACCTTTCTCCCTTGTTGTTTTTAGCATCATTTGAGCAATGTTTCCCTACATTCCAGTGCTGCAAACACCACTTTTGAGATCTTTGCTGGATCTGCATAACACCTGGACTGTAATTGACTTAATATTCTCTTTAAATTGATTCCCTTTTTAATTTAGTTTTACCTGAATAATAGTATCTGGAAAATCATGGTTTTGATATGATAATTATATTTTTCCTAATGTACTCTAAAATAAACATATAGCTATTTCAATAAAAATATTTGCACACTTGCCACTCCAAATATTTGTATGTCATCATACACTGCATATTGGGGGAAATACTGATGGAGTAGAGCGATCCCTCTATGCTTCTGCCCCTGCCTTTGCTCTGAACTCCTGTTCTGCCCCTGGAATAAGATTTTCCAGGTTCATTAATCATTGATTTTTTTTTTGTTTGTTTTGTTTTCAAGCCTGCCAATCTCTTTCTTACATCAAGGCCTTTGCTCTGGATGTCACCTCTGCCAGGAACACTTTCCCCCAGTCTTCTCTCCTATCTTTCTGGACATTAAAGTCTTAGATATTTCCTCCTAAGGGAACCAATCAGTCACACCCCACTCCACCCTGCTCTCCTGAGTCCCTCCTTGTTTCAGCCTCTTTAAGTACTTTATAAGATTTAACATGGTTTATCTACTGATTTATCCATTGTTCCTCTTACCTTTAGTAAACCATAAATTTCCTAAAAGCAGAGATCTTACCTATCCTATTTACCTCCATTGACCTAGTGATTAGCCCAGGGCCTGGCACAGAATCCAACCTCCATAAATATATACTAAGTGAATATAATTAAAATAAATAGATAAAGTTTTAAAAAGACACATAGGATACTACTCAAACAAGGGTTAAAATAAAATTTTATTAGTTGCTTGGTATTTCTTAATATGCATTTGATAAATTGTTAGAGAAGGCAACCTGGAGGTGAGACCACTCTGGGGTCTCAACTCCACCCCTGAATTATTAGCCTCTTGTCCTGCAATGCACAGGTTTCCTGACTTACATACCCAGCCATAGAGGGAATAGTTGGACAAGATAAAATGACAGGCCAGACCTACCTGTGGAACAGACACTGGGGCCACTTACAGCAAAGAAGTAACAGGGAAGGAGCAGAGAGGCCAAGGACCCACTCATCCAGCATGGGGCCACAAGCAGCCTCAGAAGCCCAAAGAGCTCACCTAAAGGAAGCATGAGGTCCAGAGGCCATCCCCTTCCACCAGTCAGATTGGCTCCTTTTCTTCCTCTTTGGGATGGGATAAAATTAAAAGGTATTGAAAATCCAATCCACAGCTGAAAATGGGAATTAAGAAGGAAGTTGGAAGTCCTTTTACTTATGGAACTATGAAGATGGGTAGACATAGATTTTTCTTTTATAAATATCTGTCCACAAAAGAAATTTAAGGTGATAGAAGAAGCCAACATCCCCTAAACCCCTCTCTCCAGAAACACGTTTGTCATGGATTCTGTGATAAACCTCCTGACCTCCTTCAGAACCAAGGAATTCATTCCTGCCACTCATAATTAAGTTAGATTCTTCCCAGAAATTGTCCTAGGCTGCCATACTCACTCTGGAGACAGTTCACATTAGATGACTAAAGGATGGGGGTGCAAAGGCTTGATCCTTCTACCTCAATCCAGAACAATTCTGAAAGGCTAAACCAGCTCCAGACCACCTACATTGTGTCAATCACTCCTGCTGCCCAAACTTGCTTTCTTCATGATTCCCCAAACTCCATGCTTACAGAGCGCCATCCCAGAGTCTATTTCCCAGGAGGTCCTAAGACAACATGTGTTAAACCCCAATTGGCTGGGGTTATGTCCTCCATAACCCATTGCCATATTGCCTAAGAGAGAGTCAGTATCTCACCAAAGCATTTTCCTAGATTTGATTCTTGAACTTGAAGTTGAGACAAATCATATTCATATAAATGATTGCTGGTGCTTATGAAAGTATGGTGGATCGTTTCCTGAAAACTACTCAAGATGGATAGCTGTGCACAGTGGCGTGTGCCTGTAGTCCCAGCTATTCAGGAGGCTGAGGCAGGAGGATTGCTTGAGACCAGGAGTTCAAGGCAATGTAGACCCTATTAAACCAAAACCAAAACCAAAACTACTCCGAAAAATTAAGGTTAAAATTAAAAGAAGGCAATACAAATAGCTAAAGTAAAGTAATATTTGGAAAGTGGTTGACATCTCCCCATTCTGTTCCATATAAAGCATTGGACCCTGTGCACATGTGGCTTCATTTGCTCCTGTCTCATTGACCTTCAGCTTGCTCAGGACAGATCGCTGGCAGATGCTACATTTAGGTAGCTCCTACTACTTCTGGCTTTCTCAGAAACCCTCTCCCCATCACAAAAGGGCAAGGTTGTGGTATTGGCAGCCACCATACCCACTGCAGGGAAGCTGTACTGGAGCAGCTCCCAGGCCTGGGACTGATTGGTAAGACATGTCAGCTTTTCTCCTATCACCAGGTGATGACTCAAATCCTCCTTCCCCAGTAGTTGCCCTGAGGAGCCAGGTGATGCCACCTAGAAATTTAGTCAAGTGAATTCTTTCCAGGGTGAAGTCTAAACAATGGGAGACACTCAGTTTCTCTCTGGCCCCTTCTGTTCCCAACAATAGGCTGTTCTACACAGCAGAGGCTCCCTTAGACCTCTGCAACCAGTCTCAGTTTCTAGTGGTGCTGAGGACAGTATGGCATTTACCTTTTACATTTTTTTTTCCCTTTTACTCTCTTTCCTGCTGTCCTGGCTTATGATTCCAGAAAGAAAACATTGGCATGGAAGCTTTTCTTCAAGAAATGTCCCCTAAATAACCCAGGTGAGGACACAGACATTAACTTATTTGATTGGTATTCACAAAACATCATATTACTGGGTGAGTGTGTGTGTGTGTGTGTATGTGTGGGGGGGGTGGAAGCAGTAATTATTACTGTCATTTTGTAATTAATTCAACCAGAGGAAAAATAAACTACCCAAGGCCAAAGCTGCATAGTTAAGTGATAGATGAGGGCTCAGTCCGTGTGTTCTGCTCTACATTGTGTATTTTCCTTACCCTTCAATGTATGTGTCCATAGAGAGGTAACAGCAAGAACTAGTTAACTCTTTCCCTGTAAAGGTAGCATTTGGGGGTGAGGGTGGCGCACAGTAATTACTAGAAAGGAAACTGAAAAAGCTCCTGAAAAGAGGAAGAGGAATTGAGATGACAGCGCCATTGACTCTTCGGGAGCCCTCTTTTCCCCCCAATTCACTTTCCATACGTTCACAAACATGTGCTTTGAGTATTGGTGAAAGTAAAGAGAATGCCATCATATGCCGTGGTTTCCGAGGTCAGCCATAACAAATCACGACAAACAGGGTAGCTTAAGACAACAAAGACAGGTTTTCTCATAGTTCTGGAGGCTAGAAGTCTTACATCAGGTGTGGGTAGCCATGCTTCCCCCAGAGGCTCTAGGGGAGGCTCTCTTCCTTGCTTTTCCCAGCTTTTGGTGGTTGTGGGCGACCCTTGATTGACTGGCCGCCTCTGTATGTGAAGACTTTGCATGGCCTCCTTCTCTGGGGGCATTATCTCTCCTTGCTTTTCTCCCGTAGGAATACTTGTAATGGCGTTAGGGCCTCCTCATTTATAATAGAGGGAGGCCTCTATTATATCAAGATGCATAGCTTAATTACAGCTACACAAGTCCTTTTTCCAAAAAGGTAACATAAAAATTCCAGGCACTGAGACTGGGTATATTTGGGTGGCTATTATTCAACCTACTACACTATAATAAGGGCCATGCCTAGAGATGTAATTGTGTCCTTCAGCATGCTTAAGAGTGTTCCTTGATGTTAGATCATTTGTCTTACTCCCTGGTGAAAAGGAGGAGCAGCCTGCTTGCTGAGGCAGTTGAAGCTAACTTTCTGCTTAAGCAGCCATGAGCTAACAGGGCACCTGAGCAGAACTGGCCCTGCCTTATCTTCCAGCCCTAGGCAGAGAGAGGGTCTCTCTGATTTGTTGTCTTAGCCGGTGACATGATTCCCCTACTTCTGGGGCCACAGAGGATCCCAGGCTGTCTGCTCTTGACAATCACCCTGATCCAGGATTTATATTTTGCAAAACTATCTCATGGCAAGTTTTAGAGGAAAGAATCCACCTAATCACAAATATTTGCAGTACTTGACCTGGTTGCACTTTGGCCAATGATGTTGAAAACAGTCACGTGCAGCACTGAGGTCCCCTGTTGTCAGGCCTGTTTGAACAGTTCACTGGCAATACTGTCTCCTAGGCTTCTTGTGGAGATTACTAAGGTGCTGAAAGAGAAAAGAGAACAAGATATGCCTGAGGGCCAGACGCCATGCAAAGAAAGTCTTAGCAAATACCAGCTTCCTTCTTTTATTTATTCTTAGGCTGCTGCTTCTGCATTTCCTCAGGGGCTACACTTATTTATACTAATTAGCATCTTTCCCTCAAATTCCCCACCCAATTCCCAACCTCTTGCTTCCAGCAGTTAATATCACTTCTAATTTCTCTATCATTGAGGCCCTTTAGAAAATCCACTCACTCCAGGCCTCACCCCAGTCCTGCTCCCTTTCTGATTACCCACCACCCTTTCCCCTCCTTCTTGGCTTATTCAGAGCTAAGACGTTGTTGGCTTGGAGATTAGTCTTTCTCATGTCCTTATCAGTCATTTACCTCTCCCACTTTTCATAGTAGTTCTATTGAGATATCATTGACCGGCATAAAACTCATCCCTTGAGATGTAAAATAGGATTTTTAATATATCAGTAATGTTTGCCTTGATTACCACTATAGAATGGAGTATTTTCTTTTTTTTTTTTTCCTACTCTAAATCTAGAATGGCATCATAATAGGTCTACATTTTCCTACAAGAATGGAGTATTTTCATCATAACAAAAAGAAGTCCCAACACTCTTTCCTTCTCCTTTCCCACCTCCACCACCTGCTTTACAAGAACCATTTACCTGCCTTCTATCTCTGTGGTTTTTCCTATTCTGAACATTTCTTACAAATGGACTCATATAATAAAAGGTCTTTGTGGCTGGCTTCTTTCACTTAACATGATGTTTTCAAGGTTTATTTGTATTGTAGCGTATCTTCTATTTTCTTGGATATATATGGATATAGATGTAGGATTGGAATTGCTGGGTTATATGGAAATTATATTTACCATTTTGAAAAACCATCAAACTGTTTCCCCAAGTGTTTTCATTTTATGGACCTACTGGCAATGCATGGGGGGTCCTAATTTCTCTACATTCTCACCAATATTTGTTATTACCTGTATTTTTTCATTGTACCCATTCTAGTGGGTTTGAGATGATATAACACTGTGTTTCTGATTTGCATTTTCCTAATGACCAATGATGCTGAACATCTTTTCATATGGTTATTAGCTATCTGTGTGTCTTTTTTAGAGAAATACCTATTCAGATGCTTTGCCCATTTAAAAATTGGTTCATTTGTCTTTTTTATTATTGAGTTGTATTTTTAAAAATATATATTCTATATTCTGGATACTAGTGCCTTATCAGATTCATAATTTGCAAATGTTTTTTTCCTAGTCTATGGATTGTCTTTTTCACTTTCACAATTATTATTTTAGTTTACTTTATTTTCACTTCAATTTTCTTGTGCTTCTAAAAGCACAGAGGTGTTTCAGTTTTGATAAAGTTCAATTTACTTATTTGCTTTCTTGTTGCTTATGATTTTAGGATCCTGTCAAGAAAACCAATGCCTAATCTGAGATCATGAAGATCACTCTGTTTTCTTCCTAGGGTATTGCTCTTAAATTTAGGCTTGCAATCCATTTTGAGATGATTTTTGTATATGATATCAATAAGGAGTTCAAATTCATTTCTTCATATGTGGATATCAAGTTGTCCCTGTGTCAACTGTTGAAAAATCTATTTTTTTCCCTGTTGTGTTGTCCTGACATCCTGGTCAAAAGTCCACTGGCCATAAGTGCAGAGATTTATTTCTGGATTTTCAATTTTACTCCATTGATCTATTTGTCTATTTATGCCAGTACATACAGTCTTGATCACTGTGACTTTGAAGCAAGTTTTGAGGTCAGTACATTGCGAGTCCTCCAACTTTGTTTTTTTCAAAATAGTTTTGCTTATTCTGGGCCCCTTGAATTTCATATGAATTTTATGATCAAATGCCAATTTCTGTGAAAAAGCTGACTGAGATTTGGAGATTGCAAGGGACCTATACATCAGTTTGAGGAATATTACCATTTTCATACTTAGTCTTTCAACCTATGCTCGTGGAATCTCTGTCCATTTCTTTGATTTCTTTTACAATGTTTGTAGATTTCTGTGTACAAGTCTTGTACTTCTTTTTAAAAATAATTTTTAAATTCTTTTTAAATATTAATATTTAATTCTATTTAAATATTCCTAAGTATTTTACTCTTCTTGATGTTTTCATAAATTCTTTTCTTAATTATATTTTGGATTGTTCATTATTGATATATAGAAATACAACTGATTTTTATGTTGATTTTTTTAGCCTTGCAAACTTGCTGAATTTATTATTAATCCTAATAGGTTTTTGGTGAATTATTTAGGATAGTTTCTATATACAAGATCATGTCATCTATAAGCAGAGACACTTACAGATGACATGATCTTTTCATGCCTTTTATTAGGGTGAGGAGGTTCTCTTCTATTCATAGCTTTTTGAATGTTTTTATTTTTGGATTTTTAAAATCATGGAATAAAGTTGAATTTTGTAAAAATCTTTTCTATTTATATTAAAACGATCACTTTCCCTTTATTCTATTAACATGATTTTCAAATGTTGAAACCACTCTGCATCCCTGGAATAAATTCCACTTGGTCTTGATGTATAATCTTTTTGGGGGTGGGATGCTGAGAATTGAACTCAGGGGCATTCCGCCACTGGGCCACATTCTCCAGCCCTATTTTGTATTTCATTTAGAGACAGGGTCTCACTGAGTTGCTTAGAACCTTGCTTTTGCTAAGGCTGGCTCAGCCTCCCAAGGGATTACAGGCGTGTGCTACAGCACCGGGATGATGTATGATCTTTTCTGTATGTTTTTGAGGCCCCCACTTTCTTGGCTAATTTATTTTCTTTAGCTTGTAAACATGCTTTCTTTCATAGTCCCAGAGAAACAACTTGGACTAAGCAACTTCTCTTTCTTCTTCCATTTGTATTTAAGCTTTGGAAAGGTTTGCCCTCTTTTTACCCTAATATCAATGAATCACTTAACAAATGGAAGCTGCTTTGGCTGATATCTGAAGGATTTTCCAACTGTCAAAGTCCATGGACACTTTTTAGCCCTTTATTTATTGGCTTTTTGTAGCTTTCTAGTTTACCACTTCCTTCCTCTTTGAAACACCCAAATCTCTAGTTTTCTTTATGTCTTTTTAAATTATAGTTTACTGTTCTCCTTTAAGGATATTTTTTCCCTTACTGTTAAATACTGGTGTCCTTGTAAGATTCTATCTTTGGTGTACTTCTCTTATTCTATGCTACCTGGGAAATGTCATGGTCTCTTATAGTTTTTACTACCCCCTGTATGCTGAGGAGTACTAATCTGTTGCCTTTCATCATATCCAACTAGGTATATTCAACCACCTCTTGGCCCTCACTACTTGAAAATTCCATAGGCTTCTCAAATACCAGATGTCAAAACAAAACTTTGAAGTTCCTTATCCTGCAAGTTGGTTCTTCCTCCAGCTTGATGCAAATCTTTGAAAATTAGAAAAATGTAAACAGCTTCCTAGATGAGGTGAGAATTGCCTCACCTTATTAAGAAAGTTTGGCAGTTCTGTATTTTCATTGAAATAAGATGCAGGGTAGCAGAAAATGATAACTCATTTTACCTCATGGGCAGAGAGATTTTATTCTTCAGGAAGAGATAAGACTGGACATAGCTGAATATAAGGTTAAGGAAAGTACAAAAAAAGAAAGAGAGAAAGAAGTGGGTGGAGAGAGAGAGAAAAAGAAGAAGAGGAAGAGGAAGAAGGAGAAGGAGGAGGGGAAGGGGAAGGGAGGGGGAGGGCAGGAGAAAGGGTGGGGGAGGGGAGGAGGAGGGAAGGGGGAGGGGAGGGCAGGAGGGGGGAGGGCAGGAGGGGGGGAGGGCAGGAGGAGGGGAGAGGGAGGAGGGGCACATTAAAATCCAAGGGAAGATAAGCTTGATTCTGTCAGGGAAGGAAGCAAATGGGAGTGTGGATACTTCACAGAGATCTTGACCTCAGAACTGCTGCAGAAAGGTGAGTGGGATTTAGAAAAGTGGGGTAGGGTGTCAGAGAGTTGGCTGAACTGTTATGGGAGATAGAGCCAGTGTGTAGGGAGGAGCACATGGTTTGGCATGTCTGGTGGGAGATGAGGAAAATAACAGGTGTTGAGGTGGAGGCCAGAATTTGAAGTGTCTTAAATGTCATAAGGGGGAATTTGAGATTTATTTTGTAGACAAGTAAAACTCTGTGGGGCAGTAAATCAGGGTACTGACAGGGTGCAAAGCTGAATTTTAAGAACACTCCAGGAGTCCTGTGTGCCTAGTGCCTGCATGCCAATAGCTGTCCTTAGGAGATCGCCTGTCTGGAAGATATGATTCTTATGCTTAAAAATAAGAAAACTATGAAGCCACACTGGGCACTAACCTGCCAGAGTTCAGCCATCTCAACAGAGGAGTCTCCACACCCTCTGGCACTGTCCTTTGCTAAATCTGAAATGTATGTCACAATGTCTTGAAACAGAAGGAAAAAAAAATACATAACAAACAGGAAAAACACACACCACACACACACACACACACACACATACAACACAAAGTAAAACCCACCAACAGTCATATGGCAGGTGTACAGCTTGTTCCCACTCCAAAGGTCTCCCCAGCCCCACTTCCTGGAACGTTGCTGAAGCTGGACTAGAACATATAGTGAGGGGTTTCCTCAGGGTATAGAATTCAAAATTCCTTCTGTACTTCATGACCTGTTCCAGGGACCCCTCTTTCCATTGCTCTCTCCCTTGTGTTCACAACTCAAATATCTATGAATTGCTCATCGGCTTCTCCAGGCGGCCTGTGAAATCCCCAGGGCAGAGGCTGTGCTCTTTCATGGTTCTTTTCATGGTGCACAGCACAGAACCTTGGGTGTCTAGTTCCTCAGGGCAGTCATCCGCAAGATGTGCCCAACCTGGGAGGATGGAAAGAGCAATGGTTTGAGAGTGTGAAGAAAATATTGAAATTTCAATTTATGCTTACTTTGAACCCCAAATATTAAAAAAAAATAAGCTTTGTTATTCTTTCAAGTGTCAATTAACAGGTATATATATATACTTAGAAAGTATTAAAAAAATAAGTCTACTGAGTGAATGCTCAAAATTCTTTTATTGGTGGGATTTGATAAGAAAATATTTGGGGACCACTGCTTTACAGTTGTATTAGTGATCATTGCTTAAAAAGCTAAATAGCTCTAAAGAGTCGAGCTTTAAATAGAATTAGTTGCCTGAGAAAAATTTAGGGTTTTTGTTTGTTTGTTTATTCTTACTAAAAAAAAAATATACAAATACCAACATTGACTTCTGTGTGCAAGGCTGTGTGTGAGGCTCTGTGGGTTGTTTTCTTGGTCAAAGATGATTCCACATATATTGATATAGGACTCTTAAGAAGTTTTAACCCCACACGATCACATGATACAACAGCAGAATTTGAGCAAGGAGCATATGGTAAAGTGGATACTCTTTTCTTTATTATGCAATTTTTTTAATATTTAATTTTTAGTTGTAGTTGGGCACAATACCTCTATTTCATTTATTTATTTTTATGTGGTGCTGAGGATCTAACCCATGGCCTCACATGTGTGAATCAAGCACTCTACCACCGAGCCACAACCCCAGCCCTTAATATGCAAATTTAAAAAATTTGTTCTTCTTAGTTATACATGACAGCAGAATCTCTTTTGATATATTTATATGAGCATGGAATATATCTTATTCTAATTAGGGTCTCATCATGGACATATATGATGGTGAGATTCACTGTGGTGTCTCCGTTTATGTACATAAGAAGGTTAGCTCAGATGCATTCCACTGTCTTTCCTATTCTTATCTCCCCATCCCTTCCTCTTTATTCTCCTTTGTTTAATCCACTGAATTTCTATTTCTCCTACCTTCCATCTTATTGTGGGTTAGCATCCAATATATCAGAGAAAACATTTGACCATTGTTTTTTGGGGATTGGCTTATTTCACTTAACGAAATAGTTCCCAGATCCATCCATTTATCTGTGAATATCATAAAATCATTCTTCTTTATGGATGAGTAATTAATATTCCATTGTGTATACATACCACAGTTATCTGTTGATGGGCATCTAGGTAGGTTCCATAGCTTAGCTATTGTGAATTGTACTGCTATAAACATTGATGTGGCTGTGTCACTGTAGTGTCCTGATTTTAACTCCTTTGGATATATACTGAGGAGTAGGATAACTGAGTCAAATGGTGGTTCTTTTCCTAGTTTTTGAGAAATCTCCATACTGCTTTCCAGAGTGATTGTACGAATTTGCAGTCTTATCAACAAGGTATGATTGTACCTTTCCCTCTCATCTTCACCAATATTTATTGTTTCTTGTATTTTTGATAATTTCCATTCTGGCTAGAGTAAGGTGAACTCTCAATGTAGTTATAATTTGCATGAAATGGCTATTCTTTGTGTCTTCTGGGAATGAAATTTGGGTACCACTTTTCTGAGGGACATTTAGACAAACATGTCAAAGACCTTTAAAACTATTTATATCTTTGTTCTAGCAAGTCTACTTCTAAACATTTTAAAAGGTTAATTAAAGATTTGTGCAGATAATTAACTATAAGAATGATTATCACATCATTATTAATATTGAAAAATCTGAAACAACCAAATATCCAATAACATGGGAGTCCTTATATAATGTGTTACATCTATGTATTATAACAAGCCAAACATTAAAACTTGATATGTAGATGTATGTTTAATTACATTGAAAGATATTTAAAACATGTTAAATTAAAATGGGTTATATATTATTACATAATATAGAATGATTCTATTTACATTTATCCATATGGAAAAATATTGGGGTACTGTATGCTAAGATTTTTTTTTTTACTTTTCAGTTTTTAAATTGCTATATTGGGGCTGAGGATGTGGCTCAAGCGGTAGCGCGCTCACCTGGCATGCGTGCAGTCCGGGTTCGATCCTCAGCACCACATACAAACAAAGATGTTGTATTCGCCGAAAACTAAAAAATAAATATTTAAAAAAATTCTCTCTCTCTCTTTCTCTCTCACTCTCTTTTTTTAAAAAAATTGCTATACTGTACAGTAATTTTAGAAATGCATGTATTCCTGCAACCACCACAACACTGAGACAGTTCCATCACCAAAAAACTAAAAAACCAGAGGTGATGTAATTGTCTTTCTACTCCTAGTCCAAATCAGTCCTGATAAGCTCTCTGTTGCTATTGTTTTGCCCTTTCTAGAATGTCATATAAGAGGGAACATACAATATATAACTTTTAAAAGCTAACTTCTTTCACGCAGCTTTGTGTCCTTGAGAAAGGTCCAGTAACAGGTCCAATAGATATATCCCATCATATGGCTGCACCGTGGCTGTTCAATCATTCTCTGTAGAAGAAAATTTGAGATGTTTCACTTTGGGGGTACTATAAACAGAACTATTATCAACATTTATAATAGATATGTGGGTCGAATGGAAAGTGTATGTTTCACTATATAAGAATCTATCAGACTATTTTGCAGAATATTTTTCCTTCTTGTTTTCCTACCAGCAATGCAGGAGAGAGTGCCAGTTGCTCTGTATTCTTGCCAGCATTCAATATTGTCAATATTTTAAAATAATTTTATTTTAACCAATCAAATATGTATGTAGTGGGATCTCATTGTGTTTTTCAATTTCATTTCCTAGAGATTAATGATATTGAACATCTATTGTTATACTTTTTTTTTCCATCTGTAGATCCTCTATAATCAAGTGTTCATTCATGTCTTTGTACGTTTTGTGTGTGTGTGTGTGTGTGTGTGTGTGTGTGTGTGCACGCGCGCGCATGTGCACGTGGGCACGTGGTGCTGGGGATTGAACCCAGGGCCTTGTGCATGTGAGGCAAGCACTCTACCAACTGAGCTATATCCTCAGCCCATGTCTTTGTACATTTTTAAAAAATTAATTTTTTTCCTAACTGTTAAGTTTTGAGAGATCTTTATATGTTCTACACATAAGAAAGTTGTCTGATATCTCATTTGCCACTATATTCTCCTGATCTTTAACTTATAGTTTCATTCTCTTAATAGTATCTTTCATAAAGAAAATAATTTTAATTTTGATGAAATTTGATTGATTATTTTTGTCTTTTATGCATTGTGTCTTTAGTCTTATATCTAAGAAATCTTTGCCTAAACCTAGGATATAAAAATTTATCTTATTTCTTCATCCAAAAGTTTTAAAACGTTTCATATTACATTTAAATCAATGAAAAATATATATATATATATTAGAGTCAGGGTCTTGCTAGGTTGCTTAGGATCCAGCTAAGTTGCTGAGGCTGGCTTTGAACTCACATCCTGGCTCAGCTTCTCAAGCTGCTGGTATTACAGGTGTGCATCATTGTACCTGGCTCAATGACCTATTTTGAGTTAATTTTTTAATGTGAGGCTTAGGTTGAAGTGACTCATATATTTTCATATAGCTATCCAATGGCCCCACTACATTTCTTTGAAAATAAAGAGTTGCTTTTGTATCTCTGTTAAAAAAAAAAAAAATCAATTGACCCGGCATATGTGAATCTACTTCTGAGCTCTCTATTCAGTTCCAGTGATTTCAGTGTTTATCTATTTGCCAATACTACACAGTCTTCATACTTTAGAGTAGGTCTTGAACCAGGTAGGATGAATCTTTAACCTTTATTCTTCTACAAATTTGTTTTGACTATTTTAGTTTCTTTGCCTTTCCATAAAAACTTCATAATCAACTTCATATAGTTTGAGGATTTTGATTAGAATCTCATTAATTCTATATGTCAATTTGTAAATAATTGCCATCTTAACTAGCCCAAGTCTTCTAATCCATAAATATGGTATGTCTATCCATTTATACTTATTTTAACAAAATTTATTTTTTAAGTTATTTACTCATTTTGAATGTTTTCTATTTTTAAAAACATATTGCTGTCTTTACTTTAAAAGTTGAAGTAGACAACGGTGTGGGAAGAGTAGAGGTGAAGAATTGAACTTGAGAGTAAGATACCCATCCTGGTGATCTAGGGGCAGACCTAGCTGCAAGTGGGGTGAAGAATTCTAGATGATGCATGTGAAGAGTATGGTAATCAATGACAGATGGTCAAGATCAGGAAGAACCAGGGAAAGATAGTGGTTCCAGTGGAAAATCTTTCAATGATGAGATAATGTCACATATTGATTTGGGCAATAAGCAGGATCCTAACTACTTGGATTAAACATTATGTATGAATATGAGTTATTTCTTAAAAGCTCCTGTGTTAATGTCGAAGTAAAAATGATTAGATTATGAGATCTGGGCCCTATCAGTGGATTAATCCACTTGATGAAATAATAATTTGCTGCCGCAGTCTGGCTGGGCACAAAATCATGAGCCACCACAAAAACTTGTAGATTCCAACAGCAACTCTTTATTCCCAACTTTCACCAGTACTCTATATGCACATTCTGGGGAAAATCCACACTTCCACTGGGCTCTGCATCCCAAAATACTCTCTGAATCCCGTGAGAACTCAAGGGGAACTCAAGGAGCAGGCAGCCCCTGAGGCAGCAGGATACGCCCTATTCCCAGCAGGGTCCACCTTAAACCTGGAACTGCCCTAAACCCCTAAACCCTGATCTGCCCTAAACCCAGATCCCCTGTGGTCCTTGAGCAAGGTCACCTTTCATGCAATGTCACTGCAAATGACCTGGGTCCAAGGCAAGCCCATTTCCACAATGGAGAGTCCTCCCTCTAAGCAACATGGGGTAGGCTGACAAGGAAATTGCCATTCGTCATTCTTACTTAGTTATGGCTCTCAGCAATTTGCATGGATTACTGGGTGGTAACTATGGGAAGATGGGGCATGGCTAGAGGAATTGGATCACTGCAGGCATACCTTGGGATTTATATTTTATCCCTGGCACCTTGATCTCTCTCTCTCTCTGCTACCTGGCTACCATGAGGTGAGCAGCACTCCTTATCCATGTCCTTCCACCATGATATTCTGCCTCACCTTGGACCCAGAATGATAGAGTTGACTGACTATGGAATGAACCTCTGAAACTGTTGGCCAAAATAATTTTTTCCTCCTTTACATTGTTCTTGTTAGGTTTTTTGGTCACAGCAATGAAAAGCTAACTAACCTAGAAGGATACAGCCAGTCTCTTAGGTAGTACAGATAGCAAGAGCCTCATAATGGAGGTACACTAAATTCTGTTTTTTTGGAGACTCTAGATCTAAACCTCTGAAATTCTACTTAACTAAGTCCTGTATTGGTCCTAGGAATGGCACAGTAATGAGCCTGAAGGTGGAATTCAAATGGCCTCAGTTGTGAGAAGAGAAGGAATGTTGGGGTAGGAGCCAGGTGAAGCATTGCTCATTTGTTCATTTATTTACCCAACATTTACACATGAAAGGCATTATTCCTATTATTGCTATAGTCCCCAAATGAGCCAGGGAGTATGCTGACACACGCTTGAACACACCCACCCATTCACACACGCATGTGCTCATGTGCACAAGCATGGTTGGTTGCACTGGAGGAATGGTAAGCACTGGCCACATGCCAGCTGGGAAACCCACAGTGACACTGCGCCTTGGGCACTGGGAGCCCCATGGATCGGTTCACATGGTAGCCGCAAACATCAAAGACCAGCAGAATTATTCCAGAACTGGGACAAAGGGTAACTGAACCCTGAGGCCTTGTGAAACCAGAATAAAATTGATGCATTTTCTTAGAATTGAAAAAAATTTTAGGTGGCATTTGTAAAGCAGAACCTAGGAACACAGTGAATTGACCAGAGAGGGGAAAGAGACCTATTTAAATAAAAAAGAAAAAAGTAGTTCTGTATTTAGTTAGTAGCATGAGTGGGGTTATATTATTTTCCAACAAATGGGGGCTTAAAACCTTTTTTTTTTTTTTTTAGCAAAAGTGATCAAAATGACAGCCAGTCTTTTGAACTTGAATTTGCTTATTATAATTTCTTATCAGAAACCATCACTCTCTGTGTATTGATTTCTAGCCAATGATTAACCAGATGTGACTTTAGAGCCTTGATCATAGCTGGGGAACTCACTCAACAGAGAGAAGCCTGCTAGTTGTTGAACAAAGCAGGTATTTCTGGACCCCTTTGGCCTCAGGCAAGTATTTTTCCATCCAGGTGACACAAGAAGTCTCAAACACAGATCTCCAGAGGACCCCTGAACATAAAATTGTGCTGACCACCTAGAAGCATGAGATGGTCCAGACCTGAATGGAAATTAACTCAACATCAAAATTGTGAAATCAGCTACTTGCTTTGAAGGATTGAAATTCAGAATCTACATACCCATATAATAGGATTATAATATGAATAATGGTATTTACTTGTGTTTACGAAAAAAATTTTTTGTTTTGTTTTGTGGTAGTAGGCATGGCAAAACTGGGGCACACTGCCACTGAACACTACCCTCAGAGCTTTGTTATTTTTTATTTTGATATGGGATCTCGCTAAATTGTCCAGACTGGCCTGAAACTGGTGATCTCCTGCCTCAGTCTCCTGAGTCATTGGGATTGTGGTGTTGTTTGGAATTACAAAGTGTTTTTTTTACATCCATAATCATGACAGTTTTTTCTATATGATTCCGTTTATATGAGATTCAAACATAAATACAAGTAAGCTGTATTGTTCAGAAATGCATATTTGGGTGGTAAACTATAAAACAAGTCAAGGAAACAATCACAATAGTGTCAAGAGAATGGTGATGCCTAGAGGAAAAGAACCGTTGGGCGAGAGGAGGGGAGACTGGGGTGGGGGAGTGATCCTGGCCAAATTCTATTGTTATATTATGTGTATGCATAAATATGTAACAACAAATCCCACTGTTATGTACAACTATAATTCACCAATAAAAAAAAACTTGGAAAAAAAGAAAGATGGTAAGAGAGAAAGGAGGTCTCGTTGGGAAAGGGCACATGCAGGCCTTCTGGGGTCTGGCTGTGTTCCATTTCTTAGTGTCAGTGGGGCTTACATGGGTTTCATTTGCAATAAGCTGTACATTTATGATAATTTTGTGCATGAGTACATGTTTTTTTTTTTCACACACACAACAAAGAGCCAAGAAAAGAAAAGGAATTAAGTTACTTTATGTTATTACAACCAGTACTGGTTATTGGTTATTACAATTCTAGGGTAGAGATGACTCAGAGCTATGCAATATATAATGTGTGACTTCCTTGATGGTATTTTAGGTAATTATGCATTGATTTTCATATCATTTATGTTTAAAGAGATCTATGTACCTATACAATTCCAGTCTGAAAAAACGGAGAGATTTACTCAATGCATCTGACAGTTAATGTCAGAACTTGACTGTAACCTTTCGGACTCCATATCAAAAGCTCTTGAGTAGTGATACCAATATTTCTTTCTCAGCTTTAAAACCTGCATGCATGTCTTTATTTCAAGTGGAACTGAATTGGTTATCTTTGCTAATTATGGAACTGTCTGTTAATTTTTAAGCTTGATTAAAAATGGCTCTGTAATAGTTTTAAAAAAGGCTGGATTTACTTAGTATTGTCATTTAAGCCATTGGGAAAGATGTCCCTGATTTTCTAGCAACAAAAACACCTTGAGAAATTAGAATCTTTTAGATAGAGGATGAAATTCCATTGTAATATTTTTATATAACAAATATATTGTGTTCACTGTGAAACATTTAAAAAAATTTCAAAGATTTACAGAAATAAAATCACCCATTTTCTAACCTTAAAGTATAAGCACTGTAACATTTCGATGTCTTTAATCTGTTTGTATGGGTGTTTACAAAATTGACATTCTGAAAATGCTATTTTGAAACTTACTTTTTAAACTTAACATTAATTCTTCATAACACAATTTATAAAGTACATATAACATGGTATAGAGAATGTATCATTTTTTAAGCCAATTTCCTTTTGTTGGCAGTTTTTCTTTTTCCTGTATGCTGCTATTATAAACATCTTTATAAATTAATCTCTATGTACACCCATTATTTTCTCCTTTGAATAAATTCCTAGAAGCCAAATCATTGGATCTGTGTCAAAGGGTATGTAAACTGGAAAGGCTTGATAATATCTGTCAAATTGTCTTTCAGAGATTTTCTCAATTTATGTGTTTCCCCAGCCATGCTAATATGAGATATTCTAATTTAAATATAAAATATTACAGTTTTTTTATTTTAACCTTTAGTCCTTCAAGTAAAAGTCCTTTCATTCTTCAAGTAAAATTGTGTATTATCTCTCCTCCAGGAATCTCCATGATTCAAACATGAGTTGGAGGGTGTAGAAGTCTCACATGTGTGCACATGTTTAAAAATTTTCACTTAAAACATGAAGGAAATCCACTATTCAAAGGGAAGAGAATAGATTTTGTCTGTGTTAACACTACAGTTCTCAATGGAATTACTTATTTTCCTTAACTAATGCCCCATTAGGTGTTCTAAGCACATTCGTGTATTGTTAAAGTACCTAACAATCATTCATAAAGAGATGGAAAGTCAAACAAGCTCAGTGTATCAATTTGCCCAATTCAACAAACTCCTTGGCAATCTACTTATGAGACCCTATGGGGGACAGCCATCATGAAAAGGTTAGACAGCCCATTAGCTTATGAAAAGGGCTGTCCGATGCAATCATAATCTATTTGCCTGCATTTCTCTAACATTTTTTTTTTCCTGAGGTTATGGTGATAGAAAGCCATTTCCCACATTCATGCTCAGGCACTTAGCAGCTCAATGGAGAGGTTAAATCTCAATAAAACAAATATTGCTATCATGCAAATCTTTCTGTGACTGAAAGAATAGTAGAACCCTGGTGGACTTACATTTATTTGAAAAAAAATTTTTTTAAAAAATTATAAAATCCTAACAAAACAAAATAATTGGTACAAAGCTTTGGCCTACATACTGTTGAGATTTGACTTATTTGTGGTAGCTTGATTCACAAAGCTACCAGAAAGAAATCTTCTTTGATTAAAACATTAGCCAGGAGGAAAGAAGTTTACAATAAGTATGGACTTGTCTTTATTATTCCAGAACTTTGGAGGGTAGAATTGCGAAGGTCAGTGGGTAGAAATAGCAAAAAGTCTGATTTTAGATAGTCTAAAGAAACACATTTCTAATAATCATAGTTGTGGTAGAAATAACTGCTTTCCTAATAAGGGTTCAAGCTATCCCTGGAGACCCTGTTAGGAATTTTGAGGAGACATTTCCTTTATCTTGAGGTCCAGAGTCTGTGATTTCATGGGAGATCACATGGACAGAGTTGTGGTAGGATGTGCCACCAATGGAGTGAAGCAATCAAGAGCCAGAGAAAATCCCAAGTTATTGTTTTCCAAATGGGTTAGTTGCTTCTGGATATTAAAATTGCCAAATATGGATCACAGGAGTGAGGGACCCTCATCAGTTGAGTTAGGATAAAATGTCAGGTTAGATTGTTCTCCCCAAGTCTCATAGATATCTATTTCTTTCTTCTAAAAACTTCATTGGGAGCCAGATAGTTCTCTCAGGTCATCTTCCTTTCAATCAGTGACGTAAAGATCCAGTGTACTTTAATTTGCACCTCACTGTTATAACTTGACTTCTAGGGTCTCCATGACTGGAGAAGACAGAATATGGAAAATTCACATCCACTTTTCTATGCTTCCACTTACACCACTTCAATCTATGCCTATTGGCTAGAATTAGTCATATGCTCCACTCTGATTGCAAAGGACAGTGGGAAATGTAGTCTTCCTCTTTATCTACAAACCCAGAGGATTATTTTTGTCCAAGGGCTCATAAGTTTTCTACCCTATCACAGAATAAATTGCACCATCAGTTGCAAAAAGTTTGTTTTGTCTGGAAAGTCAGGGTATATGTCTCCTTGTTCCTCTATACTCTGTCTCTTGATGCTACATTTTTTTTGGGGGGGGGCAGGTTTAAGAAAGGTGATTTCAGGGCTGTGGATGTGGCTCAGTGGTAAAGCACTGGCCAAGCATGAGTAATGCCCTGAGTTCAACTTCCTGCACTGCAAAAAAAAAAAAAAAAAAAAAGGTGATTTCTAAGCCTCAAGTCTAGTTATAACATTTTTCTGACTTTCAGCTCTAGATTCTTTAGTCCAGGCCCCCTTAACATTGGTCAACTAGGGATGTTGCTACTAAGCACCATAAATGTGTCATCTCATAGTTCTGGAGGCCAGAAGCATGAAATTGAAGTGTTAGCAGGGTTGGGTCCTTCAAAGAGCTCTGAAGGGGATAATTGGTTCCAGGTTTTTTTCCCTAGCTTGTAGTGGTTTGATGACAATCTTTGATGTCCCTCAGCTTGAAAGATCTCTCTGATCTCTGCCTTTATGTTCACGTGAAGTATTTTCTGTATGTTTCTCTCTCAGTGTTCAAATCTTTCCTTTTTATAAAGATACCATATATCAGATGAGAGGCCACTCTAGTTAAGTTGATAACTCAGTATTGATTCTATCCCCAAATAAGGCCACATTCTGAGGCACTAAGGGTTAGATTTTAGTATATTTTTTTTAGGAGAACACAATTCAACCTACAATGACCAGCAGCTCGGGCTGGGCTTAACTCCCAAATGCTCCCACATTATTTGCTAACCAGTGACATTCTGCTTTGAATGTGGATCAGGGCCATGTCTAGCCAGTGAGAAGGAGGCAGAGGTGATGAGGCAGGCAGTCAATAGACCCTAAGAGACAAGTCCAGCTCCTGTTCTGACTCCAAAGGCCAGGGAACAAGTGAGTAGTTGTTTGCATGGTGAGTTGCCATGGGGAAAAGTCCCACATCCCCTTTGCCTGCCACAGTGGATTTCCTCATGACAATTGCTTATGAGGATCTGTTTTCTCTGGTGACAGGAATGTAGTTAGTCACATTGATGGGTGTATGGGACATCAAGGGGATGTCTTGGTCAGAGAGGCAAGAGACCTGGGTTTAGATCTGCATTTCCTTTTTGAGCTTCTCAGGGGGTTGGACTGGTGAAATTTGAAATTCTATTCTGGTTTGAGCCTCTGTTAATCTGTATGATTTTTTGGGTTCTTAATCTATTGCAGAATGATGTTGGTATAGGGAAACAAGAGCACAGAGATATGGCCCTGTATGAACTGAGGCTCTGACCCTGGAAAACAGCTTGACTTCAGTCTCTCTCTATATATCCTCTATCTATCTACCTACCTACCTGCCTAGCTACCTACCTATCATCTATCTCATTCTCTTACACACACACACACACACACACACACACACACACACACACCTTTGCTTTTTCATGGGGGAGGGAGATATTTTTAATAGCAGGTTTTCTACTCTCTCTTTTTTCCTGGAAAAAGATGAAATCATCCATTTATTTTGGACCAATTATAAGCACTAGAAAGCACAGGAGGAACAGAAAGCTTGATCACAAATAAATATACACTTGGGGAGAAGGGGAAGGAGGAAACTGTTATTGATCGGCCTTGTAAAATCTGCTGCTGAATCGATAGCAATTTCTGGAAATGCCAGACATTTATTTTGTGTGGCTTGAACAGCGGAGATAATAATAAATGTACTTTTGAAGTGGGTCTCCCGACACAATTTCTCTGAGCCCCTTCTAACAACACACATGCACACCAGGTATGATAGCTGTGAAAACCATAGTGAATATACTTCAGATTTAAACCCCAAACTGAGTTGACTACTTGCCAACCTCTCCTCTATGCTGCCTGTGGCATTTGAATACATCTGTCTACTAGAGAAGCAGACAGTTCATCTGCATGAAGAGGTGGGAGAATGTTCTTCTTAGTTGTGGAAGGACAGGCCTGGGCTTGCTCTGAGGCTCAGGAAAGAATATCAGACACTGAAACTACCAAACTCTGCCTGGCCACTCTGAGTTTGTAGCACTCCTCTCACAACTGCGCCTCTCAGAGTTCTATTTACTTCATCCTTATGTGGGTGCTCCTCACCACCACCCTTCATCCTTAGGTAGTCCCCTCTCCTCTTGGCATAATCTGTTCCTTTTTCAAGGCCACACTGCAACCTTGCCAGGGCTACTGAGCCTGAGAAAAGACTTGGTGGTGCTTTGGGAATAGAGAAAATTGTTCAGTGTGATTCAGCATAGTAAAAATAGCTACCATTTATTGAGCACCTATTATGTGCTACATGATTTACTTACTACATCATTTATTCCTCACATCCACCCTTTGAGTTATTATTATTTTTCAACTTTTTTTTTTGAAAAAAGGAAACTGAGGCTATATCAAAGTTGAGTAAGGTACCTGAAATCATGCAGCTATTATGAGAGTGAGCTAGATTTGACCTCATCTGATTTATATTCTGCATTCTTTCTACTCTGCTTTTGCCTGCTTGGGTGTAACTGGACTGGTGTAAGGTAAAGTTATAGCACACAGAGACTCTTGAACACCTGGTGTAGAGATGTGGACACGACAGTTGTAAGACTGAAATGATGAAGTTTATTTGAAAGTGAAGATGGTATAATCCTAATCGAGTTTTAGGGGAAATCACTTTGGTGTGTGTGTTTAAGGTGAGTTGATTCAGGGAAGCAAGCAGGCTGGAAAACCATATAAAAGAATACAGAAGCAGTAATGGTGGGAAGAAAAGAGAATCAGCTAAAGAGAGGACATTGGAATCACCAGGAAGTGGCTCTTGAAGGTCAGAATGGAAAGCCTGCCCCTTCCTCCTCACTATTTCTTGTCTTCACCTCTGCTCCCTTTGCTTGCCACTTTACTTTTTCCTGTTCTGTGATGGTGGAAAGAGTCCCTGGAGAGTAGCCGTTCCCTGCCTGGGCCTGTCTATGCAAAGACAACCTTAATGATGTTGTTAGATACCGATGCCTGCTGAGCTGGGAATAGATAGAGATCACTTTTGCATTCTGCTTCCTTAATATATCTCCATTTAGGAGACTCTGAACTACTAATTTAGATGGTGAGAAAAGGTGTTATTTCTGTAAATCAGTGGATTTTTGCTTCTCTGGCTGTGTCCCATCTCTGCATAATTAATCCGTAGTTTTCTGAGACAATCTTCATGACTTTGAAAGCCAAAGAAAGACTTTCCCTTGAGATCTGGCTTAGTGCTGAGAGTGGTGTTTCCCTTCAACTACTCAAGGATCCAGATCTCTTTAGATGCTCAGTCAAATTCCACTCGCAGAATTTGACTTCAAATGGAAAGTCCTGAAAAATGGTATTTCAGGAAATACCTAAAGATGGGCAGTCAAAGAGACTCTTTTGGATGGACTATCATGTAGGAATCATGTGAATGAATTCTTTACATGTTTTTTTTATGCACATATTGTGTATCATTTCCTGCACCAGGGTCTATTGAGGAGGCCGAGAAGAATCATCCTGGGCTTTATTCGTCAAGGAGCTCATAACCTAGTTGTGTAGATAAATTTCTGTTCATAAATAACTTCTACACACACACAGTATGCAGCCCACACCACAGAAGTGCTACAGATAATAGAGGTCAGGAGAGTTCAAGGAGAAGGAGAAAAGATAGGTTGCAGTATTTGAGTGGTTCTTGGATGGAAAGAAAAAAAAATGAAATTATGGGGGTATTCCAGGTATAAAAATGACAAAAGCAAAATGAGGTAGCAGGAAAGCCCAGAGAGTTTCCAGAGCATTCTAGAAAGGAACAAGTGCAGTTCACTGAGACTCCAGGGTTCTGTGGAAAGGAGGAGAAAGAAAATGAAGAGGAGAGTTACAGTTAGATAGTGGAGACATTAAATACCAGGCAGATGTATTTCATATTATTCTAGCATCGGTCAAACCTCACAAGAATGCTACAGAAAAGAAAATAATGTGGTCTTTCAGTATTTTAAAGTGGAATACTATTTTATCTGCAAGGTAGAGGACACCTGGGGTAAGAAGTTTGGTCATAATACCATTTCAAAAGTTCAGTGGAAACTTATGCTTCTATAAAGATGAAATATACACAGTTTTCTCTATTCTTCCTGCCAAGTATAACTTAAACCCCTGGATATCAGGTATAAGACAAATATAAGGATATTTTGACAGGTCAAGGGAAGGGGGAAGACTAGCTAGGTCCCTAATCTCACGACACAAGTAACAATTAATTAAGAATGCTCTCATTTTTTTTCTCAGTAGACCTCCCTTAGAAGAATGGTAACAACTAGAAATGTGTATGTGTACAGATGGACAGACAAGCAAACAAAACAACAACAACAATGAAAATCTTACCAGAAGGTCAGGAAATGAGTAGCAAGTCCAAACAGAAAACTTTTAGGTTGCAACCATTCTATCTCAGCTAAACACTACAAAATACACAAACCTTTCCCTGCACATGACAGCAAAAGTCAACTACAAAGTCCAGACTTCTACTCTCTGCATGGTGTCATTATGTGCCCCCAGATCTTTCCATTTACTGGCATGGTGTCAGAGAAAGTTGAAGAGGGGGCTGGTATTTTCATTTCTGCAGGGTTGTAATGAAGCATGCTTCCCTGCAGCTATGATAAGTGAAGACCATGTGGACAGCATGGAATTCCATTTCTACCTTGAAGTAATGAAGCACTTATACCCCACTCCACAAGAGAGTCAGAATTTTATCACTATGTGGTAATAAGGCCATATTTTCCTATTAGCAATGGGCGCAAGCAATGAAATGTTCCCATCCTACTAGACAGGAGGTATTTGTGTAGGCCTACTGGCGAGCAAGAACTCCCACTCCTGCCCAGTAATACTGAGAAGTCACCCTTCAACTGTCAACAAAAACTGAGTGTAGAACCTGGATTTCTTACTTCTATCTGGAAATAATGAGGTTCACCTTTTTTTCTAACAGAACAGTGTCAAAAACTTTTAGCTGAAAACTTTCCAAGCTTGGTAAGACAGAGCCACAAACCTGAGTAAATCTCACACAGGATAAACTCAAAGAAATTCATGACATGACATATCATAGCCAAATTCCTAACAACTAGAGACAAAATCATTTGAAAGCCACCAGAAAGAAATGATATCCTTCCTATAGAAAAAGAATAGTATAAATTACAGCAGATTTCTCACCAGAAACCATGTAGGCCAGAAGAAAATGGCACAATGTTTTTCAAGTTCTGACAGCAAAGAACTAAGAATCAATCGAGAATCGTATATCCAGTTAACTATCCTCAGAAGTGAAGGGAGATTGGGACATTCTCAGATGTAGGAAACCAAGAGGGGTTGTCACCAGCAGGCCAGGCTACCCTTACAAGAATTTCCAAGAGATATTCTGTAAATAGAAAGGAAGGATAAATGAAGAAATTGCAAAATGGAGATGGAAGAAAAAAAAACACATTAAGCAAAAATAGGAAAAAACAAAAATATCTTTCCTTTTACTTTTGTGTCTTCTAGATTGTGCTTGATGGTTGTAACAAAGCACAACACTTTCTAATTTGATCCTGCACATATGAAGAGAATACATCTAAGGCAATTATATTAAAATGGGGGAGGATAAAGAAAAGAAAAGGTAGGTAAGTTTTCTGTATTTCACACAAATTGGTAATATGATGATACCAGTCGATTGTGACAGGTATATGTAATATAATTCCTACAACAAACAACTAAAAAACTTTCAAAGTGATACATTCAAGAACACTATAGATAAATTTAAATGAAATTCTTCAAAATGTTCAAGTAGTATTTTTGAAAGGAAAAAAAATAGTAAAAAAAAAAAAAAAAACCCAAGCACAAACAAACCAAAAAGAAAAAGGAAATCAAGAAATAAGAAAATGTCAGACAAATCCTAGCATATCAAAATTACATTAAATATTAATAATCTAAATATACCAATTAAAAGAGATTGACAAAATAGATTTAAAAATATGACTCTACATACGCTGTCTGAAAGAAATTCACCTCAAATATAAGGATTTGAAAGTAAAGGGATAGAAAAAGGCTCATCTTGCAGATGCATATAAAGAAAGCACAAATGGCTATCTTAATATCCAATAAAATAGATTTCAGAGCAAAGAAAATTACCAAAACAGTGAAGGACATTATATCATGATAAAGGAATATTTTATTAGTCAGCCTTTTTTTTTTTTTTTTTTTTTGCTGTGACTGAAAGTCTTGACAAGAACAATTTTAGAAGAGGAAAAGTTTATTTGGGGGACTCACAGCTTCAGAGGTCTCAGTCCATAGATAGCCAGCTCTATTCCCTGGGGCTCGAGGTGAGGCAGGACATCATGGGGAAGAGTGTGGCAGAAGGAAGCAGACTTTACTCTCTCTTTAATATAAAATATATACCCCAAAGGCTCCAGCCATACACCCTACCTGTTTTCAATCCCACTCAGCTAATCCCATAAAGGGATTAATTCACTGATTTTCTTAAGGCTCTCATAACCTGATCACTTCTCCCCTAAACCCTTTTGCATTGTCTCACACATGACTTTTGGGTGACACCTCAAATCCAAACCATAACAAGGGGTAACTATCAAAAAAATAAAGCAATTCAAAGTGTGAATTTACTACAAAACAATGATGCAAATTATGCTGAATAAGAACTGATAGAACTGATAGAAGAAATAGACAAATCTATATTTATATTTGTAGATGTACTTTTTTACATACAATTTAAACTAGACAGAAAATAAAGTATGGAGGGACTCAATCTCATCACCAATCAACAGAATACAATTCACATTTATTGAATACTATACCCAACAAAAACTACATACATATTCTCTTCAAGCACCACAGAATATAAGTCAAGATTGACCATATCCTGGGCCATAAAGCTAACCTCAAAAATTAACATAGTTGGCCAGATGCAGTGATGCATGGTAATCCCAGAAGTTTCAAAGGCTGAAACAGGAAGATCACAAGTTCAAGGCCAGCATCAGCAACTTGGTGAGGCTCTAAGAAATTTAGTGAGACCCTGTCTTGAAATAAAAAATAAAAAGAGGTGAAGATATGGCTCAGTGGTTAAATTCCCCTGGTTCAATCCCTAGTACAAAAAAAAAAAAATTAAATAGTTGAAATTATATAGGTTGTATTCTCTGACCACAATGAAATTAAACTAGAAATTAGTAACAGAAGGACAATAGGAAAATCTTCAAACATTAAGAAACCAAACAATATAATTTAAATAATCCATGGGTCAAGGAATAAGTCTAAAGGGAGATCAAACTGAAGTGAATGAATAAATTCACTGAAGTGAGTGAAATGCAGTGAACTGCATGAAATTGAGTAAACATTTCAATCTTGTGGGACATAGCAAGATGCAGGGGGTGATTTACAGTACTAAATGCTTACATTAGTAAAAAATCTCCTGTTAATCTTGTAAGTTCCTACATCAAAAAACAAATAAAACACAGAAAAGTAAAAACAATTTCAAAGTAAGCTAAAGGAAAGAAACAAAAAAGATAACAGAAACTGGTTACAAAGAAAACCAAAACACAATAGAAAAAAAATCAATGCAACAAGGAAATGCTTCTTTAAAAAGGTCAAAATAATTAACCAATTTCTATCAAGATGATAAAAGGAGAAGGACAAACAACTGATCAATATCAAAAATGAAGCCAACAATATCACTACAGACCCTCCATTATTTAAAGGATAATAAAGGGACACTATGTATAACTGTAAACACAAAAATTTGTCAGCTTGGATGAAATTTATCAACCCCTCAAAAAACATAAACTACAGCAACTTACTCAAAGTAAAATAGGTAATTTGAAGAGCCCTATAATCATTAAGGAAATTGAATTAATAATTTAAAAGCTCCCCTGAAAGAATTCACTGAAGAATTCTACCAAACATTTAAAGAAGAATTAACATCAAGACTATATATCCCCTACAAAATAGAAGAGGTTTGGGAACAATACCCAGTTCATTTTATGAAAGTAATACTGCCCTGATTCTAAAACCAGATAAAGAGAGTACAAGTAAAGAAAACTGTAAATATTCCTCATACAGATAGATGCAAAACACTTAAAAACCAGAATGTAACCAAATAGAAGAATATAATTCAGCAATTATAAATGAAATTCTGCACAATGACCAAATAGATTTTATTTTAAGGATGCAAGGCTAGCTTAATATTCGTGTGCTGATTTTAAAAAATCAGTGTTAATTCACTATAGTAACAGTATAAGGAAGAAAAACACATACTCACATGGGTGAATGTAGAAAAAGCACTGGACAAAATTCAACATTCATTCATGATAAAAATTCTCAGGAAACCTAAGACTTTAAGAGAACTCTCAACTTGATAAACAGTATTTTTACAAAAACCCTACAGCTAAGATTATGTTTAATCATGAAAGACTGAGTCCTTTCTTCCTAAGATCAGGAAGGTTGCAAGAATGTTCACTGTCACCATTCTAATTGACACGGAATTAGGAGTTCTAGCCAGTGCAATTAGGGAAGAAAAGGGAATGTAAGGCAAAAAGATGAAAAAGTGGCAAATAAAATTGCCTTGATTGTAGACAATATGCTTGCTATATAGAAAATTACCAGTAATCTACCAAATAACCTCTTAAAACTAATAATTGAGTGCAGCAAGTTTTCAGTATTCAAAATAAACACACACAAATCAATTTAATTTCTGGTATTGAGTCTGGTATTGAGTATGACAGGGCTCAAATCAAGGTATTGGCAGGTCAGGATTTTTTTCTGATTGCTGTGAGAAGAGAATAATATTCCCTGTCTATAGTCTCTTTCACCCTATAAACCCATAGTCTCTGGTTCCAGGGAAAAGGCTGTGGAAATTTTTGAAGTGCCATTATTCTGCCCACCACTATGTTGAAGATATCAATTTTCCCCAAACTGATATATTCTCTCAAGATCCAATTATATGCAATTATTTTTAGTAAGTATCAAACAAAATAATTCTAAAATTTGTATGGGAACACAATGAAACTTGAAGAGCTAGAATTTTGAAAAAGAAGAATCAAGTAGGAGGAACCTGTCCGCCTGAGTCCATAATATAGCCATAATAATCTAGACTGTGTAGTATTTGTAGAGAGATACACATATAAGTTAACGGAACAGAATAGAAAGCACAGAAACTCAAACATATATGCCTATCTATTCTTTACAAAGTAGCAAACACAATTCAATGGGATAAAGATAGCCTTTGGTTCTGGAGTAACTGGACGTTCATAAGCAAAAACCAAACACATAAGTACCAAAACCTCCATCTAAGTTTTATACGTTATACAAAAATTGACTCAAAATGGACAAAGAACTTAAATATAAAATAAAAAATGAAAACACTTCCAGAAATAATTATAGGGAGGAAATCTTCAGGAACTAAGGTTAAGCAAATTGTTCTTCCATTTGCCACCCAAAGCATAATCCACTGAAAAATGATAAATAAGAACTATATCATGCTTTTAAAATTAAAAAAAAGTTCTTGGTGAAAGGCAAGATTAAAATACAAAACTTAAATGAATGGGAAGAAAACATTTGCAAATCACATATCTAACAAGGAACTCATGTCTATAATATATGGAGAACATTTAAAACTCAACACTTAAAAAGCAAATAATCCAATTTGAAATCAACAAAAGACATGGAACAGAAATTCCACAAAAAGTTATGTGTGGATGGCAAATAAACACATGGGAAAAATGTTCAACATCATCAATGGTTAGAGAAATGTAAATTAAAAATGTGAGATATCACTCTATACATACCTATCAGAATGGCTGAAAAAAAGTGGCAACCCCATGTGCTGCCATATATGCAGAGAAACTGAATCAGTCTTACATTGCTGATGAGATGTAAATAGTGCAGCCTCCCTGGAACACGGTGTGACAGTATCTTTAAAAGCAAAAGTAGAAGAAGGAAATATGCACCTACCTTACATGCAAGCATGTACCCCTGAGCATTTATTCCAGACAACACGAATGTTCATAGCAGCCTCATATGGTGTCAGGAAATTCACAGTAGCCCAAAACTGAAAACAACTCAGGTGTCTTCAAGGGGTGAATAAACTGTGGTACTTTCATTCATGAAATAGTACTCAGCAATAAAAAGGAACCACCTATTGATACATATCCTAGATGAAACTTTATCCTGATGGGAAAAAGCCAATTCCCCAATTTTTTTCTGATATAATTCCACTTATATTTTTGAATCGCTGAAATTATAGGAAGTGCAGAATAGTGGTTGCCAGGATAAAGGAGGGTAAGGGACAGGAGATAAGTGGATGTGGCCACAAGGGGGTCCCACTGGAGGCTCCTGGTGATGGAGATCTTCTCATCCTGATTACATTATTGACAATATATTGTTTACAGTTTTGTAAGATGTTAACATCGGGAGAAATTTGGTAAAGGCTACAAGGGATCTCTTTGTATTATTTCTTGCAACCACATATAAATCTATGAAAATGACCTCAAAATGAGAAGTTTTGATTTAAATAGTAGTTCCGAAGAGACTCAAACGAGGATGGTGACGACAGATCTGGGCAAGTGCTCCTGCCGAGGCAGTGATGGAGAAAGGCCCCGAGGAGAGAAAGAAGTGCAAGAGCTGTTTGAGTGACTTTTACTCCTCCACTTGGGTCCAGATACCTGTGGCTGATTGGAGTTTAATAGGCTTTGGATGACAGTATCTCTCTTCTTTGCTCATTTGCTCTGATAAATGAGGTGAGGGACTTCTCCACCTAGTGTCCACTGTCGACCTGGAGTACTGTGCTGTTCTTATCTATTTTAGTGACTTCTGCAGGCAAAGCAAAGAGACATTCATCAAAGACTTGGAGGGACTGAACCGCCTTCTCATTGGTGGTAGTGTCAAAGTTTGCTGAAGCTACACAAAGGAATTTTCAAAAAACCTCCAAGATGTGAAGGAGGCAAAGTGGAGACAGAAGGGGCATGAATTAGATATGAGCTTTCCCGTTAAGCCTATAGGATTAATAAGAGAAGGAATAAGAAGGGAGGCGATGCCAGGATTCCGCAGGGAAGGCAGGTTGGCTCTTTTTCTTTTCTCTTCCTTCATGTCCATGTGCATGCCCACACCCACACCCACACCCACACTCCCTCAGTCCCCTGAATTGGGGAGTGAGGTTTTGCAGAGATGATAGCTTTGATGTCATCCTTTTCCTCCTTCTCCTGGGGTTTCTTACCCTGATGCTTAGGAACAGGCTGTATTGGAAGATGAGCATCCCTGGGAAGGCCTAGAATAGGGGGAATCAAGAAGGATTGGTTCTGCTTTCAGCCTATTGCCCAGGCAAGAGGAGGTCAATGTGTTCTTGTGGTCCCATTAAATAAGAATTTGATGGAGGTGTGGGGCCAGGGCCCAAGCCCAGGCACTAAGTTGCTCCTCTGCTTGACCTTGCCCTGCATAGCTTCTGCAACCAGGGGCCATGGGAATTGGCTTGCAGCTTTTAATCCTGGACCATTATTGAAAACCTAGACAAGAGAAAGAGGGAGAGACAGGGAAGAGGTAGAGAGAGGAAGTGTGTGTGTGTGGGGCGGGGGAGAATAGAGAATATGGTGACTTCATTTTTTTATATTTCAACCATACCTGACTACTGTTCCTTGAACTTGCCAGAAAGTTCCAGTTCTAGGCCTTTGCCTATGCTGTTTCTTCTGCTGACTACCCCCATCCTTTTTAGCCACATAGTTTCTCTCTCCATATGTCACATTTTAAATCAAGTTGTCCTGGAACATCCTATGTAAATTGCACCCCTTCAATACTCTTATCCGTTTCTCTATTTTTTCAAAGCACATGCAACTCTCTAACACAATCTCTATTTTACTCTTTCCCCCTATTTATTGTCTGAGCACCTCAACGAGAATATGAAGGCAGGACTTTTTATCTGTTTCATTCACCACTGAATGTATCTAGAACAGAGCCTGGTGTATGGTAGGCAGTTAATACATTTTTGATAAATGAATGAATGAACTAGGACAGTGAATAAAATTCTTTCTGGGGCTAGGTAAGGTATATGCACGTATAATACATATCAGAGTCCTATAAATTAAATATCTTGTTTTACTGATTTATTAATATTGTTCAATATATTTGAAGATAAATATATTAAATATCTATGCTTTTCAAAGTCTATAGCTTTGAAAAGATTTCTGGACTGCAGTTTGAAGAGCTGGGGTCAGTTCTGGCTTCTTCGAAATACCTCTGACAGGGAAGAAGCATTTCGTCTTCCTGTTTTGAAACCTGTGTTTATTAAATGGATATAATGTTCCCCGTGTTCCTCACAGGATTATCATGAGAATTAAATAAAACATTGGATATGTAAGTGTGAAAACTCAAAGGCAAATCACTCAAATCTCTGTCAGGAAGGAACACTGTTATTAATGTCTGATTCTCACACGGTGAAAGAATTCAGAAAGTGATTCTACTTTCCTCACGGTGACAGAAATACACAGTATACAAGAGAGGCCAGCATTCTGTAGGCCTTAATCCCTGCGAGATACTGGGACGTCCTCTGAGAAACTTATCTTATGAAACCTGAGTGCTCTTTGGAGCTTATCAGGAGTGTTTCATGAGGGGAAAGGAGAGCAGAGGCCAGCTATGTCATGGAATATTCCTTCCTTTCTTCCATTCGCCCAGGCTCTGGTGCATTTCTTGCTGTGTATTATTGACAGAGGAAATGCTGATTCATGGGTCTGAGTTACAGGAAACCTTGTTTCCTGGTGAAGAAACAAGCCTGCCAGTACTGCCAGCATCCTCCTCTGCCAGGTTCTGCCACATGCCCTGCTTCTGGGCCTGCACCCAGACTGACTGAAGGGGTAGGGCCAACTCAAGCTTAACCAGTGAGGTCACTTTCCCCCATGAACTGAATAAGCTCAGCTCCTCATGGGGCCACTCTAGGGCCCAGCTCTGACCCCAGGATACCTTTCTAGCCCATCTCCCCCTGTCCCCCTCTTGCCCCCTCTACTACAGCGACACCTGACTACTCCCAATTCTTCATGAACACTTTGTATTTTCCAGTCTCTGTGCCTTGGCTCGTGATGTTCCCTGCCTGGCCTGGCCCCTGACCCAGTGTCGGCTCGTTGAAATCCTACCCGGGCTTTGGTTTTGCGCAGCTGCTACTTGCTATGTGAAGCCTGCTCAGTTTCCTTCTATTTCTTCATATTCTTCTTAGTCGGAGCATTTTCCAGTATTTATAGAAGTAGACCAAATTATCTGATAAACTTCCATGGATCCTCATCCAGCTTCAACAATGATCCTTAAATAATCCTCGATCCCTCCTTCTCTGAGCTCCTCTGCTAACACGCATGTTCGGTGCTTAAGCCATTTTGGCTGAATTCGATGAGAAGAATGTAATCAGTGGATATAGGGTGCTCTCTCTATCCTCCTCTTTGAGGCTCAAGAAGTGCAGTGAGCATTTCACAGGGCAGTGGCAAACTTAGGTCCCATTTTTCTGAAAGGCCTCCCAGTCCGATGAGAAGGGGTGGATAATATACACGTAACAGGAATGGGATGCTGGATGTCAGGTACTCCAGGAGTTCAGGTTAAATGGTTAGGAAGTGGCGTTGAACAGATAAATTAATCTTCTATCCAATTGGTTAGTAAGAGGACTCCTTTAGTTTGGCACTGAGCAGTCTGCTGGTCTTGTATGCCGTCTCATCTGACATCCACATGCTGAAGAAGAAGACATCTGATTTATATGGAGAAAAAAGTCATCAGTATGAGATCTTTGTAATGTGATCACATCTCATTACAAAGATCATCATTAAAAAGTTTCAATGGATAAACATTCTCAAACAATTCCTGTTATTGATACTAATAAAGAGTAGAGGGTAGGTATTCTACATTGACGGATCTAAATGCTCTGGAGTTAAATTTTACTAGAAGGTGAGAAGGGAAATTAAGGGAGTCTGAAGTCCTGTGTCTGGAGGTGACTGTGCATTGGATGGCTTGGGAAGAGGGAAAGTAGAGGAGGAGGTTGGAAGACAAAGCAAGAAATAAAAAGCCTGTCCTGGGAGAATGGCAGTGTTTCATCTCGATCCAGACTCAGCTCAACCCTATACCTTTGAGGCACAGCCAGGGTCATCTGGAGGTAGTCTGAGGTGCCTTGATCTTACCATATCACTGTGGGAGGGAGGGTCTGGACATCAGCCAAGAACTAAAGCTGCTACCAGTGTGAAGTGGGGGTGGGGAGGATGGAAGGCTTATGTGGCTTTTCCTCTTAAAATTGGAGTGAAAACACAATTTAAAAAAAAAAAAAAAGGAGTGGGCTGTGAGCAGGTCTCTGCCAGGCACTCTGCCAGCCCCTGTTCCTCATCCCATTTACAGATTGGTGGCCACTCAACACCCGAGTCACAGGGAGGGTCTGAGCTTCACCAAAGGGATGGACGGGAGAGTGATTTGCAGCCTGTGAAGTGCCTCCTTAAATCCAGATTGCTTTACCTCTGTCCTTATTATTAGGAGCACACTAGGGGAATCCGATGACAGGAGGGGAGAATAAGATAGGAGGCAAAGGATTGTTAACACGAGGGGTTTGCAGTTCACATTTTATGTCCAGAGACCTGGGTAAGGAGAAAGCTGGGGAGACTCCTGGAACTTTTGTCCCTTCCCCACATCCATCATCTTCTATTTTTACCCCTGTGGAGATTAGCAAAAAAAAAAAAAAAAAGAATTAAAGGGGAAACTTTTCCCATGTGCCAATTTTAGGGGAGGCCTGTCAAGGGGTGGGCATGTGGGAGGATCGGGACAGAGAGAAGGGCTTTGCATTCTGAGGTGGTCTGCAGTTATGAAAAGAGAAAAATGAATAGAACTTGTGGGTCCTGTGGAGCAGGGGGTCAGGATTTAAGGCTTAACAGGCAGAAAGATGGGGAATATCCCTGGATTGGTCTGTGGGGAGTCCTTTCATGCATAGGACTGGTAAAAGGATACTCGAGACACTGCAGACAGGTTTTTGTGACAGCAGATGATGGTTTGTTCTCTAAAATCCCTGAGAATAAGTTTCCTCCAGAGGAAGAACACCCCTCCTCCCACCCCACCATGCACACCTATTTATTTGCTTACCAAAGTCTTTCTTCAAGGGGATTAGAAAGGCAAGCATGGCCGGCACCAAGTAAGCATTACACACTCCGTGTATCCTCAGCACAGCAAGCTCTGGTGCTGGTCACCTGGGATCACATACAGGGTGCAAACTGTCACAATGCTTCCACCTCAGCAAAGGTGTGGAGCTCAGAACCTTCCCAACCAAGAAGGAAAATCAGGGCGTCTTTTTCCGCCTGTAAAGATTTCATTCTTGTGTACTCTGCTTCAGGATGTTTCCAAGCCAGAGCAGAGGCATTCTGGGAGTGGAAGGGGGGGCATGTCCTTGAGGGCCTGGGAGATTTCCATCCAAAAGCTCAGGTGAGGGCCTTGGCCTTGGAGATTGCATTACCAAGAGAGAGCTGGCAGGAGGGAACCCTGGGCTGGGCTGAGCTGATCTCATTAGTGCTAGGTTAATCCTGAGGTTAATATATATTCGTGAGACTTTTATGTTTCCTGGCGTATTGCTTCTTCCTGTTTTTTTTTTTTTTTCTTTTTTCCTTCTCCATTGCTGGGGATTGAACACAGGGACTTATGCATGCCAAGCACTTGCTCTACCACTGAGCTTCATCCCCAACCCTTCTTTTCATTCTTAAACTGAGTGCGGATCTGTAGATTGGGCATGGATTTAGCTGTATTCCCATTGAAAAGCAGGGCCAGTTTATGTACCAAATTCTGAGTTCTCCTCTGGAAAGAGTTTTGTTCAGAGTTTGGGTCAGATGATCAGGCCCAGAGGAAGTACAGAACAAAAATGAAGAGTCCTTGATTGTGTGCCTGGAAATGCTGAACAAACCATTCTCTGGACAGAGAACCCTAATTCTTAGTGTTTGCCGAGTTCTGTGGTAAAAATACTCCCACTGTGGCTGTTTGCAAGCTACCAACATAATGGCACTGAATGAACTGGGAGAAGGTGCCCAGGATCAGCTCTGGTGAGGACACAAAAGCACACCACCAGCCAGCAGTCAAAATAGGCACACACACTGGAACTCACTTAGAGGAGCAGAAGGAGTTGGAACTCAGATGAGGAGATAGGTAAGTGTGTGTGTGGGTGTGGGAAGTGTCAACAGCAAACCGGGACAGGGCAGGCGGAAACCAGCATCAACCTGGCTATAATTAATGGTCATCCTAAGACAACAGCTATTGTTCACTGATGTGACAAACACTGTGTTACCAGTGACTCTCAGAGCATCTCTACACTGGCATTTTTTTATTCCAGTTTTACAGATGAAATTAAGAAAGAAAAAGTGATTGGTCATATAAGAAATCACAATGAGAATACAGACCCAGAGTCTGATCCATTCTACGATCAGGTCAAGGGGAGCCTGGTGTGAGTCATTTTCCTAGATGGGCCAGACTGGTAGTAGATTTTCATTCCTGGGAGGACCCACAGCTTTGTAGGAATGAGGTCATTGGGTAGATTATGAAATCAGGGATTCTGGATCAGGAATGAGACAAGGTACTGAATGCAGAGTTTAAGTCAGAAAATGATGAACTTGATGTTGGTTCCCCTGACTCTTTGCCCTCCAACTAAAGACAAAGCCACAGATACCATGCCTGGAGTGGAGTAAGATATCGGTCAGTCAGGATATCAATGATATCCTTGGGATATCCTTGATGGGACTTGTTGGGACTTCTTAGGAAAGACCTAGGTAGGATGACTGTCTGGATGACTATGGTGATCTGTGCCTTTTTTTGTTTGTTTGTTTGTTATCATTAATATATATTTTTGGTAACGGGGACTGAAACCAGGGGTGCTTAACCACTGAGCAGCATCCTCAGCCCTTTCTTGTGTTTTATTTAGAGACAGGATCTCGCTGAGTTGCTGAGTTAACTTCGAACTCGAGATCCTCCTGCCTCAGCCTCCTGAGCCACTGGGATTATAAGGGTGCTCCATTGAGCCCGGTTCTCTGTGCTTTATATGAATATGGTATCTACAGTGATTTAAAACACATAGTCCATGAAATCTACTTTGGGAAAATACACACTTGTACCTAATTAATCCATTGCTTATGACCAAACATCATTCTGAGTCAGAACTGAGGCTGGTGGCAGCTGTGTACCTTGTAAGGTATGCAGGCTGAATGAAGGCAGAGCTGGGTAGAAGACCAAGCTGCCTTAGGTATTGGAAGAGAGATGCACCAAAGTGCTCAGAAATTGGAGAGAGCTAAAAACCAAAGAATGAGAACAAGAAGGGGAGGAGGGAAGGCTGGAGATCACGTTAAAGAAAATCAGAGGAAGGCTACTTCCCAGGTGGAGGTTGATCAAGCAGATCCAGCACCATGAAGAAACAGGAAGCCCTCGGGGACTTAGTGTGAAGCTGGCTGGAGAGGGAAGCTGGATGGTAACAAGTTGCTAAGACATCAGGCTTAATCTCTCTGGTTTTTCTTCTCTGGAGGTAGTTCATGTTCTGTAGTTCTCTTCCTAAACATAAGAAGTTAATTATGTTTCTTAATTCTTAATATTTTGGGTTTGAATTGCAGTGGCACAAAGGGAAAAGTTGGGACATTATTAAAAGAAAAACTAGAGGAAAGTTGAAGCCCAGATGCTGTGATTATAGATGCCTGGTCTATGAAAGACGAATCTCCCTTTTCATTTGGTGTTAGGCATCAAAATCAGTGCCAATTACATCACATGGGGATTTCATTGGTTACAGCATTATGATGTAGGTTCGGTTAGTATCCTCAACTTAGAGGTGGAAGGTTGCCCTGCTGTTGCATGGCAGAGGTAACATTTAAACCTCAGACTCTCTTCAGAGGCTGAGCCTATATATCATCAGGGCACCCAATATGTAATTCTCTCTTATTTTTTTTAAGATAAAATGTTGATCATGCCATATGATCCTCATTCCATATTGACCCTATGGTTATTGAAAGTCCTAGAAAACAGATCTTGTAGTTGCCTGGGCAGAACTAAAACCAATCTCAGCTTCAAGGTGGAGTCTTGCTAGTTCTGTCACATGCGATGCCAGCAGTAGGAAAAGAGCTCTTTTCAGAAGACCACGCACTTGTGAGACTGTCAAACAAGCAGAGGTGATTTGAATAAATTCCCTCTGGGAATCAACGATGGGACAGAGACCTAGAAAGTGACAACCCACCCAGATAGTGGGCTACCAGAAGATCAATCGTGGTTTCTGTTGAGTAAGGGGAACACGGAGCTGTGTAAGGCTTCATACTCAGGAGACATCAAAATCCTGCTCTCCCTAGTGAGCATACTCACAATGTCTTGGCCCATGGTGGAAATGTTGGACCAGAGCAAATTTTGGCAGAGCAAATGGTGCTGGGTGGAAGAGTCAGCACTTGCTCAAATTGTTCTTCCACTGGTTGAGCCAGGTGACTTTAGGAATATTGCTTATTCCCCCTAGGGCCTCTGTGAGGTGGGCAGGAGAATTCTTTCCAACATTCTCTCTAGAAAGCTGGGAGAATCCTAAGAGCTTAGAGATCTTCATGAGCTTAGAAAGAGAAAAACCAAAGCAAAGCCATTACTGGAGGTAGGAAATAAGATGTTTAATCTTGTAGGAATAAGAGGGAAGCAACACTGTGGCTAGTTGGGAGTCCTTCAGAGGCTCTCTGTGGGGGGATGATAGGTGGGTCCAAAGGGAAAGGAAGCCCCTTGACACTTTGTCCAACCTGGCCCAGTGCCTGTGTCTCTGCAGCAGCCTCCCGCTGCCTCTGCACTGACTCGGGGCCTTCACCTGCTGCAGAGGGCGCTTGCACCAAGGCCCGCAACCTGTGAGCTTCCTGCTCTGCCTACCCTTGGGGCCTCTCTCCCCTCTTCCCTCCTGGCCTCCTCTTCTTTCTCCTTTTTGGAACAACTGTGCATAATCCCCTCTCCCCTTCTTTCGCCCTTCCCCAACACTCCCACCTGCCCCTTCTGGTTCTATGCCAACAGCTGGCCAGTGAGTAATGCCAAATCAAACAGATGTGAGCAATACTGGCCGGCACGTGCTCTCAGGCTCCCCCTGTAGCCCCTGCCGGAGGAGGGCTCTCTCTCTCTCAACTGACCAAAGGCTGGGAACCTCCTTTCAGGGGCACTGTCAGGTGCCATGGCTTGACAGTCTCCTTCCTCCTTAGCTTGCAGTTTTCTTGAATTCTTTTAGTTCAGCACCTCTTCTTTGACTTTGGTAGCTACTCTCTAATTTTTATTTATGTGTAACTCTTTCTCATTAATGCAACTCATGAGCATTTTAAGGATTACATTTTAAAAAGGCAAAAATTATTCTTTAAAATATGGGCTTTAAAAATCAAATTCTTCCAGATTTGTTAAAACAAAACAAAACAAAACCCATCACAATAGGCCAGAAACGAGCCAGAAGAATAAAAACAGCTGGTCTTCTTCACCACAGCCTGCCCAAGCCCAGGATCTTAACCATGTCACTTCCTTCCTTTCTTAGTGGCATGCAAAATTCATGGTAATTCTCAGAAGCAGGTACACTTGCAAGCAAGCATCTTTGATTTTCTGTACAATTGGCTAATTCTACTCACTCCCACCTACCTGTCTAAGTGGGGATGAGTTGAGAATAGCAGCAATTAACCCAAGAGAGCCCTGTGACAGATCAAAGCCCTCTGGAGCATTGAAGTCTCATTGAAAATAAAAGTAGCAGATCCAGCATAATGATATGAAGATTGTTCAAGTTTTAAATTATATTTTTTTTCTTATAAACACAAGAAGTGAAACAGCTTGTGTTCTGCAAAACTGCCACATAAGAAACAGCCCCAACAGAAAAGAAAAGCAACAATAACAACAAAAGTGCAGCAATTCATATGGATGATTCTTGTAAAATATGGTCTTAAATATTGACAATCATCCTGCCTACCTGACTGTTTCAAAATTCCACAGACATGCATGCCTTCTGCATTTGTTAGTGGAACAGAAAATGCAAGATTGCTAGATTTGGCCTCATCTGTTTTTTTTTTTTTTTGTATGTTGCTTAAGAGATTATAAACATTTAGAAAGTATTAAACTGTAATAGTAATAGTATGTTTCCCATTTTTCCCTGAAATTCCAGGAGGCTCAGAGTTGAATCTGATGCTCCCTCCAACAATGATATTAGCTTTTGACATTTCTTTTGGCTTTAATCTAAATTTCTAGTTCTATTTTTTTTAACTCAGTGTGTAATTTGTTTCATATTAAAAATTGTCTAAAATACTTTTTGGAAAAACATGGAAAGGGAACTCCATAAAAATGACTTCTAATAATGGCGATGATAACGATTCCTGACACTTCACTTTCGACTTTTAATTAGTTATTTATCTATTTGTTAGACTGCAAATTCCCTTAGGGCAGTGCTGGGCTCGATATGTCCCTGCATCTCCCATGGGTTGGGTGTTTAGTAAAATTCTGTTGGATAAATACAACCTTAGGATCAGTTTTAGAGGAAACAGAATAAAGTTGTTCTTTCCCTTTCTTTTCCAATACTCTCCTTTCCTCCCCCCCACTCCCCTCCCCCCTCCTTTTTTTTTTTTTAAGAAAAGACTGTATTGATAGAATCTTTCTGCAGTCTGAGCAGCTTAGAGTTGTTATATGGGACTGCTTCTATATTGCTGGGTGAGAAGTTATTTTCTCTTCTTTCCCCTTTGAAGCCTATCATAAATTTTTTTTCTTCCTCTACATTGTTCTTCCCCTCTTCCTGCATAATTCTCCGAATAATGTTCTCCTACATAAATAATAACCACTTACATTCACATAAGCACCAGTCATATTGGCCCATTCTTTTGAAAAAGGATTTAAGATGGACATCATAGAGGATTTTTAAATTTTACAACCTACTCTCAGATGCCATTGCTGCTGTTATTAGCTAATAATTTATTGTGTACTTACCATGTGCCAGGCTCTAGGCAAGGGCTCTTCGTACGTACTCTGTCTTACTGAGTCTTACGGTAATTCAATGGAGGAGCTACTGATATTACTCCCACTTTTGATGCAAAGAAACGGAGAGGTTCTGGAACTTGCCCATGATCATACAGCACGAGGGAGTAGCACTGGGATTTGAGCCTTGGCCTTGAACTATAAAACCAATGCTCTAATCTAGGATCACTTTATCCTTTTGTACCGTTAGTTCAACCCAGTAAAACAAGCAAAGTGAAAAAGATTAGCTGTGTCCTACAGATGAGAGGCAAGTGGAGGAACAGTGTTTAGTGAGTACATAGGATGCCCAGTACTTTCTTTATTCTTTACTCATAACGTACCTGGGTCTCCAGTCACCATGTCATCCAAGGTAGACATGGTTTTCTCTATTACAAATGAGGGAACAGGAGCTGTGGGTGCTTTTTTAACTTGTACATGCACTCAGATGAGAAAGCAGAATTCGATTTCTGGTCTGTTTGACTCTAAAGTCCATATTTTTTCTACAGCCATGTAGAAAACCTGGCCCAGGTTCACAAAGTGGGTTATCAAAAACAATAACAACCGCCTATAATCCCAACTGCTTAGGAGGCTGAGGCAGGAGGATGGTATATTTAAGACCAGCCTGGCCTGCTTAGCAAAGCCCTGTCTCAGTTGAAGGAAAAAAAAAAAATCTGAGGATATAGCTCAGTGGTAGAGCACCACTGGTTCAATCCTCAGTACTTGGATTGGAGTTCTTGTAGAGGCAGTGGGGGCAGGGGTGATAGAAAAACCTGTACCAAATTTGTTCTAAATTAGAGTTCTTTTAATGACCCTTCTTAGGTTCTGGTGTTCTGCTAGGGTCAAAAAGTGCACTGCTTGTCTAGCTACGGATTGTCTTTCCCATGTGACCTTGGGGGTGGGGAGAGCATCTTATTGTGACTTGACAAGGCAAATGCATTGAATTTCCATTTCATTCAGAGCAGAGAGAGAATAGCTTTGGGAACGAGGCTAGTTCGAAACAAGGGCTCCTGAAGCTAATTAAAAGCTAGGCTGGAGCTGCACTTTTCATTCCTTAAGAATGTTCGACCTCATTAAATAGGAAAAAACAAGTGGAATTTTTGGATTTTTTTTTTTTTCAGTTTCTGCTGAGGATGGGGACTTGGAGAGAGTGAGACATGTTTCTAGGGCTCCCAGCCCAAAAGGCCTGCAATGACATGGTGGTTGCCAGTGAAGATTCACCCTTCTTGAATGCTCATCACCCTGGGAGACTGGCAACACTGCACCACACTACAGAAGGACACCATACTGTTGACTCGCAATTTCAGATGCCCCATCTTCCGCACCCCGTCCTCTGCAGTCACAGCAGGTGGAGCAAGGGGTTGTTCTTAGGAAGGACTTCCCGTGGACTCTTTCACAGGCACTTGGAGTGAACTGGAACTCATGGCCACAAGGTTCCAGGTCAAAAGAAACAAAATTTCACAGACTTCCCACGTAGCCTCTGGATGGAATAAAAACCCTAAAATATTCTCATGTTTTTTGAACTTGGAGTTGACAGTGGCCAGTGGTAAGTCAGGGGCCATATGTTCAAGTCATGAAGATGCCAAGAATTGGTAACACACACACACAAAAATCAGGTCAGCAGAGGCTTAGACTGGAATCCTTGACTTTTGATTGAAAATCCTTTATAAGGCTCATTGGGATGCCAAGAACTGTGCTGGCAGCTTGGCACATATGTAATGCTTCTAAGGACCCTGCAATGTAGGTGGCAATCTTATTTTAAAGGTGTCAAAGCAGAGGCTCCAGCCATCATCATCTTCTTCACCACTCTGGCCCTAGTGAAGCTAATGTGCAGTAGGAGGAAATCGAAATTTGCAGACTAATCAGAACTGGAAGGGATACTAGAGGTCATCTCTACCTTTTGAGGATAATGGTAAAAAGATATTCAAAGTTGGAAATGTAAATTAATTTGCTCAGGGACCCACAGAGGAGCTGACACACCCACCCAGGCCTCTGGGCTTTTCCTTCCATGTGAACCAGCTTTTTCCTCTCCATGTAGCAGCAGGAGAACAAAGAGATGAAATTGCCATCTGGGGTGGATGGAACAAATGTCACGGTCTGCTCGGGCTCTGGCTGGAAGCAGATTACTACAGACATGGAAGTTTTCAAAGGACTTCTCATTTGGTCTGTCCAACATCCCTTAAAAAATGAGGGAAGGGGAAGCTTTGAACTTCTGTAGATAAATTGCCAGTGATAAAAATGGACAGCTATGTCTGTGACATGTCTTAAGGCCCGCAGAAGAAAGGTGCAGGAGGAGAGTGAAATGTTTTGAATTTCATCATCTTGTGATCTTAGGTGTCAGACCGTGCTAAATCTTCTCCTCGAAATAATGGAAGTCACCTGTCTCATTTCTTGATTTTCTCTAAACTGTTTGGGGTTCCAGGGGAAAGCTCCTCTAGAAACAGTTGTATCTTATTTGACAACTTTCTTGGGAGTGTATAGTCTAAATTCATAGCCATGACATAAACAGCAGTCTCTTTAAGCCACATGAAGGATTGGCTTGACTCTGGCATATTAGAAACCAGAAATGGCTCTATGTTCTGACCGCAGAACCCCCGCAGAACCTTGCATAGGATGGTGAAGAGACATTAGGGCTGAAAGGGATGGTGGAAACTACTTCAAACTCCTATTTTTTGAATGAAACATTAACTGCTTTTCATTTGACCATTGGTCCAGAGAAATTCTCAAGTGGTAAGCCTGCTGATGTAGTGATGATCAAGATCCTTTGCAAGGGCACATAGTAGGTGGTTTAGATGCTTAGGTCTGTTTTTCACCTTCAGTACTCTTTGTGAACCAGGTTTATTTATGTATTAAGTGAATTAAATAATGGCTCTATTGTTGGCCTGTGTTTTAAATCAAATGAAATGTGAAAGTCACATACACTGAAGCCAGTCTTAGGGTTCCCCACTTCTGCCACTGGATGGCTAGTAAGTCCCTGGATCGATCATACCAATTCCCACTTTTTCAATGTGATACCAGGATTTTACACTTACAAAAAAAAAAAAAAAAAAAAAAAGATTTGAGGGTGGGCATTTTCTGAATAATTTGACTGATAATTATCAAGTATCTTATTCTGCTTGAACCTCAAAGAACCTGTGAAGTAGATGGCAAAGGGACATTTATTCTCCTCATGCAGAGGAGGAATCTGAGGCACAGGCAGGTGAAGCGGCCAGCACAAGGTAACATGGTGTGCCAGGTAGAGGAACAATAGGTTTCCTCAATTTCAATCTAGAATTCTTTCCTTTTTAAATTGCATAAGTTCTTAACTCTCCTGATTTTGAGTATATGTATTTGATCACTGATACATCTTTTCAAGGTAAGAAAAACACCTGGCTGCTACTTGCCACACCACAGTAATGACCACATACTTTGTACGTATCCATGGTTTCTCCAAATGGCCCCCTGCTCCTTCTCTAGTTGAAGGCCAACTCAAATCACATTTGCTCTCAAGTTGATTGATTTTCTTTTCCATATGTCTCCACAGTGTTTTGCACTGCCTCTGCTACAGCACATCAGAGGCACTAGCCCATACCTAGGTGGTTCTCATGGGGACCACAGAAGGAGGGAACCCAATGACCAATTTGAATGCAAGCTTGTTGAGATCCACAGCGGCCTTTGTTTTTATACATTCATCATTTAACACAGTTCCTGGCACACAGTACATATTTCATAGATACTTGACTAAAAGATGCCCAGAACCTGAAAATTAGGCTATTCCTAAAAAGAAATAAGGTGGTAGGCAAGGAGTAATGTAATAAAAATGGAAACTAGGTTTTCAGTCTTCAGATTTCAGTGTAGATTTCTTGAGGCTATGGAAAGTTTCCTGAGCACCGTGAATCACATGATGATCACAAATGCTTTGGGGGCACAGGGGCTCTAGGAACCTGTTTGTCAGATGGGTCACCCAGCGTTTCCTGTTCTGAGTGAGTGTGAGCTCCTTTAACTCACACCTGGAGAGTTGAGCACTGGCCTTCCTGCGCTGTTGTGTTAGCCCAGACATTTTCTTTTAAGTGTGAAAAACAACTTTAGATAGAAAAAAAATGAATTGAGTAGGGAATGAAAAAATCCGTGAGTCCCAGAATAACCTCCTGTTTTGTAATGATTTATCCTGTTCTATTGTTAATTCCGCAATTAAGCAAGAGTACTTTATATGCCTGAATGACCCATGGATTGTATCTTAATCAAATTAATGTGTCTACAACATAAGACTGATTTTGCGTTCAACTATTAGAATGACAAATGATGCAAAGCCCAAGTTCTCTTTCTTTTCTTTCTCTCTCTTCTCCCCTCAAAACCCTCTATTGTGAAAGGTCAACTGTTGAAAGCATGTTGTTTTGATGAGGACCATGAGATCTCATTGGTTAAAAATGTGAACAGACCAGCTATCTCCCCTCACCCACTTCAAACCAACTGTATGTGTGTGTGACTCTGTGTGTAAGTTTGGGTGAAAAAAAATATATACTGTGGTTGATTCTTCTTGTTGTGCACTTCCTGCCACTGACATTTGTTGCTGCTGCTGTGTAATGAGGTTAAGGCTGTGCAGGAGAGTCGGATGCAAACGACCTACATATTTACTCCCCAATTTTGACCATCATTCTGGGAGAACCAAGGAAGTAGGAAAAGATGGCCAGGAACACTATCCAGAAATTGCACTACCCTAAAAGCAACCCTCCATTTTTTAAGATTACAAATCATAAGTTAATGAATTTTTATAAACAGTCCCTTGTGGGTTTGGGTCATCTACTTTTTTGAAAGAAATTTGGTAACAATTTCCCATATTCGTCCAATTTATTTTATGTCATTTATGTAGTAAGTGAAAAAAGAAAAGTTCATCAGATCACATTGCTTCCCTGTTTGAAAACCTTTAATGATTTCCCACTGTTCTTAGCACTTAGATAAGATTCAAAGTTCTTGCCATGACTCAGAAGGGCCTGTATAATCTGGTCCCTGCCTTTCCCATCCACTCAGTCTTTCACCAACTGCTGCCCCGCTCAGGCTACCTGCTTTGCAGCCTGTGGGCCTTGACATGGGCTGTCCCTGCGGCCTGCTGGCCCTCTGCTCCACTCCTGGCTCAGAGCATGAGGGTTACCCGACAGATGGCATTTCTTGGACACCACCGTATGAACTCTACCATTCCTTCTGCCACATTTCCCCACACCACCCTGTACATTCTCTCTTGTCATAATTTCTAATTTTATGTACGTTTCTGTACTTAATTTTAATTTAATGTCTGTTATTTTCTCTAGTCAATAAATTTTATGTCTGCTTTGTTTGCTTCTTTTTCCAGTCCTGAGTGTATAGTAGGAACTTAATTAATATTTATTAATGAAAAAAAAAATGAGCAATGCATTGACTTTCATAACACTTAAAATTCCTTAGCCATAAAACGAGAATAGTCATGTCACGCTTATTCTATGGCTAGCTACGGAGTACATTTTGATATTTGCTTTACACTGAACTTTGAGACGTTGAGATATTAGCTGGACATGGAAGGATGTGAGACAGAGTTTTTTGTTTTTCTCCTCTGTTCAAAGTCCATTGGCTCATGCAGTGGGGATTAGACATAGCCTCTGGTTTTCAAACTATGCCAGGCAAGAGTAGCTACACCATTGTTGCATCTGCTCTTCTTTAGGCTCAATAGTCAGTGTCTTTAACCAGCCAGGCAAGTTTCTGAGAATCCTCAAGTCAATGGTTGGCATCCTCAATATACCCTTCTCTAAAAGCTTCTTGCCCAAGTAAACTTGGAGAGGTTAAAAGAGGTTCAAAAATTATTAAAGATGACACTAAGCACAAAATGCCACTGTTTTCCCAATCCTTTCTCAAAAGGTGCAAAGCCCAGGCCTTCTGTCTCTCCCCTTACCTTTCACTCCATCCCTCCTGGCCCTGAGATTTGAAGCCTAGAGCTTCTCTAGGTGTATTCTCTCAAAACCCACGGCTGTGATTTCTTTCTAGGTCGAGAATTTCTTCCAGGGTAGATTCAGAAATCTGAGAGAAGTTGAGAATAAAGAGTGAAAGTGACAAAAGGAGCTATATGTTTTCAGGAAAGCTGATGATTATAAGTAGACTTCAATTTATCTGTAAAATGAGGATTAAAAATATCAAGCTCACAGAGCACTTATGACTAAATTAAATTACATGTAAAATAGTATTCTTACTATATGGGATACTTGATGTCAACAAATATTATTAATCTACCACTTTCACTTGTCCCTGCTCTTTGGTCACTCCAGAATCCACATGATTCATCCCAGGATGGGAGGAAAGAATCAATTAAGACAGTTCACCAAGTTGTCAGGAAGTCGGTTGACTTTAGAAAGTGAATTGGTTAGAAGATTGACCTCACATTGGATTTTCTACCTCAGCTCTGTAGATATGCTTTTAAAATGCCAATATGCACAGGAGTTTTCATGGAAAGCAAACGCACTCTCCCCTATGCTCAAAACTAGCAATGTAGTGGGCAGAGAACTTTTTGTTAGAAACACCCCACTGTCTGGTTTTTCAAACCTGCTCCATCTCCACTTCCCAAGGAAATGAACTCTTAGAAGGATGTGAATTACAGTAGATGGGGTAGAGAGAGAAGATGGGAGGGGAGGGAAGGGGGGATAGTAGAGGATGGGAAAGGTAGCAGAATACAACAGTTACTAATAGGGCATTATGTAAAAATGTGGATGTGTAACTGATGTGATTCTGCAATCTGTATTTGGGGTAAAAATGGGAGTTCATAACCCACTTGGATCTAATGTATGAAATATAATATGTCAAGAGCTTTGTAATGTTTTGAACAACCAATAAAAAAAAAAAAGAAGGATATGAGCTGATCAGAAGAGAAACAAAGAAGATGTCATTCAACTGCTGGCAAATTGTACCATCAAAATAGCATTGTAAGCATTTTTATGTTGACCCAGAGAAAACTGGTTAGATTCTCAACCAGAGAGCCCTTTTTTTTTTTTTTTGAATTGGCATTGTTGTTTTTCAAGTCTATTTCCTTAAAACAATAGTAGTATCCCTTGTGTTCAAGAATGTGGAGGGGAGATCTGGAAGGACACTCACAGAAGATCAGAGGTCTTGTCAGACAATACAATACCTGCAGGATCACATGACTATGATGATGCACTGAAAAGGGATCAGAGAACCTCCTAGTTTCCAGATGTTTTTTCTTCACTGTCTTCCTTCAAACCAGGATTTGGTTTTGCTGCCTTTGTTTTTTGTTTGTTTAGAATTCTGCTGAGATTTTTCAGGCTGGAGAGCACTTCCAGCTCTCTGCTAGGCCCCTCTTCTGAGTTTTTTGCTCCTTGAAAGGTGTCATCCTAGAAAAGAAGAGTTGGCCAATTGAAGTTAGGGGATCTGAGTTCAAGTGCCAGCTTTGCCATTTACAGAGCATGAGCACACCCATCGCTCCACCAGCCTGTTCCACAGTTTCATCATTGATAAATGGAGAAAAATCATGTCTGCGTCACAGAGTTATTAGAAGAGATGATCTGAGATATCCAGAGTGCCTGGTATACGGTCAACAATTTGTACTCGATGCCTCCTTTCCTTGGGTCATCTTCCACCCTCCACCATGTTCTTTGCTGAGCAAGTAGCCTTCCAAACATCAGGGACATTGAGAGACAGAGGAAGACAATTTCAAGTGGGAATGAGCTCAGGAGTTGAAAAGATAGGGGAGGAGCTTGTCAGGGAAATTTTGTACCTGAAGGGAGTTTCATCTTTGAAATTTTAATGCAAGTTTGACTGGATATGAATTTATAACTACAGAAGAATTTTCTAGACTGGATGTATGAGCTATTTGAAGATAATTTTTTAATGTCTAAGAAATTTTTTCTTTTAAAATTATGTATTTTTTTTGCTTATTGTTAAACATGGTATTTTCAGTAAATTAGATAAATTAGAGATAGATGGACAAACTATTGTTAATTAGTCTGCAGTGGGGAAAATGAAATATTAAATAAGCAATAATAATAAATTGAACAAATACTCAGAGAGGTGGTACATACCACCCAGAGAACACTTTACATGGGTGCCCAAACCAAGTAGCAGTTATAGTCAAGGAAGGCTTCCAGGGGAATAGCATCTGAAGGAGGAAATCCAGACAGAGTCAAACAGTGTTCCTGATAGAGAAGCCAGGATGGCCAAAGGCCCCAGGAGAAAGCACACAAAGACTGGGAAAGTACTGAAGGAAGTTTGGTTGGACTGGAAGAGAGGGTAGTGGGTGGGGATTAGTCAAAGAGGTAGGGAGGAGTCAGGCCATGAGCTTTCAGGAAGCCAAGTTGAAGGATTAGGCTCTATCCTAGAATCATTAAGCATTTTGATCAAGTGCTGATCATAATGGGCAATGCTGGCTGCTGGGCAGGCTTGTCTAGACACTTGTCCAACAAGAGAGGAAAGGGGCCTGGTTTCAGCCTCTGGTGATGGAGAAGAAGAGACAAGGAGGGATTAAGAGATGTTTAGGTGGAACATTAACAAGACTTGGCAATGGGTTGGATGTGGGGTGATTAAGGTGGAAGGAGCTGTTGAGGATGATACCCAGGAATTTGGCACAGGTGCTGGGTGCCTTTCAGTGAGAAAGGAACCCAGGGCAAGAAGCATGTGTTCTCAGACAAGTGTGGAGATAAAGATTTGGTGGTTTTCAGCATGTAGATTATTGTTTCTCCAACTATTTTTCCAGGTACCACCTGCATCCAATGCACCTGTGGTAGTCTATAAACAGAGGTTACCAGGGAAGACTGGAATAATGGCTGAAGAGTGGTTGAATACTTTATCTATGAAATGGGCATAGAGAATACACATTTGTTCATCCTTGTGAAACAAATGGCCATTTAAATAATGGTGTCTGGATATTCTGGGCCAGGAATGATGCAGAGCTGGCGATGATGGGAAGAATTCCCTGTATTTCTCCTCTCCTCTCTTCTTTTTCTTCTGATGGGTTTCATACCCCTTTGCCCCCAACATACACTTATCCTGCTTGTTTTGTTTCAGTACAAATGAAGCCTCGCCCCATTCTTTTTCCTTTTTTTAATCTAATTCAGGACCAAAGGGGGTGGGGAGCTTTCATCGAAAGAACGAACAGATGTCATCTGCATTGGTCTTTTGTGGTGGTTTTATTTTATTTTATTAAAAAAATTTTCTCTTGCAGATGAGGCTCATTTAAACATAATGAGAAGGCAACAAAGGGCCCCCGTACAGAGGAGCTTCAGATTTGGTTTGACTCAGGGAGGAAGACCAAACAAGGAGATGTCCTGTCCACTTGGCTCCCCCTCTCTTGGGCCCAGAGCAGCTGCATTTCAGATGCAAATGGGAGAAGAGGGAGGGGAAGGAGGGTGGTGGAAATGCCCAGGAAGCTGGCGTGCAGGTGTTGAGGATTCCAGTCATCACTGCAACAACAGGCTCTGGAAACACAGGGCTCACAGACAGAGAGGGCTTGAGCGTGTTGCTTGGAGGGCTCAAGTGGACCCGCAGCTGCACTGGACATTCCTTTTTGTGGTCATCAATGGGCCCTGTATTGAAAATATGAGAGCGAGCAACTGGCACATTCAGAGAAAGGAAACGCTTTGGAAATGGAGCAAACACCAGGCTGAAGGGGCTTCCCCTTGGCTGCATTCATTATTAAAACCCACGTACATGCATAAATTAGGTATTTGATATATGATACTATGTACGGCAGCCTGGGGCTGGAAGGAATCCATGGAATCATCAAGTCCATCCGTCTCATTCTATGGATAAGAAAACGTGCTCCAAGGAGTTTAGTGACTTGGTCCAGGTCACATAGCATGTTAGTAAGACAGAGAACATAAAATGGGAGGAAGCAATATTTATTGAGCCCTCTCTGTTCTAGACCCTGCTCAATATTTTGTTCATATGGTTTTGTGCAATTCACATAGCAAATCTATGAGGTAGGTTTCATTACTTCCATTTTTAATTCAGAGAAATTGAGACTTCAGCGAATTTAAAAATTGCTTCAAGTTGCTGGCTGCAGTGCCTACGCCTGTAATTCCAGCTACCTGGGAGGCTGAGGCAGGAGGATCTCAAGTTTGAGGCCAGCCTGAGCAACTTATCCAGCTGCTGTCTCAAAAATAAAATTAAAAAGGGCTGGGGATGTAGCTCATAGGTAGAATGCTTGCTAGCTTGTACAAAGCCCTGGGTTCAATTTCCCATACCAAACACACACACACACACACACACACACACACACACATACACACACACAGACATTGTCCCAAGTCAAAAAGATAATAAGTAATATTCAGGATTTGAGTTTAGAGATTCATACTTTATTCTAAAAATTATCATTTTCATTTTATTTTATTCCTGACTCCTAGTCAAGTAATTTTCTTTCTCCTTTTCTCTCTCTCTCTCTCTCTTTCTCTCTCTCTCTTTCTCTGTCTCTTACACACACACACACACACACACACACACACATCCCTGTATGCATGCAAATATTGTTTCTATTCCCATATATGTAAAATGCATTAACATGTATATATTAAAACCTTGAAACATAAAACACTTGACTTCAGACATATAAATATAAAACTACAACAGTGCTATTGAATACAGCTATGAAATTGTTAGCTATGATTGGTGATGGGAATAGAAACAATATTTGCATGCATATAGGGATGTTCTCAATGACTATATTGCTTTTTATTTGAAAAGCATGCTCTTCCTTAGATATAGAACCCAGTGTCTATGACTAATATTAATTCTGTAAATCTGTACATTAGTGTCTGTGAGGCACATTCATAAACATGGGTTCAAGGCACTTTAACAATATCTGTGTAAGGAAGGTAGTGAACAAGGACATTAGTCCCATCTTATAGATGAGAAGTTAAAGTTTTCCCAGAGGAAGCTGAAGGAGAAACAACTCTGTACAATGGCAGAAGCTATCCATCCAGGACCTTGTTGATCGTGGAGACTGGCAGAGGAGAACCCTGGAAGTACAGGTGCTTGCCTCCCTGCTGAAAGAAAGAACTTGAGACTTGTAGACAGACAACCTGACACTCTGTGGGTGTGTGAGTGTGTGGGTGGCAGCAGAGAGTGTGTGGGTGGTGATAGAAGGTGAAGGGATCGTGAAAAGGTGACCTAGAAGAGGTGATACTGTGTGGGCAGCTTCCTTTGCACAGATGTGTCACCCTCTGTGCCTGCCTGAGGTTGGTAACAGTGCTTGTATGAGTGCCCAAAAGAGTACTCGTGTGGTAGAGGATACCCATGCATATGCTGGTGACATGGCCAGAGGTGACCTGCATCTTGGTTTTTTGGGGTCCCTATGTAGAGAGTGCACTGGTTTTGAACAGTTTTGTGGCTTCTGAGATCAGCTGTTTTGATATGTGGGTGGACCCACAGTTTCGCTCCTTCCTTAGGAGAAATAACTCAGCAATATCTCCTGCTAATTAGTGGGTCAGGAGTATGACCTGTATATTTGAAGAATAATGTCATATAAAATCTTAGGATACTAGAGGTGTAAAAAAAACCTAGGTCAGATAACTATTTTATGGATGGAAACACTAGAGGCCTGATGACAAAAAATAGCTTTTTTTATTATATCATGCCTGTCTTTGATATATCATTTGTTCAACTGACATTTGCTGAGTAGATATTCTGAAGAAGGTCCTGCTTTTAAGGATCTCAAGTCCCAGGGGAGAGAGACTGACAAAGAAGATCCCAATGCCAATAGGAGGGTCAATGCGCATCTGAGAGGTCACAGCACAGATAACATTTGAGCCAAATCTGGGAAGATATACAGTTTTGGCAAAGAAGTGCATACCTGGGAGAAGGAGTGGCAGGTTAAAGACTCACAGGTGGGAAGAGTGCAATGTGATACAGGACTCTGAGGGCTGGCTGGAATCTAGGGAGTGTCTCTGTATGTATGAGTTTGTGGGGTGGGGTCAGCAGGCAGAACCAGAAGGTGGGGAGGTGCTGGATCACAAAGGGTTTAGTACACCAGACCAGAGAGTCTGGACCATCCTGTGGAAACTGGAAAAAAACTTGAAGGATGATAAACAGAGTCATAAGCAGATTAGAAATGGGTTTTGAATACATTATTCCATGCACAGGCTAAAAAAATGGGCAGGAGAGAGACTGAGGCAGGGAGACAGTTAGAAGATTCTAGAATTAGTCTCCATTAGTGATGCAGAAGCCCTGGTCAGAGCCAGCTGCCATAGAGAAGAGGAGAAAACAAATGTGAGATATTCAAAGACTGTAATTCATATGGCTATTGAAGTGATTAGGAATGCAGGTTGGATGATTGGTGGACAGGGGTGCCATCAATCAAGATGGGAGGTGAGTGGGGTGGTTGGGGGTGAGAATCCTGTGTCCAGTTGCAAACTAGCTGCCTGTGTGATGAGTGGGGATATCAAGCTGGTGCTGAGGCTGGAGAAGATAGTCTGGAGCCCAGGAGAGAAGCCAAGGTTGGGAATCAGGTCAGGATTAGAACCCCTTGTAAAGAGATTTGGCTAATTCAGTACATTTTTTTTTTAAAGCCAGTTCATCAAAAAAGCAGTGTTCATCTGTCTCAGTACCTGGTCCCAAGTCTCCAGAGGATGGAGGCTCCCCACCATTTCAACATTTTCTTTGAAGGGCCTCCCTGGCAGGTCACCGTGAGGTGACTTTGAAGGAGGCATGGGGAAGTACTAGGCCCCTGTTTGTCTTCATCATGTCAGCACCAAGAACCCAGCAGGGCCAAATCTTTTTAATCTTGGAGCCATCCTTCATCAGATAAAGAGCTCACTCATTTCCTCTTCAGCCCCCACCCCCTTCCCACCACCACCACCTCTTCGCCTTAGTCATTGGAACTGAGTCATCCTTTGAGCCTATTCCTGTTGCCTTTCCCTCCATCGCGGTGGAAAGAGTTTGGGCAGGAACCACTGGGCATAGGCATTGCCATCTGCTGGCCAGATAGGAACCAGGGAAAGTGTCCTAGACCCTGGGTTTCCATCCCTTTACCACCATTTTGTTCCCAGGAGGCAAATGAAGGCGCAAGGCTGACCAGTCTTTGTGACTCTTAGGAAGGAAAGGAGAAAGAGGAGCTGGTGGGGCCTGAACACTTCCTGTGTGCCAGGCAAATGCCAGACTCATCAACATTCCCTCCTAACGGTCATAGGCAGTGGTACTGTCCTCAGATGGGGAATATGAAGCTCAATTAAGTGAAGCCAAGTTCTCAAGGTCACACAGAAGGGATGTTTGAAGATTTCAAAGCTCGTCCAGTTTCCTCCACATGGCTCCATCTCCCTACCTCATCTCCATGGGAGAATGGCATTCCAGCCAACTCACAGTTGAGTACCCGCTGTGTATGACACACTGTGCCAGAGTGGTTAATAGAAGGCCCATGCTCTCGAGAAGCTCAGTCCCTTAATGGAGTCTCTTGATCCTTTGATTTGCACATTGAGTATTATCTGGGCACCACCTATAAGTAGAGCTCCATGTGGGACATGGGGGTAAGTGACCCTGAGTTTCAGCTCAGGCATGCAGAGGAAGAATGCAGTAAGGACGCAGAGGAAGGGGCATTAAAGAGTCTAAGGAGAGAATTCAAGGAAAATATCTGTTTTTTAGACAGACTTTTAATATAGAGACTTTGACAGACCAAGAATTGGGCAGAAAAATTAGTACTGTAGGAACTATAAGCACACTGAGGTGAGAAAATACAGGCAAACCAGGTTCAAAAGAGAGCAGAGTGAACTGGCATATGATGGGCAATCATTAGGTAGTTCAAACAGGCTTTTAAAGTCCTACCAAGATGAGATGAATTGCCGAAGTTTTGTTCTTCTGTCGACCAAGCAACTGTCGACCAACCTCCCTCCATGGTTCTGGGTATTGGGCTAGATTTTGGGGGTCTGAGGGATACTTAAAAGCAGGAACAGGCCCCAATATCAAGGAAACTCATCAGATGGTGACAATTTGATGAATATTTGCAAACTTGGATAATGTTAAAAAGGAAAGGAAAAGGTGGGAGAGACCACAGAAAAAAGGGAACTATTTTTGGGATGGTGGTGGTAAAGAGAGACTTTGAAGAAATGGCATTTAAGGTGAATCTGAAAAATGAATCTAGTAATTGCTTTATATGTGAGCACACGTGTTTGTGCAGGGATAGGGAAGTTGGGCAGGGAACACTGAGCCAGAAGAATGGTATTAATAAAGAGGGATCAGATAATATAAACAAAACTTCTAGTAAAGTAACAGTATAGGGTGGTTTGGAAGCCAAATTCCCTGATCTTGAGTTGCTGAGGTCCTGCTATAATGTTCTCCAGGGAAACAGATGCTGAGCCCTGGCCTTGGGTCCTTTGCTGACTTCCACTCTGGAGATTTGCTCTGTGACAAGGACTTTTGTGCTTCAGTGTCTTTATCTGTGGAGTTGTCTAGAACATAACTGTGTACCTTTCACTATACCAATATTAAGAAATGTCAAAATACAAATTATCTGTAGAATTCACTCAAAAACTAACAATGTGGAGTTGGTATTTAAGGTCAGACTAGAGTTTTGTAGCTTTTATTAAGCATGTGCACACACATACACACTTAATACCATCGGCTTCTAGTAGACAGTTGGCAGGGGGGGGGGTTCATTTCCATATCTACATCTCTCTAAATGAAGAAGTCGGCTTTGAATAGCTGCAGGGCACTGACACTCCACTGTGTTCCTTGGAACACTCCTGAAAAGAGAAAATTGCCTTCATTTTTCTTAATTTTTAGCACCCTTTTCCTTCCTAGGCTCACAAAGGGGCTTCAGTTTGGAGCCAAAGCACATCACACACAGGATTAGTGTCTGAGCTGGAATAAGAATCCAGATTTCCACAGCACTGGACTGCCACTTTCTGAAAGCCAAAGCCCTGGCAGAGTTTTCTCCTTTGTTGTATAAGAGCCTAAGAATGCTTAGACTCTGCAACCTTCAGAGACAAATGAGAAAATGTTTCCTTGTTATTCAATTAGTCCCCTTCCCTGAGAGCTTGACAGACCCACTGCTCTAGGAGCATTGGTGTGCTGGAGGAACAAGAGTTCTAAAGTTGGAGCACACAGTTTTGGCCTTCATTTTACCATGACCTTGGACATGGCCATTTCCCCAATCTGTGGCCCTGTTTCCCCATCTCCAAAACAAGGTAATAGGTATATGATTGTTGAATCTTTGCAGCCCTGAGTTACTATGTTTCTAGGACTTGCAGCCCCCGCAGCAGTAGTCTGGGAAGCATTTAACCAGGCTTTAGATCACCATTTGCCTATGTTCGTTGTCTGGAAGGGCCATTTCTATTTCTTGCTGATATACTATCACCTAAAGCTAAACTGCAAATTGGTTTTCTCCACAACACTTTCAGTACTAGTGTTTCATGGGCGACTTTACATAGTTTCAAGATTTTCTGTTGATGAAGGCCCAGTGGGGTCTGAACAGATGCCAAATGAAATGTGATTTATAATACAGGCAGCACAGTGTTCAGTCAATGCAGGCCAAGCAAAAGGTGATGGATAACGTGATCAGGAGTAGCCAGGGAAGGGATGGGCAGATTGGTTTGATTCAAGCAACAATCATTAAAGCGTTTCGTTTTATTGTCACCACCTAAGGCTTTTCTTCCAGGTTTCTAATAATGAATGTCCTGGACAGTGAAGAGTGTGCTTGTGAAAATTAGTACTTCTTTTCTATGTATTCATACTGATGTGTGTGTGTGTGTGTGTGTGTGTGTGTGTGTGTGTATAGTTTATATCAATGATTTGACTCCTGAACATTCCCTGATTTTAGTATGTCTATTTAATCTCTGATATATCTATGATTCCTGCAGTTGGTGCAAACCAGGGAAGGAAAATTGCAGAAGCTTTAATGTCACAAGAAAGACTTGTGGAGGAGCTTTCTGATCTCTCTTATACTCAGGGTTTTCAGAAGAGAAGAAAGTAGATTTCATCCTTCCAATTTGAATCAGAGCAACCCCAACTCATATCATTTCCATAGGTGTCCATGATAACCCTTTGAGGTAGATAGGACCAGATGAGGAATCATAAAGTCACCTAGCTATCAAGTTCAAGCACTAGAAGACAATTGCTACCTGAAAAAAAAGAATTGTAATGTGTAATTGTATAAGGTCTCTCATCACACACAGTAGTTTTACAATCTCATAGGTGAGGAAACAGAAGCTCTCAAGCTAATCTCCAAATTACCCTCTGGTTTGTGATTTGGCCTGGCCCTGTGGATGACTTGGACAAATGCCCATGACATGGTTATACTATTTTTTTTTTTTTTTGCTTCATTATAAAAGTTACCATTCTGGTGAGGCAGTTTTACTCAAGGTTCGCATTTCTGTCATTCTCGGTCCCTTGGAAAACCCATTTCACGGTCTAGTAGAGCAGAGTTTCATCCAATAGCACTTTTGGCTCGGTGGCTTCAAAGTGCAGTGCCCACCCCTTGGCTGAGTTTCAGGCAGTAATGCTTAACAGTCTGCTAGTTAAATTAGAAACAATAATAACACAACAGACAGGTTTGGTTCCAGCACCTAACAAGTCCCAAACCTCAAGCTATAAGTAGAATAAGTAGAAAGGGAGGAATATGTATGATATTCTTCTGTAGAATTCCTGCTTTGTTCTTGTACAGTGGACAAAACAAGAAAACCCATTTGGCCATGTACCTAAGTCCTACCCCATGATTGGAAAAACTTGTCTTTAGACTACCTCTCAGGACTCAATGCTGACAGGCTGGAAATAAACTAGAATAATTAATTCTAAAATTATCCCAAAGACAAATCTTCCTTCTAAAGGTCTGGATGGGTTTAATGTCTAGAGTGTGTGCTATTTGTGTTTTTCTCCCAAGCATTAATTAAATAATCCATTTATCTCTGGCCTCCAAAGCCCCAGGATCCCCAGAAATGGAATGTTCTAAGTTGCATCTGCCCACCTTTCCAAGGCAGTCCTGGCATGAGGGCCCCACTCTGATTAGGCAGTGGACTTTTAGAGTTCAGTACACTCAGATGCTTCAATAAGAGCAGCTTGGTTCGCGGTTCACCTCAGGACAATGCAAACTGAGCTATGCATTTACTGTAATTCTAATCAGATGATTCTATAATTGGAAGAATACCAGTAGCATTCTGTCTTTGGAGTCTTCTCCATTAAGTGACTGAACAAGGGCCAGGGGACCTTTGCTTGTCCCAAATGCAGATCCTGTAGAGACTTTGGGATCTGGGTATCATTATGTTCCATTCTATAATAGGATCAAGTCCTTTCTTCTCTCTTGGTAAGATTGTAAAATGTGAATAGTAGTCATTTCCTGTATATTCTCAATAAATTCTTACCAATTGCTTTCCTAATAATGAAGAACGAATGAAATGAAATGTGTATGTGTGTGTGTGCGCGTGTGTGTTTGGGGCAGGGGATGGCTGTGTATATGATTGATGACAGTAACTGAATACGTTAGGTTAATATTTCCAAGTCTAGGTCATAATCATATATGCTAACGGTTGTAGAATACAACAAAAATAATAATCTGAATTTCTTTTTCTTTTTTTTGGGGGGGTGTACAGGGATTGAACTCAGGGGCATTCAACTGCTGAGCCACATCCTCAGCTCTATTTGTATTTTATATAGAGACAGGGTCTCACTGAGTTGCTTAGCACCTTGCATTGCTGAGGTTGGCTTTGAACTTACCATCCTCCTGTCTCAGCCTCTTGAGGCGATGGGATTATAGGCACGTGCCACCATACCCGCCTCATCTGAATTTCTTAATTACACCAAATACCTCAATTAGAGACAGAAAAAAATATTATAGACACATGTATTGAGGAACTAGCTTATCATAGAAACTTTGCAAAGTATTGTGTGGCTTTGGGAAATACAGAAATGAATCAGATCTAGACCTGGACCTTGAAGAGCTCATAATTTAGAGAAAAAGATAAATCATGACCATAAAAATCATAATCCAAGATGGAGAGTTCAGGATCTGGGAGTTAGAGGAAGGAAAGACCACTTCCTGCTGGAAAAATCTGGCTTGGCTTCACGGAGAAGGGGGATTTTGAAGCAGACTTAAAAAAATGGTAAGGATTCAATTCAGGGACAAAAAAATAAAACAGGGAGAAATAATTGCAGAAGCAAAGGCAAGAGCGGAAGTGCAAGGATGTGGAACTGGTGGATGTTGCCTTCAGGCACCAAGTAAAGGATTTTACCACAGACCCCTGGAGATCTTATAAAAATAGAGATTCAGATGGAATATACTGTGTGGGGCCTGAGACTGTGCATTTCTAATAAACTCCCAGGTGAAGCTAATGCTGCTATTCCTCTAAACAACAGGGAATCTATGAGGGTGTTAAGCAGCAGGAGAGAGTTACCCTTCAGCTGACACATCTCTTTAATGAAACTTTCTGAGGTTGGACACACATGACACCTGGCACAGTAAATAATTCTCTGTGAACATTTGCTTTACATCCTCCTTTCTCCACTTGTTTTGATCAAAATAATAATCCAGTTAGCGGGTGAAAGGGGGTGGAAACACACTCAAGACCTGGATTCCAGAAACCAGACACAGCACAAACAAACCACAACATAAATGACGTTTTGGTTTCAGAAATGGTTTCTCCTCCTGAACTGTTGATTGAAGGTCAAAAGTGAGCTGCTGAGTTCCTACACGTTGGAGAGGGATTTAAATATTGGCCCTCTAGATTGATTACAAATCTAATATGATTTTATAATAAGATGATAATACTTTAGTGGTACCATGGGGAAAGAACTGGAATTAGAATTAGAAGACCTAACTTTAACTCCTTCGATCATTCTGGGCCTCAAATGAACTTTTCCATCTATAACTCAAGGGAATAATTCTCTCCCCAGCTACTCCTCAGTTTTTCATTAAAAAATAAAATGAGCTAATGGGTGTGAACATGCTTTGTAGAGTAAGAAGCGTTTTGCAGATGTAATGGCCACCTCTTATTAGTATGGATAGGGACGTCAGTCTTCTCTCTGCTCCTGGGAATTGCTGGAAGAATGAGAATAGCGGCTATTGGTTGGGGCATGTGACAGCCTCAGGGTAAGGTCTCAGGTAATTTGGCACGAGAGAGATCCGGTGGTGGTGTTTGCTTCCTCTGTCAGAGCAGGATGCACCTGTGGCCAGCAGGTCAGATTTACCCTTGCATCTGGTTATACAGCTTCCTGTGCTCTCTGGGGAAATGCTATCAGCAGCAATATTGCCCTGCAGAGCATCCTCTGGGAGTGATTTTGGGGGCTAGACACAGATGCCCTGATCCTTTTTCTAAATTATATCTTGTGTTCTCTGCTGCCCACCAGAAGATTTTCCTATGGCCACACCTCTGAAGTAGGTAATACAGACAGGTAAGAATATTTGCTAGGTAGGGATAGAATCCAGAACAGTAGGGCTCCAAGGGCTAACAGAAAATAAGCAAGGCACCAAGAATACATGTATTAGCATACAAAGAGCTGATATTCCAAATGTGGGGAGAGACAAAGATCACTCAGAAAAGCCAAAAGCGCCAAGGCGATATTGGACCAGGCAGATCACTTTGGGAGGCAATTCTATTGCATTTCCTATTTTAATAGATCTGGGTGGTCCTTAGAATAACAAGTATTAGAAATAATCATGAAGGTCAGGTGTAATTCTTTAACTTTGTACAGAAGGAAACTGAGGCATTTGGCAGAAAGGGCCTTTTCTCGATCACCTTGACTTAATAAAAGACTCCAGGATAAATTCCAGGTCTCTTGATTATGTGTCTCTTGCTATTGGAGAAAGGCTATGCTTTTGGCCTTTCCTGGCTTCAGTTTCTTGACTTGGAAAATGAGGGGAAGAGCTGCTCCCTCTCGTCTGTGCTCTCCTAACTCTCAGCCAGTGGGGTTCAGGAACCCAGGGTTCAATCTAGGTCAACAACACCTTCCCACCATGGCTGCTCCTAGGAATCTTTCTCTCTTCCTTTATTCTCCCTTCAGGAATCTGCAATAATGCTTAATCCCTGCTCCCAGACTCACTTTCACTAGAGGAAATCAATAGATTCTTCAAGCGGTTGGACCACAGGATGATGCCGAGGCCTATTTTGTCAGCCAGGTGCTCTGGTGAGGGAAGTTGTATGAGTCATTGTCGGCCAGAAATGTAAATCTGGCCCGAGGCTTCCTTTGCAGTGAAATTCAGGTCATTAATAATGGTGACCATCTGTATAGCACGTTACAGTTATAAAGCGCTTTACATACTTCATTTGCTTATCACAACCATTCAGAGATGTGTTATTGTTATGCCCATTTTACAGATGAGAAAAATAGACCCTGGGATATGGTAACATGCTCAGGTGATAATACAGTCAAGTGGCAGACCTAGGACTTAGTCAAATCTTTGGAGTTTATAATTCATGCTATTTGCAATTGTCTCTTTTTATCAGGCTTCTCTATTGCCTACCCAGCCTCCACAGATATAAAGAAAAGCACGGAAGCTCAACCTGCTTGGGGCCACACATGTGGAGTTTCATTTTTGAAAAAGAGATCATTGCAGCATCCAAGTATGTAATGCAGTCATGGTCATGGGTCTGGATACAGATCTGAGGGCTGACAGCCTCTTTCCAACCCTATCCCTGCATCCACCACCTTCTGCCTCTGTCACCTTCCATTCCTCAGGCTGAAGCTCAGACCTCTTAATTCTAAAACCAGGGATTTCTCCCCTACTTTAAAAGTACAAAACATAATTCAAATCTGTAGAGAAGGAAGCTAACACTCTGACAAGCACCCAATTGCAGTCATTTGTTCCTCTTGTTTGACAAATATTTCTAGTTCTTTCCCTTCTGGGTATGTGGGTGAATTGCCTCTTGAAAAGAGTAAAGTCATATAACTAGTTATGGCCACAGAGTTGTGAAAGGAAGTGACTTGCGTCACTCCAAGGCCAGGGTATGTAATTACTCTCCTTTTCCCAGTGGCATAGGGAGGTGGTGGCAGTTCTGTCAATGTTGGTCCCTTAGTGACAACAACAAGCAGGGCCTCCCTGCCAGCATAAAACATTTGAGCAAAAATGAAATCTTCATTATTTTAGTGACTGAGATTTAGGGATTTTGTTACTGTAGCAAAACCCAACCTATCCTGACCCTTACATTCATATTCTCAGACTCCTTTTAAGAATATTAACATTTTGTTGTACCTGCTTCAGATTTTTAAAGAAACAAAAATTCCAAAAACAACTTAATCTTTTTGTAGCTCACTCCCAGCCCTTTCCCTTCCTCCCCCAACAATTCCATCCCAAACATGGTATGACCATGTACTGCCCATCTTTGGTACATTCACTCCAGAAGCGGTGTCCAGGACAGTATCAAGTATTGTTTCGTGTTTCTAAAATGCTCAGGAATTACATAATACTGATTCATTCTACAAATTTCTTTCTTCATTCAACATTGTTTTTTTCAGATGTGTCAATAGTTTGAATTCATTCACTTTAGCTTCTATATAATATCCCTTTATATGCATGTCGACGTTGATTAAGCATTTCCCTGCTAATGAACTTTTAAATTGCTTTTCCCTCTTAGAGACAATGAGGCAGTAAACATCCTCATACAAGGCTCTTTGTGTATTTATGCAAGAATTTCTCTTGGTTGTATATCTGACAGAACTGCTGGGATAGAAGGCACATTTAGCTTTACATTTAGTAGGTATTGCCAAATTTCTCTCCAAGGCAGTTGTATCCATTTATAGTTCTATCATCAGTTTGTATGTATTTTGCTGTTGCTTTATATCATCAAACATTTCACATTGTCAGACTTTTAACATTTTGGCCAATCCAGTGGGTGTGAAATGACATCTCTTGATGCTCAAATTTGCATTTCTTCGATTATTAGTGAAGTTAAATCTCTTTCCATTTGCTTAAGGATCATTTCCTTTTCTGAGCTTTGCCTGCTGATAGATAGTCTGCAGATTTATTTCTATTTTTTCCTTCTTTTGGGTGGGTAGATTGTTTTCCCTCCTGTGTTTAGGTACTGGTCCTCTGTCAGTTACATAAGTTGTAAATGCATTCTCTACATCTGTGACTTCTTTTTAATGTTGTTGTTATTTACTAGCAAGCCATCAGCTGCCTGCTTCTGCACCCAGTCTGATTTTTTCAGATCAGAGCAACAATAGGGTGACAATTACTTAGAGATATGTTTCCAGAAGCCTAGGTGAATAAATGTTCCCGGGTTCTAAACATCTGTAGCAGGTTAAAGAGGGTGTTCTTAACAAGAGAACCTATGAAGAACCTATTTTGCTTACTCAGGGCTCTCATTTGCTAATCCAATTGAGTAGTGAAAGCAAAAGAACCAGGTGTAAGTGGAAAAAAACCTTAGTCACTGAGGGTTGTTTGGGCTGCTCAGTGGTGAATATCAGAGGTGCCACCGTGAATCCTGGCACTGTTTGCCTGGCTGACATTTTGTAGACCAAGCATGTGTGGGTAGACACCCGAGAAAGGTTGCAGACACAAGTGTTCCTTCCTCTTCACATGCATACGAGTCTTCATAAGGTGTCATGGGGGGAAGGTGGGGACACATTCAATAGAAGGTAGGAAAGGGCAGTGATTTGGAAAGGCTTTTAGCTTTCTAGTGGGGAGAGTTGCTTTATAGCTTTGTTTACCTCTCTGTGCCTCAGCGAAGCCCAGAGGAAAACCTTAGCTCAGGACAGGAAGCCCAGAGTACCCGAAAGGACGACTACAGCAGGGCAGTCCTATTCATGTCTCCTCTTGCACGTCCCTCCACACTGTGCCCCAGGGGGCTGGGCCTGTACAGTGCTCCAACGGGGCCTGAATGTACCATCACTCCCTAGAAAACCAATGGGGATGGCAGAAACAGAGCCCTGGGATCAATTATGTTGGTAAAACTACAAAGGCAAGGAATGAACCAGAAGAGTTATGGCTTAGGAACAACATGCTGGAAAAAGACTTGATGTTCCCAAGTGGAACCCTATGGCCCCAGGGGAGGTGACCCCAGCTGTCTGGTTGGCCAGCCAGAGTGCTGGGCCTCAGGAGCCAGGGCACACCTTCCGTTCCAGTTGACTCACTTGAGTGGCAAATTCTTTTCTCCCTCTCAATCCTCTCATCTTCAAAGTGAATTCATTAAGCCCCTCCATGCCATCGGCACTTGGCCAGGTGTTGTACTGGCCCATTAGGTGGACATGGGCCATAGCCCCAGGGAGCGTGCCAAATGGGGTGGAGGATGGCAGCTGAGACCTATTGACATCCCCAGAGATTGTTCTGCGGCACTTTCTATAAACCCTCCAGCTGTTTCAAACTATTTGTGCAGTGCTCTCTGTACATGCTATGTTCCTCCCCATCCTTTGGCTTTAGCTCTCTCTGTTCTGTTTGCCTGGAACATTCTTTCAATCTGTCTGCTCATGTACTCAAATACCTAGTCCTGGGTGGAGACTTCTCTAATGACCAAGGGCAGAATAGGACCCTCCTAAGTTCTGTGTATTCCCATAGCTTTGTGTCATTAATATAGCGCATACCACTCAGTGCTGGAAGCATGGGCATGTGTTTCTGTGTCCCTGGACAGACTCAGAATTCCAGAAGGTGGATTCTATAGCCTCTCCTGTACTCAACAAGTGTGCTGAGCAAAGTGCATGGAAGGATGTAGCTCCTAGTGTTATCCAATTCTTCCAGATGGCGTAACGAGAAGCAAGGCAGGGCTCTGTGCTTTAGTTTCCCTTTCTGTAAAATGGGCAGAGTAGGGATAAATTGGAAAAATGGACTCTAAGAGATTTTTTTGTCCTTGCAGTCTCTTAGTGAAAAACAGTTTATTGCAACTCTGTACAGGTCAAGATGATGCTTCACTTACAAATATTAAAGATCCTCAACCTTCCTTTCCAAATCAATTTGTCACTTTTTAAAAAAAGTGTGTATTAGAAGATTACAAATTCTCTGACTCAAGTTTTGAGAGGTTTGTGGGATTGATTGATTACAGGAAATCTATAAATTTTGTCTTCCCTGGGAAATAAAATTGTCGGACTCACTGATTCTTTGAAAGGAGTTTCTGACTATATGTACGGATGACTTTATCAACCTGGATTTATGTGGAAGGACCTCACAATGTAGCTGCGCAGGTTGACTTAGCATCTCTCTTTTTGACACTATGCAGGCCAAGATGCACATGCCACACCCAGTAGTGCTTGTCTCATGAGACCTGTTTTCTCTGCTATCTCACTGCTCTTTGAGTGACAGGTTTGGAATTTCCTGTAGAGAGAGGACTGAGTCTCCCACATGTTCAGAAGGTGCCCACAGCACCAAGCTATAATCTTAGAACTTCATAACCAGACTATGAGGTGAGATGGGGCAGCAGCTATTATCTACCCATCTTGCAGATGGGACAAAAACTCAGAGTTAAAGGGACTTGATTGGGGTCACATGGCAAGATATTCTGAGCCAGCTCTGAGGAGAGCTCTTGATTCTCTGTCCTGAATTTTATTGAATCCTTAAAAAATTATTTAGATTGCTGCTTTATCCAAGTGGCTGTTCTTGGACCTCTTGTCTGATGAAGTTAGGAGCAAGTGAATTCTATTAGAAGGAAAAAGGAGTCCTAACCCATGAGTGATTTTGTGGGACAAAGTGGCTGCATTCATTAGTGAAAGGGGGAAGTCAGATTAGTTAAAACTGTGCATTTGGTGGTTTCTATCATTATCATCTCACGATGCCAGTAAATTAGTTGTTGAAGCCTGAAGAAGGGCCTCCTTCTGAAAGCCTGAGAGGCTGGCACTGAGGGGTCCTTCACAGGGATGTGCCCCTCATAATTCCCAAGGCAGCAGGAGTATTATTGATGAGGGCAACTCTCGGGAGACTCAGTTTTTGTATCTTGAAAATGGGGACAATCAATCCTCCCCAGCTTACCTCAGAGGATGGTCACATACACTGATCGAGGTGACCGTGTTTCAGAACCTGACAGTGCTGGGTGAATGTTGGGGACATCATAGCACTGTTTTCATCCTCCTTTCTTCCTATCTCAGTGAAGGGAAACGAGTCCAGTTCTATATTCTCTTCAAAGTGGCTCTAAAACGATTTGTGAAAATGTATATTCCTATCACATGACTAATCACAGTCCCCATCAACTCACCTGTCAGTACACTGAAGAAGGTAGATAATAGAAGCAAGGCATTTCTAAATTGCAAAAAAATTGCCATTATTGTGGCACATTCTCTTTCCTCCAAGGCCGAGGGTATCCCTAAATAACCTCACAGGAATTTACCTAAACCTTCTTCGATGCTATTTTTGTCATGGCACTGCCTCATTTTGGGACTAAAGGGTTCCCCTTGACTGAGAAGCAGGAGAGGGCTGGACTGGAACTCATCTGTTTGGGGTTTTGTTCCTCATACCTTTTGGCTACTCTTTTTGAGTCAATGGCTCTAGTTTTCTGTAACGATCCGTAATCTTCTGACTAAATTTCTTCATCTAGATATTCCAGAGTCATCTCACATTGAGCATACTCCGATTGCTCTCGTTATGCTTAGGTTGACCCTTCCCCCAGGCTGTGTTCAGGATCTCAGTTAAAGCATCACATACAAAAGGTACCTTTGCCAGAAACAAGCTCAGGTTATTTAGATGACTCCACTCCCACCTCTAGCTCAGGTGCTCCATCCATCCCGGAGACTCCGTTGCCTTGATTTCTTTTAAATCCTCCCTCTGCCCTCAACCCGATTGCCACTGCTTTTGTTCAGGGGCTTGTCATCTCTCGCTTAGACGATTGCAATGGCTTCTTACCTTGCCTTCTTGTTATTTCTACCGGTCTCCATACTGCCTCTCTAGAAACTCATCTATAAAAGATGCAAAGCTAATCTTTCTGAGAATCTTCCAAAGGCTGCCCATTTTACTTTCAAGGTGAAATCTACACTCTTGGCCTGGCAGATGAGGACTTTCACCAGTTTAGTTTCGGCCTTTCTGCTGCCACACCCCTTACGAATTTTGCGCATGGAGCAGGCTTTGAATAACTCTTCCTTCTGCCTAGAGAGTCTTCCTCCTTTCCAGGCCTGAAAACCTGCTCTGGAAAGCTTTTCTGGTCCCTTTGAAACAGCTATCATGACTAGGTTTTCCTTCCTCTGTGGCCTTAACACCTGCATATGTCTCAGATGTACTTACCGCATGGTGCGAGTTGGTTTGCTTCATTTCTGGATCCTCCAAGACTTGTACTCCTAAAAGACAGAAATGGAATCTCACTCATCCAGGATTTCCAACTATATACATATGACTGACATAGTGAGAGCCTGGTATTTGTTGACTAAATGGGTGGATAAAGAGAGAGCAGACTGTTACATGGCACAGTTGAGTTTAGAATATGTTCATTATGGGTCAATAGGTGCTCTATTGACCAATAGAATTTTTCCTTTAGGACATCTGGAAGAGTGAGTGGATGGACAGTGCATTAGATATATCTGTCTGAAGTCATCTCTTTGTGTTGACCTTTGGTAGGGGCTGCGTGACAGAGAATGAGTAGTCTTGCTGAAACCTCAGTCATTGGCATTCTGCATGCCTGACCCATGCAAATCTGTATATTTCGACAATCCTGAGTGTGGTGGAGAACTAGGGGCAGTAATGTTCCATTAAAGGAAGGAAGAAGCCTGATCAGGAAATGGGGTATAAGGTGCCTTCATGGACAGCCAGAATTCCCCTCAAGAAGTATTGCTTTCTATTAGGTAACTGACATGGAATCAATAGAGAATTCCTTCCTTATTCCATTCCATCAAGTTTCATAGCTTGCAGAGTACTATGTCCAGTTCCGCTTGGAACTAGGAACCGTGTTTAAAATTCAGATTCCCCAGGTGACCCCTGTCAGCAGATCTGGCCTCAAATGTGGCCTCAAAGTTCACTGGGGCTGGGTATGATGGCACACATCTGTAATCTTAGCAACTCAGGAGGCTGAGGCAGGAGGATTGCAAGTTCAAGGCCAGCCTCAGCAATTTAGCAAGGCCCTAAGAAACTTAGCAAGACTCTGTCTCAGAATATAAAATAAAAAAGGGCTTGGGATGTGGCTCAGTGGTTAAGTATCCCTGGGTTCAATCCCTGTTATCTTAAAAAAAGAAGAAGAAGAAGAAGAAGAAGAAGAAGAAGAAGAAGAAGAAGAAGAAGAAGAAGAAGAAGAAGAAGAAGAAGAAGTTGTTGGCTGGGGACTTTTTTTTTTTTTTCCCAGAGACTCTATTGACTGGCTCCTCAGTGATAATGTTATAGCTCTTTGCTGACAGCTTGGGCTTGATCTTGTTTTTAACCTCCACGGATCATTAGTGTGAAGGTTTGTGGGCAAAAGCAGTTTCCAATGCCCTTAGGCCCTGTACAATAGAGCTACCCCACAGGTCCCAGGGGCTATTCACTTCATGTCACACAGCCCCACTTGAGCCCAGTTATACTTAGCAGAGACACCTGGGGGCTCACACTCTGGAAAGAGGATGCAATTTCCTGTGCAGGGCTTGGCCAGTGCTGCATAGGTTGATAATTACTATGAATCATGAAGTCTAGTGATCAATGTTTGAAATAAATTATAATAATAATTCAAAGGCAAATTGGAGTTTGCTGTTTACAAAATGCTTGCACGTGCATGATTTCCTTTGATCTTACAGCAGTCTGGCGAGACAGGCAAAGCCAGGGCTATTCCCATTTTATAAATGGTGAATCTGAGATTAAAGAAGGCAGGTGACTTGTACAAGGTCAAGTAGATGGAATGGCGAACTCTTGATCCCAGGCCTTCTGACTCTGTCATCATGCTATGTTCCATTTCACCTTGCTTGCAGATCTCTTAAGTCACTAGATTTGAAAGTTGAGGATCATTTCTTAGGATGATAAGACATATTTTAGGGCTGAATGACATTTACAAAGAAATTGTCAATTGTGATTTATTATTTTAATACCAAGCACAGATTTAAATAAAAATAAGAATTCCCATATCTAAATTATTAGAGTAGATACAGTGCCTATTTGTTAAAACTTGAGTCCCATGCATCAAAAAGGCACCCAAACAAAGTTCATTGTTCCAACCCAAGCTTTCAGAAAAATGACCAATGGTGAGCTAGAATTGGAGCAGGCTTGCATCTTCTTGGGTGAGCTAGGTATGGGCATCTTTTCCTCACTCCACGGATATTAATGTCACATTGATAGCTTGAAATCAGTCCTCTGGGGTACAGGTATCTACAGAACAGAAATGAGCCAATCTCATAATTCAAATCTCTTTTACCACCATCAAACCAGTTGTTAAACATTTACCAGCACACCTGCTGTTAGCAAATGCTGGCTGGCACAAACTGGAGCTCAAAAGTTCTCCTCTGACATCTGCATGGCACCATTTTCAGTGTTGATTTTGCCTCTAACCACAAGTTATACCCCAGTGCCATTTCTTAAATGGGAGACTCCATCTGAGCTTGCAAAATCAGACTGATGGGTTTCCACTAATAGTTCCTTTCATTTGTATAGTTTGCAAAGTGTTTTGACATCCCTCATCATTTCTGAACTCTATGGTATCTATGGGCAGATGCTGTCTCTGCTTGGCAGAAAGGAAGGGCCTAGAGACCAGACAGGTGATAGACCCATGCCCTGGGGTATAGGCCTAGCAAGCGGCAGACCAGACTTGACTAGGTTTTGCGCCTTCTTAGGCTGTAATCCTTCCTCTTATACTCGTTACCTCCTTCACCCAGGACACTTGCAACACCTAGAGACAGAGCTACTGTCTAGCATGCAGAGAGGACTAACAGCAATCCAAGATGGCACTGTTTTGCCCTTGACAGAAAGGATAGATGCACTAGCTTAGGAATATCTTCATTTTGCTGCCTCCTCTACTTTACTGATCTGAAGCATTCCTCCTTTGTCCTTGAGGTCCTCTCTTTGCTTCCATTAAAACCTTTTATGGGGACCTTGTGTATTTGGGTCCTGTTCTCAGCAGGAACGTGGAGCCTCCTGAATGACCCAGCATGAATGCTCTGCTTCCCCTCTTGCGCAACGCCCCCGCCTTGCTGCTGCCCGGTGATGTATTGATTGGTAAGCATTTCACAACACATTTTCAAAACATGCCGAAGGTCAGAATGAATGACTCATGGGCAGTCACATTTCTTTCTGCCTCAGTCCCTCTATATTTTATTGGTTAGATTGGCTAATGGAAGTTACTGAAAAAACTTAGGCAAAAGTTACCTGCAAAACTATTAAGTGACTTGAAAAAGTAACTCCTGATCTTCTGTGTAGTGATCAACCTGCTGAGTCACTTTGGATTTTAACACCAAAGTCTCTTGAAGAATATAAGGTGGGAGTTAAGGGATTTCAATACTTGGCCATGGCCTTATCCCAGAGTATCAGAGAGGCTCTCAGCGGAAGAGAAAGTGGAGGTGAAAGGGTGGATTGTTGCTGCTATGATAGTCTATGATTCTATATTAGCCCTTGAGAGCTCAAGGATGTAACCCCTGATCCAGGCTTGTAGCTAATGACTCAGCTCTCTGCCCGAGGCCAAGAAGGCCTTCCTGCAGAACAGTGAAAAAATGCTTTGAGCTCAATAGTGGACAGAGTTCTGGACCAGGGAGAGGTATCCTGGTTAATGCCCAGCTTTGCCACCTACAATACAACTTATTCTGACAAGTGGCTTGACCTGTTAGCACCTCAGTTTCCTCACCTCAGTTTCATCACGTTGGTGATGGTGCTTTCATTCACAGGGTTGTTTCAAAGTTTAAATAATAGAATTCCATGAGCTGCTTTAGTCTTAAACCCTAATGCATGGAGAATCGTACAGTGTGGCACCACATGGCTTAGTAGAAAGTCGGCGGGGAGAAGAGTGAGGTGATCATGTTTTTATTCTTCATACACAAGCTTTTTTTCCCTGACCTTTTCCCTCAAAAATAATCTAATGTACAGATTTAAAATTTCTGAACCCCTTATCTAGAACAATCAAGGGAGGAGAAGTTTCTTAGTGGTTTCTGCTTTGGTTTTTGTACTTTAACTATCTGGAAGGTCTATTTCATCCTAACATAAAATAATCACAGAAATTGGAAGTGTGCTGAAGTTAAGGTAATGGGTGTTGTCTCTATTCTTTCTGCTGCCCAGTCTTTCTCAGTCTGCCCCTCTCCATGTGCATTCTGCACCCCAAGCCTCCACACGCTGCTGCAGGCTCTGCTGCACCCCTCACTCCCCGCTGGAGGTTGAGCCAGTAAGAAAGGAAGCAAATTCAGTTATGTAAAGCACATCCCGGGTGAGGAAAGCCTTGCATGTGTTTCTGCTTCACTGAAATTGCTTCCCCCACCATCACCAATCTGTCCTTTCGTTAGGGACACTGTAGAACTCAGAGAGACCTTGGTCAGCACAGCTCTCACCTGTTCATTTCACAAATGAGCAGCCTAAAGACCCAGCTAGGGCCACATAGCCCACTTGTGGCAGAGTCAGGATGCAGACTTCACTCTCCTGACTTCTCTCCATTATACCAGAAGTTGAGCAAATGAACACAGGGATTCAGAAGAAGGGTTAAAATTGATCTTTGTGGAGGATGTTGGGCTTCTGGTTTTCAGGGACAGTTTTATGATATGTGTCAATGGTGCCTTAAAAGCTGTGATAGCTAGCTTGAATGAACTTATATAATAAACATTTATCACAGAACATGTGTCATCAAACACCTGCCAGATCTGAGTGTTGGCACCAAAGCTGCTTTCATTGTCAAAGAAGAGGGTAGAAAGGAACTTGGCTGAACAAAACTGGCAGACGTTTTTACTAGAAAATTCAGAGGTGATTTCTAGAGGAAAGGAAACACATTTTCAAAGTCTTTTATAATTTATTTAAATGTGATTGGGTGGATTTAGTAATTAAATAAGTGAAGAGCACTGAGGACTGATGGTGCCTAAAGCCACCTCCAGACTGTACCCTCTGTCTGGTTTGGCCACAGAAGCCTAAAGATCCAGAGGCTTCCCAGAGAAACATCTGAGGTTGCTGATCAGCATCTAGGTGCCCATACACACCCCTTCTAAAGCATGCTTGGTTCTCACTGGAATCTCTTTGCATTAGCAGAACACAATCACAATCCAGAGGACATGAACTAACAAAAAAGAATCTACTGCATTAGAGATAGACCTACATCCACATAGTTGCCAAAATACATGGCCCTGCTCTTGTACTATCTGCAGAGCTTTGAACTATGCGATCTGTTCTTTTATTTACTCATTTAATAGTTGTTAGGAGAGCATTGAACAAGAAAAGCTGTTGCACTTGTAGCCATAACATGCTCTTTAAACCTGATTCTCACCCAGAGATTCTCTTCATTATCTGCCTTTAGATGTCGCCTAGTTGTTGGGAATACTGGGTGGAGGAAATTTGTAATCTCCATGACTGCAAAGGAGTGCCACTGCATTTCTGTGCTTAGTACCATGCTAAGAGGTTTCAAAAGAGATGAACCCTCCAGGATTTGCTACCCAGAGTTGAGAAACCGAGTCACATTCAAACAAGATGGATATATATAATCTCAAGAGTGTGAGATATTTACTATGAGATGATGACTGAAGACTCTGAGAATAGAGAGGCTGAAATGATTAACAGAGTAGAGAGAGTGATGAAGTGGACAGAGAGGGTGGAGAAGGTCTCTTTGGTATGGCACAACCGAGTCAACCAGTGCAGGATTTTCTAGGTAGACTTTAGGTAGACCAATCTACTTGGAATTAGAGCTCCCAGTTGGGCTGGAGCTATGTATTTGAAATTTCGAAGAGTTACAGGCAAGGGAGCGTCAGAACAGTTTTCAGGACAATAGTAGGTGATGTTGAAATGACAATCAGGGTGCACTAATAGATAAAGCAGAGACTGGTGTTGAGAGATGTGAAGCGGGCTCTGTAGAAATCCAGGCTGGGATGATGAGGCTCTAGACCAGACCAACGGAAATGAAGAATCACAAACAAGTAGATGATTTTTACTGTGGGGTAAGTTATATTATTATTAACTGTTTCTCCTTTTCTTGGTGTCTAAACTTTGGGACTTGCATTACAATGGACAACTAAAGTCAAAAAAGTAAGGAGCTTCTTAATATGACATTGGAAAACATTTTGAAAACTCAAAATATTCTCACACTATTTGTTTATTGACCAGAAAGGATGGGTAGTTGCTGGGTGATCTGTAGAATCAGAGATTATCAGAGCTAGACAGGATCATAAAGACCACTTGATCAAACAAGTGGATAATTTAAGAATTTATGCTGTAACGTCCCCAGAAGCAGTACTCGTCTGCCTTCTCCTTGAATCTGTCTAATGAAGGCACTCACTAGTACTACAGGAAGTGCTTCCCCATTTTGGTGAAATGAAAGGGTTGATATGTATTTTAACTGGGGAATATATTGCTCTTGTACAAAAGTCAGGTCCCGTGAAACCTGTGAAATAAGTGTTTTCATATTTTTCCTTCCCAGTCGACCAGTTGGATATCTTTCCAGGGAATTGATGTCAAAAATGAAATCCAGCGAGTGGGAAGGTTGACAAGATTCAGAACAGTCTTGCCACGTAGCCAAGGGAGGAGCAAAGTTATGTCAGTTAAAAAGGGCAGACTATAGGAAATGTGTATAAGATGTACCATATATTTAGAACAGGAAAAGGCTTCAGTTAATAGCAGCTGATATTAATAAAACATAAAACAAAAGACATAATGATTATGAACAACCAAGAAAATCCTAAGGCAACTTTTCTTTTTTTTAGGTAACAGGAAAGCAAGGAAACCTATTTTATCTCATAAAGTAAATGGTCCAATATTTGTTAAAAAAAAAATATATATATATATCATATATATATATGATCTAAAAATGCTGCCATTAAACCAATAAAATTACTACTGAACCAAAGAAAGAATAATGAAAAAATGGAATCATCCTATAATTTTTGAAATGTCTTAACTGACACAGAGAAAACAGGAGGTGATCTCAAATGCACTGTTGCCTTAGGATGGAAAGCATCTTTGCTAAAGAAAGCTGTATCGACATAGTCTGTTTCAGACAATGTAGAATATTTTCAACATTCATCTTAAAAATTTAGAATAAAAAAGATCGTCTTTATCAGGAACATGGACAATGTTCCGTGAGATCAAAACAAACCAGCAAACAAACAGAAGCAGGTCATTTTTCTCTCTTTGGCACTGTGTAGGACCATATGCTTCCAGAGATGGGGATTTAAAAATAGCCTGTCACATAGCTCACACCATAGCCCTGAGACATAACAGGGGTGGGGAGGATAGCCTTATGCTTAATAATAGTGACACTTCACTTTTATACTTCTTTTTAGAGTAACCAAGTATACTTTTTAGTTGTTGTTCTCTTTTAAAAATCTAATCTTCTTGATATCCTTGTAAATTGAGTAGGAGGTGGTACAGTTGGTCCCGCTTTGCAGAGACAATGAGGGGGTCATCTAAAGTGAAGTTACTCGCCTGGGATTACAGTGATTAGAGACTACCCTGTGCTGTGTAGGTCTGACAACTGGGCCTGTGAGAGCCTCGGGTTCAGGTTCAGAGGATGTTGCACAAACAAGAGAACGTTGCTTCTCATCATCTCCGTTTTGAAATGCACCGTCTGTCATTGTAAGCATTTCATCATTTTCTAATTTTAAGGCAAATTGGTTACAAGCCATAGTGACCTATATTTGCTGACATTTGAAATCAAAATCTCACATGGGTAAATGCCTTACATTTACATTTACCTTACAGTCTTAATAATAATGTCATTTTTCACTTTTCCATAATGCCTTACACTTGAAAATGGTTTTCCATTCCCCATCACATCAGATCTGTGTAACAAGCTGTAATTTAGGCCGGCCAGAGTTTCGATGAAAGGGAACAGAGGCTCATGGTGTGAGAGAACCTTCCCATCTGCTAAGTGCCACAGAAAATGACCAAAGCCCAGGCCTCCTCTCTGCATGTCTGGGGAACTTTCCTGCCAGTCACGCTGCCACCTAGATCTAAGTAATGTGTTAGACTTGGCTGCAGAGGGTATGTGCTCAGAAGCAACTCATCCACCTACTTTGTGCCTGATACTCCATTTCTAATTGGCTACGTAATCCTGAAGGGGGTCTCTAGATGTGGCAGGAATCAGGCAGACTCAGTAATGAGCTCCCCTGTGGACAGAAGGAGATGCTTGGCGCACTGATGGTTCTGGGTAGATAGTTTGGATGTGTGTGCAGCCCAGTGAAGTTTTGTGTTTGGCCAGCTTAACCTCCAATTGAACCCTAGCTCCCTCTCCTCTACCATAACTGTTCTCTCCAATACTCAAAGCGCCCCTGCAGCTTTCCGCTTTACAGTACCTGGCAAAACCCCAGTCCTGGCCATATGTGATGGCTCTCACTCTTCCTTTGCTTGCACCTAAGCAGCAGAATGTTAAGAACTTTGCAGACCATGCTTATCAGCTTACTTTGAATTTGTAATCACAAACCTCTAATAGACCCTACCAGGGGAGCCTATAACACTTCTAGAAAATTCTTCACAAAAATTCACATTTTTGGCTCCCTCCTTAAATTTCCAACTGCTGTACCTTAATTCTTCCTCAGGATGCTGATATTTCTTTCTTAGTATCATAGAAGAATTATTTCATCTCCCCACCACCAACTCATTAACACATCTGTCTAGGCACTTACACTGGTCCCCTCTTATTACAGCGCAGGGCATCTCAGGCTCCTAAGGTCAGCCCTTCCATTTGTCTTCTGGATCCTGTCTTCTTTTCTGTATCTCTCTCCTGTGACATCAGTTTCTCTTGCTCTGTTGTATCTGTCCCCTCAGCATTCAAAAATGCCTCGATAACAACCATTAAAAAAAATAGCAGCTTTCCCTTAATCTGACTTGTCCCTTGAGTTACCACCCTGTTTTTTTTTTTGATGCCTTCAGAGAAAGCTTTTAAAAATAAGATCTTGGGAGACTGAGGCAGGAGGATTGCGAGTTCAAAGCCAGCCTTTGCAAAAGCGAGGTGCTTAGCAACTCAGTGAGACCCTGTCTCTAAGTAAAAATACAGAATAGGGCTGGGGATGTGGCTCAGTGGTTGACTACCCCTGAGTTCGATTCTTAGTACAAAAATAAAATAAGATCTACAATTCCTATCCTTCCTTCTTCAGTTTCCATTCTCATTCCAATTTTCTTCAGACCCATCACTCCACTTAAACAGTCAGAATGTACTCAACTGACCAAACGACTCAATTTAATGTGGTTGATGTTTCATACTTCTTTAAACACTTTCTTATCCAGGCTTCTGTGATTCCATGTTTAACCTGGTTTGCCCTTAAATTTTGGTCTCCTGTTCAGCTCTTCTTCCTCCACCTTGACTTTTGGATTGCTCCTCGGGTCTCCTCTCCAGTCTGTCTGTACTCTACCAGATAAACCCACTGAGTCCTGTGGTTTTAAAATGCTATCCATCTGCAGATAACTTCAAATCTCTATCTTTAGCTGACATCCCCCTAGAGTGCCAGACTTGATAACTCTACTCATAATTGTAAAAGGCATTTCAAACAAACCATGGCTCAATCCAACTATTGACATACTCCTTCCTCAACTCCAATTCCTCCTCCCTGAGTTTTCTCTATCACAGTACATGGTATCCAGCCTCCTAACTGTTTGTGTAGGGAAAATAACCAAGAGTTGTTCTAATTTTCTTGATTTCCCTCAAATCCTGTGTTTAATCATTTTTCAAGACAAATTGACTCTATGTCTTAAAAACCTGTCAATTTAGACTTATGGACCATCTCCAATGGTCACTATCTTATCCCAATCTACCATCATGTTCTTCCTGTCTACACTTTTGCTATACTCACCCCCATAGTCAGTTTTTCACGTAGCATCCAGACTGATTTTTATAAACCCAGAAATTGTATCACTTCTGTCCTGGATCCTCTAACCATGAAGTATTAAAGCCCTGTATGATCTAGCCCTGATGACCCATCCAGCATCATCTCCCTTTACTCTCTGCCTCATCCACAGTGTTCATCGTCCTTTCTCTGTCTCACACTTGTCAGATAATTTGCAATCTGAGGATCTTTTTCTTCTGTTTGAATGGTCTTCCAGCTCCATAGTGGCTCCTTCCTCTTGTCATTCAGGCCTCATTACAAACATTATTCCCTTAGAGCAAGTTCACTTGATCAATTTTAGTAGTATCCCTTGCTATAAGTAAGTTTCCCCCTCTCTCACCAGAGAAGTGGCTTCAGTAAGTTGAATTTTAGTGATAATACCCTTAACTTTCATAGTGAGTCAATACAAAAATCATTGAAATCATTGCTACATTTCTGGAGACATTCTTTGCTGTGTCACTGAATGACCTTCTCTATCAAGCCCCATATGGGGAATTCTTTTAGGTTTAAGTGCCAGGAAAGCTTTGCTTCCCTTGAGGAATTGATAATGACACACTGATTTTTATTTTTATTTTTGGCTTTGCCAACATGAAGCTCTGAGCCAATTTTTTTTTTTTTTTTTTTTTTTTTTTTTTTTTTTTTTTTTTTTTTTTTTACTGATTTATTGTAAACGTGTAAGATCGTATGGCCTGATTGTCTGTCTAGACAGCATGGCCTGATAGGACTTTCTACAAGCATGATGATGTCCTGTATCTGCAATGTTCAATAAGTAACCACTAGTCATATGTGGCTACTAAGTACTTAAAATGTGGCTGAATTTTAAATCCATAATCCATTTTATTTAATTTAATTTAAATAGACTCCCACCTGGAGGCTACCACTTTGGTCAGCATAAGCCTGGATATCCTATGGTCTATTTTTAAAATATTGGATTGGTGTTCATTTTTATGTACTCTTCATTATTCTTTATTGTATTTTCTATAAGTTTCTTCAATCCTTTGTGGTTGGAGGGAGAAAAAAAAAGAAAGGGAAGAAAGCACATTTAAATGAGTGATTAACTGCAGGTGCATCAGCATGCTTATGGTTTGGGTATTCCGTGTAGGTTAACAATAAATCCTGTCTCTTTTTTGGGCTCTATGGAAGGAGCAGCAACATCAAGTCTGAGACCCAAATTCATTTTCCTATTGCATATGATGTGTGGCTCTGAGTGAACCAGAGATTCAGTGTGCTTCTATATGAAAGGGAGCTTCTGAATGGGTGAGCTGTTGACTCTGGCATCTGGGATGCCAGATGTGCAGCCATTGTTCCCAGTGCCTTGCCTTCTGAAGCCTAGGAGGCTGAAGTATGAGGTAAATAGAGCTGTCATCTCATTTAAGGCAGTATTTTAAGGCCGGTCATTGTAAACTAATTAAAAAAAAAAACAGCAATAGCCTTATCTTCAAAATATATTCAGGGATGGAGAATCACCCTGAATACTTGGAATTTAAATGCTTTTCACTTAGAATGAGCATAGCATTGAAATCAAAGGACTTGGATTCTGGTCTCAGCTCAGCTATTAAGTAGTTGGGTGACACTGATCAAGTCAAAGTTTCCTTTTCCTTCAAATTAACAGATTGGACCAGATAACCTTTAATTTCTTGTCTAATATTAGCCATAGAGTAGCTAACATTTATTGAGTTCTGAGTGTGCTGAGGTGCATTACTCTATTGAATCCTATGGAGGTTAAGAATGGTTTTATTTCCATTTCAAAGACAGAAAAAGCAATGCTTTGGTGGCTCCCAACACACAGTTGGAAAATGGTGGAGTCTCTACCTCAATCCCATGATCTGACTTTGACATCCAGCTTCTTATCTGTTCTTCCCTCTCTAGAACATTGCTGCTGGTTAGATGAGGACTTGTCCTAATCTTTTAAACCAAAGCTATCTAAGTCGTCTTAATCCTTGGAATGGCCAAGAAGTGCTTGGTACAGCCAAAAATAGTGGGTAGGTTTGCCACCAGGCAAGAGCAGCCTTGTCATTTGGCCAGTATGCTGTACAAACAACATTACTCTTTACGTATAACATGATATGAAAAACATTGGGAAACGTTTGGATTTAGATGTAGGTTCTGACTCACCAGCAGGGTTTAGCTTGGACTCTTCACAAATCCTATCACACACATTTCACAGGTTCCTAGTATAAATCATCCCACAAATCTCAATCATTGATTCTTGAAAGCAGTGTATATTAATCATCCTTGTATCTCCAACATGTTGATCCCAGGTCCTGGTCTTAAGCTTATCCTTAATATGTAAATTAGTTTTCTAACTGATAGAAAGCATTCTTAAGTTGGTTAGTGTCCTGAAAAGATAGAGTTGTAAGAGCTTTGGAAAAGTTAAATCTAACCCCAAGAGGGTGATGGTTTTTGCAAGGTCAGTATCAGCAAAATCCACGTGCCCTCACCCCCCACACTTAGACTGGTAATCAGAGATATTTCCTTGGCAGATGGGGCAAAGGAAGCATAACTGAAATTCCATCTTGCCTCTGCAGATGTCAGGAGTGATGGAATACCAACCAATGGTGAAGGAGCCTGCCTCACCTGGCTCTATCAAAGGCCACTGACCCATGAGAACCATCCAGCCTGCTCTGAGCCACACGCCTGGGGGCCACAGAAGCATGTAGGAAAGGGAGAGGAAGTGGAAATGTGTGAGCAGAGGGTTTAAAGCAATGTGCTCACCACCGGAAAAAAAAAATAAAAATAAACACACTCAGAAATAGTGTAACTGATATGCAAAGAAGATCAAAACAAAGGTTTTAAAATATCTTGGCTGCTTTAGAGGAGGTGAGGGTAGCAAATGAAGCAAGGTTACAAATGTGTTAGGGGAGGGGACAAGTTAGGTGGATGATTCACTGCGGCCTGCCAGGCCATGGGAAATCTGCCACCCAACGGTACTTCAAGTGAAAATGTGGCACTTATGTGTGGAATGTCTAAGAGAAGAACTCATGGAAGCAGAGTAGAATGGTTATTTCCAGAGGCTGTAGGGTGTTGGAGAAACTTTAGTCAAAGGATACAGAATTTCATTTGGGAGAAATCAATTCAAGAATCCCATTGCACATCACGGTGCTGATAGTTAATAATGATATATCCTATTCTTGATAATTGCTATGAGAGTCATTTTTTACCGTTTTTGTCATGAATAAAATGATTAGGCAATGTGTGTGTTAATTAGCTTGATTCCATCATGCCACAATGTATATGTACATCATAATATTACATGTCATAATACATATAAATTTAATTTTTCAATTAAAAATAATAAATAAACAAAACCAATATGGGTATGTAAATTCCCAATGGTATGGACTCAGGAGAAAGATCCTGGGTATTCCTCATCTGCAGACTTCTCCCTCCCTCCCAACCCTCTTGCTGTTCTCTAAGACTCTACCCCATTTGAAGTTATGGACATTTGTCCCAGGGCAGGGCATTGAGCCTCAGGCCAGCAGTGGAGGCACCAGGAAGTCCACCCAACTTGGCTAAACTTCAAGGCTCAAATTCCAGTCTGGAACAAATGTTCCAGGACTAAGCGCTGGGGCTGAGCAAACTCAGGAAAGACAAACTGTCCAATCTTGCAATGTGAAATTCCCTTTCCTGAAAGTCTGTCATGAAGAGCTGCACAAATGTACTCTCTTTAAAGGGAAAAGGTTTTATCTTGAAACTGGTTCCTGAAATGAGAAACCAAAAGGTTGGTGATGGCTGTGCTGGCTGTTTTTAGCCTCCCTCTGCCAGTTTAACCAATCCTAATTATAGTCCAAGGATCATGGGTCATTTCCAGCATCAGAAGGCCATCCGTCAACAGCATAGGTACAAAAAAAAAAATCCTAATGATCTCATGCATTTTAACAAGAAATGAAGGGGCAGAGTAGTCAGTGGTGGCAGAAAGGGTAGCCTTAGCTTTGGAAATTAATCATCTCTCATATAGAACTAGCATTTTATACTTACAAAGCACTTTCATTATCCAGTGAGCTGGGATAAGCAAGGACACATCAACATTTTCTAATCAAGAAGACTAAGATTCCCAAGCAAAATGGCTAAGGTCACCGTTGGTGACCCACAGTACTTGGGATGAGTCTTGAGGAATCAGAGATGAAAATGAGGCTTTTTCACTCTGAACTTGACAAAGACAGTATATTTAATACTTTAATGATGGAACACAATTTTTAGGCTTTTGATTCAGCATTTTTTTCTTCTTAAGTGATCTAATCCTGAGAAGGAAAGTTCGATATCAGACTCTTATTGAACCTGATATTTGACAGATCACCAGCAACAGATACATGTAACCACCCTCTTTCTAACAGCAAAGTCTAGGCTTGGGCTGATGGGAGCTGGCCAGTAAAGGCAGACTTTATCCTACCTGATGAATGTTTGCTCTCTTGGTCCAGACAGGACAGCAAAATGGTTGATAGAAGCTGTGGGATTTTGGAACGGAGAGTTCACTGTGATCTGGGGGTACCCAGGGGTGTTCTAGCAGAATGTAGTTCTTAATAAAGCAGCATATTGAGGATAAACCTGTGTTGAGGCAGAGAACAACAACAGGATAAAGGTCCAGATGTTTAAAACATGCGTAAGACCCTACCAGGCTGAAGAGAGTGGAAATGGTCAGGGAGGCACTTTGAAATCACGCTGTGGAGTCCAGCTGAATCATTGGAATTTTATCCTGTGGGAATTTGGGAGATGTTGAAGATACCTGAATAGGAGAGTACTTTGAGAAGAATAGTGTTCTAGAAAGCTCCTTTTAGCTGGATGGCAGGTGGTAATAAAGGAAATAGCCAGTAGAAAAAAGGGGAGCACTGAGCTTGGAGTCAGGAGGTAGAGCATACTGCTTTCTGGCTGTGTAATCTCGGTCAGGTCAGTTCTAGATATAAGCATAAATACATATGATAATTCGCCGATCCAATGTGCACATCTGTCCTGCCTACCCTTCAGGGAGGTCTTAGATATCACATTCAACAGGGAGGTTAAAATATTTTATGAATTATAAAACTGCAGAACAAACATAGGAGATGATGGTGCAGACTGGCAGATGTGATGGCGGCCTTGGTTGGAGACCTTGGGGATGGGTGTTTGGAGGGAAGGTAGAGTGAATGCCAAGTCGCTGTTTGGGGAGCATCTACCTTCTGGAGGGATAGCTCTTTCCTTCCCAGTACGTGTCACCTGGCACAGACTGAACTAGAAGAAGACAGGGGCATATCAGGCTAGTAGTTGAGAGTCAACAGTCAGAAATCCCTGCGGTTGCTAGTGACTTCCTTCAGGGAAGGGGAGAAAATTACAAAGCTAGCTCTTCAACCTTGAGCTTGAAATCAAAATAAACAGCTGGGTTACTGTTTTGCAGAGTAATTGTGAAGGGCAAGGAAGAGTCAGTTTGCACAAGGCGATTGCTCAATGGAAAGGTCCTGCCAGAGGAGGCATCCAGCACAGTTGTTGTAAGGGCTGCCCAGTGGAAAGCTGCCTTGGACGAGTGGACAAGAAGGGTTAACACAAACCAGTAGGATGGAAGTGGCTGAGCTAAGACTAGGTTAGGAGGGTTGGGAGAGACACATCTGGGCCTTTAGCCAGGCCTGGGCTTCAAGTGGAAGCATTTCACAACTTTCTTTCTCCATGGGTTATGTCCTTGGATTGAACAACCAGTGGGCATCTTGGGATAGTGGAAAGTTCGGAGCCAAAGTGCTGCCCTGCAGGCCTGGCTCCTTCACTGCCTGGTGGTGTGACCTCTCCTCTCTAGGCCAGGGTTAGACTAGACTAAATGACCCCTGGAGCTCTTTTCAGATCTAGACCCCTGGGAGGTGCAGGGCAGGCCCAGCCTGTCTTCAGAGAGGAGGGCTACTGTGAGTGAACTTGACCTACACCCCAGAGCAGCTGAGTTTTGTGGCCAGGCATTAGCTTGGGCCCAGATGGTAACGTGGGGAATTTCAAATGAGGTCATCTTGGGGCAGAGACAACTGTGCGCCTGTTGACCAAGGTTTTGGATCAGATGAATCAGAAAGCTAGGACCTTATGAATTCATGCTCACCAACTATGGAGCTCTGTGAAACCAGTGGGAAAATTCCCCTAATCGACATCGTGTCTCAGGCAATGTTCTCCCTTTAAACCTTGAAGAGCATAAGCTACAGATCTTTCCCCTTCCACTCCCGTTTTTCCTTCTCTAGTCTTCTTCCCCCCTCCTCCCTTCTCCCATCTCCCAAGTAGATTCTCGATGATACATGTACTTTCTCTCTTAGACTCTCTTGTCTTTGTTCTTCCTGGTGAACAAGAACATAACTGGTCCAGTTTGGGGAAATAGGGTGATGGGGCACGATGCCAAAGTTCACAAAGCTGACCAATTTGTCCCTCTGCTGGCTCAAGTTGAGTTGTGGGTCCATGTCGGCAGAGAGGTTCCACAGTGAGCAGCTCTCTCTCATTTCTGGAGTTGGGCCCCAGTCCTCCATAGCACTTGAATTTTCTGGTCCTACCTGTGGGGTCCAGAGGAAACTTCAAACAAAACAAAGCATTCCTGAGAAGCTACTACTCATTATTTTTAGATGAAGCAATGGGTTCAGAGGTGGGTCAGTCATAGTTCTTACTTCTAAGGAGAAAGATAAGTGGGCAAGTCACTGTAAAACCATGTAGAATATGGGGATGGCCACAAATACAAGGAGATTTCAGAAGAAGAAGAAACAGGGCTGATGGGAGGTCAGAGAAGGCTTTGTGGAAGGGATAACAGAGATAGAAGTGTTGTCAGCATCATTATTATTTTGATGGTTAGATTAAAACTCACTTTTATTTGGCTCCTAAAATGTTCAAGATAGTGTGCTATTCCTTAACACATAATCTTCAAGAAAATCCTACCTCTAAGATAGCATCATTTTTGTAGATGAAGAAAGTGAATATCTGAGAGGTCAAATAACTTTCCTAACACCAACCGGAATACCTGGTTTCTAGAGCCCATGCTTTTTATGGAGTTTTGGAGGTGAGATATTCTTATTGGAGGATAAAGAAGGATAGATTGGAGTGGAAAAACACAGTGTAATTTTGCTTAATCATGAGAATTAATCCCAGAGGGACTTGAGGACTAGTGAAGAGGTTGACTTTGTCCTGGAAGGTACAGTGGGACAGGGAGTGTTTGAACCAGACAGTGACAAAATCAAAAGCTGGCTTTTGGAATGGTCATTCAGCTGCCAGTACTGGACGGGTTGCCAGGAACATGGAAGGTGAGGGGGTGGCTCAGAGCCTGGAGTATTACCTGGGTAATAGATGATGAGGGCCAAAGCTGGGGGCTCAGAGGGAGGCAGAATCAAGTAGCACCTGTCCTTCCATTCCCCGCTTTAGTGCCAAGGACATAGCAAGCAGAGAATAAAGTTTCCACTCTAGTGAGGCTCCACAGGTGTCTAGAGAGCTTTCCTGTCACTCAAGACTCATGTCACGAGGTGAATGACACTCTTTCCTCATTTTCAGGGTACAGCGCACCCTCTGAATTAAACCCTTTTGTCTCCATTCAATTTATACCTTTTCTTATTCATTCTTGTCTCCCCACTCCCAAAACACCAAGAAAGCGGAACCAAATGAATCATAGAGTTCTTTTAATGGAATCAGAGTCTGAAGGAGAATATCAGGGTGGAACCAAAGAGAGGATGCTCTGAGTCACCAGCCACCCTCAGGAGATCACACGCAAGGTGGATCAGAAAGGCTGGGAGGGAGGGTGAGAGGTAGAGTGGCCAGCAACTGTTCAGTGCAGGGATGTCCGACAGAATCTCAGAGGCTCTGTGATGAACTCTGTTTCCAAGATCTTGAGGATACTCCTGCAAAGATGGTGGTCAAAACCAAAATGAAAGCTGCTGAGATTCTTGATTCAGCTAGTAATCATGTTCTTCCCTGGTACTGCCAGAGGGCTGCTTGGACATCAGAGTGCAGTACAGAGTGGTATTTCCAGGCTTAACTCCCTCAGCAAGGAGGGCTTTCACCAGTGTTGGGAAAGAAAGGAAGACTATAATCTAAGCTGCAAATGCCCAGGATAGGGTGGGGAGTTGGGTGGTATATAACTGAGATTGAGCTCCTGTCATCTTAGTTTGTTAACTTTACAAACATATAGTACTTGTCATGTGCCCGGCATGTTTAAAGCATTTTATAATGCATTCAATTCTTTTTTTAAAAAAAAAATATTTATTTTTTAGTTGTAGTTGGACAGAATACCTTTTTTCCATTCATTTATTTTTATGTGGTGCTGAGGATTGAACCCAGGTCCCCACGCATGCTAGGTGAGTGCTCTGCCACTGAGCCACAATCCCAGCTCCTATAATGCATTCAATTCTTATAACAATCCCATAAGGCAAGGACCTTAACCCCTTTTGCAGAAGAGAAATCTGAGATAATGAAGCAACCTGGCCAAGGAGATTTGGGAGAATCCAGGTTTGATCCCAAGAAGTTTGACTACAGAGTCCAAAGTTTGAACTCCTATCTTATGTCACTCTTTATTATGGTTTCCAGTCTAAGACTCTGGTACCCCTACACAAAGAAAGATCAGATCGATTCATTTCTAAAGTTGCACCCACTTTAGATTCTCAAACTCTGTGTAACTCAATGGAATCAGTAAGTGGTTAGGACGTAGGCTGTGAGTTTTTCAGTGGGCTGTTAAATATGCCTTTGGTGTGAGACCAAGTTCTAGTATTAGTTTCCACCATGCTGACAGTGAATCGGGTGGGTCTGTGACACATTGTAGGGCCCCAGACTTTCACATAAGGGACTTAGAATTGATACCAGTTTGCAAACTCTGATTAGATTGTGAAAACAGTGCTCAATCTAAGTAAAGAAAGGTGAGATGGGGAAGTAATCATGAAGAGTTGGGCTGCAGGGTGCGATGATTCAGTGAGATAAGAATAGGAGAAAAGGCTTGGCCCTGAACACTGGCCATAGGAGATGCCTAGAGCCTTCAGTTTCCTGAGCAAGGCAGATTATTAGTTGGTAGCAATGGAGTTACTGGAATTGAAGAAATATAACCTTTCTAGTGACCCAAATGAAAGAGCCTGCATGATAATACAATCTCAAATCTTCTACTTTGTTAGTCATTCCATAGGAAAAGGCCAAATTCACATTACAGATTCCCTGGTGGGAAGACAGCAGATGTAATGAAATGAACACTGGTCTGGTGTTAGGACATCCAGGTTTTAACCCTGGATTTGCTTTTAACAAGGTGAATGGCATTATGTGAGTTGTATTCCTCCTTGGTCTCAGTTTGCCTGTAATGACAGTGACTTTTTATTGAGTATTTGCCATGCCAGGCTTTGTTCTCAGGGCTTGACATATATTGCCATATCTAATTCTTGGAGAAGTTTCGTAGACACTATAATTATTGCTGTAACCCAAAGGAAACAAATAGAGTTCAGGGAAGTTAAATAACTTATGTTAGAAATTTGTCCCAGAGAGTTTCATCACACCCCATAATTAGTTATTTGTGCAAAGATGGCCCTTCCAAAAGCAGCTAGTGACTTTGGTAAGCACAGACTCTAGATTGAGGCAATGTTTTATCGTACATTTCTTTTAGTGAAGTGTGGTGGCTTCCACCAACCCCTCTAGATGCTCAGCTCTGGGACTGCAGGGCGTCATCACTGTCTTCCTAGTGATACGCACAGTAGGTCTTCAGTGACTATTTGTTGAGTGAACATATGGAAGAATAATTGAACTCAGCAGAGCAAAGAAGCAGATGAAGTGATGGGAAATATAAAGTGGCTGAATGGAATGAGCTTGGTAGAGTGTGACCTGGTCCAGTCTGGAAGCTGAAGAACTTCACTAAGAGTCAAGGTTTTGACTTTCAGTTTAAAATCTGCAATGTGGCCCATGATCTCTTTGTAACACATAAGACATATTTTGGTCTCGCCATTTGAAAATGTCTGCTGAAGCTTGCCTTCCAAAGTCTGGTTGCTATAGAAGAGCTTTGAGATCTGAGCCCAGTATCACCAACTCAGGGAGGCTTCAGCAAGCCCATTACTTCTCTGGGTTGGCGTTTCCTCCTTTATCCCATTGGGATTTGGATAAGCTCCATACCTGTAGAGCCTACAGTAAGCTTCAGTCTTTCTTGCCACCTGTTGCTGAAGCTTACCTGTCCCATGTCCTATGTACTGAGGATTCTGTTCTCAGCCAGTGATATTTATCATTAGTTATTCTGATGACTGACTACACCTGCTGGTGTGTTCTCAGGTATTTGTATGCTTTGTCCTCATAAAATATTCACAGTTTACCATGTCCTTGAAGACATCATTAATGATGGGACTTTTGACCACTTAATGGGTTTGTGGGAGAAAGATTGCTAATTACAGATGACAGGGGACAAAAACACTACCTTGTTCTTCATCTCATTTGATTCTCACTTGGGTGGGTCCTGTCACTAGCAAGTGCAGATGCTTTGGTACTGTAGGAAGAGGTTTGGGAAGAGACCTGTGTGATCCCAGCTTTTCCAGTACCTGCGGGACCTCTTCCTCACTTTCTTCTTATATGAGAGTAGATTGACCAGATCATTCTAGGGTTTCTCTGGCTTCAGCCTTTTACAAATCTAGATGTGCTGGGCTTTGTTCTACAGAGAACAGATGCAGCTTACGTGGTTCACACCGTTTGGACTCCATGACATTCATATATAGTTTCCCTAAGTGGCATTTGCTGTACATGTGATGTCAGTCTATCCTGAGAGAGGCAGTGAGAAGCTGTTATTTTATTGTTATTATTATTCTCGAATTACTGACAATAACAAAGAAATTCAGAATGATTAAATGAATTATAAAAGGGCAGTTCCTGTAATTGGGCAGAATGGTGGAACTGGGATTTTAACGGAATACTGGAACCCTGCTTGTACGGCTCATAGAGTTTCTCAGGAGTTGTTGGTCTGGTTTTTCTTGGGCTCCTTGGGGTTCAGGGCCAGATTGACTCCCAGAGAGTTGCAGCTGAGCTCAGGAATGACTGCCTTTTGGGAGGGCGGGGTTACCCATCCCCCACAGGTTCGATGTCCTAAGATCCTGGACCTCCTCCCCCTCCCCACCTCACTGGCTAGTTTGATAGGCAGCACTCTGCACTGGGTGTTCTCTGTTTCACCCTCCAAATCTATTCTCATACATTTTTTCCCCAGGATCTCCAGGAGGCTGACCTCGGATATCAGTAGATTTACTTGTCTCCTGGCTCCTGGGTAGAGTCAACCCAGCACTAAGCAGGTGATTATAAGGTAGACAGGGGAGAAATATGCTTATTTCTTCCCCTAGCTCCCTCTTTGCTGGCTGCAGGTTGTCCAGTGGCTGTTTCCTCTGCTGAAGTCCGTAGCTGCGATTAGGCAGCCCTCTCTTAAGCTTACCAGCATTTTCCAGGTTCTGGAAACGGCCAAGGCCTTCATGCTTTCAGGCCAAGGGCTGTAAAAGCTCCCACTTGTAAGCCTCAGGGTGTGTGTGTCACCATCTCTTGTTTTTCCTTATCCTTGCCTGCACCTTTGTAAATTATCTAGTTTATCTCACTTCCCATTGAGTGTGCCCTCTGCTTCTTGCCAGGATCAAGATCAATAAGACCTGTTTCATTCTTTCTTGTTTCCAGTCTTCCATTTCTTAAGAGTGTTGATGACCCCGTACTTTTAATATGAAGGGCTGTAGATACTTCTCCTTGCAACGTTTAACCAAGAATTCGACCAAGCTAGAGGAAGAAGCAAAAGGTTATGGCTTCATGGCAGGGGAGAGAGTGGGGTGATAATAAAGGGCACTGAACTTGGACCTCAACATTGAAGACTCAGGTGGACCACTTGCTGTCAATATCATCTTGCCAAGTTACTTTTCACTAAAAAAAAAAAAAAAAAAATTAAGAAGAGTTTATGACTTATCTTCCCTATAAGCTTCTTGGGAAGACCAAATGAGGCAAGGCCATATGAAGTATTCTGTAAATGCTGAAACATTTTCTTAGCATTAAGTGTTTCTGTTGTTTTTTTGTTGTGTGTGCATTCAGACAAAATCTTCAAGAGGCCATGCACTGCATTTTCCAATGTACTCAGATTTCCCCGTCACCTCTGGGCCTCCTGGATCAGGAGAACTGGCATTTGTGGAATCCAAGATTAATGTCCAGAGAGGGTTGGCTAAGCATGGGCCCACATGGCATAGCTAAAAATACTCTTAACCTCAGTGGGAGCATCTCAGTCCCTAAAGGGGGTGGGCCTGGAGGATAGAGGGTGTGTGGGGGGAATGACCTCCATCAGCTGGGGCTAGGAGAGGACAGGGAGAAGGTGGCTGACACCAGAGCCTCCTTTCCAAGTGCCAGTTAGTGCAGTGGCTGATTACTCTCTGTCCGTCTTCTGTGCTTTGCAGTGGCAGGTGGGGTGGGAGGAGGCTGACCTGAACCTTTTGTACTTTTCTGTTGGAGTGAAGCCTATGCCTTAAAGCTCTTCCTCATGGCCAGGACTCTTAGGAATTTTCCCTGTCAGTGGAGATGATAGACACTTAGAGTCAGAAGGAGGTAAGAAGGATGTAATCCTAGGATCTTGACTTGGAGTTGATGGTAGAGGCTGACTTTAGCCCAGGGAAGCAGAATCTAATCCAAGAGCCTGGATTTACTATCTCTGGGGCTGGGGAGAGGCAGGCTCACTGTCTCCCTATCTTAAAACCCAAACTATAAGTCTTAGAGCTCCAGACCCTTGCTACTAAAAATTTGGTCCGTGGATCAGTGGCATAGACATCAGCTAGGAACTTATAAGAAATGCAAGGTTTCAGGTCTCCTCCTAGATCTCTAAGTTGGAACCTGCATTTAGCTCAGTCCACTATGCATTAAAGTTTGAGAAACACTATTTTAGGATCCTTCTGAAATCCCTAAGGGGATCCACAATGGGTGGGCTCCAATTGTACCTATGAGGTCTTATAAATGATTACATTTGAAAAAAAAATGGTTCCAATTGCATTTAGAAAAAGATTTTAAAAATTGAAACCAATGTTGTCTTTTCCTTTTTTATCTTATAGAATGAAATTCTGCTGACAATAGGACCCTATCTCTCCTTCTGGGGCCAGGTGACACACTGCCCTGCCCTGTCCAAGCCTTCCTCGACTGAGTCCTGAGTCTTTCATGTCCTGCACATGTTTGGTGCAGGGAAGAGGCTGCTCCATCAAGGAAGGGCAATGTTAGGAGATTCGTGGGACCTCGGATTAGTTCTCAAACCTTGTCATTCCCAGCTCTGAAGATCCCACTTTGACAGTGCTATCTGGTAAATTGCTAATGATATGAAAGGAGTCTGTCACGACCTGGGAGTTTAGAACTCAGCTTGATTCTCACAACGGGGAGGGTAGAAGGGTGCGGAGCTTCCTTCTCGTAGGTGGAATTATGCAGGGAGCTTAGTGTTTGTTGTATGAGGAACATCCTGGCAGGATCGGAAGGAGCGCCAGGAGCTGAGAAGAGATAAGCCTGCTTCCAGCTGGGATCTGGGCACAGCCCGGTGGCAGCAGGTTTTCAGGATTTCCAGAGGGAGTGCTTGGCGGCAGCAGCAGTGTCTTTTCAGAGCCACAGTTTTCTGCTATTATAAGTAACTGTGATTTGCATTCCCTTTGCATCCTAACCTGAAGGAGCGCAAAGCATTCACTATTGAATCCCCCAGGAACAACCTTACACAAGTTCCCTTAGAGGCAATATTCATGGCTTCTATTCTACAGAAGGGGAAACTGAGGCTCTAAGAGGTCATGCAAGGGAGCCACCTCCATCTGGGATGAACCAGGACGAGAAAACTCTGGGAAGAATCAAGTGCCTGACATAGCCTCAGGGTCTGGCCCCAAACTCTTACTGGCCTGAACTGCAGCTTCTTCTCACCCTGCAATCTCCTCTACCCAGAGCATCCTCCCCTGCCTGCCTAGGATACTTTGGATCCTCTCCTTATGTGGATATGTTCCCTTCTCTACTATTCTACCTCTATGTCTCCAGATACATATCTCTGCTTTTCCCTGTGACACAACTGTCTTCCTTTGGTTGGAGTTATCTAATAGTATGCTCCTTGGCCACCTGTCTACTTTTTAAAACTTTGAAGACTGGGGTACAGTTCAGCCTCTTGGATCCCAGCACAGTGCTGTCCCAGGAAAATTCTTGGACAATGATGAATCCACAGAAGACTAAAACATGAGCTAGTGGAAGAAGCAGAGAGATTCTGCATTTATAGATTCTCATGGGTGAAAGGGTCATGTCATTCAACAGTTCTGATCCTTTGGAGAGTGGAGGGGCCCATTCTGAAAAGATTTGGAGCAGAAGTTGCAGTTCCCCATGAAAAATAATGAACCGTCATGCTAGTTTACTGCTGTGATTTAGAGAGGTCTTGAGAGTCACAACCAGGCACAAGTTTCTGAGCCAACATACTTGCTTTTTCCCCGAGTAACCTGTAAATATGAGAATACTGAGATAATTAATCTCTCAGAATTTTTTGGAGATTAAATAAGGGGAGGTGCATGCTAAATGTTTGCCCGAGAGGTGGCACCTTAAAAGCCTTTCCTGTGTGTCAGCTACCTGTTCCGAGCTCCTAGGAGAAGTCATCTTTTCTTTTTGTCCTGGAGCTAAATCATGCCTGAGAATGAGAGAAGAGTGACAGGAATCCCCAAAGTTGGAACTGAGACTTTCCTTTTGGGATATTAACGCTCTGGATCTTTGGAAATGATTATCTAGCCAACTGCTTCTTTAGTTCCAATTATGTAATTATTCACTAGTAAGTCAGGAGCCAAGTGAGTCGGCCCCTGGGCCATGGTCTCCACCCTAAACAACTTCTGTTTAGAAAGCCGAGGTCGTGGGGTAGAAAGAACACTGTTGTGGGATCCTCAGAACCTGGGCTTATTTTCTGCCTTACCTGGTGATCATTTATCCCCTCTTGGGAATTTGGCTTCGGCTTCCTCATCTGTCAAATGAGGGTACTAGGGTAGATGCCTCACAAAGTCCATCATGCTAGTTTGTTGTGGAAAACCAGGGCCTCCACCGCCTCTGCTCTCCAGGCACCTCCATTTCTCTTGCTTCTCTCCACAGTCTACCTATCCTAGGGAATGAGACTGGAAATGAATGAGAACAAGCCTGTCATTTCAATGCTTTTCCTAGTCACTTACCTTTTTCTAGCTGTAAAAACAGCTCAGCAAGTAGATAAGGTAGATGTCCTTCTAATCCCTGTTTTATAAAAGGTACAACTGAAACCCAAAGAGTGCAAGAGACCCAAGTGTCTCTACCTTTGCTCAGTAGAGACAGAGCCAGCTTTTACTTTCTCTGCTCTGCCTTTTTTTTTTTTTTTTGCCAGTGACTTTCAGGACTGGTGGTGGTTATAATGCTAGATTGGTTCCCTAGGTCCAAGTGGAGCCCATTCTTCCTCCTGATTTCCCTTCCTTTGCCCAGGCTCCACTTGTCTTTGTCCCTCTTGCTTGGCCATCCTGGAAGAATGTGATGCGGTGAAGCCAAGGCCAGATGAATTGACTAAGAGAAGTCTGCCTAGGGCTCTGCCTCAATCCCTCCTCCTCTTCCTCCCCCATCCTGTGCTAAAGTCCTTGTTCAGGTTTCACCTTCTGAGCAAACTTGCATGTGAGAGCCTGGATTGTTCTCTGGGGATGCAGATGAAGAGCTGAGGACAGAGACAGTGCCCCAGGGCAACCTAGGCCAAGTGTGATAGTGAGACTTCTGACCTGCATGGTTGACCTGCTCTGATAGGTTGAAGACAAGTAATTGGGCAGAAAGTCATGCACCAGGAAGATAAAAAGATAACTTCCAAAGAGGGGGCAGGGAAAGCGAGTCAAGGCCTACAATGAAAACAGAGAATTAGTCAAGGAGATTTGGAAGAATTTCAGCATTTCTGATTATTTCTCACGCCCTTTTCTTCCCTCCATTTTTACCGCCTCCGCCCTCTCACATCTCACTCAGGTAGTTGCAATAACCTCCCAACTGGCCTCCCTTCCCCAGTCTCCTCCTGCTCCATTCCACCCCACCTGGAGCCCAACCTTCCTGTTCTGTGCTCCCGTCTGTGCATGTAGCTCTACAGCCTGGGTGAACTACTCACCCTTCCTTCTCCTGTACTTTTCCATCTCCAGTCTTTGCTTGTATGTTTTCCCCTCTGCTCAATTCTTCTAGCCCAGCAAGTGCAAATCCAACTTCATTCTTTAAGGCCCACTTTCAAGTGACAGCTCCCCTGTGACATCTTTCCTGAACCTCCCCTCCCCTTCCCTCCCAGGGGAGCGACCTCTTCCCACAGAGTATATGTAATATGGGATTGTTTGGCCTCCTCTTTTAGGGCTTTTATTGCCATTTGCCTGGTATTGTTGTTGTAACTATTTCTCTGTGTGTCTCCCTCCCTAGCTACACGAGGATGGAGGATTGCCTAGCATTTGGGGAAGTGAACACTCTCAAGTTTGTATTCCCCACTGTCTGAACTGCCAATGAGTTATTTGATGAATTAATAAAGATATAAATAAAGGAGTACTTGTTGGGACAGGAAACAGGACAGCTCCAGCATCTGAGCTTCAAATAAGGTTAACTATAAATCTCAAATTAATCTGGTACACAGTTGAGGGAATGCAAATAAATACATTCAAAGAATGGTGGATCAGAAAGAAAAAAAGCCCAGCAAGGGAGTGCAACCCAGGGGACCTAGAAAACAGGTAAAAGGGAAATGATGGTGTTTATTTTATGCTTGGTAACAGGAGAAGTCAACAGGAGCTGCAAGAAGCTTCTTGGGGCGGGACCAAATGAATCATAGAGCTTCCATTTAACCCTTAAACAGCTCGTGCATCTTCTCCAAGGCAGGAACCTAGGAAAGAAAAGTGTCTGGCACCCTAGTGGGCCCTAGGAATTACTGAATCCATTACTGAAACCTGTTCATATTTAGTATTTGCCTTGAGCTAGGCCAGTGAAGTCTGTTAACATGGTCACATCACCGTCCTTGCCCCCAGAAGTTCAAAGTCTACCTGGATGACAGTGTTCCAAACAATCCTGACCAAGCCCTACTGTCAACTGTGCCTTTGAGATGTATAAAATATGAGTGATATGGAAGAGGCCACAAGAATTCCAAATGGGGTGCCGGAGCAAGGACAAATGAGGGAAGACTCACGGAGAACACGTTTTAGAATCAGAACTTCAAGAGTTTGCCTGACTCCCACCAGTCTCCAGAGGTGGTCTGTGAGGAGCCTCAACAATGCGAGCTCATCTTTCTCAAGACTACTGAGCATCCAGTGACCAGTGTCTATCTATTAGAAGTGTGTGTGTGTGTGTGTGTGTGTGTGTGTGTGTATTGCCTAGGAAGGCCAAAAAGAATTATGACATGGAAAACCAAACTGAAAATGGAAAGCAATCATCTTTTGCCCAAACTCAGCCCTGCGTGTGCAGGTGAAATGCAGTGGGGGTGGGGGGTGAATCCCTAAGGAGGAGGGGGTTGGATAGGGAGTCCTTTCTTGGTTACTCCTTGGCTTAGGAAACTTGAAGTCTAAAAAGAATGTGAGGAAGGAGAGCCTTTGTTCTTTTGGCGGACCTTATTCAAGCATCCCCTCATCTGCATAGGTAAATGGGAGAGGTCAGCAGTGCAGGGCGAGGGAGGCAGCTGTGGCCCTGCAGCTGCGGTGGAAGGGCTGCAGTGGCAGTGGCGGGGAGTCCCCCAGGCTGCTCTGGGCTGCAGCACCCTCACTGGGGCTGGGTGAAAGAGAAGAGGGAATGGGAATGGAAGGGAGGAAGAGACTGTGTCCAAGGGGAAGGGGTCCTAGGTGTCATCTTTGCCGTCCCTACTATTTTACATACAGGGAAATCCAAGTGAAGAGGAGCTTATGCAGTTATCCTCGGCGACTGTCAGAACATTGGCCAGAAGCAATGTCCCTTGACTTGAGGGCTAGTAGTGTGTTCTTTGTCTTTGCAAAGCTGGGGTGATGGGGAGGTGGAAAGGGACAGAAACGTAGAGGTCCAGAAACTAGAGGTGAAGGGCCCCAGGCACCCCACCAGACAGGCGGGTGCTCCTTCTTGGAAGCTGTTCTCTGCAGGTCTACTTTGGTCTTTTGTTCTCTCAAACTCAAACTAACCATTCTCTAGGGACACAGGAAGTTTAGGAAAATCATGTCTTCTGCAAAACTTTCACAATTCCCATGAAATTTACAAATTGCCCTTGTCATTGTTGCATGGTCAGTGGAATCCTTTACGATTTTCATTTAGTGTTACTTTTGTAAGCGGAGACTTCATAGTCTAATCCTTTCTGAAGGCTTTGAATGGCAAAAAGGATGGGCATTAGGAAATTATTCCTCAAATTTTACTTTGTGCTTTTGAAGGGATTAGGCTCAATTTTATTTTAGGTTCGTAAGAGGCTAAACTGAGGCATCTGTGCTCTCTTGGGAAGAACATCCAACTTGACATCAGGTTACCTGGGCTCGAAGGTCAGCTCTGCTATTTCCAAGTCTTTTTTTTTTTCACTTTGGTCAAGTCAATTTTTCTCTGAGCTTTCATTTCTTCATCTTTAAAATGGTGACGTTTCAATAACTAAACTAAGGAACCAACCTAGATGTCCTTCAACGGATGAATGGATTAAAAAATGTGGTCCATATATAAAATAAAATATTACTCAGCCTTAAAGAAAAATGAAATCATAGCATTTCAGGTAAATGGAGGGAGCTAGAGGATATCATGCTAAGCGAAATAAGCCAATTCCCAAAACCAAAGTCCAGATGTTTTCTCTGATAAACACATGCTGATCCATAATGGGGAGGGGCGTAGGGAAGAATGAAGGAACATTGGATTGGGCAGAGGGGAGTCAGGGGAGAGGAGCGGGTGTGGGGTTAGAATGACAGTGGAATGAAACAGACATTATTACCTTATATACATGTATGACTACACTACCTGTGTGACTCTGCACCATGTACAGCCAGAGGAATGAGAAATTGTGCTCCATTTATGTACAATGTGTCAAAATACATTCTACTGTCATGTATAACTAATTAGAACAAATTCAAAAAAAAGAAAACATAAAGGCACAGAAAGGTTGAAAGCACTATTAAAAAATGGGGATGTTAACAAATAAAAAAATTTAAAAAGGACATCCTCCCCCACAAAATGGGGTGTTAATAATAAAATCCTTAACAAGATGGTGAAATCCCTTGCCCCTGACAGAGCTTCTTCTTCTTTTCTTTTTAAATGTTTTCTATTTGGCAATGGAACTTTATTTTATTTATTTATATACAGTGATGAGAATCGAACCCAGTGCCTCACACATGCTAGGCAAGTGCTCTACCACTGAGCCACTACTCCAGCACCCCCCCGCCCCCCGCCGAGCTTCTGACACAAATGAAAGGGAATCATATGTATAGAAGAGTTTGGCACAGAGCCTGGTGTGTAGTAGCTGCTTCGTAAATTATGAGGTTAGATTTCTCACAGCCCTGGAACCCTAGAGAGCCAACTCAGTCTTAGAGGTGGTATCTACCAGTCAGGAGACCTTGGGAGCCTTGAGCCAATGATGTGGTCTCCCTTGCCCAGTTTACCTCCTTCTACACAAGTGCCTGCAGCCCTTCCCATGTTTCATGATTCTTTATGGGGTTTCCATAGACAGAAAACACCTTTGCTTATGTAAATCACATTCAGTGTAGAGACAAGAACAAGGCCACTGGCCCTCCACACATCTGGGGAATGGCCCCTGTCCGGTGGATTGGTTTCAAGATCGAAAACTAAATTTCTGACTATTCTATTTATTGATTGGTTTCTACTTATTAATCTTTCTCTGGCTATTAGCAAGCAGATTAGCTGAAACAAATGAAAAATTCTGATGAAATCTGTCCTATCTCTAGATAAACCTGTGTTCATAGGAAATGATGGGGGCGAGTCAGTGACCAGTCATCATTTTCAAGGACATTTCCACTGATGGTGTGCATTCACCTAAAGTGATTGGTACAGCTTCTTTCCAGGGAGGACATATTCCAGGGGATGTCAGAAGAAGTGGGTCTGGGTCTCAGCCCACCACTGCCTAACAAAATCCAAGTCAGAGAATCATGGGCAGAACAAATCATGGACTGATTTTTTTCAACTCTTTTATTTAATAGTTGTCAGAATGGTGGCCCAGAAATGTGAAATCCTTGATCTGTAAGATACATTTGCTAATTAATGGCCAAGATTTTTACACGGACTTCATTACTTCCCAGAACAACTTAGGTCTCTAGAATCTCAGTTCAACACTTGTTCCTTTAGCCTCCTAAATCTAGAAAGGCCACATAATACTCTTCTTTTGGAAGTCCCCCTCAACAACCACTGGGTAATTCTGATTTCTGTTCATGACGTTGCCTTCGACGAATAAGAGTACAAAGTTTAAGTTGAATACCTGAAAGGCTGTAAAAATGAAGAGTCTTCATATTTGTTGAGTGGAACCTCAAATACAGAAATTGATTTAGATGGGTATAATAAGGTGGTAGGTTTTGCTGAGACCTAAGGAAGCACTTTTTGACAGGTAGAGCTATCAAAACTGGAATGCTGTGCCCTGGAATGGAGGTGACCAAGTGGATGCTAGATATTTTATGAGGTAGTAGGTTAGATTGGGTGACTCTGAAGGTCCCACATGTCTTAAATAAACCCATATGGAGTTAATGAGAGACTCAGATTTAAATAATCCTTTATGAAACTTGTGAGCATCTGCACCACTGGCCAGTTACTGACTACCACTCATGCTAATTAAATTTGCTATCTAGTATGCAAAGTAGAACTTCCTTTTGTTTGCTCTCAAATTAACTTTGCAAACTTGGGGGTAAGGGAAGGCTGGGATAGTTCTGTTTTTTTGAGATGTGCTGATTAAATGCATAGTTCCATTCTGCCAAACATTGCTATATACCCTCTCAGCCTGTTCTTTTTTGATTGAGGAAATCTAATTTTGCTAAATCTACATTTATATCAATAAACTTCCATCATATTGATGATTTGAATAGTTTTTCTCTGTCCTTCTCCCACCTCCCCAGCTCCACTAAATTTTTTCAAGGTCCTTGAGTAGAATTGCCAGTCCCCCCACTCACCCCCAGCCCACACACTGCAATCATGTGAACAGGGGATCACACCTTTTCTATCTGGCTTCCATATTCTTTCTGATGAAACTCCACATTCCTGTGAGCATTGCAACATCAGCAGCTCCTGGAGTCCAGATCTGTCAGAACCAATTTCAGGATCTGCCCTGCCACTATTAGCTGTGGATGTTGTATAAGCCACTAATTTAATTTTCCCTTGTATAATGGAAAGAGGAATACTTTTTTTTAAAAATTAAGATACAAAGGCAGCAACAAGAAATAAAAGATGATCCATGTGAGTATTTTATGTGGAACCCATATAGAGACTGCATGTAGTACCTGTTTATAGAAGGGAAACAAACGTAAATGCATTTGTTGAGTTGGAGTATGTTAGAGTTGATCATTTGATAGAGATTTGAGTATATTTTGCCTAAAAGAACTGCTTTATATTTGCCCAAACTGAAGTTCACTTGTTACTTTTTTTTTCTATTTTTTTCTGAGATCTTTATGTCTTTGAGATTTAAAGTAAGGTGACTCCAATTTGAACCCCTTCTTTATGATTTATTACCTCCACAATCTTGGTTCATTAACATCTCTAAATCCATTTCCTCAACTGTAGCATTGAGATAGGAGAAGTACTTGACCTGGAACACCGGCTTTGAACCTAAGTCCACTCAGCAGTCAAGTCCTGGCTCCATTGATTTCTAGTTTTATGACCACAGACAAGTTGCTGGACCTTTCTCAATTTCCTAGTATGTGGAGAGAGAGAGAGGAAGAGAAAGAGAGAGAAAGGTAGGTGGGGGAGGGGAAAGAAAGAGAGGGAGAGAGAGAGGATGGGGGAGGAGAAAGAGAGAGGAGAGAGGGTGGGAGGAAGAGAAAGAGAGAGTAAGAGAAAGGGGGGAGGAGAGAGAGAAGAGAAAGAGAGAGAAAGTCTTTTCCCTGAGCCCTTATCATAATTCAATGGGATAACTGTATACTGCATTTAATAGACTCTTGGGACTGACAGTGGATTATCAAAAACAACTGGTTGTGTTCCTCCCCATGTCATGGAGTTGTGCAGATTCTTCATAACGAAAGACACTGCTCCTTGTGTCTTGGGTTCCTTGTGTCAATTAAGGATGCCAGATCTCTCCCTGTTTACCACATGGTGTGTGTGTGTGCTGGGGGGTTCCTAGAGCATCATTGATGGTAAAACCATTAATGTCATATGAACATGAGGCACTATGATGATTAGAAGTGTTCAGTGACATTTTCAAAAGTGAATATTTCATAACTTTGTACTTCTTCTTCCAGGCCTTTCATTAAAAGGTGAAGTAAGGCCCAAGTCAAGGTCTTACTGACTCTGGATTTCTGATTTCTGGAGACCTTTATGTTCATACCCTCTATTCAAGGAGGTTACAACACCTATTACTGTATTGTTCCCATGGTCCTTTAAAAAGATAACACACAGTACCATGAAACAAATTCTTTCACTAAGGAGAAGTTTGGAACAAAAATTCAATTAAAGATAACTTGAATCTTTGAACGTTGAAATCTGAGTTTCGGTAATTCCCATCTTAAACTCTAGACCTAGTTACTTTTCTTTTGGTGTGTATGGTGCTGGGGATTGAACCCGGGGCTCTGTACATGCAAGGTAAGCACTCTACCAACTGAGCTAAATCCCCAGCCCTAGACCTAGTTTCTTAAAAAATATTCACTTGTTAAAATTCTTTTATTGTGGTGGAATGAGAGAGACATCACTGCCCTAGGTACATGTATAAAGACACGAATGGTGTGCCTTCATACATGTACCTTGTGTAGTGTAAATCAGAGAACTGAAAATTTGTGCTCCATCTGTGTACTATGAACTGAAATGCATTCTGCTGTCATGTATAGCTAATTAGAACAAGTAAATTAATTACTTAAAAATTCTTCTATTATTTTTCCATTATAGGTTATGATTATTATATTTCATAATATTATCTATTATGTGTTCCAGATATGGAAGTGAGATTTAGTCACTTATGATTGCAGATAGCCCTTTATATGGGTGGAATTCCATTGGCAATATGATACCCTCTGGTTCTGTGATCATTTATAATGATAGGTTATACATTTCGGACAGTGGCTCCACAACTTTACTCATGACTTACTCCAGAATTCTGATGGAAATTCTACCTGTTACATGTGGTTGATCCATTTAGTTTGTCAATTGCATCTAATGGGGTACATAACATGGTGCCCTGACTTAAGAGACCAGCAATTTGAACTGCCTAAATCTGCTATTCACTTGGACAAATGTGAGCAAGTTATTTCCTTTTGTGACTCAACATCTTCATCTGAGATGTGCAGAGGTTGTATGCCTCCCGATTTTGTCATTTTGTGATTCTAAAATATGCTGCCATTCAAAGTTTTTCCTGGCAAGTTCCTTGATGTCCAGGGCTAAGGGGTAGCTGAAACACCTGATAACATATTCTCCTTCTCAGGCCAGCACTTAAGCACCCCTTTGAATCCACTGTGGGAAAGCATCCCCGAAGCACACTTGACTGAGGAACTCAGCAAGTTGCATGGCAGCAGAGCCCAGAGAAGAGCTCAAGGGAGACGATGGAAAATCATTTGGATTGATTTTCTATTAGTAAAATAAATTGAAAAAAAAATAGCCATTAGTGGAATTTTAGAGTAAATATAAAAAGAGGAGGGAGGCTGCCTTAATTTCATGGTGCTAGCATTGGAACTGGAACTATATCTTCACAAAGGCCTCACGCAGAGCAGAACCATGCGGACTGGACTCACTGCCAGGCTCCATCTTAGTGGCTCCCTCTTGCTGGTGGTTGTCTGATTCTATCTTTGGACCTCTATTTCCTCCACTTGTTAATGAGCATCATGGGGGTAAGGCAGTGCTTTTCAGAGTGTAAGAAGCATGAGTATCATTGGAGGTCTTGCTAAGATGCAGCTTCTGACTCAGGAGGTTTCTAAGGCCACAGTTACAACAAGCTTCTTGCTGCTGCGCTCCTACTGCTGGTCCTTCCTTCATGGAGAAGGAGGAACTCTATCAAGTTTAGAGGTTAAGCTATGACCAGGTCATGTTAAGGTGGGGAGCAGGGCAAAGAGGCATCCAGGTAAGAATGGAATTCCTAAAGCTGGTCTTAAGCAAGAGGGAAGGCGGGCACCAAATGGGACATTTTCTGTGATTAGGAGAAGACTTGACAAGTATTGGTGTTTGAATGGAAAGAAGGGAAAGTGAGGCAGAAAGTTTGCTTGAGGTAAGTGGGAAAGTCAGGGAAGAATTATCCATAAAAACCACATGGGATGGTGGTGGAAGAGGTTGTAGAAAAGTAATAAAGAGCTTAACGTTAATTCTGCAGAGATGTGTGGTGACTTTGCATTTTATACATATGGTCCCCCGTGTCCTTCAGGCATTCCTGCAAAGTTACCGAGGACAGTGGGGATTCTCTTTACCATAAAGGGAACCAGGTGGAAAGTTAAAGGCCAATGTCACTGAGAGAGGGGAACCTCAGGGGCCCCAAGGAGCCTTGTCTCTTGACACCCCAGTCAAAGGGCTGAAGCCTGGCCTGTTGGCTTAGGCTGCGGCATAAGCCACTGAGGCTGTCCCCATGAGGAGCTGCCGTGGGCAGCAGGTGGGGGGAGGAAAGTGTCTCCGCGTAACCTCAGTTTCACTTCCTGCCTCAAACACAGAGAGTCATTATATAAATATCGACCTTAGCAGCTGCGACTCTCACCCCTCTTCTCACTATTACTCCCGAGGCCCAGCTCACAGGCAGGGCGCCTGCAGCCTCTCACTTTCCCCTGGTCCCACAGCACTTGCACCAGGCCAGCCAGGTGGATGCCTGGGGCAGAAATGAATCACAACCTCTCTCTGGCCCTCCAGCCAGCCATGCCCAGCAGCCCTCGCCTGGCTGAGCAGGGAGGTTGTCCTGATTGGTGGCCCACGTTAATCAAATTAAACCTCGTTCACAGACGTGACAGGCAGTCAGCCCATCTGTGGAGGGGACACAGAATGCACTATCAGCACTCGCGCTGCTGCCGAGGTGGGGAGGGAAAGAATCTGGCTTGCTCGTGGCCATTGGGTCCTATGGAATGAGCCTAACTCACCCAAACTTTCCAACCCATTTTAAGTCAGGAAGACAGGCTTAAAATGATATGAACAGTAGTCTGGAATGAAAGACCAAAACTGGGTTCTCAGTTTCTACTCTGTACGAATGAATAAAATCTACTTATCTTCCACCATAAGAAGCTCCTCTTTGAATATTGATTCATTTTGTTTACTTATTTGATTTCTGAAGATGTAATTAAAACAAACAAACAAACAAACAAACAAAAAACAGGCATGTCACAGGATCTTCCCAATCCTGCATATCTTCTTTAAAGCAATGACTTGAGTGCTGCTTCTCTTCCAGGAGAAGCAAGGAAATGTGTGAGATGTTCCCTCTCTACCTTCTGAGCACAGAGCTCCCCTTGTATAATAGTGTCTAAGATAAAGATTAGCAAAATGTAACATGTTGTTCCCAGCTATTATAATTACTCATATCTTAACAATGTTACGACCATGGTCATCTTAGAAACAAGAACAGATCAGGCAGAGAATAGTAAAATAGTGCCATTGGGCCCCAGAAGCAGTCAGAGGAAAGCAGTGATTGGGAATCTCAATAGATAAAATGTGTCGCTCAACAGATTCAATGTTGTCAAAACATGGTGCTCATTTTCCCATTTGATCTACTTATGATCTGACTAGATATTTGTGACTTATTATTAAATGGCAAAAATATATTACCAAGCAGTTTGTTTAGAATAAATCCATTAAAAATTATATATAAGCTTTGGGGAGAAAAAAAACTATAAAAGGATGAATGTTCACCAAAATGTTCACTACTAGTAATCTCAAGATGGTGGTATTTGGATCATTTAAATGTCTTCATAGACATATATTTTAATCCTCCAAAGGGGATATGATTAGTCTGAAAGAACTGATAAAGAACATGGAGTTGAGTGTTCTCAGCTTTTCCTTTTCCCTAAACACACAGGCTGGATATCTAGTGAAGAAAATCTACAGGTAAGGGGACTGAAGCAGATCCTCAGGGATTCCAGCAAGGATTTTTCCCAGGTGAGTGTCTGGAGTCATTTATTTTTTTTTTAAATTCATTTCCCAAGAGCTAGCAGTTGCTTGCTGAGTTTTCCAATCTTCTGTTCACATTCATCCCTCCCAACCCCACCTACTCCCTTGTTCATCAAATAGTTACAGGGTTAGTTAAGCAGTGCAGAGGAAGGACATGCACTAGAGGTCAAAAGATCAGGGTTCAAATTCTGCTACAATTTTCCCTAGGCCAGGAGCCCTTTGCCCCTTTGAGCACATGGGGATCCCTGATCTGTAAATATGGAGCTCATGCTGAACATGAAAGCTCTCCGAGAAGTCCCCAGGGTCAGACACAGAAAGAATGCCTGTAACAGGCAAGAACACTGAGGTAGCAGTGTGAGACAGAAAGGTGAGGCCTGCACTTGTGAGAAACTCAAACTTGATTAGTCTGCTTGCTTCATGTGAAATCCAGCAGAAAGAATCCATTCACTGGAATACAGGAAGACTAGATTCCATCAGTCCCCCTAACATGCAGTGTGACCATGACCAACTCACTTTTCCCCTCTCACGCTCCTTTTTAAAAAACCTTGGACATTCTGTGAAATGTGATAAAATCAGGAAAAATTTGAAACATATTAAAATATCCATGAGTAGTCAATATGTATCATGTGCTGGTTTCTTTTTGTATAGCAAGGACCAGGAACATTTCAGATAGCTCTGGTATTTCAATGAACAGTTCCTGCATCTATCCATGCTTGTCTTTTTCTGAATGCTCTGTATCCCTACTTAGCTTCTATCACCTCAGGAGAGAGGCAAGGAAGATAGTCACAGACACAGTAGACATGGAATACTTAATGCTTTTGGTTAGGTTTATTAGCTGTTTCTCAAACCTTACTATGAGAAAGATAATTTTTCCAAACTTGCTACATGTAAGCTGTTTCTCCACTCTTACTCTGAGTCTGAATAGGAAGGTATGAGCCCCAACATGGGCTCATACTCAGGCTCTAACTAGCTTGGCTGGTGTGTGGCTGGGTGACATTCTTTCATGCATTCATTTATTCCAGAAGCATTTGTGCAGTTCCTTCTAGGTGAGATAGTAACATGAGTAGGACATAATCGACTATACTGTGTGCGAGTGTCTCTTATTTATTCAGTACCTGGACATAGCCCTGCCCCAAGGAGCACATACACTAGTGGGGTCTTTGGAAACGTCATTTCTTTCCCTGGAATTTGCTGTTTTCCTCTATACATGATTCTGAGGACTTGGACTTAGTGATCTCCAAGATCCCTTCTAATATGGGTGTTCTGTTGTTACCTGGGTCCTGCAGTGAGAAAGGTGTGCAAACAGAGATAGAGCAAAGGTCACAGAACAATTGGCAGCAGAGGTGAAATGAAACCACAAGGCCTCCGGGGAGCGGAGCGAGTGAGCCAGTGAGTCCCCCTCCTCACCAGATGGCTGTGAGAAGAAGCCTGGTTCAGAATGCAAATAGCTTGCTTGCGTAGGCTCCACTGGAAGTGTAGCTGGGCTTTGAGTTTGGATGGATCCACAGGACACCATTTAGGCAGAAATGAGGCTTATCTGGTGACATGCTGGACAGAGTCCCTCCATGTCCCTGCTCCAGACTGGGAACAATGAGTTACAACTGATCACACTCTGGAGAGAGATCTTGGTGCTCCGGTCACCATCTGTGCCTTTATGCTTTACCTGTGTCACCAAAACTCTCAGGGGATAGCAACACCTACCCCGCATATCACTGTGATGATTAAATGTGAAAACTCATATGATAGGTCTTCATAAAATCTAAAGTGCTCTATACATGGAAAATAGAATCAATATTCATGGAGGAGGAAAAAACAGAAGGGCACATTAAAAAATGAATAGGTGCATAACACTGCACACAGCCCAGAAACAAGCACTTTAAAAAGTCAACTTAAAGCCTGGGAACATGAATACTCCCATTCTACAGATTAAGGAAATGGAGTTCTAAGGGCATGTAAATAATTCGATCAAGGTTACCCCATTAGTAAGTGGCAAAGCTGAGACTCACACTAAAGTAGTCTAGCTGTAGAATTTGCTCTCTTAAGCAATATGTCCTTCTGACTCCCTAAAGGATTTTTTTTTTTTTTTTAGCACTGGGGGTTGAACCCAGGGATGTTCTGCCACTCAGTTACATCCCCAACCCTTTTTTAAGTTTTTATTTTGAGACAGGGTCTTATTAAGTTGTCAGACTCCTGCTCGGGCCTCCAGAGATACTGGAATTCTGGGCATGCCCTATTGAACCCAGTTGAAAAAAATGATTGTTAATTCAATTAAATTCCAGCCAGTCAGGGTGACTTGAGTGTTGAACTGGGCAGTGTGTACATAATCATGAAGACACAGTTCCTGCTCTCAAGGAGCATAAGCAAATAAGAAAATACTCTAAGAAACAAGGGTACAGATACTAGAAATATGAGTGTTACAGGGTAAAATGGAGAGAATGTATTGGAGATGGAAAAGTCAAGGAGTATTCCAGAGACTCTGCATTTAACAGACTAGGAAATCAATTGTGTGGATAAATAGAGGGAAGACCAGGAGAAGAGAGGAAAGGGAACAGTGGGAGGGTAAAGAGGAAGGAAAAGGGAGCCCAGGGGGCTGAAATGGAGAAAATTATATTCCAAGAATGTATGATGATTATGTCAAAACGAACCCCACTGTTATGTATAACTATAATGCACAAATAAAAACAAAACAAAGGAGTAGTTAGTTCAAGGTGAGACTGAAAAGGTAATGTGTTGAAACCTGATAGAGAAAGGATTTGAGTGCCAGGCTAAAGAGAAAAGCCTTTGGCCTGGAGTTGGTAGAAAATTACGTCAGGTGAAAGGTACACAGGTGAACAGTGTATCAAAGTAGAATTTTAAGAGAGCTAAAGTAGAAGAAATGTGTTTATTTTGAACCAGCACTATTGCCACAATCTGAAGACTGGTAAAGATGGAGGTAGATGAAAGTTAATTTTTCAAGTTAGACCTCTCATCTGGGAAAAAGGGAGAAAAAAATTGCATAGATTTGGTGCATCATTTATGCTCAAAATGGTGAAGAATGGAGGGGTAGCCATAGATGAATGAGTTGAGGGGAATCTGAGTAGTGTCCATTTTCCATCCCATGATTGACTTCTTTGCATCATTGTTGGGGTTGTGGCCTAACTTCTAGGGAGTTTCTCCAGCAGTGCAATATTCTTAACCTGATGGAGCAGCTCACAATCCTTGGAGAGCCCTTATTTTCTTTCTTTCTCATTTAACTACCTGTGCTCAGCCTTTCTTTTATCCCAATATGGGTGAGTGTATCTTAGAATCACCATCTTGTTAACTCTCTCAGGCCTCAAATCTTTTCCAGTTGTCAGCAAGGATCAGAAAGGGCTAGGTCAGGGAGGCTCAGGATATGAACAGCAGACAAACACCCTCAGGGGGTAGACTAAGCTAGATTAGGGAAATAAAGTTCATCCAGGTGGGTGATACCTGGGGTTGAGAGATGGAAGATATGAAGGAGAGCCTGGATATGTGGTTTCATCAACTGAATAACTTTGTTAGTCAAGAAATAGAAGTGACCTAGATCAACTCTAACTCCTGTTAAGCATTCTTTAATTTTTTTTAAATGCGTAACTGGAGACCTAACAGGTTATTTCTGCAACCAACACATTCTTGGTGCCAGGCAGTGAGGTACATAAGTGAATTAGGCATGGCTCCTGTCTCTGAGTGGCTCACCGTAAGGTGACAGGTAAAGAGGCCAGCAGTACCTCTCTCTCTCTGTGTACATATGTTTATGTATAATTATTATGCATTATAATTATACATATGTAATTCTCACCAGCTTATTTTAGTTCTGTGAGATCAGGACTAAGTCTAGTTTTGTTCACAACACTGCAGCCCCAGAGCCAAGAATGAGGCCTGGCTCATTTAAACAAAAATTTATTAAATGAGTAAATGAGTGAAGGGGTGAATAAGTGACCAATAATATCTAATCTAAAACCAGAACCAGGTTCTTTTGATCTTCAACCTAATGCTTTACTCACTATAACCTGCAGTTCCCCATTTTTCAACATCCCCTATATGGAGCTTGTCTTAATAGATAGATATTAACTCACTGACAACACTTGCACTGCATCTACTGTTTTATATGCCAACACTGCACACTGGCTTCTTGGCCTCATGTCAAAAGACTCTGATCTAGTCAATGGAAGACTGATTTTTTTTTTTTTTTTTTTTGTATTGGGGATTGAACCCAGGGGCACTTAACCACTGAGCCACATCCCCAGCTCTTATTTATTTATTGATTTTTATTTAGAGACAGGGTCTTGCTGAGTTGCTTAGAGTCCTCACTAAGTTGCTGGGGCTGCCTTTGAACCTGTGATCCTCCTGCCTCAACCTCCTGAGCCACGGGGATTATAGGCATGCACCACCACACTGGCAGGAGGCTGATTTTGGAGGGAGATGACATTATTACAAACTCTGCTCATCTCCCTAACTGTCAAGTGAACTTGAGCAAGTTAATTTTCTTTGAACTTGAACTTCTTGTCTGCTAAAGAAGGGGAATATGCATCTACCTACCTAGTTATTCAGTAATTTCATTCTGGGGAAGAACTTGGCCTTGTTGAGAATCCACAGAAGAATTCCCTGAAGCAGCTCAGTCTTTTAGGGCATTTGGACTTGAGAAGCTGACAATCAGAGTATTTGAACCTATGAACTTTTGGCTTAAAAGTAAGAGTTCAACTCTCTCTCTGGTGTAGCAGTGTTGGCTGAGGGTGGCGGCTGCACCCTGTGTACAACCGGAAACCCCAAATTGGGTTTGCATCTATCTAACCAAGGTACCTTCCCCAGCTCCACCTCCAGATGCTCCACGGGGGTTTGAGGTGAGGAGGAGGAGTTAGCGGAGCCTAGTGTCTCTGTGTTAGGGGCAAGTACAGGCACCCACATACACGGGAGAGCTGGGGGTGGGAGTGCCGGCCAGCTTCTGTTAATTTGGATGACAGCTACAGGCTGCTTTAGCCAGAAGGAAAGTGTTCTATAATCACACGACAGAGGCTTCCCCATCTTTTTCCATACATCAGTAATATTTCAATGACTTTTGCACACTTGTCTGCCTGCTTTTTAATAAGCAGGGCTTTGCATTGATGTATATGTGCAAAGTCTGACCTTTTCATAGGAAAAAACATTCATAACCGAAGCCTATATATAGAAGCTTCATACTGGAGCAGATAAAGATGTAGGTCATATGACTTTTTTGTGTGTGAAGCACAGTGCCAGAGGTTCGAAACAGACAATTCAAAACTGATGAAACACTGCCACAGGCTTGAACCTTCCTAATATTCTTCAATGCCTTTAAATAATGACTTTGTTTTTGACTAGGAATTCAAACGCGACCTTCTATCACTAAACACAGGAGCCACCCCTCCCTCCTAACCCAGGAAATTTACTTTGTTTAAAAATTTATTTTGCTTTTTAGGTAACTCTATTCCCATATAAGGCACAAAGAAGTTACCATCAAAATGTATGCAATGGTTAAGCATTTAAAGTGATATGATAAGTAACAAAATATTATTTGTGTGACTCATCAGAGGGAAGCATTTCCCCAGGGTCACTGTTACCTAACTGAACATAAACAAAATTCCCCAGCATTCTAGGCCAGTGTGCTCTGGAAGGTGCTGATTTTCCAACAACCTCCTTGGCACCCCCTTTTATATTCTTTGTTCCATAAATCTTGTGTTGTCTGTGCCTGCGTGTTTCTTTGTCCTTGCCTTTGTCTCCCTCATTCTGTCTTCTTGGGATGCTCTCTTTTGGACCTTTCTGCACATCCCAGTCTGTTCTGAAATGTCTGACTCAAATGCAATCCTCTTCATGAGTGCTTCCTTCTCTCCCTCCCCTGTCCTTTCCAAGCTCTTTGCTTCATAGTCTGCTCTGAATTATACTTCTGGTGTCCATGTCTTCTGTTCCATTCTGATAGGCTGCAAACTCTTTGAGGAGAGAACAAGAGTAATGTTTGGGGCACTTTGTAACATACAAAGCACCTATAAAATGCATTCTTGCAAAATGTTTATTGAGTAAATGCATTTGGCTTGGTAATAGTGATTTGTTTGAGTGTTTATTACTCATTTAATTGTCACCAATAAACCCATGAGGTTATTATCATTGTTGTCACCTTCAACAGCTAAAAGAACTATAGCTCGTTGAAGTTCAAAACCTTACCCAATGTCACATAGCTAGCAGGAAAATAGGCCAGGATTCAAGCCCAGGCCTATCTGGCTACAGGGTATGCTGGGAGCTGGCTTGCTCTAGTTTATAAGAGCTGATGGTTAAGTTTCTGAGATTTTGTGAATTGGTTGGAAAACATTATTAAAAATTAAACCATATAGACATATAATAAGTTATTTTAAAAATAATTTTAATAAACACTTAAAATACTGCTTTTCACGTAATTTGACATTTTTATTATTAAATATACTATTGAGATTATTTAATGCCTCTTTTAGTTATATGTTAGAAATAAATAATGCTGCACTGCTGTGTATCTCTCCCAAATTGGACATTCAGTGATGTTACATTGGTTGTTTAAAATTAGCCATGCTGAAAGTGTGGTATACCAAGGATATTGGCAGACACAACAGATGAGGGCGTCCCACCTCAGAACCAGTTACACATGTGTAAGAGTACCATTTGTCCTGACTCAAGGTCAGGTTACACTCCAGAAAGCAACACACTATGGGCCCAAGCTTCACACACACTCATCCTTTTCCAGGTTTGAACTTTACTACTAGTAGGACCTAACTTTGGACCATCACAGACAAGCTGCTTCCTGATAATAGAAAATTGACCTTTATAAGACTCCTTTGGGTTTCAAAGTTGGAATGAAAGTAATTCTTGATAGTTAATTTATGCCTACACCCATATATCTATATCTCTACCATAAATTTAGTTATGTTCATCATCACATCCTGTACATAAGAATATATAATTCAACTCTTAGAGAGTAAAATGTGAATTCCAAAATATGGATGTAAATTTCTTTCTCCAAATTTACATTAATGTAATTACCCAATGTTTTATTGAAATGTCCTCAGTACCTGGATTTCACATGTCTCCACACCTTATACATTCTATGTGGATTCATAAAGTGAGATTTGAACTTAGAATCAAAGGTTATGGGTGTCAGTACTAGTTCATTAACTCAAGTGGAGCTCAGTTAGAATTGCTGTGCCTCAGTTTCTTCATCTTTCCAATGAGGAATTTGGCCCAGATGTCCTTTAAATATTCCTCTGTCTCTATTTCTAAATGATACCACACTTTGTTCCTTTTCTCTAGAACTCAGTTCTTGCATCTATAAACAATGGAGCCTTGAGCTTGATAAAGTCCTTTACAGGATCCATGTGAAAAGCTGTTTGCTACTCAATGTGTCATTCCTATCAGACAGAATTGTGCTTTGCCACCAGAAAAATACCAGGTATTCTGCTGAGCACCCAGAACTCTGATGCCAAGAAAGGAAGGACTTGGAGATGAAGCAACTTTTCTGAGCTCTACTGCCTCTAGGCCAGTCTGCTACAGTCCCCAAATCAAAGGCAAGTATGTGGATGGGAAGAGTACCTCTCCTTTTCCCTTTAGACAATCTAGAAGATGAAAGAAGTAAGGGTGAAAGCTGTATGGAACTTTTAATTCGACACCCAGCTGGGTCTTCAGTGATAGGGGCGGGGAAAGGGAAGGCAGGAGACAGAACAGGTGGTGCTTCCTATCAGAGCAGAGGACAGACACGTGATGGTAACTAAGGAAAGGATTAATGTGGCGTAGCTCTCATGGTTGGCAGAGCACTATGGCCCAGATAGATTATCTCCTTCCTTACCCTTGACTCACCTGTTGACCTTGAAACTATAAATCATTTGTATCTTTATTGAAAAGTAAAAAAAAGTGTCCTTAACTCCTCATTAACATATTCGTCCTCATTCTCACCTACTCCGCTCCATATGGTCTCCAGATTATAGAGTACTGTGGCATCTATAATCTCATTCCATTCACAAGATAACTGTAAAATAGGAATTGTTACTTGTATGTTTCAAGGAAAAGAATTGGAGATTCAGACAGGGAATTGAAGCATCTTGCTCAGAATCATCCAGGTGCAGAGCTGAGACTGGAACTTAACTTTCCCTCTGAGGTTGGGGTCCTTTTCCTGCCCCTGATGACTCTTACCTAATGATGTTAAAACTCTTAGCTGAGATGAAAAGCTGCTACTCACCTGAGAACTCCCAGAAACCCTCTAGAGAAAGAAGAAATTGGTAACATCTGACACTCATTGAATCCTAGAAGTGGAAGTGACCCTACACATCTCCTGGCCCAGCCCTTTCCATGTCCAGAAGGGGGAAATGGAATCCACAGAGGTGCATGGCATGTCCCAAGTCTCGCACAAAGTCAGGGTGGAAGCTGGGTCTCTGACACGCATCTCCTGCCTTCACCTGCTTGTCATGCCATCCATTCAAACACTGTTCACTTTTACCCTCTCTCAGCCACTGACAAAATGAAGAGATAGTAACTACCATAAAACACTTGGCCATCATTGTAAGAACAATGTAACACTTTCCACTAGTGTGGGCATGGGCTAAAGAACCCTGAATGGAGGGATGCCAGCATGATCCCATCTCAGCTGTCAGTTTGCATTTAATCTACTCTGTGCCAGCAATTGGATTTATTGCTGGTGAGAACAGTGACTCATGCTCCTCTGACGCCAAACCAACTAATTTATCCTGTCATGGCTTGGTAAGGACACAAGTGTTTAGTATGTGATCAAAAATAGAGACCCCCTGTCATCTAGCACCTTGGGATTGGTCTTCTCCAAGCCTGAGGACTTACTCAAGCCCAAATCAGACTTTCGGCCCAATAGAACCAGATAGATTTTATTTTAGGAGTCCCTGATTTATAAACCAGCCATGGAGGCTAGCAAACTACAATACCAGACAGCGTCTCATTTAGGAGTTACCTGTCCTGGGTTTATTCCAACTTCTTTTATTAAATTGGTCTGTCATTTTGGGCAATTAATTTCCTCTCTCTGAGCCACATTATTCCCATCTGCCAAACAAGAGGGTTAAAATAGATGACCTTTGGAGGATATTTGGTTTGATGGGTTCTGTATAAGATTACACCTTTATCAGTGGCAACTTGCCACATTCAGGTTTTTCTATATGGTCTTCCTATGCTTTGGGGATGAGTTTTGCCAGTGGTCTCATAGGTTCTTGCTGTTTCTAAACAGACAAAGAATGCTTTGAAAGCTAAGATGAACTATATACAATTTATCCTGTCTGAAGTTAACTTTAAGGATCAGCAACAGGGAGTACAACCAACTTCAGCGTTTGATGTGACTACAGCTTCCTCTTTTATTACCCTATCCCACTTAAAACCTATGTCCAGGCCAGATGGCCAGGCCAATTACCGTAACCACCCAAGGGGCAAAGAAGAATTCAGGGGAAAAGCCCATGGGGCTCAAAGCAAGTGGGACATTTTATTTTAAATGTCATAGATAATAGCCTCAAGATTCAACTAGCTGCGAATTTGGGCCTAAAACTTAAGACTCTACATTTGTTTTTCCAACTGATGTTCCCCAAGTACCTTCACAGAATCTGACTCTTCACTGTGTTGTGGGAAAACAGGGAACTCTAATACCACTCTTGATTGTGCAGAGCTTAGAATCCTTCAGAGATGATCAGATATATGCGTAGATTTCTTTCTGTAACTCCGGGCTATTCAAAAGAGAGTGGGTTTCCATCTCATTGAAAGTGCTTCTTGAAAGGAGTGACATCATTAGTCTTAGAATTTTAACTTAGCGTAAGTGACCGAGAAACTGGGCAGTTTACTTTTCTGGGATTCAGTTTTTTTAATCTGTAGAATGGGACAGTAGTGTTAACCTCACAGATTCTTTGTGATGTATGAATTAGAAAAACTCCTGGAATATTGTAAGTGCTCAAAAATACTTATCATTACTTTTTATTCTTAGCATCTGAGTGAAATTACCCAAAGTTTCTTGTAATCTCAAAACAGACCCAAGCATGGCATTGTTTTGTATGTTATGGTGGGCCCTGCTGAGGTCTTTATGGGCTCCTGCTATGTGGGGTGTGAGGATTTCCTTGCTTTCTCCCAAATAATTTTGTCTTTCTCTCTTAGTGTCTCTCTCTCTCTCTTTCTCTCTCTCTCTCTGTCTCTGTCTCTCTCTCTCTCTCTCTCTCTCTCTCTCTCTCTCTCTCTCACACACACACACACACACACACACACATATACACACACACTCTCTTGTTTCTCTCTGAAGAAGCTGGACTGTTTATCAAAAGCCCCAGGTGTAGGAGTGTTTCAAATGATTTTTGGAAACTGAAATGATTTCAGAGATAATAGGCATCAAGAATGTGGGTGTAAAACACAAACAATAGGCGAGCTCCTATCGAAATCTTTACTTTTAGGAGAGGTGGGTTTTCCTTTTTATTGCTGTATATATATATATTTTTTTCCAAAAGCATCATCACTTCTGTGGTTTGAAAATGATCTTTCCTCTGGAAATTAGACATCGCAACACAGAACACAGAGATGGGGCTGATTAAATATACACAAGGCTCACTCTGTTCAGCGAGGCTGCGCGTCCTCTTTCAGCCTACAAGAATAAATTTGCTTTGAGTCACATATTTTACATAAACCAAAGAGGTTACCCCTAAGATGAACTGTCTGGCTTCTTGTTCCCCACCCCCACGGTGTCCCACATACCATCACAGGAAGACGTTAGCAGTTTCAGGACTTGAACTTTCTCTCAAAGTTTTCTTTTCTTGAACCAAGGAAGGTTTGCTTCTACATTAAAAAGTAACTGTCACTGTGTTGGTTGTGATGAGTGATGATAGACTGGATGTTCTTTTGGATGTAAAGATAATGAGATGGTATTTCTCACACAGCATGAATGTAGTACATAGTTGCCTCCTGGATTGGTTGTTTTGTCTCTATATTTGGTGAATAAGGACAAGCAATTGCCTGAGGTTGGCTAAGATTAGGGCTCTCAGGGATTATCTAGTTTAACCCATACCTGTCTCATTTTACAGATGGAGCAACTAAAGGTTAAAGAGAGAAAGTGACTTGCTTAAGGTCACACGGGGGTTAGAACCCCAAACTTTTGAGTCCAACAGTAGGACAAAAGGTGAAAACTGCAACCCCTAATTATGGCCTCAGAAACTCCAGTGTGTTCATAAAATAATATCAATTTAATGGCATTATACAATAATATGTGATCTCAAAGGATTGTTATGGGAATAAATAAGAAAATAAAGGTGAAATATTCATGTAAAATCTGAAAGCACTAAATGGTTGGTAAAGAATGCAGAATGCCTACTCAAGTCAAAGGAATTCCCAGAGCCACTTTAGATGTCTATTTGCTGTATGCCTTCTTTCATCCTGAAGTTTCCTTTGCATAATTCAGTACCAGGAAGTTTCATGTCACTCTAGAACTAAAGATAATTTGTCTTGGTCTATCATATAGCTAGGAATCTGCAAACAAGCACAAGTTGTGGCTGAGGTTAAAAATTTTTCTAATGGCATTTGTTGATCTAAACCCAAGTCAGGAAGTCTAAACTTTAAGTGGAGAATCCCCAATGAAAGAAGTAAATAGTACCTACGACACCACACGGTCCTTCTCTCTAGAGCAACTGAGATTGGAAAAGATGGCTAAAGAGAAATTCAATAAGAAGATAATGTTGGGCTAAAGAGTGAAAGTCCACGTAGCTCATGGGACTGTCAAAATACAGATTTAAGACAGGGAGGGTTACCTGTCAGATTGGGGAAGACACATTTCATGCTTGTGGTAGCAGGATCGGACTTGTTTGGAGCCAATCATAGGAGGAAGTTCCCATGAGACAGTGTGGTTAAGAACTTTCGAATAATCTAAATTGATAAAACATGGAATCAGGCTGCCCCTGGAGGTAGTGAGCTCCTTATCACAGAGGCATTGGAAGCCATACAAAAGGCCAAACTAAGGGGGTCTGCAGATTGGGGAAAGGCCCCTTTGGTTTGCCACACCCCTGAGTCTCAAATTCCTTTCTCCAAAAAGGAAGGATGCTAAAGGAGTCAGGGGAGACAGAATGACAACAAGCAGGATGAAAAATCCTTGGGCAGCCTTACCTCTCCTTTCCCATAAGAGGAGAATGATGAGATTTCACAATGGGGGAAATGAGAGAGCAGTAAATTTCCAAGGCAATAAAAGGTACTGTCTCTAGTTCTGTGCAGGCAACATGTGGAAGTCCTTGCTTTCAGATGGATTGTGGGGTTTTTTTAAACACAAAGCCTCTGTGGCTCAAGTGATGGGATCCAGATTGTACAGCTGGAATTGCTCAACTTTAGGTGGCACCCAGCTTGGGGGACCACACTGCATGGCCTAGCACGTGCTACACTGGCAGGGGGCAAGAAGTGGGAGTTTGTGGTACTGGGGGTAGTTATGAAATTTTTCTTGGAATCTGTGCTGCTGCTTTAAGAGACCAATGGGATCATGAGAGAACTCTCCACTGTTTACCAAAGGCCCCATGGAATGCTGACCAGTGAGATCCACATTCTAGGACCAAGTTGGAGGAATGTCGCACAGCCATAGCCCCCTCCTATGTACATGTGTATATAAAGACTCTGAGAAGGGCTGAAGCAAAGCAACCCATTTCCTTTTGGAATCACCATGCTTTTTACTAATTTATTTGACCTTAATAACCAGGTAACTATTTTTCCCTAGAGCTACTGCCATCCTGGGACCTGACTCAACAGACACATGGACCTACCAAAGTGTTAGAGCTGAAAGCAATACTGAACTTAATGCCATTTCTCCATTTTTTTCTTAAATAAAGAAAGCAGAGGCCTGGAAGGGTTATGCCAATTATAATGACTAACAGCCATTAACCCTGCAAGAATGCAAAACTTAAAATGTCCACAAATGACTGTAACGTGAGATTATGAATTATGATGGAGTATTACATACTATATAAGGTTAGATGCAATCAATAGAACTGGGGTCTCTGACTTTTACTATCACTGTGAGGGCCTGTCTTTCCACATTTATTAGCATAGGGTTCCCTCATTTGTACAACGGAGAGTATAATGCTGGTGTGACTGACCTCACCAGGAGAGAGAAAGGATGTGAGCATGGTTGATAAACTGTACTGTGCTATCTAAGTGGTAGGGATCCTTCTTCCTCCTCTTACTTTGTTGCTACAGACAGCATTAGGAGGATGTGTATGTTTTCCATTGTTTTTCTGTCCATAAGGGTAGTTTGCACAAATTGGTCCACAGACTCCATCTTTTAACCACTTTTATGGGTTAGTGAGGTGATCCATTACCTCCCTGTGGAAGCTCTCAGCAAAGCCAGTTGACTCCTAGAATGGTACACTAAATCTGTGACCATGTCCTCACACATGGTTAAAGTGCCTAGCATGGAAGAGCAGAAAGTAGTGAGCTTGGTCATACCCTTCACAGATTTCTAGCTATGTGACTCCTAGTACTCTTAAACACCAAAAAAAAAAAAAAAAAAAAAAAAAAAAGGCTTCCAAATTCTGTTGCCAAGGCTAAAAATAAAGAGGTTGAAAAAGAAGAAGAATCCAGCAATATCATCACTGAAAGAAAAATGGGGAGACGGAAAGACTCGGTTGATGAAGTCTTGGTATCTTATCTCTGGAATGTTATTGATGCTCTGAGTATAGTGTGAGATCTTAAGTGAAGTGAATTGGTGGTTTCAGTTCCGGATATGGTATGCAAAGAAAAAAAAAAAAAACCTTGCTCTTTGAAATTCAGCACTTCCTCGTCTGTGCTTCAGGAAGCCACACGCCTGATGCTGAGCGTGGAAACTGACTCATTTCTGGCCCTTTGAGATTAGCCTCTCCAGCCCCCAGACTGTGGGCAGGACCTGGGGCCTAGTGGGAAACCAGAATGGGGTCTGCCTTAACCTGGAGAAGAAAGAGATAGAACATCATTGATGCACATCTCTAATGTGCTTGCTTTCCAGTAGGTTCCATAGACAATGGATCTTCTGGAGTGTATTCAAAGCATTTCAACTTGTAGTTGGCCGTAGTTAAGTGGCCCGAAATGGCAGTAAATGAAAACACAAATGTCATGCTTCCCAACGCCTTCTTTTCAGGGTCACATTAAAGGAAGTTAGCCAGCTAACCTGCCTAGTAGAACAACATGACCCTGAGGTTTTAAATGTCAAGGGTATCCTCTCTTTTCTCACCAACAAGCCCCAAGAAGCAATGATCTGTTCTTCTCCTTGACTGTCCTAACAACCTGTTGATTTGGTATCCTGGGTGCCACTAGGGTAGGAGAGGTATCCTATATTTGTTTAGAAGAGAAAGGCCTGTTGGAGGCTGAATTTTACCTGTTAAAATGAAGCATGAAACCCAGGATGACCAGGAGTTTCAGGTATTCTGAAAGTGACCATGTCAAGTTGACCATTTAGACCTTAGAACTGTGGTTTCCTGATTTTCTGCAGACCATCTCAGCAAGGGAAATAACCACTAAACCATTGCTTAATTTTCATCAACATACTTAAAAAAAAAAAAACTTGCTTAGGGATAATGAGAAGAGTGCTGATTTAAGTGAGAGGTCAGTGAGAGATCAAGCAATACTGGGGGAAGAAACCAACGGGGCCGGGCTTAGCCCCTGAAGAGCTGAGCTTCCCAGTGCAAGCCACTGAGGATCTAGACCTAGTGCAAGCCACTGAGGATCTCCAGGCCTCACTTTCCTCATCTGTAAAATGTGAGCACTAATGACAAAATGAGATCGTATATGTGAAAATATTTACTTTATGCATAGTAAGAAACTATGCAAAGATGTATCATTGCCATTGTATATAAGCTCTTAAATATTAATTATTAATCTGTGTTAGAAATGAAATTACAGACTTCATCATAAAATAATAATTAATCTTCCAAATTTTCCTATCAGGAAAGCTTTTGTGAAACAGATTATTACATTTTAAACTTCTTTGCATGCTACTTACTTCCAGAAAGGATTTAAAGTAACTTATAATGTTAAATATAGTTATAACAGGATCATTAGAACACAGATAAAAGATTGAGGACTTGTCATGGAAAAAGAGGATAGTTAGAGGGGAAAACCCAATAATTTTAATAAATAATTTTAATTTTAATAAAGCATAGAGTATGATTTTGAGCTTCCCAATGGCTTAGTTAAAAAAAAAGAAAATGCATGGTAATATGTAGCTGTCTTCATCTAGTAAAGGAAGAATTGTCATGGATCAGGGTCAACCAAATCCTTTCTGGCCCTAAATTTCACAAATGTATCATGTGCATTCTTATTTAAGGGATACCAAAAAGCAAATTTGATAAATAAAAGTAAATGGATAGGATCTTAGAAAGGAAATGCAGCAAGGATATTGTTCCAGTCTAACCACTAGGTGATATTTCCCTTTGTGAATCAGTGCGTACCTTTCCAGAACTAAACAAACAGCAAGATGATTAATAGAAGTAGCAGGCAGTCTGCCTTAGGAAAAAAAAAAAAAATAGGGCAGTGAAAATCAGAATATTTGCTCCAGGCTGGGGTGTGCCACAGCCAGGGTGTGCACAGAGGCAGCCACCATTTTTCACTTCAGGGGGCATCAGGCAGGCAAGGCAGTGTGCAAGGTGCCTGGCACAAGGTCACTTGGTGTCTCTGAAACTGATTCTGCATTCTGAGCTCCTTAATATGATTTTTTAGGTCACAGTGTTCTAGGCAAAGCTCCCTGTTGATGTACATCTCTCATGCAAGATTTAGATCACCTCTTTTCGGGCAGAGCTCCATGGAAACACCGCCCATGATTTCTGAAATGGAGTCTGATTGGGTCCCCGTAATGCCCGGCTGGAGTGGACAGCAATCTCTGCAGTTGACACATTGCTGGACAGTTGGCAAGCCTGAGACTACCAGAACCTACTCCTTGTAAGCTATTATTATTCTAATGCCAAAGTAAATTCCTGTTTACATAAAGTGGCTGGGGAATGGAGTATTCTGGGCAATGGAAAATTCTGGTTCATCTGGTTACTGTCCATATCATCTACTGATTCTTGGTTTCCAAATAAGTAAATTACAACATACTTTGCTAAACATTAAAATGATACTGAGTGTGATTTAAGCTTTCTTTGGATGATTCATAAGGTACTCCAGGATCTATTAGCACTTAATACTGTCATTAAGATTTTAACTTCTTATTTTCTTGCATCTGGGGTGCAAATGCAGGTGTGGAAAATGGGGCTGCCTCTGTGGTAACCCCGCCATTGGAGTTGTGGAGTTGCTGGGAAGTTATCCTTGCTATCAGTTTGTGCTATTAGTTTGTTGGCAAGTGAAATAATACACACAGACATGTTATCAAGGTGTCAGGTGGACAGTAAGTTATTGGTTTACTATTCCCCCCACAAAAACATCAGGAGACAAAAATAAAAAGAAAATAATCCAATTCATTTCACTACCCACTTGGTAGTTGAATTCATAGAACATTTGTTCTGTCAGGGACCACAGAGATGATATGCTCAATTTTATCATTTCTTATAAGAGAAAACTTGAGCACAGAGAGAAGGAACATGACTCCTCTAAGCCTTCATGGCTAGTAAGAGTTACAGGTTGATAGTAGAACCCACATCTTTTGGGGGCTAGGGCTAAGGCTGTTTAGCAGAAGGGACCTTTCCCATACAGAATTTCTGCTTCTGCACAGCCAGAGATAAAGAGAGAGAGGTGGGTCTTTTGCTCAGGGACTCTGGGAACTTGCCAAATCAAATCTGTTTGAAGGTCATCAAAGTCCTCTTTTGTATGAAGGCCCTGGCTCTGGCCCTGAAACAGTTCACAGGGTAAAGGACTAATAAAGTCCCCAGGATTCAGTCAAAATGAAAACCTTTCAAAAATAGCAAAGAGCCACACAACTCCCCACATCTGCAAGAGAAACTTTTTAAAAAGCCACCCAGACGGGTTTAGATTTCTAGCTTCTTTCTTTGCTTTGCCTAAGTTCTAAGGCTTGAATCATTCCTATCTCTGCCTCTTGGGTACTTTTAAAATTGAGTTTGTACTAACTGAACTTCCAAACTAATTGACTGTAAACTCCTCCTATGAAGGAAGGGGAAGAAGGAAAATAATGATTTGAATGCTGTGCATTTTTGAAAGGCAGGTTCAGCCTTTTAAAAAAAGAGTTTCTCTGTTGGTTTAGAAGCATTTTCTCTTTCTGAGCTTCAGATCCTGATAGGACTCTTTTGCTCTTATATTCTTTGAATTCTCACTCCTTCCTTTGATGCTAGTCCTGGAATCCTGCTGTTTGCATGAGAGATCTTCAGTACCTTCCAAAAATAAGGCAAAAATCTTGCATGAAACTCCAGGGTCAGAAGAACCCAACTTGGGTTTAATTATTGTCAGAACAGTGCACTTGATATCTGGACTTCTACATTGTATCCCTTTAGCTCCAGGGAACTTTTTTTTTCTTCCAGGGATATCTTTGTGTGCGTGTGTGCACATGTTTTTCTATTTTCTGCAAATGCCTTGTGTTGATTACAAATAAACACTGAATCTCCTAGGAGGGGACGATAGAGGTCATGCATCTAATCCTGCCCGAGGTTTAGTCACTACCCTGCCACTTCCTTCCGGTTCCATCCAGGTAAGAGAGAAAAGCAGTTAGGAGCTCTCAAGACTCTGCAGTGTCCCCACTGCCCACAAGATGCATTCTGACTGTGGAGATTGGCACTCAGAAGTAGGAAGAGGGCTTGGCAAAAACTGGCATAAGGATAATATTTTTAATTAAATAATGAGTCAGGTTTCTGGATGTGGCTGACTCCTGCTGTCTTACGCTTCTAACGTGCTGAAAACTCTCCTTCCCTTCTGTTACCACCCTTTGCTGTGGCCCAACACTGCTTACCACCTCCATTACCCTACTTTCTGGCCACTCAATATACTTGTTAAAGCATTTTTCCCAACTGACATGGACAATCCTCAATCCTGGTTATTGAACATACTTCCTTCTTTATGAAATAGTTTCTCCTTCCTTGTCCAAGTTTCCATCCTTTATCCAAAGGGCTTTCTTCTCTGTGCCCTGAATTACTTACCAGTGTCACCTGAGGCCCATTGCTACCTGTATCACCTGAGGCACATGGCTGATCTCCCTCATGGGACTGTAGACTCCCTGAGGACAGGGGCCATTTTACTCCTTAGATTCTCGGTCACACCTAGCACAGGGTTGAGTGTGTAGCTGGCACACAGGCCTTTTGACTTGAGCTGAATCTTAGGTGATCTTCAGTAGTCTGATAGGAGGAAATGGTGAGACTTCACTCTTTCTCCCTCCACTGGAAGCTGAGTTAGGGATTCTTTCTAAATTTACACAATTCTATCCTGAACACCACACCCACGGGACGATGGGGTAAGCAAAGATAGCCACAGGAGCTGTGTGGCATAGCGGTGCGTATATGCTTGTCCAGGCCATTTCATGGACCTGGAAATTTACAGGAATGTATAGCTGTGCTCTTGCTCAGCCAGCTCAAAACCTGTTTTGCTGGAGGCTTCTTCCCTCAGCAGATAGGTTGGGGTATTGTGAATGTTGCCAACTGGAACAGGAGGACACCCAGCCCATGCCCAAGTTTTATTTATCCTAGTGCAGTAGGCCTGCAAGGTCAGGGCTCCACACACTTTATGACCCTGAATCATGTCCCTGGGGGCCCTTTGAGTTATCTCAGTCAACCAAGCCGAGAAGTTTCTCTGATTCCAATGGAAATGACCCATTGTGATTTATTGACTCTCAGATCCTAGGACATCAGATTTGGAAGTAGCCTTTAAAGTCACCTCATCTGAATCTTCTTTTCAGACCTGAAGAATCAGATCATAGTTACCTTCGTTTTTTTTAAATGGGGGGGCTGTATTTAATTCATTTAGTAATAAATTCATCCACTCATAATTCCATCCTGTGACTTATCTACAGACTCATTCATTAAATATCCATTAATGCTAGGCACCCAGTGTTTTAGTCAGCTTTTTCACAGCTGTGACTACAAGACTTGACAAGAACAATTTCAGAGGATGAAAGTTTATTTGAGGGTTCAAGGTTTCAGAGTTCTCAATCCATAGACAGTCGGCTCCATTCCTTGGAGTTCAAGTGAGGCACGACATCATGGCAGAAGAATGTGGTGGAGGGAAACCACTCACATGATGATCAGGCAGCAGAGAAAGAGGCTCCATTTGCCAGATAGAAAATATATACCCTAAAGGCATACTCCCAGTGACCAACCTCCTCCAGCCACACTCTACCCACCTTCAGTTACCTCAGTTAATTTCATCAGGGGATCAATTCCCGGATTGGGTTGAGGCTTTTATTTCTTTTCTGAATCTGCTTGCATTGTCTCATGCATGAGCTTTGGGGAGATACCTCACATTCAAACTATGACACCCAGCATATGCTTGTCTCTAAACAGAAATACGTGAATAAGACACGGTCTCCACTCTCCAAGAGTTTATTATACCTATCTACATACACACACAAATACTCTCACGATAGAATCTGGTGTGTTCAACACAAGAGTGAGCAAAGAAAGCATGCTTTGAGAACTGGAAGATGATCACTAGCCTGCTATGTTGGGAAGAATGAAGGAAGACTTTTAAGAAGAAGTAATATGCAAATTAAACCTAGGAAGGGGAAGAGTTCCAGAAATAGAAGGGGAGGGAGGGGATCACAGAGAAGGAGGGCCTCTTCAAAGGCTCAGCCTCAGCAAAGTGGACAGCATCCCAGAGAGCAGTGAGCAGCAGGTGGGACTGCTGCAGGGGTGTGGGGGTGGGGGCTGTGGTATGAATAGGGTCGGGACATGAATTGCAGCTAGGGTAAAGGTGGTGTGGAAATGTGTTGTGCAGATCACAGCTGTGCTGAGGACTTCAGTTTTAGCTCGGTGCTCAAAAGGAACACTGTCACATCAAATTTACATTTTTGTTAAAACCTCTCTGGCCACAGTAAAAAGAGAGAGAAACTTGCTGGGATAGGGGTGGGGGATGCTATTGTGATTGTTTTAGAAATAGAGGCAGCTTTCATACACATCAATCAGATCATGTCACCCTCTTGCTGAAGTCCTTTCTATGCTCCATATTCCTGTCCCTTCCCCAGGTACCCTTTATTAAAAATGCTTACTTTATTTTGTGTGGTTTTTAGATAGTCCTTATTACTGTATTAGGCCATTTATTTATTCACATGCTCATCATCTGTCTCCATCCATAAATCGAGAGCACCATTAGAGCAAGGACACTGTGCATCTTACCATTTTCTCTTCAGCTGAGCACAGTGCCTGGTTGAACTGGGGGTAGGGGTGCCCAAGTGTTTACAGAATGACTGATGAGATGTCCACCTGGGAAAGTAGTACTTGGACCAGAGAGAAGACAGCCGTGAAAGCAGAATGCCAGACCCTTTCTTTCCAAATTCACGATGTGCCCAGTGTGTGGCTGGTGGCTGTCTTCAATAATGAGAATATCAAGCTGCACACTTAACCGGCTGTGTTTGCTATCCACATCTGGGAAGGCAGCACTGTGTCCCCTGCTCCACAAGTCTCCTGCCACACATTATCAGCCTATGGAATCTTCCAGGGACCCTTCACCTTGTGCTTCTACTAGTCCCAACTCTACCATTGATGGGTTGTAAAACAAACTGTTTTTCTCAGGGCCTCAGTTTGCTAAACTATAAAATAGGTGCATTAGCCAAGGTCCTATAAGATACTTTCTAACTCGAATGCTATGAGTCTCAAAGTTTTTCTAGCTTGAATAAGTTTTTCTCTGTTTTCAGTTTTTAAAAGATGTACAATGATTATATGCAAAACTTCGTGAAATGATAATTTATTTTATGTCTCTTTGTTGTCTGCTTCAATTTCTAGCCATAAGTATTTTTACAGAGTCATAATCAGAGCATATGTCTAGTATTATGTCCCACTCTTATCCTTGAGCGTTATTTCTTATATGCCTTTCATGTTGCCACAGAGTCTTCCCATTTATCATTTTAATGGCTACATAATTTTCCATGGAGTTAATATATCATAAATTATTTAACCATACCCAAATTGTTGGGAATTTGGATTCTTTCCAGGTTCTGCTATTTTAAAGAGTTCTGAACATACAGTTTTTTTTTTTCTTTTTCTTTTGTAGTTATTTTCCTTAGGGTAAATCCCTAGGAGTGGGATTACTAGATGAGTTTTATGGCTCTTGAAAAGTATTGCCAAATGGCTCTCCAAAAGTATTGTTTCAATTTGTATTCAATTTGTGTTCCATGCACGCGTATGCCAGTTTCACAGAAATCTTGCCCCCGTGTTTTTAAAAATCAATTTCCTTTATTTTTTTCAAGTTGAATTTGTATAAAATGAGGCTGCATCGGGATTATCATCAGTCAGGCTAAAGTTATAATACAGTGCTTGGCAAACAGAAGCACTCAGTAATTGTTATTATATGAAGAGGGAACTTAGAAGGGGGCAAATGTGCTTGTCTTACCCTTAAACTTGTGTTTTTTTCCTGCCAGGTCAGCTTAGTGCAAATAGGTACCCCTTACCTTTAATGTTGCCTCCCATGAGACAGCCACCAATTCTCCTCCATCCCAAGGTGGCCAGCGTATCTTAGCCTTAGTAGACTTGGCCCAAGTTCTCTGCCTTGTGGATGGATACTTTCCTTCCTTCCATATTTCTATCAAGAGGGTCCTGACTGGAGATGGAGTGCTTGTCTTCTTTCTGAAAGCTACTTGTGTTCATCCAAAGTTTTCTTCCCCCAGAGTTATAGTCAGCCTCATATTCTTCCTTATCCTTCCTTATGGCTACTGCAAGATGAGGATCACTTCCCCAGGGAGTATTTTCTTCTTCAAGTTGGATTTTCTTAAGTCATCCTTTATCTTATTCAAATTTTCATCTTCTCACAATCCTGGTTGCTTCTCTCCGAGTGAGTTCTAGTTTATATGTCTCTCCCTTTAAGTGTCAAGCCCATTCATTTATGAAAATTTACTGAACAACATCCAAGTGATAATCAGGATAAAAAGGTAAGTAGAATCCATTAGCTGCTCAGTGTCCAGTAGGTCAGAGAGGAGACCAGCCCTCTAAGGTTTTGACCTTAGAGACTTCTTAGCAGTAGGCTATTCAGTAGGTCAAGGAGAAGATACTCTCAGGTAAATCTGATAGTTGTCTTTCTTTAACCAACACTCCTTATGCTTGCTTAAATGAAATGATGGCTTTCCTACCTAGTAGAAGCACCATATACCATTTGGCAGAAATGTCATAGTATCCTAAGGACTGAATTTTCTTAGACCAAGAAAAGAGTTCGAAGAAGGTAGGTGGTGACCACCCATGGAATAGAGCTAATCCTGGGTCATGCCTACAATGCAGATGAAAACTCCTATACATCTGCAGAGCTGAGGCTCCTGGCTATTCAGGGAACCTGTGGGAGTCTAGAGGATAAGAACAGAGAAAGCTCAGGTTCTACTGTCATTGTTAGCTGATCTGCGTTATGACACTCAACTGCTCTAGAACTCAATGTATTATTGTAGAGAAATGGGCGGGATTAGACCATCCAGGTTCTTAGAATCTATGATCCATGGAAATCCTGACAATCCCTCTTGACTTCTCAAAATCCTCTCTTGCTCATCCCACAAAAACACAGAAAAGAAGGTGACCTCACTGGCTGCTGGGCAGATGTTAGAGTCCACTGGGAGTCCATGTCCTCTGTAGCTACTACAGTGATTATGCCCTGTTGCAGCTAAAATCTGTTGCTGGCAGGATTCTTACTCAGTTTGCTGAGCCTGGTGCTGTAGTTGCTGCTTCTTACTTCCTCTCATTAAAACACCCCCCCCCCCATCTTATTTTGTTTTGTTTTCCAAACCCCTTGTTTTGAGTTTGCTGCTTCCCAGATCTTGTTATTAGGAAAGACATAATTAATAACTCCTGGCACATGGAGAAGCCAGATTGGACAATCTGCCTTCTGCTTTCTTAAACTGTCTTCTGAGCAATCTGAAAGCCTGAATTTATAGCCTGGACTGAATACAATGGATTGTTTCATAATCCCAAGAAAGAATCAGGAACTCGCCACATTGCCAGCTTGAAAAAATAAAATTCTCTTTGTAGTTCCTAGTGGAAGTTTTATCCAACCTCTTCAGTTAAGAACTAAATGCAATATGTACTCTTTTCCTTTCTAAAACTTCTGTTGAGAAGACGATTCTGTGGCTTACTTCAGTTAACATTCTAAGATTTTTCCATTCTAGGTCATCAGGAGTTGGTTCCTAAAGTCTAACCCATTCAACTTTGGTGACAGCCTAGATCCATATTTGTAGCAGAATTAAAATAAAAAGTTTAGATGGTTTGAAAATAAACCATTCTTGCTTTATTTTTCTTATGTTTGGATACATTTTTTTGTGTTGTCTGCAGTGCTGGAGATTGAACCTAGGGCTTTGGTCATGCTAGGAAAACATTCTACCACCAAGCCACATCCCCAGTCCCTGGAGAAAATTGTTAGGGGTCTTATTAGCATATTCTGATTTTACCCTATGTGACCACAGTTCCTTGGCCTTTTCCACTTCAGGCCCAAACACTCTGCATCTCCAATTCCATCAGTGGAATTATTTAATTTCTCTATGTTAATTTAATGGATAGAACATAAATTGAACAAATGTGATAATTTAACACTGTTCACTATGATTCTTCACTTTGCTTGGCACTGTGGGGGATGCAAATTAGAATAAAGTAAAATTTCTATTCAAGTTGCAATTTATAAACAGAAGTAAATTAGTAATTATAATACAGGGTGTAGTTATGTCAAGCTCTAATAATGGTATAAACTAGATGTTTCAGAACTTGTCTGTACATTGAATCTTTGGGGAAACTTAAGGAAATACTGATGGCTGTATCTCATCCCTAGAGATTCTGATTTAGTCCATCTGGGGTGTATCTTGGATTTTGAAAGATTTAAAAGATTGCCGGATGACTGTAATGTGTAGACAACTTTGGGGACCACTGGTATAATAGAAGGACTGGGAAACACAAAACATGAAACAAGATATGTTAATAGAGAAATTGAAAAACTTTGCATGGCAGTGTTTAACATAAAATTCTATTACAAATAATTCAGTTTACTGGTGAGGATTAAGTTGTAGGGCTTTTGAGGTTATACAGATTGGTATTAGAACCTCAGCTCTGTGTCTTAGTGGCTGTGTGCTCTTGAGGGAGTTACTCGCCCTGAGGAACCGCATTGAGGAAGAACACAGAGTGTCTAGAAGAGAGAGGGGCATATGAAGCAAAGAATGGAAAGTCAGGGAAGGGGAGAGAGACACAGGCTTTCTTACTTAGAGAAGATATAAGGGATTGCAAGAGCAGGCTCTGAGGAGACAGAAAACAAGTGACAGATGAGATGGATCTTGTAGAGGTCAGACATTCCACATGTCCAAAGTCACTCTTCTCCATCTAGACCTCTCACCCAGATAAAAGATGGGTCAATGTGTTCCTGCTGTGAACTGGAATACAAATCAAAAAGCCATGACTATGGAGCCAGACAAACATCATGTATGACCAACTGATTAGAAGAGGATGAGAACCTCATCAGCTGCTTCTTCATATGCTCAACTTTACTCAGGGCCTTAGACAGTCCCAGTGAGAACGAAGGAAATTGAGAGAAAGTTGCATATCAAGTGTATAATGAAAGGTCAACGGAATAAGGAATTGAGTATGAAGAAGATAGTGCTGAAGATTTATTCTCTGAATAAATCCAGATCTGTCCAAAATCAACATTAATTGCTTTTAATAGTTCCATTGTAAGGTGTAAGTAAGGAGTGGATCTTATACTGAGAATGTTGGCACCTCAAGTTCTATCTGGAGGCCCATGACAGGATGGAAAGAAATAAACCCACATTTCCAAAGGAAGAACTAGTTTTGTTTGATTATACTGAAGAATTTCAATGAGGACGTCACATGAATTGCAAATACTTGGAGGAGGAAGCTGTAGATATTTTGCAGAAAAGAATCAAGTTATGAAATGTCGGGGCTCGAAAGGCTTTAGAGTTCAGCTTATCTAATCTTCTGTGTGTACAGGCAAGGATGTAGGGGCCCAGAGTGATGACATGATTTGTAGAAGGTCAACACTGAAATAAATGCTGAGGAGGGAAGGGAATTTAGGTCTTTTTTCTCCTAGGGATCAGTTCCCATCAGAAAAGAATTTTGTTTTGGTTTTTCAATCAGGAAGATCTGGGCTTTTCTTGGGTGACATGTTATCTTCCAACAGCTAGACCTTGTCACACACTTACAACATGGCCACAGGACTGTGCGGTTTATAAACATTCTTGTTTACTCCATTTTATCATATCACTTTTAATTTTCCTTTCATGATTGTCTTTTTTCATTTAAAAAAAAATCAATGTCACATCGGCATTTTGGCAGCATGATTACAGATTGTCTTTAATTCTTTGTGGCATAAGGTAAGTTAGAAAGATGGTGACTAGCTTTATTCTTGTTGGGCTGTGCTATTACCATAGAATATGACTAACATTTTCTGAATATACATTATGGCCCAAATACATCATTTTTCTTAATTTTTTCAACATAGCCACAAGTTATGCATTATTATTGTCTTCGTTTTACAAATGAAGAAACTGAGTGTCAGAGAAGTAAAGAAATTGCCCAGATCTCAAACTGAAAGGGTCAAGGTTGATGCCATGTCTAAGTGACCACAGTGCTCCTGTCCTATGCCGAGTGACATTCCATTCTGCAGATATTTGTTACCCTGTAATGGGAAAGCTGCCCAAGTGCACTGAATGGCCAGAGTCCATGGTTTTCCCACAATCCTCTTCTCTTTATTCTTCATAAGTGACTAATTATTCCACTCAGAAAGACCTCAAATATTACTGAAAACAACTGGCTTCCAAAGAATTGGCTATTTTCCCTGTTTTTAATGTTGGGGGAAGAAACCCAACCAGTTATTTTTCTGTTTTGCTCCATTGCTTTGCAAGAACAAAAATAATCATATTAAGATGTCAAAAATAAATTTTAAATGTGCAAATGTGGGAGAAAGACACCTCTTCTCTGAGAGAATCCAAAGAAATTTAAGTAGACTCATGTGTGCTCTTTGTGTGAAACGCAGTGGCCACAATTCAAATAAGTCTATTAACAGCACATTAATAAGAATGAGCTGGGGATAGATGTGGGATTGCAAAATAAGTTCACAAAGTCATTTAAATTAGGAACACACTGTGTGATTGGAAATCCACACTACCCTGTCCCTGTCATCCCAGCTGCCCCCTTGGAGGAAGCCTCATTGTTTCCACTGTGTCTTTTACTGATGAGTAGATTGGAGCACCTTCTTTGTGCCTATCCCTGACCCAGATAGGACAGGAGGACAGAGGAGTAGTTCTTACCCTCAGAGAGCTCCAGTGTGATTGATGAATTTGACTTTGGTTGCACTGAACATAGCATATGCCTGCAAAACTACTAAACTTAATAATTACAGGCAGGGTGAGGATCAGAACTGAATGGGTGATATTGCAGATTTGGACTGCAGTAACATCTTATAATGATGCAGCTTGGGGTAACTTCAGGAATACTAATGAAGCCTGAGGATTTTATACAGAGGGGTTTCAGGGAGAGGAAGTGGCAGATGCAGGGCAATACAGCGACTTAATGGTAACAATCATGGCTGTTAGGTATCAGTCTCTGTGCTACACATTTTGTGTATCCAAGTCTTATATAAACCATGACAATGTTATGAGGTAGGTATTATCCAAGTTAGAGAAAAGGAAACTCAGGCATAGAGTTGAGAGTTGCTTGCATGTAGTCACACAGCTAATTAGTTAGAGAGGTGGGATTTGAACCCCAGTACTTTGGACTGCAAAGTCCATTTTGCTTTTAATGATTAATAAAAAAAAATGTGAAACTTCCTTTAACACAGAGAATGTTTGAATGTATTCATCGATTTATTTAGTATCTATTTTTCTGAGGACTGACTATGAGCAGATCAGGGGATATAAAATATTAATAAGTACAGATTATTAGCCTCCTGGATCTCAAAGTATAATGAAGTGACTGACATATGAAGATGAAAAGTATGATACAAGTGCTGTGGGATCTGAGGGCAGAGTAAATAGTTCTGCCTGGAGGGAATAAGGGGCAACGTCTCAGAGATGATGAAATTTGCAATATGACTGAATTTGCCAATCAGAGAAGGACAAAAGCAACTTTCCAGCAACTTTGTAACAGCGTGTACAAAGGCCCCAAATTGTGGGGAAAAACTGATACTTTGAGGTAAGTCGTTCAGAGTAACCGTGTGGTGTGGAAATGTTGGCACTGAAGCTCAAGATCAGATTGGGAAGAGAGTTGTGTTCCCCACCTAGAGCACTTTTGCCTCAATTCTACAGGCAATAGATTATTAGTAGGATTCTTAAACAAGAGTGTGTGCTGATTAGACTTGCTTTCTAAAAAGATAACCCAAAGAGACATGGAGCTTGGAGAGCCGATGTTGCAGTGGTCCTGCTGAAAGCGAATGAGAGCTTGAGCTGAGGCATTGTGGCTGGAAAGACAGGAGGACCGAAATTCAATTCCTAGGGTTTGACTGATATGGGAAGGGAAGGAAAAGAAGTGATTGTGAAAGACTCTAACTCCTAGTTTTATAGCTGAAGTGGATGCATTCACCAGGGCTGACCACAGAGGACACAGCAGATTTTATAATGCTAGAGTGAGAGGTGCAGACAAATGAATTCTCTTTTGAGTGTGTTGTTTGAATCTTCTGCAGAAAATACTCCACTGGAGTTATGAGTAGGCATTTGGGAAGACAAATGAGGTGTTTGGGAGGGTGCTGGAGAGAGAGATTCAAGAGACATCAGAATATGAATGTGTTTACAGCTCTAAAGCTAAATGATTGGAGTTAAGAGGTTGGGGTAATAGAAGGTGGAATATTGATGAATCTCAACATTAAATTGTGAACATCAGAGAAGGGAGAGTGGAGAACCAGGAGAGATTTTTATGACTAGTGGAGTGGTAAGTTTTTAGTGCAAATATCACTATGAGTGTGAGAAGGATGAAGGCTTCAGTCAGATCATTTGATTTGGCAAAGAGGAGGTCACACCAGGGACCTCGGAAAGAGGATTTTGATTGTCGGGTAAGGGTATGTGTGTGGAGTGTTACAAGCCAGGTTGTAGTGGGTTGAGGATAGTTGAGAAGTGAGACCTTTGAGGTAATGGTGTGCACTCAATAAATTGAGCTGTGAAGAGAAGAGAGATATACCAATTGCTGGGTAAAAATATGAATGATTTAGAGAGTCAAGGGCACTGAGAAGCTGAAAGAAATGAGTTCAGGAAACAGGAGAGACTGAGGAGCCAAGAGGTAATGAAGTAAACTGGCGAAGCAAGTTCTTGAAGAAGGCGGAAGAGAGCCTAGTACACCAGCCACGTTGAGAAGAGAAGCCTCAACATCTGACCCAGGAAGGAAGGGGAAAAGGAGGGCTTTGCATTGTGTTTGGAAGGTAAGGAGCAGAAGCTCAAAGAAAACTTAATGAATGTTTTGGTCTGATTGTTTGTGTCCCCACAAAATTCATATGTTGAAACTTAATCATCTCCGATGTGATAATATTTGGAGGTGAGATCTTTGGGAAGTAATTAGCTCAGGAGGGTGGGATCCTCAAGGATAGGATTAGTACCTGATAAAGAAGACCCTACAGACCTCTCTGGCACTTTTTCCACCAACTGAGCATAAAGTAAGAAGTTAACAATCAGAAAATGACCTCAAATGATCAGAATGCTGGCATTCTGATCTCAGACTCCTAATCTCCAGAATGAGAAATCCCTCTTATCTACAAGCCACCCAGTCTCTGGTATTTTGTTACGCACTCCAGATGAAGACGATGACATTCTCGTTGCATCCCATCATTGTGTACACGGGAAAATGGAGACCCAGAGAAGTACAGTAACTTGTTCCAGTTTGTGATGCAAGTTAACCGAAGGGCTACACCTGGAAATCAAGTCTCCTGACTCCCCTTTCTGGGCTCTTTTAGTTCCCCAGCTGCTTCTTAGATCTTCATGGCCTGAGGTAGGTCCTGAGACAAGGGAAGATGAGCATTGATCTCTAACAAAAGTCCTTCCTCATAAGTGCCTGGAAAGAAGAGCTTGAGGAACTTCTTCTAGTCCTGTTAATGGATTCAAATATAATGCAGGCTCTGAAAATCTCCTTTAAATATCTGGCCCTTAACTCTGCACAAAGAACCACATGGATGAGAACTTCAGGATCCTTGAATCTCTTCTGGCATTTGCTCTGAGCGGCTAACCTCATCTTGTTCTTTCCACACCGTCTTCACTTGCTTTTTATACCTACGTCCTTTGGTTTCGGCTGGTGCTGCCATTTCCTGCCCAGCTTCTCCCTGACTGAAGATTGCTCTGGCTCATCCTTTTCTGGTCACTTCTACAGACAGGGATACCCTCGTGGCAGGTCCTCACTGATGTCACCTTGTCTTCCTTGAGTGACACTTGGACAAATAGGCCCTTCTTTGCTAACTTTAAGTTCTCTACTAATTTACAATTGTTTTCCATGGTTTTTCTAAAATTATGAATCCAGTCACTATTTATTGAGATCATAGTGCCTGGCAGGGATTGGAGTGATGAGTCAGACAGTCTCTGCCTTTAAGGAGCTTCTGTCTAATATTAGGGAGTAAAACAGCAAATTAAACTCTAAGTGTGAAAGTGTTTAGCAGGATGCCCAACTTAATAGGTGAGAAATCATTTCCATTTTTAAATGATATACATAAATAATTGAGCAAAAGGATAACGATGATTCTGATAACTAGGAGATTCCTAGATTCAGCTAGCAGCACAAGGGAATGCTTATCAGAAGAAGTCAAATACAAACATAAAGAAGGGGTCAGATTTGGGCAGGCAGAGGTAGGGGTTGTTGGGGACGAGGGCACGTTTCAGATGGAGAGAATTTGTCTGATAAGCAACTGTGTTTGCAGGTCAAAGCAACTATTAGAGAGACCCCTGAGAGGTCAATGCCTTTTATCTCATAGCAATGAAATCAAGAAATGATTCCAGGCCCAATCCTGTGATTCCTAGGGCTGGCAACCAAGGCAGGATTAGTACCCAAGACAAAGGGCCAAAGAGCTCTGGGTTCCTTCCCCACCCCCATTCTGACTCATTGTGGGACTGAACTGAGTTTTAATGCTCATTTCCGTTGGTCAAACCAGGACAATTTGAATGCACCTGCCTCACTTCTGTCACCCCTGCCTGGTGAGGGTGGCCGTTGTGAGGGGCAGGGAGCACTTCCTAATAATGCTTCTGTGGCTTAGGCCCCACGTGAAGGCTTTTGGCGGTCTCACTCAAATGAGATGAGGGCCGGCTGACTGCTCAGCCACACGTGGAGGACAGCTTGGCTATTCCTCTCAGTGGTCTTCTGTTCTGGTTTTGAAGTTGCAAATTTCAGAAGCGGGTGCTGCTCTTAAAAAAGGAGGGGTGATGAAGTGGAGCGCCACCTGTCAGAGAGCAGCCAGGACCTGCCTGAAGCGCTCTGCATCTTTCTCTCCTGAATCCCATTAAACCCACCTCTTCTACCCCAGGGAATTAGATATGTTTGAAATGCACAGAAAATGGTCTCAGAAAAAAAAAAAAAAGATGAATGTGTGGAGCAAACAGTTAAAACTGCACATCACAGTGCACCTGGAAGGGTCAGTGCCTTTACACTCAAAGTAATTGTCTGGGAACTTGTGCTTGGCCAAGCAGAGGGCCGCTTTGTTTATCTGCAAGGGCACAAAAGCTTGGCTTATCCATTCAGGGGCCTGCTCCCACCAGCCACACCTGCATGGTGGCCAACAAACCGCAGAACCCTGAGATGTGTTATTATGACATTGTCCCCAGAGACCGCAAGATGGACGGGTCAATGTTCTAAACAGCAATTGGAAGTGCTACCTATTGGGCTAGGGGTGCAACTCAGTAATAGAGTGTTTGTCTAGTGTGCACAAGACCCTGATTCAATCCCCAGTACTGTAAAAAATCCCAAAACCAAACAAGATATATCCAGAGGTGTTAAACTGTTGAATTCTCTTGGTCTTCAGGGTAGATGATGATGATGGTGATGATGATGATGATGGTGATGATGAGGATATCAATAACTTTCTGCAGTAGTGAGTCATAATGCTCCAAAACACTTTCACATTTATAAACTCATTTTCTTTCAATAGCACACTGGAGATCCCAGTTATCTTTGGAGTATCCCTAAAAGATTAACCACCACCTCTAGTAAAGCAAACTTAAGTGTAGATTCATTATTTAGAGCTGAACAAAGTGGAACTTTCAGGATTTGCATTGTGGTCTTGCCCTTACCAGCTGGGTGACCTTGAACAAACCACTTCACTCCTCTGAGCTTTAGCTTCTTCATATGTAAAACTGTGTTAATAATAACTGTCTCAGAGGGCTATTGTAGGGGTTTAAATGATTTCATGTAAATAAAAAGGACATTATAAACTGTAAAGCATTATGCAAATATTAATTACCATCTATACAAGAATGGGTTATTTTCGAAAATGAATGTAAATTTAGTTATGAGATGGTGTATGTGATGGGTCTGAAAGAGCACTTTACTTGGAATCAGAAGACAGGGTTCTGTTTTGGCCCCTCATGTCAGGTGGCAGTGAAGGGTATGGTTTTCAGACAGGCAAACAGTGATGCATCTGCCAGTAAAAACTCCTGCCACCATTCACTGTCACATTGTCACTTGTGATTGGTTCAATGATATTCCCAAAGATGTTCATAGCCTAATGCCTGGAATCTGTGAATATGCCATCCTGTATGATAAAGCGACTTTGCAGATGTGATTAAATTAAGAATCTTGAGGTGGGGGATTATCCTCGATTATCCAGATGGACCCAAGTAATCACTAGGGTCTTTATAAGAGGGATGTAGAACCAAAAAAAAAAAAAAAAGATGTAGAAAGAGTCAGAGATATATAAAATAACAGAAGCAGAGATTGAGCAAGGCACTTTGAAGATAAAAGAAGGGGCCAGACATGGAAGAATATTGTGCCTCTGGAAACAAAAAATGGACAAAAAGTTCTCCTCTAGCAGGAACCCTTCAGTCTGACCACTTAACCTAAAAGTCCAGAGAAACTAATTTTGGACTTTTGGCTTCCAAAACAATAAAGCAACTGATTTATGTTGTTTTAAGCCACAAAGTTTGTGAACTTCATTACAGCTACATTTGGAAACTCATTCACCACCTCACCTTGAGGTTCCCAGTCTCCAAATACTGTGGCTCCTGTCTTCATCCTCCCAACCTATATCTAACTTCTAACTAGATTGGTGGGCTCTGCCGAGTTTCCCTCCACTTGTTCCCTTTCTTGGTGGGTCATGATGGAGCTGGACTTTCTGGTTCTGCACAGCTCATGCATTATCAGAATTTACAACCAAGGAGCTAACTCATCGATTCCACACCTCAAGTTGGCTGAAATGCTTCTTGGAGCATTCAGGCTCAGGAAGTGTAGCTTTTGAGACTTTGAGAAAGTTATTTAAACTATTTTCTCATCTGTCATTTGGAGATCAAGTTTCTTTCTATGCCAACCTCATAGGCTAGAGACTTCAGAGAAATGATAGCAATGAAAGCTCCCTGTCACTTCAGGAAATTCTGTACAGATGAGAACTCCTCTCATCATCATCATGATTATTTGAAAAAGATGGAATCTTCTAACAAGCTCTTCCCAACGAAATGAATATGTTTTGATAAGTGACAGATGCTTTGATTCTGGACAAGGGAAACATTTTGTAAGAGGAACATCCTTTAGAGCATTTGGTCACCTGAATTATTCACAAACTTGAAGCCTAATTTGGATATGAACCCCAAAATATAAAAACTTGGTGCTGTGAAGACATGAAATAATTGCTCAGTAACAACACCCATTTAGAAGTGGCAAGGTCGGGCAAATGTCACTGGTCATTTTCTTTGTAGAACAAAAAGTGGAAATGGCACATCGCTAATCAGTAACAAGGTTCTATGAAAATAGGGGCTTTAAAAATATCTTTTGGCCACAAGAGAGCCAACAGCAGAGGAGTCATGTATCACTGTGTACCCATGCTTGCTGCATCTGGTCATTGAAAAATGGACACTACTAATTATAGGCTCTTTCTCAAACACAGAAACCAGAATTTACCTAAAACTCACACTCAGCCCTCAAAATGGTTATGCATTGCAGCCTCACTCACTTTCTCTAAGTTGATTAAGATCAGAAGAAAAAAAAATCAAGTAATCATTTTGTAAATTTAGTCAGAGGAGCAGAGAACATGAGAATAAATGGGCTGGTGTTGGAAAGGAAAAACGTTTATCCACCACTTAGATCAAGATGCAAGGTTACTCTTTTCCAAACATGCTATCTGATTTAATTCTCATGATGACCCCATTATCTGCCTAGTAATCTCCATTTTGGAAGTGAGGAAGATGGAGTCAGAGAGATTAGGTAACTGCCAAAAGATCACAGCCCAATGTGGTGCAGCTGACTTTCTAGATTACTGCTAGTTCATCCTTTCACAAAAGAAGAAAAGTGAGAGGAATTGATTGCCCTGAGGACATGCACTTATTGGGTGCCCTTTTGAGTTGTAATATTTAGGTTTACTAAATGATTGCTTTGATCCTCTTTTTTGAAATAACCCTGAAAGTGCTCTACATCCTTGCAAACCCAAAAGAACTGAATAGGACTCCCAAACTGCTTTCATTATCCCCCAGATTTGGTACTTCCAGAGAGCTTTGCCAAGGGTTCTGGGTGTGTCAATGCTCATGGTTTCATGGGAAACTGAAGACCCTTTCCTGATTCTTTGGCAGGTTTTGCTTCAGGATGAATCTGCACTCACTGGAAGTAGTGAGCAGAAGTTTGCTAACTCTTTCTTATGCGCAATGCCAGGAGTAAGACAAGTATTGTCTTTGAAGCTACCACACTGGAGGTCAGGACCTGGCTAACCTAATTTAATTTTTTCTTAGCTATGCATTTCTTGGCCAGCCAGGAGTGGGACTAGATAACCCTCTATGTGTGGATTTCTCATTCCTAGGAGATCAGTTTGATGGAGTTGTGAAATGTCAAATATATGAGGTTGGTGAAGGGAAATTCTACATGGGGTTTGGTTTTGTATTTGACATCTAAGCTTTTGTTTTTTCACAGAGAATTGAGAACACTCCAGCATCCCTTCTCAAGAGAATGCACCCCATGTTCCTTTGAAAGTGGTGATCCAACAAGGCACTATAAAACTATGATAGACTGAGTCCCTGCCAAAATGGTAGAGCTAAAGATGGAGAATAGATTGATTGCAAGTAGAAGGCAAAGCTAGAGTAGATCATAGGAGAGAAAGACAGGATAGAAGTGGAGAGGAAGCTAAAGTGGGCTAGGAACTCTGCTTCTGCATGAGATGCTGTAGACCAGACCAGTCACCAGAAAGCAAAAATCTAGAGTTTCCAGCTGGATTGGTGTTCCTTGTATCACTTAAGTTATTCCACCTCCCTGTATGGCATTTCCCTCAAATGTGCTGCTATCTCACAGTATTGTGAAGATTACAAAACAGTGCATGTGAACATTCTTGCGAAAATGTGAAGTGCTATGTGATGTAATAATCATCATCAACTGTAGAGCCCTCACAGATTGTCCCATTAGGCAGCAATTCTTGTTCCTCTTTTTCAGATGAGGGAAAGTAGGTCTGAGCTGGCATGACCTTTTTAAGGGCATTCATCCAGTAGGTGATAGAACCAGGGTGTATTTCTAACAGAGAACAGAAGTTAGGAGTATGGTGTTTCCCCTGATGTGTGAGATGCCCTAGCATGTGTCTATGCCACTACAATCAAATATAACATCAGGAGAAAGGGACAGGCTCCAGTCCCTGCATCACAGAGCACCCCCAAGCTCTGTAGTTTAGTGGAGAGTTCTCCTTGAATTATTGTATGTATTAAAGTAAATGAGTATATATTTAGCATTTTGCATGTGGTGGGCATTCAGAAAAGTGTGCTATTATTATCAGATTGGATTTTATTGCTATTATTATTATTGTTATTATTGGGTACCAGGGATTGAACTCAGGGGCACTCAGTCGCTGAGCCACATCCCCGTCCCTATTTTGTATTTTATTTAGAGAAAGGGTCTCACTGAGTTGCTTAGTGCCTTGCTTTTGCTGAGACTGGCTTTGAACTTGTGATCCTCCTGCCTCAGCCTTCCGAGCTGCTAGGATTATAGGTTTACAGGCCTGCATCACTATACCTGCCTATTATTAGTAGTAGTATTGTTATTATTATTAGTATTTGAGTTAGGTCTCACTATTTTGTCCAGGATTGTTTTAACTAGTTAGCTCAAGTAAGTGATCCTTCTGCCTCAGCCTCCTGAGTAGCTGGGACTATAGACATGCACTTCCACATGAACATAAAATGTAATATCAATATTTAGTTCAGCGTGAAGAGTGACTTGTTATTTACAAATTCAGGATCTGGAACCTAGTCACCACACCGAAGCTAGTCCTTTTCACCCTGCCACACATTCCCTAAATTGCCAAATGACCTTGTGTGAGCATTCCATATCCTGTCCTTCAATCTGGCCTTCGATTTCTACATCTGCAAAGTGAGAAGATGGAATGAAATTATGCCTAAGGTCCCCTCCTGCTCTGGGTCTCTGATGAAAAGCTTATGTTCAGGCCTAGACCCTGCTTGCTTGGAGCCTGGCTTTAGAGGGGCTGGACCCTGGAGCCGTGCCCAAATCACAGGCCTGGCTTGGCGCTCATCATTGCCTTTGACTGCCAAAAGGACAGAATTCTCTAGAGAAACTGAGTGCAATCTGGCCAGCTTCTGATGGCCTTAAGTTATCCCTTGACCTCGAACTTCTGATTATCTGTAGGTTATTTTTTTAATGGCTTAGGCATCGCTATTTTATCTCTCTGGAGAACCCTTCCTTTCTACTTTCATTATGTGCCTCCAACAACAGGGAACAGGAACTGGGAGACAGACAATTGACATATAATTTTTGTCTCTGTGTCACCCTGGGGAAGTCGCTTTAAAAACAGGATTATCAGGAAGGGCTATCCTGGCTTGAAAGTTTTGACATCCATGTGGCTTCCTCTTGAGAGGAAAATGGAAGACCCAGGGTGTATGTGACTTTACAATAAGAACATCATTGGATTTTACTAGATTGTATAGTAACAATTGGAAAATGGTTCAGGGCTAGTTCATTTCAATTGCCCTTTTAAACAACTTTTCCAAAATATTGCAAAGGAGGAGGGTGAGAAAAATGCTTTCTGTATCTGCTCCGCAAAGAGGTTGTAAGTCTTAAATGTAAAATTTGGTTTAAAGTGTAATTCTTTTTCCTTCTGTCGACCTCCCTCTCTATTTCTAGATGGGATCCAAAGTGCTACAAAGTTCAATGAAAGTCAGTTTCCAAGGTTTGCTGGATGAAGGTGCTTCTCTTGGGCCATGCCACTGTGCCCAGGACCTAACTTGTCACCTGGCTTCATTCTGCAGAACTGAAGCAGAGACCCATTCATCCCCCTGGCATAGGACAAGTAGTGCCAAGGCCCTACCTAAGCAGAGGCTGGGAGCAGGACCCTGCTACCCTATCTGCCCTGAAAATGAAGCATTTCATTTTGGTTTTATTTTAACAGGGAGAGGGAAGGAAGCTCCTTGACCCATGCTCCACTTTGGGGGCAAAGGCTCTTCAGACCCTCTGAGTGCTGCCAGAAGTCCCTTGGGGAAAAGAGAGACCAGTGCCACAGCCTGGGGACAGCAGTTGCACAACTCACCACAAGGCAACAGGGCAACACGGAAGGATGGTTCCAGCCTCCTGGGGCCAGTGGATAAATGCCGACCCAGACTCTGGTCACAACGGAACAACCAACTCCCTTAAAGAAAATGAATCCTCCATTTTCTCGCCTGTCAAACTAGGAAATGGGATGCTTTGTAGACTAGAAAAGCACATTTGGCATCATCTCTCACAACCTCTTTATTGTATACACTTGAAATCTGAGCACCAGAGATGGGGAATCATTTCTAAAAGACAAGACCCCTCCCTCATGTTCAAGTTCTGCTTTCTCTTCTAGATAATCCCCAAGATTTTCTTCAGCTCTAGGAATCTATTACTCTAAAGACATAGTCCCCTACCTGCTCTGGCTGCTGACTGTGGACCTGTGATGGGACCCTTGGTGACATTGTGTCCAGCTATTTCCCTCATATAGAAATCATTAATCTTATGGAATCCTGAGCAGATGATCTACTTAGCAAAGCTTCTGGAAGGCCTGATGTAATGCTTTTGAACACCCAGAGTTGCTTCAGGCAGAACCTCCAGAGAGGGAATTGGGCAAGGCGACTTGGCCTTCTGACCACAGGCCAGTAACCATCCAAAGACCTGTGCTCCTTGTGAATCTCGGGTCCTGAATAGCTTTGTGACCTTGAACAAGCCTCATTCCCCTTCTGAGCCTCGGTTTCCTCATATTTAAAACTAGTGGTTGTACTAGATGATCCCTAAGGCACCTTCCAGCTCTGACATTCCATTACAGAATATTTCCCAATCTTTGTATTCCTTGGGGGATTTTACTCAGAAACTAGGAGGATGTTCTTCACCACAGGAAATCTGGGAATGCTTGAAGGATTCTGGACTATAAAACAAATATTAGAAAAAAACCTAAGAATATTTTGTTTCCCTGTCCTTTGGGCTCATAAGGTCCATATCAAATGTTCACAAAAACTGCATCTACATTTTCATGTGTAGAGAGGTAGATGGGAAAGATAGGAGTGATGCTTATTATGAAATTGACCAGATCCCATCAGAGACATAGATCCTACCATCCAAGCACTTATCTACTAAGAAGCTAATATATATATATATATATATATATATATATATATATTTTTCTGAATACAAACTATGAGAATTTAAAGCCAATAAAAAGGATTTAGAGGGGAAAGAGTCAATGTGTTTGGGGATATTATGACCATCTTCATAGCAAAGTTTGAATTTGGGAAAAGAAATGATCATAAGAGGTAAAGGACATAGATCAAAGGAACTACCAAGAACAAGGGCAGAGGCAGGGAAGGTAGGTGAGGTTGAGTGGCTAGCAAATGGGGAGTTTGCTCAGCTTGGGAACAGGGCTCTGAAGAGGAAGAGTGGGGAAGAAGATGAATTACATTAACCTGTCACATTTCCCAGGTTATTATGTAAGATAATTTGTCCAAATATTTGTTCAGTTCATTTTTGAATTCCTAAAAAGATAACACACAGTCATTTCTTGAAACTTGTTTAATGAATAAATAAATTATATTATGTGGTGCTTCCCTTCTCCTCCAGAACCATCAATGCACTATGTTGACATAACCATATCGTGGACCCTTAGAAGTCAGGTTGAACATGATACTTATCCTGTTGACTGTCATAGGTGTGAAATGTCATCCCTTAGCTCCGTAACTGTAGATAGGTTATTTCTCACCTGGGGAAGAAAGTTGTGTCATGTACATCAGCTTCTAACAGTTAAAATGTGACATGCATATGATACGAACAAGATGTAGGATTTAGCAATTCTAATGCAAAAATAGGCCCATCAGCTTCAATCCTTTGCAATAGCTTATAGGGCCAGTTCTAGGGACAACAGAACAAAGAAAATCCTAGGAATCATTCCTGGGTTGCTACAAATGAAATCCCTTAAGGAAATGTGTTGATAAATATTTACTGAGATTCTGTCACTTAGCAATGTATCCAGGTTGCCACAGAAAGCATAAGAAGGGATATGAACTTTTCTGCTTCTGTGCTGTGGTGGTGAATAACAAACTAATACATGTTCTAAAACTGCATAGAACTAAATACACGTATACAAATGGGTATAAGTAAAAGTAAGGAAGTTCCAATAAGATAAAATAAATTGTATCAATGCGAATATACTGGTTGTTACATTACACTATAGTATTTCAAGATGTTACTATTGGGGAAAACTGGATAAAAGACACATGAGGTTTCTCTGTGTTGCTGTTTACACTGCACGTGAATCTACAATTATCTAAGTAAAATTTTCATTTAAAAAAAAAGACTCAGATGGGTTCACTGGTGAATTTTTTTTAAAAAATATTTTTAGTTGTAAACAGACACAATACCTTTGTTATAGTTATTTAATTTTATGTGGTGCTGAGGATCGAACCCAGTGCTTCACACATGCTATGCAAGCGCTCTACCACTAAGTCACAACTCTAGCCCTCACTGGTGAATTTTTAAGAAAAAAAAATTATACCAATTATCTTCCAGAAGATAGAAATAGAGGAAATACTGCTTAACTCATTCTATAAGGACAGCATTATCTTTATAAAATCAAACAGATATTACAAATAAAGAAGTAAAGAATCTACAGACCATTATCTTTCAAAAACATAATCTCAGTAAAGTATTAGCAAACTGAATCCAACAGTGTTTAAAAATAATTATACAGCATGACCACCTGGAACTTATCACATTTTTTCAAAAGCTGTTTTAACATTCACCAATCAATTAATGTAATATTAAAGGATAAAGAATGAAACCATATAAGCATATTAATAATGCAGTAAAAGCATTTAACAAAACCAACACCCATTCATAATTAAAACAACAACAACAACAAAACTTTCCCCTCTAAGAATAGAGGGGAACTTCCTCAACACTACAAAAACATCTACAAAATTCCAATTATCATTAAATTTGATGGTGAATACCTCAAAACTTTTCTATCTAAGATCAGGAACAAGGTAAGGATATAGCCTCTCATTACTGCTTTTCAACATTGTACTGGAGATCAAGACTAATGCAATAAGATAAGAAAAAGGAAATAAAAAATATATCAATTGCATAGGATGAAATAATATCCTCTTTGATCATAGATGACATAATTATATTTAGAAAATCTAAAGGAATCACCAAAAAATCTCCTGAGACTAATAAGCAGTTATACCAGGGTTGCAGGATACAAGGGTAACATATAAAAATCAACTGTTTTCCTATATATCAGCAATAAACTCATTTGAACTTAAAAACACCCTGCCATTTACATTAGTACCCCCCAAACAATATATTTTTGCATAAATTTAACAAAATATATACAGGATCTACATGGAGTTTTGAAAAACTCTGATAAATAAATAAATGGAGAGATATTTCATATTTATAATAGGAAAACTTGAATTATGAACATCTCAGTTCTTCCTAACTTGATCTATAGATTCAACACAATTCAACCAAAATCAGAGTCAGTTATTTTGTTGATATTCATAAACTGATCCTCAAGATTATGCAGAGAGAAAAATGCCCAGAATAATCAACTCAATGTTAAAAGATTAGAAATTAGGAGGCTTGACACTATCAAACTTCAAGACTTACTGTAAAGCTACAGTGATCAAGACAACATATGACTGGCAAAAGAGAAGGAAAGTAAATCAATGGAACAGAATAAAGAGCTCATTATATACCACACAAATACAGTCAACTGATCTTTAACAAAGAAGCAAAAGTAATGGAGTAACAAAGGTAGTTTGCTGAGGGCCATAGCCAAGTAGGAATGATGTATGGCATTTTGGGTTGAAAGGTGATGCCAGCAAGCCACTGAGATGATATGATTATGTTAAGATCTGCATTCAATTGGATATTAGACTCCTGCTGTATGCCTCGGCCTGCTACTTTGGAGCTCTAGCGGGGACCCTCAGAGAGTTCCCATTGGTTGGGGAAGTACAGTAGGAGGGATTTCCGGAGGAGGGATTTTTTCTGTTGGCATAGGGGGGCCCCGGGAGAAGGCCGCGTGTGTGGTTCAGCATATCCCCCAGGAGCGTGCGTGGCATTGGCTGGAGTTTCAGAAATAAAGCTTGTTCCTGCTTGAGTGGCTCGTGATTTTGTGCCCAGCCAGACTGCGGCAGTAGTTTTTACAACAAATGGTGTTGGTACAACTGGACAGTCACACACATACACACATATGAAATAAATGGAGGCACAGAATTTGCACCCTTCACAAAGATTAATATGAAACATAGAAAAGTAAAATGCAAAGCTATAAAACCCCTTGATGATAACATAGGAGAAAAATGCAGATGCCCTTGGATATGGTTATGATTTTTAGATACAACACCAAAGGCATGAGCCATGAAAGAAATAATTGATATACTGGACTTCATTAAAATTAAAAACGTCTGTATGAAAGAGAATGAGAAAGAAAATCACAGATCAGGATCAAATATTTGCAAAAGGCACATCTAATAAAGGACCGTTAATCAAAACATACAACGAGCTCTTAAAACTCAACAATGAGAAATGAACAGCCATGGGGCTGGGAATATAGCTCAGTTGGTAGAGTGCTTGCTTTGCATGTACAAAGCCTGGATTCAATCCCCAGGACCTAATAAAAAATAAATAAATAAAAAAATAAGAGAGAGAGGGTGGGGGGAGAGAAGAGAGAAAACACAAACAACCTTATTTTAAAAATGGGTGAAAGGTTTAACTAGGCATGTCATCAAAAAAGACATACAGATAGTAAATAAGCCTAAGAAGAGTTCAACATCACATATTATTGGGATTTGCTAAGTACAACAATAAGATACCACTACTTGCCAGTTAGAAGCCAAAATCCAAAATACTAAAGAAACCAAATGATGGAGAGAATTTAGAGCAACAGAAACTTTCATTTGTTGCTGGTGAGATTGCAAAATGATACAGCCATTTTAGGAGATAGTTTGGCAGTTCCATGCAAAACCAAGCATACTTCTATCATACAATTTAACAATTGTGCTTCTTTGTATTTACCCAAACAAATTGAAAACGTGTGTCCTCACTGAAGACAGCACAAAAATGTTTATAGCAGCTTATTCATAATTGCCAAAATTTGGAATCAAGACGTCATTCAGTAAGGTTCAGTGAGGGAATGATTAAATAAATGGTGGTACATCCATAAAATGGAATATTATTTGGCATTAATAAGAAATAAGTTGTGCTGGGGATGTAGCTCAGTGGTAGACACCTTGCTTAGCATGTGCAAGTTCCTGAGTTCCATCCCCAGTACTACAAAAAAGGAGGTGAAGGGGGAGGAAGAGGAGGAGAAGAAGGAGTGTGAAGAAGAAGGAAAAGGAGAAACAGGAGGAAAGAAGAAACAAGTTGCAAGTTGTCAAACCATGAAAAGATATGGAGGAAGCCTAAAAACCTAAGCATTAAGCCTAAATGCATAAGCCTTTCTGAAAAATCTACATATTGTATGATTTAAATTATATGACATTTTGGAAAAGAAAAAGCTATGGGAATAGCATAAAGCAGCAGTGGTTTTCAGTGCTTTGCAGAGAGGGAAATAGAAGGGAAAAAGCACAGAGGATTTCTAGGGCAGTGATTCTACAATGATGGGTACATGTCATTTTATCTTTGTCAAAACCAATAGAACATGCAAGACTAAGAGTGAACCCTAATGCAAACTATAAACATTGGGTGATGATATGTTAACAAGTTTCATGATTACAATAAATGTTCCACTGTGGTGCAGGACACCAAGAGCAAGGGAGGTTGTACATGTGCAGGGCCTGCAGTACATGATAAACATATGAGTAACTTAACAGTAGAGATGGTCTTGAACATCAGTCCACAAGTGTTGTCCTGGATCCTGTGGGTCCCTGGAACTCTGTCAGGAGTTAATTGATTTATTAATAGTAGTTTCTTTATAATGCTAACACATTGGGCTGGGACAATGTAGCTCAGTAGTAGAATGCTTAACTGACATGTGGAGGCCCTGGGTTCAATTCTCAGCACCATAAGAATATATAACTGGGCTGGGGATATGGCTCAAGTGGTGGCGCGCTCGCCTGGCATGCGTGTGACCCGGGTTCGATCCTCAGCACCACATACAAACAAAGATGTTGCGTCCACCGATAACTAAAAAATAAATATTAAAATTCTCTCTCTCTCTCTCTCTCACTCTCTCTTTTAAAAAAAAGAATATATAACTAACACATTATTTGTTTATTTCATGCTTATTTTATCATGAATATACAATGGGTTTTCCTGACGCTACATAACATGTGGTTTTTACAGCACATTGACTATAGCAGTAGCTAGGAGAGCTCTGTTGTCCTTAAGGAGCCCATGCATCATTTAAGAGATTTTGCAAAAATATCATACAGTATCATTTTTCTCATCATATCTGTTTTGGTTTGGATAATGACAATTTTTTTAAAAAAATGAGTTATTTATCTTAGCATGTAATAAGTTTATTTTTGTTATTGTAGATGAAATAATAAACAAATATTTTTTAAAAGGAATGTGACATGCTGGCTCTTTGGTACAGAAGAAAGAACACAAGGGATAAAGGGTACAAGTGGAGATTGTCATCATGCCTGATAATTGGGGGTCATGAAAGCCCAGAAGATTCAGAGCTGCTTCTTGTCAGAATAAGCGGAGAAGCTTCCTACTCAGGAATGAGGTGCATTTGGATTGGATGGGTAGCATGCAGATGCTTGAAGCTCGCTGAGGAGTGAGGAGACGTGAAGCAGAGTGCACAGACACTGGACAAGACCAGAGAGCAGCTGAGCAGGAGAAATACAACACAAGGCATAACTGAGTCCCAGTTAAAGGGAAGAGATTGTTTTGTTTTTATCATTGCTGTTTCAAATTGGATTTGTTGAGGTATAATTTACCTACAATAAATTTCACTCCTTTTTAGCATTGAATTCAATGAGTTTTGACAAATGCACATAGTCAAGTAGCCAACACCATAATTAAGTTTTAAAACAATTCCATCAAAAAGAAAAAAAAATAATAACTGCCTTCTGTTACTCTGTGATCAATGCTGCTCCCCACTCTCTGGTAGCCAGTGATCTATACTCAGACTCACTCTCTATTTTTTTTTTCTTTTCCAAAATTTCATATAAATGGAATCATAAGGAAGGTAGCTTTTTGAGTATGATCTCTTTTTCTTAAAATATTAACAATCCATCCGTTTTGTTACCTGTATCCGTGGATTGTTCTTTTTTATTGCTGAAGACAGTCCATTATATGGATTTTCCAGTTTGTTGAACCATTCCCAGTCAATGAACATTTGAGTCATTTCCAGTTTGGGGAAATTATGAATAAAATTATTATACACATTAATTTACAAAGTTTTTTGGTGAATATATGTAGAGAAGTGATTTTTTTTTTTTAATGAAAGGTGGTGAAAATGGTTCAAGAAAACAAGTTTAAGAGTCTTAGCTTGAACAGCGTCTGCCCTTTTTACATCCTGCATGTTGGTGATTTAATGATTGTCTCCTCAGGATTCCTGAAATCAATTATTTTAAACTCAATTTTGCTAATGAGAGACATGAAGTTAACAACTAAGATCAACTTGCCAGCTTCTGTGTCCAGGCCTCCCTGCAGGAGGCAGAAAACCAGCAGGAGAAATTAATAGGCAGAACTCAAAACAAACAAATAAACAAAAAAGCACTGTGGAAATTCAAGGAAAATCTTCAGTCTTCTCCACCCACCCACTTTGTGGTAGGTCAGCAAGAAGATTATGGCTGATGTAAAAAACAAACCAAACAAACAACAACAACAAAAAAAAAACCTTTAAAGTTAAGAGCATTTTGCATCTTCAAAGAAGGTTAAGTATTATTTGTCCTGAGGGTCTGTAAAATGAGGCTCAAGTGAGTTGTCATTTAGTAATAAGGAAAGTTTGGAAGCTTGAATCCCACAAATATCAAATCCTCATTCCAAACCAGGTAAAATTTTCTCTGATACCACTCTGCTGGGTAGGTGAAGTGGGGAACAGTTGCTGAGGACCCTTACGATATTCAGAAGTTATCCAGCCAACCCTTATGCTGACTACAAATACCACAAACCTGCCATTGAGCTAGCTAAGGCATATACTACCACATTTATTTATTTATTTATTTATTATTTTAATTTTTTAAAATTTTTTTTAGTTGTAGTTGGACACAATCTCTATTTTACTTATTTATTTTATGTGGTGCTGAGGAAGGACCCCAGGGCCTCGCCCGTGCCAAGCGAGCGCTCTACCGCTGAGCCACAATCCCAGCCCTCTTTATTTATTTTTAATAAGTTATTAATTTATTGATGTTTTCGTCGGCACATTATATTTATACATAAGAGTGGGATTCGTTGTGACATATTTGTACATGCACATGATATAATTTGATGAATTTTTATTTCCCAGGATTTTTCCCTTTCTTTCCCTCCTCCCTCTCCCGATCTCCTTCCTCAACACTACTAGTCTCTTAGGGAGTAGGGAGAAAATTATGTTCTTAAATAAGGAATTAACCAATAGACAGAACATTTGGAATAAAGGAAGCTGAATACATAGCTAGTCCAGTTCTTCAATATGATCCATTCTGTGGTTCCTCCTAACCCATCCTCTCAAAAGCCTGAGTATTTTCAATATTCTCCAAGGTCTTCATCGCTTTTCAAGGCTGTTTGCTCTTCTGACTAGATCCTGTTAGGGTTTGGATCTGGAGTGTCCACCAAAGGCTCATGTGTTGAAGGCCTGGTTCCCAGTGCAGCAATGTTCAGAAATGGGGCTCTTGGGAAGTGATCAGATCATGAGGGCTCTGACCTCATCAATGCCTTAATCCATTGATTGGTTCATAGCTGAAGGTGTTATGGGGAGATGGTGGAAAGTTTAGGAGGTGAGACCTCGTTGTAGGAAGTAGGTCACTGAGAGGGTGTTTCTTGTCCCTGCCCCAAACCCACTCTCTCCCTTGTGTCTCTGCTTCCTGAATGCCATAAATTAACAACTTTCTTCTGCCATGCCCTCTGCCATGATGTCTGTTTCACTACAGGTCTGAAGGCAACGGACTCAGCTCACCCTGGACTGAAACCTCTGGAACCAAGAGACTTTCCTCCTTTGTTTTTCTCAGGTCACAGCAGCAAAAGACGGGGCTGACAAACACAGATCCTTTTTTTCTTTATAGTCCTGGGGATTGAACCCAGGGCCCCACACATGCTAGGCAAGTGTTCTACCACTGAGCTAAATCACCAGCCCCCCCTTTTTTGTTAATTTTAATACTTATTTTTTAGTTTTCAGTGGACACAACATCTTTTTATTTTTATGTGGTGCTGAGGATTGAACCCAGCGCCCCACACATGCCAGGCAAGAGTGCTACCGCTTGAGCCACATCCCCAGCCCTCATCAGCCCTTTTTAAGGGTTTGTGGTGACAAGATCCCACTAAGTTGATCAGGCTGGCCTCAAACTTGAGAGTCTCCTGATTCTGCCTCCCAAGGAGCTGGAACTACAGACATGAGCCACTGTGCCAGGGAATACAGATACTTTTCAATAGTTCATTATTCTTCTTTTTATGTTCTCATCATATAGTACCTCCATCTCTCCCGGAACATTTATCACAGTATATTATTTGTTTATTTGCTTGTCTTCCTCCGTTGTTTTATAAGTGCCCTTCAGATCAGTAATTCTGCTGTCTTCCTTCCTTGCACTTCCAGTGCTTCGGACAGTGTCTGGGTTGTAGAAGGTGTAGAAGGTATCTAATAAATATTGTTCTGATTCATTTGGAAAGCTGTCACTTCTTGTCACTAGCCACGATTCACTAGCTTCTCAGGCAGCCTATCCCATTGGTGAGCTGTTCTCTCTGGTAGAAAGTTCTTCCTTATAGGGAGCCAAGCCATGACTTCATGATTTTTACTCACTGTTCTTTTCTTTAGTCAGAAAGACCCTCACACAACTGCTCAGGGGCCCGCATTCCTATTCAGCCTCCCAGGCATTTGAGATAACAATCATGACATACTTGAGTCTTCTCATGTCCATGCTAAATTCTGTCTGTTCCTTTACTTTGTATGAATTAAGGTTTCTTTTATCCACAAAATTAAGGCAGCAGGAGGTACTACAGAAAATAAATGCAATCAAGAATATGGTAGTGGGCATATCAAGTTGAAATTGGGAGAGACTGTAAGTCATGTCAACTGATCTCATTGTTTTGTTTTGTTTTGTTTTCCTGATGATTTCTTAATTTTCCTTTATCAAAAAGGCACAATCTGCTGGGCTGGGGATGTGGCTTAAGCGGTAGCGCGCTTGCCTGGCATGCATGCGGCCCAGGTTAGATCCTCAGCACCACATACAAACAAAGATGTTGTGTCCACCGAAACTAAAAAATAAATAAATATTTTAAAAAATTTTTTAAAAAACAGCACAATCTGGGACTTTAAGGAGGACGGTGGATTAGATAATAGTTCCATGGGGCCTCTGCTAAGAACACAAAAGCTGATAATAAAAACCTGGAACTTAGTTCCTGGCTTAAAGAATAGTCAATGAAAATAAAGACTTCTGAAATACAAGGTGAAAAGCAAGCAAGTACCTAAGGAAATTAGTTGACTTCGTTCTGATAATACAGCAAGTACTTTGGACATGTTAGCAAAGGGTCAGTAACTTCAAAATAAAAAATCTGATTACTACTGGATTTCATAGCTCTTCTTTCCTAGCCAAAAAAAAAAAAAAAAAACTTCCTATGTACACACTTTAAGATATTCTCCAATCGGTACACTTCACTTCAAAATGGTTTGTTATTAATTCAAAAACATTAATATACCCTCTATGTGTTAAGTTTAGTAAGTAGATACTGGAGATTTAAAGTTGAATAGGGCACAGATTTTGTTCTCAAAAATCTGATGTTCCCTCCATAGATCAACACAACTGTATAAACACACAATTGTGTACAATATGTAATAGAGAATCATACAAGATGACAAGATGCTGTGAGATATTGAAGAAAGGGAACTTTTAATATTTTCTGGGGTAGCCATGAAAGACATCATAGGAAATAATATTTGAACCTACTTTAGTATTATTATGTAGATATATGCATAAAATTGCACAGTTGTGAATGGTTTTGTAATGAGACAATAATACTTGCAAAAAAAAAAAAAGCTGACCAGTCTCTTTTAACTTTATTACAGGCATTTATTTGCTTTTATTATTGAATATACTCTTCCTGAAAATCTTCTGAAAGCCATAGATTTATTAACTACAGGGAGAAAGACAAACATGAATAAAATATGTCTCCTGTTTCCAGGAGGCACAGTGAAGTGGGGAACAGAGAAACACACAAGCCAAGACAACATGGAAGACAGGACAGGCTCTTGAAAAGCACACAGGCTCGAGGACAAGGGGAAGAGAAATTTCTACATCCAGCTTAGACTCTCTTTATTCCTTCAATATTTATCGAGCAACACAAATATAATCCTTCAAGAGCTTGCAGATCAAACACTGTCACCATGGGGCTTCGAGCAGTTACTCCCATTTTCTAGGAGATGTTTCACCATAAACAAAATAAAGTCTTTACTCTCACTGGTGTCTAGAACGCACACGCACAGGTCTTAATGGGCCATCTCTCGGCAGATGAACCAAAAAAGAATGGGAGGAGACTGAGAACTGAAAACTGAATTTTCCTGTCTCAAGATTCTGGGTTGTTCAATTTGGATTATCATGTAAGAAGGGCTGATTTTTCATTCCAATCCAAAGGTACTGTTGTTGACAAGTAGTATTAGAGATGGGTGGAGTAGTTCTGATGTTAATGAAATTACCAGGTAAAACATACTCACATGCTATGGAATAATTATTCTCTGCTCCAATTTCCAATCAGATGGATCAACTTTTCATAATTTTCCTTTTATTTTGGGGGAGATCTCTTGATGTGTTATTAAAATACAAAGAAATTTATAAGCCACAAATGTATTGTTGTTGTTATTTTTTATTTATTTTACAGTGCAGGGTATTGAATATGCTTGACTGAGCTCTGCTCCAGCTTTAACCTCAAGTTTTAAATATGAATCTAGTTTCTTTTTTGTTCCAATCAATGTCCTGAATATATGCTGTATTAGTCTGCTTTTCATTACTATAGCAGAATACCCCAAATGGGATTACTTTGTAGAGCAAAAAAAGGTTATTTACCTCATAGTTCATTGTTCTAGAGGTCGAAAGGCCCACATCTGATGATAATCTTCTTGCTGGCAGAGTTCCAAGGCAGCATAGAACATCATGTGGTGAGAGACAGAACACACATGTGTATCTCTTTGATCTCTCTCCCTTTTATTACAAAACCACTGATATTCAATCATGAGGGCTCCACTCTGATAACCTTATCCAAACTTAATCTCCTCCTAAAGGGCTCACTTCTAAACACCATAGTCAGATTAAGTTTCCACCCTCTTAACATCTACAATGGGGATTAAATGTCAACCGTGAACCTGGAGGGGGGACACATTCAAACCACATCCAAGCCATAGCAATTTGCCTGAGCATGAAAATTGGCAGGAATTTTTCTGTTTAGAAAAGATGGCAGGAAGAACATCCCAGACTCAGGACACAGTACAAGCAATACCCTGAGGAAAGAAAAATATATGCTAAGTTCAATAGACCATGAGTAACCTGTACGGAATGCAGGTTCAATCCAGGAATAAATCAAGAGAAATAATTTGGGAAGAGAGGTGAGTCCAGATTTTGCAAGATGTTGGGTTTAAGAATCTGTTTTTGGTTCTTTAATTTTGTAGGAAGGGCCTAGAAATGTTTTGGAAAGATGAATCTGGATGTTTTGTACAGCATAGGAGGAAGCAAAGCGATATTGTTACAAGTAACTTGCAAGTCCACAGCCAGAAGTAAATATATCCATCTATTCACTTTCAGCCAAATAGGTTTCCATTGTACTCCTGTTGGACTTCATTGTCAAACAGCAGGTGACCCCATTTCAAGTAACTTCTTATTTCCTGTTGAGAGACAGGAATTCAGCCCTCCATGTGAGTGGGCTCAGAACAGCAAGCAGAGAGTCCCCTGCTACTATGAGACAGATATCCAGCTTGCCCCTGCCATCTCAATTGCTTACTCTGGGGTGAGAAGGCAGAGAACTCACCGGCCATAGGGGTAGCTCTTCTTTGTTTTGCACATTGTGTCAAAACCTGCACATTGACTGACGTAATTTCAACATTTGCTTCCATTTCTTCAGCATACAACTTTGAAAGTGATTTTGTGAATGTAATAAGAAAAAAACAATCTAAAACTAGCTGTATGGTGCAAACTACATGGTGTTGCAAAACAAATGTATTCCAAGAAAAACACCACTATAGCATCTCATACACTTCAAAGCATAAGTTTCTGCATTGTAAATAAAAATCGAATCCACACATTTTAACTTTGTATCATGAAATAACTCCAAGCTTACAGAGGAGTTGCAAAAATATCTTTTTCCTGAACTGTTTGTGAGTATATCAAAGACATAAGTGCGCTTTACCACTAAATACTTCAATGTGTATTTCCTGAAAACAAGAGTATTCTCTTAATATAACCAGACTATAGTTAGCAAAGTCAATAAATTAATATTGATATAATATTAATGTTAAACTACAGGCCTTATCAGATTTTACCCACTAAAGAACACCTCCCCCCTGCCATTGGTTGACATAGGTTTCCAATGTTCCCTTCCTGCACCAATTGCCTTTTTTTTTTAATGAAATTCCTTTTAGTTTATTTTTTTTAATGCTTATTTTGTCAATGGACTTTATTTTATTTATTTATATGTGGTGCTAAGAATTGAACTCAGGGTCTCACACGTGCTAGGCAAACACTCTACCACTGAGCCACAACCCCAGCCCTCCTTTTATTTTTGATGGGATAGTAGTATTCGTGGATGTTAGTGTTTGGCAATGTTTATTACACAAAATAAAAGATATCATCTTTATATCATTTCCCCTAAATTTATTGATTCATTATGCCATCTTAAAACTCACTGGCATAATTTAACCATTTCCCTGTTGATGAACATTTAAATTATTTCCAGATTTTTCAAAGTTGAAACACTACTGCAGTAAAGAAACTTTAATATCTATCTTTTCGTTAGCATGTGGTTATTTCTGTGGATATAGCCCAAGAAACAGAGGGGGAGGGGTGGTTGAAGGAAGGCCCACAGCTGATAACTCTCTAAGACACGGGCTATGCTGATAGCCATTGTGAGAACTGTTCTGGGTTCCCATATCCTAAATAAGCATATTCTCAATTGAGCAGTTGCCAGGATTAAAGGATTATCAACAGATGTGAAAAGGCACATAACTCCACCCTCGGCTTTCTCCAGGGATGAACTTTTTATTGCTATGCCTTGGAAAACAATCAACTTTCCCCCTCTAATATCAGGGTAACATTTAGGAATGTCTATAGGCTCTGAGCCTTACCTCAATCCCCACACATCTCTTTCAACTCCACTGCTGAAGGGATGTTTTCCCCACGCAGCTAGTATTTTGGGCAACCTGAACAGGTCAAGGAAGCAAAAAGTAGCCAACACACAGTCACTTGACTTCAAGGTTCAATACAGACATCATCATCTTCAGAAAGGAATGTTACCTTTTCCTTTTATTCAACTTTTGTGATACTTTATTTGAGGTGTTTGATAAAAACATCTTCGAACTTTCTGGATTTTTCTTTGAAGGATCCTGTGGGAAGAGGTGAACAGTTCCAAGTCCATTTTCCAGGAAGGAGGAGCTGAACACATCCAGTTCCATAATCTGGAAGACATTGACATCCTCCTACCCAAAACTGCATGTATAATCCTAGAATTTTAGAGTTGAAGGGGCTTTGGGCCAAGCTGCCCATTTTACAGATGAGGGAAATGAGCCTAACCAGGCGAAACCCCTCTCCTCAAGTCTCTCTGTGAGCCAGAGTCATGGTCTCTATAAGGAGTTGATCTCCTGGACCTTTAAGAAGCAGTCCACTGGGATGTAATAATGTTAGATCTTCTATTTATATAATTTTTGAAATAATTATAGATTCATAAGAAGTTGCAAGAACAAAATAGGGAGGGAGGGAGGGAGGGAGAGAGTGAGTGAGTGAGGAAGGGAAAGGTTTGCTTGTACCCTTCACCTAGTTCTTCTCAGTGGTCACATCTTGCATAACTATAGTCCAATAGCAAAACAAGGAAATCAACATTGGTTCAAGCCAGGGAATTTGTTCGGATTTCCCAAGTATTTACATGTACTCAAGCGTGTCTGTGTGCATTCTATGCATTTTTTTTTCAATTATAGATTCAAGTCCACCTAGAAGTTCTATTTATGCTTTAAATCTAAAAAATAAAGAAAAGTTACCAATGCTTAATAAGTGGATGAGTGCTGCTGCCCATTTTGGTGTGCATATGTGCATTAGATAATTGCATACTTTATAATATACCTGAGACATCTTGGAGGGAGAACAGAAATTGAAGAGTGTGGAAATCCACAATTATTCTTTTTTAGGCTCTTAGAGTTTTGTGATATTCATCAGTTAACACGAGCCTCTTTGAGTGGATGTATGGATTATATTATCCAGTTTCCACTAAACTAATCTTTTCCAAATGGATTCCAGTGAGTTAAAATTATTTCTCCCTTAAAAGATTTCTACAATCAGTGAATTGAAGATACTATCTATGCCAGAAGAACATCCAGATACCAAAGAAATGGCAGAGTAGCCCCTTCTATGCCGGCCGCGTTACAAGAAAAAGCAATAACCCATTTGACCTGAGCTATCAGCAAGTCAACCAAAAAAACAACAGAAATGATCCAGAAGGTATTTTGAAAGTGGATTTTTTTTTAAAACCAGTGTTTCACAAAAGTATACATCATGTGAAGAGATATAGTCAATGATGGGGAGAATCCAATAGTTTAAAGATATTCTGAACACGTTGACTATGGTGGCGCATGCCTGTAATCCCAGCAGCTCAGGAGGCTGAGACAGGAGGACCATGAGTTCAAAGCCAGCCTCAGCAACTTAGCAAGGCCCTAAGCAACTCAGAGAGACCCTGTCTCTAAATAAAATATAAAAAAGGGTTGGGGATGTGGCTTAGTGATAAAGAGTCTCTGGGTTCAATCCCTCATTAAAAAAAAAAAAAAAAAGATATCCTAAACATATCTTCATAAAATTTTCAGTGATATTTAAAGTCATGTGATTCTCAGTAGGAGACAAAGTACATCACACTAAGGAAACAATTCATTTTACAATGTGACAGCAAACTAAAGTGTAATCTTTTGCCCTCTTCCTATTTGACCCACCCTGGGTATAACATGATGCCTGCCCCCAAGATTGTTGGAGGATCCAAGAAGATGTGCAGCTTTGTAAACACTAAAGTTCTGTACAAATAGGAATTACTATTAATTATTCTAACATGAGATTTCAGCAGAAAATTAATTGAACAGCAATGTTATTATCTTACAAGCAAATATTTGAACAGGGATCTTTTGTTTGTTTGTTTTGGTAGTCTAGATGGAGAAATAATTCTTTGAAGCAGAAAAATATATTTAGGGGTATCAGTGTGGTAAAGTGTCTCCAGATCTAAATTTGGATGTGAACTTACTACTGCTATGACCTTGAGCAAGATGCTTAATGTCTCCAGTGTGTTTCCTCATTTGCAAGGTGACTAATACATTCATTTCGTAGCATCTCTATGACGATTGAGTGAGACAATATATGTAAAGAGCTTGGCATAGTACCTGATACATCGTAGTTCTGGAACCACATCAGTTATCTTTCTGCTTCCTCTTTCCTTTTAGGTAGCTCCCAAAACATGCTTAACATAGGTTAAGCCTCTATTCTCCCAACATCGCATCCATTTCTTGTCCTTCCAAACATAACAGAATTTGTTTGGAAGGCTGGACTGAGTATTTTAATTTTTTTCAGGAAACCCCCCAAATTTAACATTTTTATGCTATAAAGACTGATTAAATGACTGATTGAAATTAATGATCTCAAACAAGAAATAAATGTAGGGCATCAGACCAAGGTCCTTTGGTCTTAGGATTTCAGACACCAAACGCTGCTAAAGGATTTTTAGAGTGCCTCCCTACCCGAGCCCTTGGTGGACAGATGTAATATAAATATAATAACCCTTTGATTTGCACAGAGCATTCCAGTCTCCAAAGCACTTTCACATCCATCACTCCTATTTGATCCTCACAATAAACCTTTGAGTTACTTAGGCAGATATTTCTAAAGAGAAATATTAGGCCCAGAAAAATAAAGTGGCTGATTTAAGGCTACTAGGCCTGGCACCAGACACAATGCTTGCCCCAGCCATCATGTTCTGAGCCCAAGCTTTGTGCCTGGTACATAAGATACATTATTTTGTTCAGTCCTCTGAAAGCCCTTGATTCAGTTTCTCTTGATGCTGAAAAATAGCTCTTGATGTTAAAAACTATAGCAAAAATTAGTGGCATAAAACAATTTTATGATGAGCATGGATTCACTGGGTCAGGAATTTCAAAGAAATCATAAGAAGGGACAGTATGTCTCTTTTTCCTGATGTTTGGGGCATCCGCTGGAAGATGTTAAAGGTCAGGGGCTCAACAGCTGTGCACAGAATCATCTAGAAGCCTCTTCATTCACACGTCTAGAAGTTCGTGCTGTCTGCCTGCTCAGTCTGGAACAACAATATGTGACATTTCTTTATCACCTGGGCTTCCTCACAGAACGGTAGCCTCAGGATAATCATACCCCTTACACAGAGAATCAGTCTTCTGTGCTCCCCCCTCACCAAAAAAGCAAACATGGAAGCTGGTTAGCCTTTGAACAGCTAGCTCTGAGGTCAGATCATTCCATTTTCTGTACATATTAGTAATAAGTAAGTTATGATTACATCTATATCCCAGGGGAAGGGGCACAAATTCCACCCTTGGATGGAAAGAGAGCTCATGGAAGGAGGGGTGTTATTGAAAGTGTCCCCTAAATGTTTAATTGCAATGTAGCAGTTTCAAGAGGCAGGGACTTCAAGAGGTGATGACGTCATGAGGGTGGAGGCCTCAGGAATGGATTAATCCCATCATAACAGAAGCAAGTTAATTCTCTCAAGAATGATAAAAATAAACTTGGCTCATTTTTTTTTTTTTTTTTTTGGAACTGGGGATTGAATCCAGAGGAGCTTTACCAATGAGCTACCTTCCCAGCACTTTTCATTTTTATTTTGAGACAGGATCTCACTAAGGTGCTCAGCATCTGAAACTTATGATCCTCTTGGTTCAGCCTCCTGAGTCCCACCATGCCCAGCAAGCTCTACTCACTCTTGCAGTCAATTTCACACAGATTCACTTGCCTTTTTACCTTTTACCATGTTATGTTATGATATGAAGGCCCTTGCCAGATGTAGGTACCTTGCCCCTAGAATTCCCAGCCTCTGGAACCAAGAAAAGAACTTATAAATAACCATATTTTCTTTATAAATTATCCAGTCTGTGGTATTCTGTTATAGCATCAGAAAATGAACAAGACAATGGAGATGTCCTGGCCATCTTTGGAAAACACAACCTTCCAAACTCCTAAAATTATTTAAGAATAAGGAAATCAAAGCTCAGGGAGGTTGAGAGACTTCCTCAAATTCAGAGTAGCTGACAGAGTAGAGAAGTTTCTCACCCAGAGATCAGGTCTTCAGCATCAATGAGTAAAGAAAACATTGTTCATAGTCAAAATTACCTTGGAAATCCTTTTTTAGTAAAGTGCAGTAAATGTGCTTCCGAGTAAGCAACAGGATCTTGTGTGTCATCTCGTGCTCACTATACTACATCTGTTAATGAATTAATGGGCAGACTCATATGCATTATTTAATTGTTTTCTCATTTTCCAGAGTGCTAATATGTAAATTTCCTCAGATTTGATGCATTTCAAAAGGTGGATCCAGAATTCAACTTAGATTGGTCTAATTTCTTTCCATGTACTACTTGCTGCCTACAAACTACCTCTGGGACATTGAAAAAGAGATTTGTGTTTCAGATCCACTTAGGTTTGCCCCATTGATCTACGTGGACGTCTCCAGATCCAGATATGAGTTTGCAACCTGAAGGTGATTTGCAGGCTCTGTTACTGGCTTAGCTCCACATATCTAAACTTTTTGTTAAAACTGCAGATATTCCTGAGCATCTGAATAGTCAGACCCTCTTTCCCCATGGCTTCTTCTCAGGTCTTCATAGAAATGATTGATAGGTGATCTGAGACTTTAAATGAGTAATACATCAATAGATAAGAATAGAACATTTCAGATAAACTGAACAGCATGAGAAAAAAGTATAATGGTATGAACATGCAGGATGGGTTCAGGGACTGGGGTATAGTCCAAAGCCATGAGTAATTGCCAAAAGGATAGAACAGAAGGTCCTACAATGACCAGAGACTTTATTCTAGAGACTTGATTCTTGATTATAGAGCAGGAAAAGTAGGGTGGTCAGTTTTGCATTATAGCAGTAATTCCCTAAAGACAATATGGAGATGGGATCCTGAAAAATGAAGCTCGAGGGAAGGAGACTGGTTGGGATACTATTGCTGTAGGAGAAGTAGATGCCTGACTCTGGTTAATGTCAAGGTGTCTAGACATGGAAATTTAGGGGTTTTGCCCATGATCTTTCAAACAGGTTTGGCACTGATATTTAAGGAATTAGGCAGGTCTCCAGAGGTAATGGAGCAAATGGCCACTAAGATGGCATGACTCAGACAGCTCTACTACTCAAAGAAATCTCCCCTCCAGGGCCCAAGGGCTCTAGGCCTGAAGTCTCCAGTTTGAAATTGTTTTTCTTTTTTTTCTTTAGGTAACAGGGATTTAAGACTGGATTAATTATAATCCTTGGTTTCTATATGGCCCTATTTTATTTACTTATTTAGTTAATTTAGTGTAATAAGCATTCATGAACCATCCTTTGTGTGAAAACTAGAACTTCTACCACGTCTTTCCATGTGGTCTTCTTTTACTCCACTCTCCCCAAAGTAACCACCATAGGATTCTTATATCCATCATTCCCTCTTTTATCTAGTTTTAGCCCAACTGTATGTATCCTTTTAAAAATATATTTTATTAATATTGTTTTTAATATTATAAAAAGGGCCTCACGTAAAATTAACTTTGATATTTTTACTTCTTAATAAATAATATGCTTTGAAGACTCATGCATATTGTTGTTTATTATAGTTGATTTAATTTTTATTCTTATGTGATTATATATCATAGCTTATTCATAAATTCACCTGGATGGGATATTTTAAGTTTGTTGTTATGTAGAGTATTTTTACGAACATTCTTACCCACATTTTCTGATACATGTATATATATATACATATATCTACACAGAGACACACACATACACAGATTTTTTTGAAGCATAGTCATATGAGTAGAATTCTTAAGGTCCATAAATACTCCATTTTACAAGATAATATCAAACTTGTTTTTCTTAGTGGTTTTACAAACTTCTAGTTCCAACCATGACTAACAGCCAACATCAACCATTACCATTGGTCAGTCTATGAAACAAGAGCTTGGAAGCACAGAAAGAAGACAAATCAGGCAGGAGTTGAGGCATTGCTGACCTTGAGTCATGCGCAGCTCACAAGGTGGTTCCACTTAGCTTTCTCCTTTCTAACATTTTCTAAATGGTAGTGGAGGGGAACAGAGTCCAAGAAGAACAAGGTAGCCTCATTGGGCTGAGGAGCAGAGAGCAGGTTCAGGGTGACTAGGCAGTGGGGACTGGAAGGGCAAAAAGCCTAGAGAAGAGAAACACAGTGAAAGACCCAGAAATCTGCCGAAACTCCCTTCTCAGCCAGTGAAAGGCTCCTAAGACACACAAGTGGGAGGAAATCTTCTAAACTGCAGAAAATAGTGGCTGGGAGACTGAAGAGCTGAGCTAGATGTCAGAGGCATGAGGTGGTCAGGCACAGAAGTAGGAGTACAAGTCCTACCAAGGTGGAGTGCTGGTAAGCAGCCCAGATGTCCAGTTTAACCTGAGAAGGGATACTAGCCAGGAGTGAAGTCCATACTCATGGAGCAAGGAACTTGCTCATCCTAAGAGTAAGGGGGAACTAAAATAGACAATGGCTAACAAAGTCTAAAACCAATCCAGCAGGATCAAGTTGATTTGTTAGTGTTCTGTCTGGTAGAAGAAAACTTCATTTGCTTTAGATGAATATTAGGTCATCCAAAGTTTCCACAATTTTAATTCACAATGTTCAGCATTCCACCAAAATTTAAAAGGTATGCTAAAAATAATGAACAAATAAGTGACAACTAAGGGAAAAATAGGCAATAATCACAGACTGAAAAGTTAATCAAATATTGGAATTACCTGATAAGGGCTCAAAAGCCTTATCAATATGTGACTTGTGCTCAAAATAGAGAAGATGGAAAAATTAAGTACAAATTTTAAAGTAATTAGAATCTATTTTAAAAATCAAACAGGCATATAAAGTCTCACTGGATGGATATAACATGACATAGTAGAAGAAAAGATTAATTAATTTTAGGGCAAGGCAATAAGAGATACTCAAATAAGAATACAGAGGAAAAAATAAATAAAAAGAGAAAAAAAGAACACAGAAAATTAAGAGTAGAATAATAGAAAGAAAAAACATAAAAGATATAGTCAAAAGGTCCCAAATACCTGGGATTAAAATCTTAATAAGAGAGAAGAGATATTAGGGCAGAAGCATATTTGAAGACAACTGGTCAAGAATTATCTAAAATTGATAAAAGATATAGGTCCAAAGATTCAACAAGCTCACCAATTGGGGAGTGAAGTTGATCAATCTCGTTATATGCATCTACAAATACGCCACAATGAAATTATGTTCTACATAATTAAAAAGAAATTCTAATTTAATATTTTGCTAAAAAATTACCAAATTAAAGTGGAATAAAAACAGAAACAACATGGGCTGGGGATGTGGCTCAAGCGGTAGCGCGCTTGCCTGGCAATCATTCAATCCTCAGCACCACATACAAACAAAGATGTTGTGTCCGCTGAGAACTAAAAAATAAATATTAAAAAAATTTGCGCTCTCTCACTCTCTCTTTAAAAACAAAAACAGAAACAACAATAACAACACACACCAGAAACCATGAAAACTAAAAGTATTAGAATGACATTCTTTTAATTACTGTTTTTTTAAAAAAAAAAACACAAATTAGAATCCAATTCCCAGAAAAAATATTCTTCAAAAATGAAGATAAAATAATGATATTTTCACAAAAACACAATTTGGAAGAATGTGTTGCTGACAAATAGCATTTCAAGAAACACTACAGGAAATTCTTTAAGCTGAAGAAAAATGATTCCAACTGAAACTGTAAAATTTCATTCAGAGGAATGAAAAACACCATAAAAATCTTCTCTGATACCCAGTAAACTTTTCTCATTTTCCACAGAGATCTTGTGTACCTTTTGTAAGTTTATTTCCCTGAGTACTTGATATTTTCTGATACTGCTATATTGATGTCTCTCCTGTACCACTCTCTTTGTCTCTGTCTCTCTGGGAGTGTTTACAATTTTTTCTTCAGTATTCTTAATTGAAGTATAATTTATGTGCAGATGGATGTTCTTCCTCTCTAAGGGTGCTTTCAATCTGAGGTCTTTTATCTTTTGTTAATTCTAGGGAAATTATCTCCATTATTCCCACAAATATATCCTCTTCTCCATTTAATTTTTTTTTCCTTTCTAGAATGCTTCTGGCTATTATGAATTGACTTCTATGTTTCTCATTTTTAAGTAATTTTCTGCTAAAAAAAATTCCGTAAGGGCTAAGGTTATAAGCTCAGTGATAGAGCCTTCGCCTAGCACGTGCAAGGCCTGGGTTCAATCCTCAGCACCACATAAAAATAAATAAATAAAAGTATTGGGTCCAACTACAACTAAAAAATAAATATATAAAAAAAAAGAAAAGAAAAAAGACAATTTCTTGGGCTGATCTCTCAGTTCACTAGTTCATTCTTCAGCTGAATCTGCTTTGTGAGGCCTCATCTTTATCTCAATTATTATACTTTTCAAATTTCATATTTTTAACTTGATTCATTTTATGGTTTCTTTTTGTCTTTTCATATTGCTAATGTTATCCCTTTTTTTAAAAAAAGTACTTGTATGAAAATTCTTTAAATTTCTTTCTTTTTGTTTTTTGGTGAATGTATATTCTTGATCCATCAATTCCAATGCCTGTGATTCTCTAGGAATCTGTAATTTAGTTTGATGTTTTCCTTTGGAAAGGCTTGTTTATTGACCTGTGAGCTTCCATTTCTCCAAGATTGTGGGCTCCTCTGACCAGCAAAGGCAGAAGGGCTGAAGTCAGAACAGGAAGAGTTCAAGGTGGGAGATGGAGTGGAGGAGGCTTCGTACTTCTGAAAACCAGAGCTAACTACTCCCCACCCCACCCTACAGCTCCTTAGCTGAGTTCTTTGCTTTAGGAAGAGGAGATTGTAATCCACCAGCCCTGGGGGTTTGGAGGGAGAGGGTGGGACTGTGACAGTCTGGCGTTTGCCTCACTCCACTTCTGCACAGCCTTCTGCGCTGTACTGGCTTTGCCCCTGAGTAGGACTTGCTCACCAGCTCCAAGGTCCAGGGCAATGGGGGAGATGGAGGAGAGATAAAGACCCTAAGCAGCAAGGGCTCCTTTCATCCTGCCACAGCTGCCGATACCTTTTGCTTTAGGTTAGAATCATTCCAGATGCACAAGTTTAAAAGCAGCGTCCATCTCCCCAGGGGATTCATCGCTTCCTCTGCTTCTTAATGTTTTTCCTCTGTGGTTCCTCAGAGCCACTTGGTCAGGCTAGTTGAGCATCTACTTAGGAATCCACTTGACTTCCCTCCTCACAGGTTACACACCGTCTTCCCTCATCTGACTTCCTTTAAAACAAGGTGTCCCTGTGGCAGTCAGCGTCCTGAGTACTAGAGAGAGGGTGGCCTGGGCCAGCAATTCCTCCAGCCTGAAGAAGGTCTGTGCGCAGGGAGGCAAAGGAGCACCAGCCAGAAATCATGATGGGCTTCTCTATGTGGTTGACTTGTTGGGTGGACTTAAACAAGTCTCTGCCTTTCCCTGAGCCTCAGTGTACTCTTCCAAAAAGTCAAGTGATTAACAACACTGACCTCACTGGGCTGATAAAATCTTCAGGTAAAAAAAATGGATGTGAAAGGACTTTGTAAACTGTTGCATGAGATGTTTTTGCTGGTCATCAGAGGCAGGGGAAGGAGGCTTAGGTTAGATGAAAATTCACTTTGCCAACCTCAAAATTTTACTAAGTGTTGGCCCAGCTCAAAAGCCTGATGCAACTGAACATTCTCTTAATATAGGGAATGACGAATCTGTATTGGTTGCCAGAGTTGTCACATTCTTCCAAGAGTGCAGACTTTTATGGGCCCCTGGAAGCTCTGCCGGGGTCTATTTCTGAGGACGGGAACATTGTGCCTCATTGGCAAGGCTTATTAAACCAAGGCCACTTGTGGTCATTGAAGAATCTGGGTCTGCCTTTGCAATGATGGGGATGTGGTATCCGAGCCAGTGCTCCTATCTTTGCACTTTGGATACACAGCTCCTGCTAAACTTGGTGCCTGTTGTTTCCTTGTTTGATAGGGGTCTTTGTCCAGGAGAGTAGGGGAGTAAAGAGGGGGAGAAGAGGATGGAACAGGTTCAAATCAAAGACAAGTAGCAGAGGTGGGAATGAATAGAGTAATGTGTTCTCTTGGAATTTAGACAAGGACAAGGCTAATGAGACTTTGTTTTCAATTACTTAAAAAGTCGTTTGTCATTGAAAAGATGATGTAATGGCTTGAAGACAGAAAACAAGCCAGAATCCTACACCATGGCCTACTATTTGTATTTTTGCATATTCTTATCTATTTCTTGTCTTTTCATCATCATGCATAATGCATATTTCATTTTATGGATGAATTTTTTTCCACTTACCATTACATAATGAGCATTTTCTTTTTAAAGTTTGCATTGACTAGATAGTATGATTTTGACAATGTTTTATAATTAATAAAACCATTCGTCTATTTTGAGACTTTTGAGTTTCCATTTTTTTGGTTCACTTGCTTTTGTGCTGTTCTACAACATCATGAGCATCTTTATGCATTTTGCCTTTTACTATTGTTGTATTATAACTTTTGAATGAATTCTAGAATTCCTTTGAATGACTGGAGAAATATGCCCAGGCATCTTTATGACTTTTGTATACTTTTTTTTTTTAAGTGTTAATTCAAAATGCTGCTAGCCAACCACAAGTCTTCCAAACATTTACTGTCTGCTCCAAAGTTTTCTTTCTACATTAATATGTTTCAAGTTTGCTTTCATTGATAACTTCTCTGTTTAATAGCAAAGTTCAATATTTTACATGTATTTTTGTTTTTCCTAAATTGTGTTACTAAAATTAAAAAATCACCTGCCATAAATTTTTAGAAGTTTTTGAAAACTCCCAAGAAAATGTCCCCCAAAATATTTCCTAAGAAACTCAAATTTCCCAATTAATCATACATAAATGCTTTGTGGCCAGAGCAAAGAGAAGTGCTGGGTTGTCTTTCATTTTGTAGGTGACTTTCCTATGTAATTCAAGTTCTTGCCAGGAGTGTTTCAAGGGATATTGAAAACAACACTTGGACACTATCTTCCCAAATTTAACATTGTAGAAGAGCTGTTATCATATGACTGATCAGGATTCAAAAATTACTTAGGTTTGTACGGAAAGGACAGAACAAGAGCTGTGGGGATTCAGAGAATGGAGAGATCATTTCCAGCTTGACTGAAGGAATGTGGAGAGTCAGAGGAGGCTTATTGGAGGAAATTGTATCTGAGCTGAGTGAATAGGGTCTGAGGCAGGAACTATTTTGGGGCAGTGAGGGAAGTGCGGTGTCAGAAACTTTTACCCATTTTATGTGAGCCCTTGAGGTTTTAATTAAGTCTTCTAAGTTATATCTACTCTTCTCCAGCAGGGAAAATGCAATCAGGCAGTGATGACCAGTCCACGGGCACCGTTCATATGGAAGAGGCAAGTATACATATCAGTGTGACTTTAAAAACAAACTTGAAGTGGCCAGTTTCAGTTGCCTCCATAATGTTATAATAATGTGCATTTTGAAAGATCTGAAATTTGCAGGGAAGCTCAGTGCTTCCCAAATTCTTCCATGACACGATGCCCAAATAAAATCATAGCATTTCTTTGTTCTTCTGGGATAAACAACAAGGCTTACAACTTACTACTGAGAGCAAATGACCTAGAACCCCAGCTGCTCCAGATCTTGCTACAGGTCTAAAAAGATAAGTGTCAATTTCTGAACCCCCTTAGAACTCACTAAGCAAACATCTCAGGAGAAGTTCTAAAGGCAAATAAAGATGATTAATGAAATCAGTTAACAGATCTATACCACATGATAAATATTCAACAAATTGGGTACTGAGATTGGTAGAAGAAAACAAAAAGAAAAAGAAAAACTATTATGGTCCCTGATTGGTCTTATCTTCACCAGACTGTCTACCATGGTATAGAGAAATTTCCAGTATAACTTACTTAGGATAACTTACTTTTTTATTCCCCCATAGGATAACTTACTAAAAACTGTCTGAGTAGCCAGATATGCCTCTTATTTAATAGCAAGATTTTATTAGCATTCTTCTCTTTCTCCCAACAGAAGTTGTCTCAACAATAGATTGGACACAGATTAGAATAATAGAATCTCATGGTTTGAAGGTATCTTTGAGACTTTTTAGATACCCTTCTTCCCAATGAAACCATCCCTGTTACAGTTTCTCTGATAAGACACTGACATCTACTAACAGCCCAAGTTTGAAAATCTCTCAGAGACAGAAAAGTGACCTATGGAACAAGTTATGGGATGAAATGAAGGGAATAATATTTTCCATTTATCTGGTGGTTTAATTTCAAAACAAGGGATCAAATAATGCTCAGATTCCAAGTAGGTAGAAAGGCAGTCAATAGATTTCTTAGGACTCCCATTCAACAAATAGAGCAATTCTGTCTATATATTTGTTTGTTTGTTTAACTCTTATTTCAAAAATTGTCTCAATTAGACAGGGCAAAATGGTTATCCAGGAATTCAAGAGTATAGGGATTGAAAGGCTAGAAAACAATTGAAAAGAAGGTCCTTGCATAATAGAAAAAAATTGATTTACATGAAAAATTTTTAAAAAGTTGCACAATTGGGTGCAACGCTTTTGTGGAAAAATTCCTGAAAATTTTTGGTGCACCACTATACTTTTTATTATTAAAAAAAAAATTTTAACAGCTGCGCTTTTCTTCTAAATTAAGGAAATAAAGCAATATCATGAGCTAATGCCACATCAAAGTAGCATGTTTCAACACTTCAGTGTCATGTGTTGCCAGCATGGAGTTTTCTAGGAGCCCTGGCTTACCACTCTGTTCTCGGAGGCAGATGTTGTAGTGGTCACTCCAGGGCAGAAGTCAGAATTTCTTGGTTCTCCTTCAAGATTGTGGTGAGGCCCTGGATACACTTTTTCCCCACCTCAGTTTCTCTGGTGAGGTCTTTTGCCATGTAAGGGGGTTGTGGTCAAATGGAAATATTTGAAGGGTTGCCATGTGGAAGTGGGATTTAGGCCTATTTTGCATGGTCCCAGAGGATAGACCAGGACCAAGGAGGTGGTCACTGCTGCAAAGAGGTGGATTTGGACTTTGCATAATGACGAACTCTAAGGAAAATAACTCTTCTAAACAACTTAATCTTACTTCTTCCAGGACAAAACATTCATGTGCACTATTAAATTATTGCAATAGCTCATGAGGTATGTATTATTAATTTTTAAAGAATAAGAAAATGAGAATCAGATAGGGCAAGTAAGTTGTCTAAGGTTACATTGCTCAGTGGGCCCAAACCAATACTTGGATCAAGTTGAGACTTAAACCTGTTCAGTTGTATGGAATTGGCTTATAGAATTAACGACGAAGTAATATTCCTTTGGTTAAGATAGATTAGGGGGGAAAAAAGCCCTCAAAATAAAACATTATTTTGCAATCAATAAGTTACCATAGCATTTATGAATGATTAAAATGGGCCTAAAACCTAAGGGCAAAATATTAGGATTGGAGGAGGGAATACCAGTCTAGACAATACAGAGGCGACTATGACCTGTGAGAAAACTAATTCTGTGGAGAGAACTCAGCGATTTTGAAGGAAACAGGTCCCAAAATAGCTGGTGAACTGAACACCAACAGCATTGAGGAGTGTTTTTGTTTGTTTGCTGAGGTGCTAGGGATCCTATTCAGAGCCTTGTGCACACTAGGCAAGTGGTTTACCACTAAACTTTACCTCCAGCCCTGGAGCTTATTTTAATTAAGGAAGTTGTCACCTCTCCTTTGAAAAACTTTCTAATAATCAGAACTTACCCCAGACAGAACTGGTTGCCTTGGGAGCCAGGGGGACCTTTGCTCATGTCAAAATGGAAGAAAACTAAGATGGAAAGACCCTAAAGTCTCATCCAGCTCAGAGAATGTCTTATGTGCAGGGTGTCTGACCTAAAATACCAACAAAAGAAAGTGAAGGGAAACGTGTTTAGAGGAATTAGAAAAAGGAGATCAGGATGTCTAACATGTTCAGGTTTCTACACATTTCTGCATGTGCAGACAAAACCTAAGGCCTGTTCAAAGGATCTCGTGTTAAAACTAGTGCTATTAACCACATAGAGAAAGAATTCCAGGAAGTCCAAGGAAAGTGGGTCTTCTTCCACAACCAGCAGTAAGAAGAGAGATCTTCCTTTCATGACATTGTGGAAGAATTGATATTGTGAGTTAAAACCACTGTACTATGAGGACCAGAGAAAGGAAGTAATTTTTCTGGGATCTCCCAGCAAAACAAGGACAGACTCTACACAGGAACCCAAGTTTCCCAATTCCTAGTTTTATCAAGGTTCTTTCTGCTGAGAATACTACCTGTTGGTCTCCATTTTGGTGAGGATATTATTTTGCCCTGGGCTGTGGAATCCATGAAGTCTAGCTAGATTCATCTCTCACATCTCTTACTCTTTTTTTTAATAAATATTAATTTTTAAAACTTTGTTCTAATTAGTTATATATGACAGAATGCATTTTGACATATTTTATACAAACGGTGCATAACTTCTCATTCCTCTGGCTGTACATGGTGCAGAATCACACCAGTAGTATAATTATATATGGGTAATAATGTCTGTCTCATTCTACTGTCCTTCCCATCCCCACCGACCCACCCCTCCCCTCACTCCCCTCTGCACAATCCAAAGTTCCTTCATTCTTCCCTACTGCCCACCCGCCCCCTACTATGGACCAGCATCGGCTTATCAGAGGAAACATTTGGCCTTTGGTTTGGGGAGATTGGCTTATTTCACTTAGCATGATATTTTCTCTAGTTCCATCCATTTACCTGCAAACGCCATAATTTCATTCTTCTTTAAAGCTGAGTAATACTCCATTGTGTATATGTAGCACATTTTCTTTATCCATTCATCTGTTGAAGGGCATCTAGGTTGGTTCCATAGTTCAGCTATTGTGAATTGAGGTGCTATAAACCTTGATGTGGCTGTAACATTGTAAAAGGATTTTTAAGTCCTTTGGGTTTCACATCTCTTACTCTTTTTAAGTGCCCACATCTCCACTGATAGATCCTCCCTCAATTCTGGGGACCCCAATGTATTTTCTTAAACTGATTGCCACTATTTCCATTTATCAAGTTAAGATACTCAGTTTGCCTAGAAATAGAAAGTGATTCAGAGATCATTTCATTTAAGCAAGATATTTTGCAGATGAAAAAATAGGAAACTCAAGGAGATGTAAGTTGGTTTCCCAGTCACTGATAAAAATTTGTAAGACATGCCTATCATGTACCATGTCCCATATTTAGAGGTGCCAGTGGCTGTAACAGCCTATGAAAACTGGGACTCTCCTTCTAAAGAACTAACAAGCATCTAACTGGAAGGTCAAGAGGTTGAGCCTAAGAAGGGGGAGTTGACATTCCTTGCTTCTGGTGTTATAAAACTGATTCACAGGCAGACTTTGGATGAGACAGGTCTCTTTTCTGGACATCAGTTTCTTCAATTTCATTATGAGAGGGAGGGCGAATGTTGTCCATATTTCTTCTCTGTGGGCTGGTGAGGAAATGGCATGTCAGGAACTTTGGAGAGGGATCCCTGGAGAAGTCAGAGGCATTGTAATGTGTTGGGTATTGTCCTACCATGGTCCTACCAAGTATTCTGCTCCTGCACTCACCTTGTTGATTCTGAGGGGAAGTTCTAGGGAGAAAACATAAGCAGTGGAGTGAGGTGGGGTAGAGGTGAGAGACACTAGATAGTTCTGTTCTTTATAGGCTTGATACATAGTCATCAAAACAGATTTAGCCCTGGCTCATGCCATATCAAAGGGACCTTCTCTGAGTGATTCACTTCCTCTGGGAAACTCCCTTTGCCTGGACTTGCTCCTGGAGGGCAGGGACCTTGACTTTGCTCCTCTTTGTATAGGGCCAGCTCACTAAAGGCACTTACCAAAGAACATGGTGGGTGGTAGGATAGCAGTACACCAAAGGGTACATGCTCCATTTTCTGTATGAAAGAGTGTGCTCCTCCATGCCTTTTTGAACTATTGGGAGTCTTCTTCTGCATGGTAGCACATGATAGCTTTCATGTCAATAAGTTGTCTCTACCGCTATGAGGCAGTCTGAAGGACGTTGAATTGGGAGTCAGGGAGGCCAAGGTGGGATACTGTGTGACCCTGGGAGACCTTAGGTGAGCTGCAGGCATCTGTAGGTGGCACTTTAGAGCTTAAAAATCCTTCCCATAGATGATTTTATGTGTGTTTTATGCAGCAATATTTCACCGTTTCTTCTCTTTTTTTTTTTTTCTAGAAGGAAAGTAGAGACTTGGGGAGTTTAAGAGACTTCAGGGTCCCAGAAATACATGGCAGTCCTGGACCTTGAGATAAGGTCTTGTCAACATCAGAGCCTTTTCCCAAGAATTCTCACTTGACAGCCTAGCCCCCCCCAACCCACGCCCACCCCCCCACCCCACCCCCACCCCATCCCTACCTCACTCCCTCCCTGCCAACAAATGAAGACATTGCACAACCTGTGATTCACTGCTATTCACTATTCATTTTCTCTCTAATACTGTGTGTCTTTAGCTTCTGAGTCTTAGAGACAGAGGGACATATTAAGGAAAAACACCACCACTCCCATCCTCTCTGGAGGGAGGTGTCAGAGTGAGATTGGCTTTAGAGCCAGATCAAGGCTACATGAAATCTCATCTCATTTATTAGCGGTGAGACTTTGGACAAATCACTAAGCCTCTGGGAGCCTCTGCTTGCCTCCCTAAGTTTTCAAGTGGGAGCATTTACGCTAATTTTGCAGATATGAAGATTGAGGGAAATTACTTCAAAAAGGCAAGTCGTGGTGCTCAGTAAATGTCAGTTCTCTTTCCTTTCCTTACTTTTGTCTGGTAGATATGCAAATCCAGCCTGTGGTCAACAAAGAAGATTACTTAATTTTAAGTGTCCCTGACAGTATAAGCTGCAGCTAGTGGAAGGGGACCTAACAACATCACTCTTTCCCAGGCCACTGGAGTGTGCCTCGGGGCACAGGAAGACCAATGTCTGCTATTTGGTTGGAGGCGAGAATGAAGAAGCACAGCCAGAAATTTCCCTCCCAGTGAAAAAATAATGGGGGGGGGGGACTTTTGTCTTCCTTAGATCATGTAAATCACTTATTGTTCCCTAATGTTTATTGTACATTTCAACAGTACCTGGCACATAGGAAATGCTCAATAAATATTTGTGGAACAAATGCATTAATTTTGAAATGAAGAAAAATGTTTTAAAGGGTTTGCCAACCAGGTAAAATTGATGTTCCAGGAAGATGCATCAAACTTAACTGTGGCTTCCAGTGTCATTCGACAGAGCCACCCCACCCCCACGCTGAGGACCATGATCCCCACAGAGTTTCCTCCTTCTGTTCTACAGATGAGAAATCTAAACTCAACATACGTAGAGTATTAAATACTGCATTGGCCTGAAACCCAGGTCCCCAGAGTCCCCCCAGGCTGTATCACTGAACCACAGTGCCTTGTCCCCAGGCGTTAAGACCCGCAAGCCTTTAGCTTCTCTGTAACATGTATCTTTTGTTGTTGTGGCTGTTGCTCCTCTGTACACAATGCTGGAAGGTAAGAACCCGAGAGCCTTCTGTGCTCTATTGGAGCTGTATTTCACAATTTTGACAAATACTCTTTTGCCCTTGTTTGTTTTCAGAATCCTCAATATTAACTGAACAGCCTGCTTCGTGAAGGGCTTTATGATTGTTCTGACAATTTCTTCCATTTTGGTCTCACAGGTATTTAAGTAAGAACATCTTTATGCTTGGGAGAAAAACTTCCAAGTCTGACTTTATGTCTACAGAAGTCTCCAGTAAAGAAAACGCCTCAACCCAATGTGTTACCCAGAATGGCTTGTACTCTGTGCCTCTCTGTGACACACTAGGCTTTCGTGCTTGGGCACAATCTTCCCTGAGCCCAATCTGGGAAGCACAAACAGGGATACCCAGTTTTGCTAACCTTGCTGCCACCTGTCCCAAGATATTCCCTTCCCAACATACCAAACATTTCCTTTTCTTCTTTCTTTCCTCACCCACTCCTCCCTCCCTGAGATCTCTTCCTCCACCAGATGGTTCCCTGGCTGTCAGAACTTATCTCCTGTCAATTGCTTCTCCTCAAGCCTAGAGACACCCCAATGCAGTGTCCTTGACAAAACAAGGTGTTGTGCTGACACAACAGCCCAAGGTGTCAAAATAATTAGATAATTGAGTCAGAGGAAGGTCAGAGTTTCTTCTATCTAGAAAGACACACACACACACACAGAAAAATGACACACGGCAATCAGTTTATATCTCCTTTGTTTTTCCCCTTCTCTTTGGCTCTGCTCCAAAAGCCCAGTACCTATGATCAATCAATCCTTTCAAAGCATTGGACTGAAAAGCCACCTGACTTAGAAGGCGTGGCATGTTTGAACGCCAGGGAATAGAACATTTTCAAGGTTTCAACACACCCCTTGTTTTTGTCTTCCCTGTTTGTTTTCACCCTAGCCCCACCCTAAGCTCCTGTTGGTGCAATGGCCCCAGATAGTGGCTCAATGCCATGGATAGGATATTGCTCAAAGGGGGCTGTGGGCGCTAAGAGCAAAGTCCTCTCCCAGGAAACCAAGCTCTCAAGGTCATCTTCCCTGGCTCTTTGTTCACGCTTTCAACACTCAACACTTTAAAGGGCTGCTGTATTTTAGAGGTTGTGTTGGGATCAATTGTCCACAGGAGCTCACTGTCTGTTGAGAATGTGGACTCCAAAGTCCTGAGGCTGTAACCGAGGTCTGAAGGAAGTTCTGGAGGCCTCTGGGGAGGGTGTGGCTGACTCCCTCTGGAGTCTAGGAACAAATGACTGGATGACATTTGAATTACAGGCAGGAAGAAAGTGGGAATTCTAGGTAGAGGAAGAAGATACTTAATGGCAGGAGAGATTCAAAAACAGATTGTTTTCTGAGAATGTAGAATTTATTGAGTCTGAACTTGGGGCTATGCTGGGGTTGGTGGCTGATTGGGAGGTTGGGCAAAATTGAGTGTGTCCTTAACAAGATCCCAGGAATGTGGCCTTCCCTGACAGCATCAGGGTGCCAGTGGAGATTTGGGGATAGTTGAGTGACCAGATCTCTGTGGAGGGGGTCACACTTGTGGGTCTCCTCACATCAACTTTTAGTCTACTTCATTTCAGCCATACAATAATACAGCTTTCAGCACCAGCTCCTTGACCCAAAGAGCACTCCTCCATTGACCCGCTCTGGGATCTGGAGGCCCTCTCACCCACATTCATATGAGAGCAGCCATCTATAGGGAGTGAGATGTTCTAAGTGGCTGCCCAAAGAGCTTTGCCTTCAGAGAGACTAGGTTTTGAAACTTGTCTCTGCCTTTTATCAGCTGTTATCTTGAGGAACTTAACTCCTCCAAGGCTCAGTTTGCACTTTGTAAAATGGATCAGGGATAAGCATGCCTTCTAATTGGATTTTCTTGGGTGAGGTAAATCAAGTCACACAGAGGACCTATCTGTAGCTTATGGAATCGCTTCGTTAATTGTGTGTGTTCAAGGCCTGCCCAACTGGCTTTTCCTAGAACTATTACTTAACTCACTCATGTGACTACTAAGAGTGTGGCTCAGGATGCAGGCAAGAGGGCCCTTGCCCTGGGCCACTTGATTTACCTCTGAAGATAGTTACCACTGAGAATCACAAACATGAAAACACATAAACCTGAAGAGAAGATGCGGGCACTTCTGTCTTTCAGGCTGGTACTCAAAGCTGGGAAGGCCAGATCTGTAAGCCAAAACATCTGGTTTTTGTAACAAACACCATTCAGGCCCCCCAGATCTTCAGACTGTTTATCCTATGTCCTAGTAACAATGTTTGGATGCTGGGAATGGTTGGGAGCTGTGCTGCTTGTGGATTTGAAGATGGACAAGGCTTTGCAGAACCAGTAGGGTTTGAAGAGTTAAAGCACTTAGCAATTAATGAACTGGTTAAATCCTTCCTATCTGATAGTAAAACTGTAACAGATTTTCAATAACTAAGTAGTCCTGAGTGCCCTTTTCTTACTTCTCTTTATGTTCTAAGTCATGACTCTGGAGGTAGTCATGAATTAGCATGAATTTCCAACTGTTCCACAAAGAATCAGAGGGAAATTTTTCAAAATTAAACAATTCCTATTACCTTTAAATTGGTATATTTGTGGGTTGAGATATAGTATGTATGACAAGTATGATATAGATTCATAATATTTTCAACCGTGACCAAATTAAAAACTGGCAGTAAATGCTTTGATTTTTTTTTTAAAGAAATGATTAACTGAATTTAATTAAATTTTAAAAACTTAAATTGAAAAAACTGACTTTACTCAAATAATTTCATTGAAAATGTTGGTATCTATTATCATACTTTACAGTTTTCTTTGATAATAATATTTGATATTTAAAATATTTTTGAAAAAACATTTTTGAAAATGTATATAGAAAGTAATGTTAACTTGCAATTTTTTACATTGACTTTCATTTACATCTTTCATGAACATACACTAAAATATTAAACATATTGAGTGCAATGACAATTTGTCTTATCCTTTAGATCAGCTAAATCTGATAGAACTTTCTGTTGTTCTAGAAATATTATTACATTTGTGCTGTCAAAACCATAACCACAGGGAGATTCAAGATGGTAGATTAGAGGAAGACTGTGTCCCTAGTTGCTCCAAGGCTCAGGATTTAAGCACTTGGGAGTACTGCTTCTCAGCAAGTTGAGATGTTTAGGAAATGATTAAGTGCACATTGTTTGGTCAGAGCATACTAGAGACTACAGGAGAGGAATTATTCCTACAGAATTTGGCGATGTCCTTATTTTAATATATCCAATGGAAAAAAAAATCACATGTTCAGTGTCCAGATGATGAGAAAAATAGAAGTCCCCTTCTTTGGTCCACTTCATGATGGTGCTATTATGAATTGGAAGGTTCTACCCATAGTGGTTGGAGTAAGAGTTAGAAATGCAATCCATGCTCTGAAATCTCTGATTCCATTGTGTTGAAACTTCCATGAGGAGAGATCACAATATCTCCAAACAATTACCCAGCACCATTCAGAAGCAACCATATTTGAAGATTTTACAGCACAAATTTTTTTCCAGTTCCCTACCTTCATTTTACACCTGATGCTGAACATTAAATATCAGATCTATTTATCCAAAGGTTTCTAATCAGATTCTACCCAATGAAGCTCCCACAGCCATGCAGGTAGAGGGAGCTGACCTGCCTCCAGTGTCTCCTGGACGAGCAAAATCCGCATGTCCACGAAGCTGCCTTGTTCCTCTGGCTCTGCCAATAAATCCTAATAAATCCAAGAAACCAAACAGTGATCAACAGTAACCATCTTAACATAAACATAGTGTTAATCCTTCTAGGCCTTCATGTCGGCCATAACATACATGTTTCTTCCTGTACATATGTTTGAGAAAATACTGGACTTAGACAATATGTTACTTAATCTTTTTAGTTTTAGATTTGGACTATTCATTCAATTTGTTTTTTTCTCCACACTCCAAGCTGCTATACTTTGAAGCGGTGGAGTTTTATATTTGACACTCTTTACTTTCCTAGATAATTATGACTAAGGAGTTTTACCTTTAGTTTCATGATTAATGTTGAGCCAAAATATAATTGGACAGATAGTCTCACTATATTTATTGGCTTCACTGCAGCTTTATGGCTCAATAAATGTTTAATTTTTAAAAAAATGTAAAATTAATTTAACCATTTTTAAAGTTAGAGCAAAAGATTACGAATCTGTTAATACACACATGCACATAGAGTATTATTACAAACCCCAAATACTTGAGCTATCATTTAGCATCTCAAATTCTAAGTGAAGTAATTTTAGCACTAGCTTTTTCTTCCCAATAAAATGTCTTTTTTCTTCACTGTGCAGGTGGTGTCATGACATGTCCAATAACTAGAAAAGTCTTTGTTGAATTTTGATTTCTGTTTAGCTTCCAAATAATTCTCTAATGTTTTGCTTTTTAAGTGGTATCACTGTTAAACTGATGCTTCTGTTTTGAGATTATGGCCTCTTATTAGCTGAAAGATCCTGGCATGTCTGTACTCTTTCTTAAGTAACTAAAAAGTGGTGATTGGAGGAAAACACTTTTCTCACCTAACTATATTGTTTAGATCATGTGTATTATTAAAAAAGAAGAGTCTAAGTTAAGTCTAATATTGCTAATACTGAACTTGCAGGTGCAAGTAGGTAGATATTCTATCCTCCAGAAATATTCTGTAGTAGATAAGCAGCTCGTATTTGGTTTTGAATAGGCATCTCTTTTTTTGGGGGGTAGTATCAGGGATTGAATCACTGAGCCACATCCCCAGTCCTTTTATTTTTCATTTTGAGACGGGGTCGCACTAGGTTGTTTATAACCTTGCTAAGTTGCTAGGCTGGCTTTGAACTCGTGATGCTCCTGCCTCAGCTTTCCAAGCTGAAAGGATTATAGGTGTGTACCACACTACGTAGCCCATGAATCAGCACCTCTTAAGAAAACATAGCATAATCTCAGTACCAATTACATTTGTTGAATAGATGAATACAACATACTGGCAAACCACGGAATATAAAAAATGTATTATCACTTATGTAGGGTCTAAAAATTTGTAGCAATGAGGGGATTAAAAATGGCATAATATTTAATAACACAATTAAAATATTCTTATTAAAAAACTAGAAACAATGTCTATTGAGTATATGAAATGTAGCTAGTAAACTGAGGACTTTTACTCTTATTTAATTTCAATTTAAAAGTCCATTGGCTATCATATTGGAAAGCACAATTTTAGATCATTGAGACTAGAACAAGTACATATAATAATAAAACATGAGCCCAAATGAGCAATTACTCTTAACAAAAGAAAAGAAAGATATAGAAAAGCACAAGAGGCTTTTATGAAAGAAGATTTGACGAGAAAAAGAAATAAAGAGGTGATTTGCCTAATTCCTTAAAAATAGAAAGAATGAAAATGAGTAAACTGACTAATGATGAGGTTACATACTGATAAACTTATTGTAACTTGAAAATATTATAAGTTGCAAATGCACTTAATGTACCTAACCTAGCAAACATTGTCAATTAGCAACAAGGAAGACTTGTTGTCCTGATCACCTGGCTGAATGAGAACTATGGTCTGTCCATGTGCCAGCTGGGGGAAAAATCAAGTTCAAAATTCCAAGTAAGATTTCTACTGAATGCATGTTGTTTTCACACTACGTAAAGCCAAAACATTGTAAGTCAAACCATTATAAGTTGGGGGTCATCTGAATATACCAAAGACAAAGCAAATGCTTAATGCTTGAATGTTAGTATGAAATTTTTTAAAATGTAATATTGTTTAACCAAACACAGTAATGCTTTTTGTAGCACTAATGGATTAATCTTCTCAGGAAATTTAAAAATGGAAAATATTTGTATCTGCTAGAATTTCTGTGGAATGCATTATTGAAAGGCTCAAATATGTAAGACAAACAAGAAATAACAAAAATCATTTTTATTATCCAATTTAACTAGATTCCTCAGGGGCAAAAGTCACATTGAACAACTAACAACCATTGTGCATATCAATGAAGTATATCAAAGAAGAAAACAAGAATGTTAAAATTAATTTTATTGGTTTTACATGTCTTTAAAAAAAGCAAAAAGTACAGGTTTCAATTTAAATGAAAAACTAAAAGAGTATTTTGGGGCTTTGTTCATTTACTTCAGAGATTGCCAAAAGTAAGCCTATAATTGACACTAAAACAAATGATAAGGAAAAAGGTATATAGATTGGAATTTGGTCTAAAATCCAGAAGCACTCTTTGTTATATATATGGTTCATAAATTCCATGTCTTACTGGAAGATGAGCCTCAATTGTGCTAACTAAAATCGCCTACTTTTGGGACACTTCAAAGATTATGTTCAGTATTTAGGAGTTCTGCCCAAAGATAGACCCTCTTTTTTTTTCTTTTCTTTTTTTGGTACCAAGGACTGAACCCAGGGGTGCTTAAACACCAAGCCATGTTTTATTAGAGACAGGATCTCCCTGAGTTGCTCAGGGTCTCACTAAGTTACTGAGGCTGGGTTTGAACTTGCGATCATCATGCTTCAGCCTTCTGAGTATCTGGGATTACAAGCGTGCACCCCCGAGCCTGGCTAGACTCTTTTTTAATAATATACATTGCATCTAACCTGAAAAACATTCTTGGACCTATTATGGAGAAAGCTGTTAAAGCCATTAGATTTAATACTGATAAGATACAAGGTACCCTGGAAGAAAAATCAAAACTTGAATATCCCTCAAAGAAATACTGAATTGTGATTTTTGGTAGAAAGTAAAATTAATTTTGAATTTACAGTATTCCTCTGAATGAGTGTGAATAGCTGCTTGCTATTAATACTACTAGCAGAATATTACAACCAATAGTTCCAAGTTTGCCTTTTTATACTTTTGAAGGTTTTTTAAAAAAAAATGAACAATTTTTCTGAATTAGAAGACTATGCCAAGTATACAATATAAATGATATTCCAATAAAATGTATGAAAATGAGAGAAAATAAATTATTTGAATGACTCTAAGAGAGAAGTTTCATGTATAAATAATCTTCGATCTGTAGACTTTATTTTTAAGCTACTATAGATAAGGATGTGGTGTCTGTTAAAGAAAAAAAATTGAATAAGTTGAGCAACACACTACCATTTTCAGTCTTTTTTAAAAAATTACTGCAGCATTTTTTTAAAGATGGAAGAAGTTAATACTAGCCACTAGAACTTTAAGAGTCTGTGAAAATGGTAGAAATGTAAGTAATAACATAGATAGATAGATAGATAGATAGATTGGGGGATAGTGATACTTTATCATATGTATCCCATAATAATGTTTGAAAGTGATATGTAAAATACATGGTTCATTTTTAAATTATGAGTATTTCTATAATAACTTCATTAACAATTCCAGTTGCTATTCTCTCAAGCAGGTGGATATAGGAGATAAAGTGATGTTGGGCCTTCCAGGGAAGACCTTGAATTTCTGAGAGCTAGAGAAACAGGGCCCCTGATGAAGACATTGACGTTTTTAAGATGTAATAGTATTTGGGTGTTTTTGTGTCTCATTGTTGACTTTTTTTGGTATTTCCAGAGAACACAGACTGCCTAGCTCACGTGAGCTGAAAGATGTCTGGGATTTCCAGATGCTGAACCGTTTAACAGGACTAACTGATAGAAGCAAGTGACCCAGAGACTTGGGTGAGACAGGTGGTGTCTGGATCTCTGAGAAACATTTGAAAGCAAGACCAGAACTTTGATCGACATGGGTCTCTTAAACATGGACTCTTTGATTTGTAAGCTCTTGTGTATTTACAAGGGCATTTCAATCCATATATTTATTATCTTCCCCACACTTCCTTTGTGGGCACAATTTTACATCAGACATTTGATATATTAGAAGTTTATCTTTCAAGGGAAATTATACCTAAGTTTAGATGAGTATCTGTATCTCTATCCTTATCTGTAGCTATCTGGTCAAAAGTGTTCCTGACTTTTCACATACCTGATTTCAAATTCACTAGCAGTGAGAGAAACCTACACTGGACTTGTGTGGGAAAATGAGTATAGAAAAGGAGCCTGTCTAATGTTCAGCTTCTTTGAAAGGACTGCCGGGTGCGATGCATCTTTTGTTAAGGTGTTATTCTTTTAAGTTTCTGATTAACATAAGTTTTAAAAAAATTATACAAAAACATAATACCATGATTATGGAAATAAAAAGCCACCCACAAGCTTACTATCTTTACAAATCATCTATTTTCATTCTTTCCTGTCTTCCCAAAAGGCATATTTTTTTCAGCGTTGGACATGCAGCACAAATAAGAGTTTGCATCCCGATCTTTCCCATAAAGCATCACACAATGCATATTACCAATGTGATCTCAATATAACACATATTTCAATGACTTCAAAATATTACTTTAGTGGATATAATTTAGATCAGCATTCAAAAATAATTATGGGATATTTAAGTTGCCTCTAATTCACTTCTGTTATCAATAATACCTCTTTTCTGTTACCCTTTTCCCTAGTCTTTAATTATTTCTTTTTTTAAATTTTTTTTTATTATTGGTTGTTCAAAACATTACAAAGCTCTTGACATATCTTATTTCATACATTTGATTCAAGTGGGTTATGAAATCCCATTTTTTACGCTGTATATAGATTGCAGAATCACATCGGTTACACATCCACATTTTTACTAATTATTTCTTTAGAATAAACCTCCAACAGGAGAATTATTAGGTCAAGAGAGCTGAAAAGTTGATGAAATGGTTGGTTGTTACCTCTTCTGATTAATTTATTTTAAATCACAGTCTTCTTCCCTTGTTTAAAGCAGACTAACTTAGTGGCTCACTAACTTGCTAATTAACTAGCTTGGTATTCCATGTTCCCAGTGCGTCCTATTCACATCCAGCTGGTTCATGGTACCCTTGTCTTTTCTCCTTCCTGGCAATGATCCTCTGGTTTGTAGTTCTTTACACAAATAAGCTGCAGGGATAACTTTTTGCCCTGCAGCTTGATCACTTCAGGGATCCTGTCTCTGGCATCAAGGAATTCCCCATCTGCAGAGCCTCTGTGAGACACAGCCTTAGTGGGTAGGAAAGAGGCGACTGATGGGCCAGGCAAGGGCTAGGCTCCTGGCTATCAGCTCCTTCTTTCTCTTACCAACTGGGTCTCTGCCAAAGCATCTTGAGCTCTGCCACCAACCTGTCCCACTGGCTCTTACCATAATTCAGGCAACCATGTGAGCGTGGGCACAAGCACTTAACCATGCATCCACTCTGCCTGGAACTGACCTAGGACCCATGAGGAACCCATTGGGAACTCAGATGCAATCTCTCCTCTCAAGAACTCTGTAGGCTGAAAGATAAGATATATATGCTCTAGGAATATAGCTGAGAGTTTATGATTACACGGAAGCTCAGAAGAGAAGGTTATCATCATAGGCCTGGAGCTGGGAATGGAAGGACAGATAGGAATCAGAGAGACAAAGACATCCAAAGGACATTGAGTTTGTAGCATGAATAGGTTCGCCATTCGGTTGATAAGCATCTACCACTCCAGGCTCTGGGCTGGGTGCCTCGCACCCACAGATGGGTGGATAGATCCCAGGCCTTCAGGAGATCACACCCCTGTGGGAGAGACATGCAGGAGATGGTCACAATACAGGGAAATGTGTGCCATCACAGAGGAACTCCCAAAGCACTGTTAATGCCATACCCAGATTTGTCCTGAAAAGATGAAAGGTGGGACAAAAAAGAAATCTTCTTTCTGGACCTCGAAGGAGTTGGAGTATTGTATGATGATCACAAAAACAAAATGTGAGGATGCAGCTGTGGATGGGAAAGGGCCTCTCCACCTTCACTCTGAAGACCTAACTCCAGCTATGTGATTGTTCTTCCAAGTCTCTGGACCTCAGTTTTATCACAGGTAAAGTGGGGATCATATTAATTCTCCAACTTTTGGGAGCCCAAAAGAGAAGGAGGTAATAAAGGGCCAAGTACAAGAGTTATATTATTCTTGTTGTATATGAAAGCACTTTGAAAACCCTCCAGCCTGGCATAGAAGAGTGATTATTGGCATGATGGTTTGATCGTAGCTGTAATTACCTGCCTCCATGCTCCAGGCTCGTACCACAAAGGGGGATGGCTATAAATGAGAAGGATGCAACCTACCACCCACCACATCTGCTTTCTTTCACAGTCCTAAGTCCTCCTGAATTTGATTATTAGCTTATTTTCTCTTTCAGGAAATTAAAACGTGTAGCATTCACTATCCCTAAGGAATTTTAGAGGGGACGGCAAGTTGGCCACACAGCCAGGGTTCACCTATGTGTAACTTCACAGGACATGGATTCTATCATTTCTAACAAGAAACTGTGGCAATAGCCAGAGATGACTGAGGTGCCAGATGAACTAAGGAGAGAGGGTAACTCAGAGGTGATGACCTTTGTCCCTTAACTGACACCTCTGAGCTTGGTGGCTTCCACAGAGGTAGACACTTCTGTCTGCATATTGCTTTAAAGGGATTAAAGGATCTGCATTCTGGAAGCCTCCTTCCTGGTTCTGCCCCAGGCTCTGAGCTCATGCCCCATTCATTCCATTGAAATGAGATGAACTCACATTCCTCGGGAATTTACTCTATGCCAGGAATTATACTCTACCTTTTTTACACTGCCACACAGCTATGCTGATTATCCCTACTTTACAGAGGAGGAAACTTAGGCAGAAAGTCAGTCACTCACAGCTAACAATTTGCTGGGATTTGAGAGCTGAGTCAAACAGGCTAACTCCAGAGCCCATACCTGTGACCATTCTGGAATTTTACCTCCTTCAAACAGGTAAACCTGGAATTCCCACATCACAAGACAAACCTAAAGGCCTCAAATCACAAGTCAAAGCCAGAGGCTGTTCTTAGAATTGGCTTCTCATACAGCGAGAGACCTGGAGGAGAGGAAAACAGCGGTGGAAGGTTTTCTCAGCATACAGGCAGTAAAGGTGTCCATGCAGAAATTCTTGCAGGTGGCTTGAGGAAATTGGAAGCTGACCTTGGTGGGGAAGAGAGAATCTGGTGATGGAAGAGCCGAGCTTTAAACAATCTCTTCCAGAATCCAGCTTCCCGAATTGTTTGTGCATTGCCTTTTGTTTTTCTAGAATATATATGAAGTTTGTCACCCCAACAGCGCCTCTGAGCATAACCTTGCCTTTCCCATGGCCTCATTCAGCAGTCTCTGCACTCGTCTCTGTGGAACTCCACTGGGAAGAACAACCCAATAGACTGATGGTATGTGTGTAAGCACATGTGTAAAACCACACCACTAGTGTGGTGCACATTGTCAAACGTAAGTCAAACTAGAAAATTATAAATTATAAAATTACAAAGATGAGATAAAGAGTATTTTGAAATGGATGCTAACCTGAATGACGTTACACTCTCTACCACCTCAAGGTATAATCAATACTGTAGGCAGGAGTCGTCATTAATAATAGCACATGAAAAACCTATATTTCCAAGCATTTCTCCTGATATTTTTTATTTACTTATTTATATTTTTGGCCCACTGTTTGCTATATAGATTATGTCATGAGATTGGTTCTAACCCTCAAAATGTATCTCAAAGAAAGTCAATTTAGAGGAGGCAGGCTCTACCATGTATTTGTTATTCCCTTGGGTTTATTGTATTATTCTCCATCCACAGGTTTGTTGCAGAAATCTTTTTACAACACTGATCCATTTTGTGAGGGTTCATTTGGTTCCATCTAGATAGGGAATCTATAAATCCATGAACCAGATAGATGAGAATGGCAGTGTGTACACCCCTGGGCCCTCCAGAGCACAGCACCTCACCCCTTTCCTCAGAATAGCCTTACTTGGAGATGTTATAAGAAACCATTGGACACAAGGATCCAAAGAGGGTCCCATAATCAGTGCTATAAGAAATAATGGTAATTTTCTTTTCTTTTTTAAAATGGATGTAAGTATCATTGAAAATTCAGTATGACTTGCATAGCCATCCAGGAACATGCCTTGTTCTTTGGAAACCCTGACTACTAGGATCAGAATCCTTAGCCTTCTAAGACCAGTGACCTACTTCTTTAACCATACCTTCAACAGACTACAGCCCCACCCCATTCCTGTGATCACCCACACCTGCTACTGTATAAACACACAGGGCTAGTCATCTTTCTCTGAACACTTTCTTCCCCTGGGACTTTGCTCAGATTGCTCCTCTGCTTGGAACACCCTGGCTCTTCATCGCTGCCTTTCTCAGTTTTATAGTCATCCATTGAGGTTTCATTTGCGTTATCACCTCCTGTGTGGAATAATAGCAATCCCAACCAATGTGCACTGGTTGCTTACTACACCCTGGGCATGTATCATCTCATTATCTCTTGACAATCCTATGAGATAAGGAGGAAAAACTGTCAGGGAGAGCAATGTCTGGAGACACACAGCTAGGAGATGGGGAGCCAGAAACCAAACCCAACTGGAGTATGAATTCCCACACTCCCTGTGTTTGTGTGCTTTAACTTTACTTATTTGAATAGGTAAAACCTCACTAATACTCTCTTATTCTCTTTACTAGTAGGGAGATGGAATTAGTTACTCTTTCCTTGAGTTTCCACATCTATTTGTATGTAAGTATCAGGTAGTATTTACTTCGCTCTGCCGTGTATTGTTATTCTTTGGGCACATGTCTCATATCTTCAACTATACAGTTGGAAATCTTTTAGACAAAACAACAACAACAACAACAACAAAACAAAAAAAATATTTTAGATTCCTTACAGCATATAGTAGAAACAGTAAATGTGGTGAATAAATGAATGAATGGATAGATGGAAGAACTGATGGATGGGGAAAAATAAAGATCTAGGTTGGGTACAGTTTTCTTTAGATATTTTCCTGGTGACCCGAGGTGCTTATTACAAAGGCAAGTAGGTGTATATCTGTAATAGATTATAAAGATTTCAAACCAAAATGGCAGGTGAGAGTTTCACCTTCCAATATTTATAAAAGCACTTAAGACTTGGTCTCCCTCTTTAATCTGTAATGACTAGTTGATAGAGACTCAGACTTATATTTATGTAATCTAACATCCCTAGATACTGAAAATACCAAAAGTTATTTCCCTGCTTCATTGCAAATTAGCACTTGATACCTTGGATAACTTGAGTATTTCAGGGCAGACCATTCTGATGTTGACAATAATTAATGTAGTCAGCAGAAGAAACTTTGGCTCATTTGATATTGAAAATAACACATACACACACACTCCACAATTTAGGATTTTTTTTCTTCTTCTATGTTACTGATTCAGAATCTGAGACTTACAGAGGTGAAGTGAATTGGTCAATAATCACAAATCCAAGAAATGAGAGTCCTTATCCAAACATAGGTTTTAGACTCAAATCCCTTGATCTTTCCCCTCCCTCTGTTGCTCAAACATAAAACGAATCCCAGAATATTGGATATTTGAGCTATCAAAAATTTACCACGGGCATAGCAGAAAATCTTTTGGTGTTTTTGAAATGCTGTTCTGTTTAAATCTGCAGCCTTGAGCATTGCTTACGGCAGGGGAGAGACTGGCGGGCTCGTAATCCCTAGAGGACTAAACAGAAGCCCAGTCCATCTGTGATAAATATCCCTTCCAAGGGCCACAGGTGTGCACGACAGAGCAAGCATCTTTCTTTTCCGCCTCAGTGCTGAAACCATCATAGAAGCATTCCGTCCTCTGTTCAGATACTCTTTTCTTCCTTTAAAATTTTTTTTTTTTCTGGTTAACATTTGATTGTGTTCTTTTGCGGAAGTACAATAACCAGCACTGTAACGATAAGCTGGATAGTGAAACAGACAGGCTGGTGAGTACCCACTAGAAACAGGGATATGGGGATGTACAAGGCCTCATTCCCAGTTCTAAGAAGGTCTGGAAGAGATAAAGTCAGATTACTTTTTTCTCACCTTCACTGGACAAGGCATCCACACCAGGTCAAAAAGCAACCATAGGCTCCCTAAAAAGAAAGGTCAGCGAGGCCACCTTCAATCTACTGGATGGAAAGTGGATTTACTCTGAGGAGTCCCTTAAAGGATAGGAATAGTAAAGAGCAGCGAAACTTAAAAGCAACTAGTTTCCCATTCATTGTAGGGCAGCCCTTCCTGACAGAGATGTGCAACAAAGGAAAGAGCCACCTTCTGGAATAGTGAGCTTGCTGTCATTAGAAGGATTCAAGCCAGGCCGCCTCGCCCTGACAGTGGCATAGAGGGCATATATTAAGAGAGTAGATGGTTTGGCACAATAACTGCTAAAACCCCTTCTAGCAAAGGCATTTTGTGTTTCTCCAAATATTCCACACATGAGTGCCTTAGGGGATGAGTTTAGGCAAAGCTCATCTGTTCCATAATACTTGGCCACAGTACAATGCTTGCTGCCTGGTCACAAAGCATTTTACAGGCAGCTGTTACCACCCCTATTTCAGAAGTGTGGTGGAGAGGGAATTCAGAGACAGGTGAGGGACTGCCACCATGTAAGCAGGTGGGAAGAGGTCCCTGGCTCCAGAGCTTCCCTATACCTGAGCCCACTCGCTTCTCCACTAGATCTCAACTCAGCAAATTCCAACCACGTGCCACAATCCCTTTTCCCTGGGAAGCTCCCTGCCCCTGAAATGCCTTAGGAGTTTTTTCTTCTAGGTTATAAAGTCATGCAGTCCCAGTGTTTGAACAGTCTGAAAGGTCATAGAGTCAAGCTCTCTGGAATCCACAGGAAAGCAATGCTTCCCACTGACTCCAACTGAGATCTAGCAAATGGAATAAGCCACGTGGAATCTTAAGGAATTCTGTCTGGGCTCAGGGATAAATAGAGCAAAAGTCACAGCCAAATCTTTTGCCAGATTGTCCAGAGGAAACACAGTCAGTCTTTATGGAGAAAAAGCACTGGATTCCAGGAGTGGGAAAAAATATATTGTTTGTTGAGGTTGCAAAGATGTGGAGTGATAAGGAATCATGATGACCCCCTGGGACTGATCTTTTTCTTGGAAGGACTTTGTACTTCACAGATGAAAAGGTGGGTGGGTGGGTGGAGGGATCCAGGAGCAAACAATGAACTGAGAATCAAGAAACCTGGGCCACACTGAGCTGCTATTTGACCTTGGGAGAGTCTGAACTCTTCCAAACTCAATTTCCTCAAAAGGATAACAATTTGTGGCCAGGATTGATTGGGGGATCAGATGAGATCATGGATAAAAGCACTTGTAACTGGCAAGATTAGACAAAAGAGAATTTCTAATATGATCAACCCTGCCTTTTGTGCTTTTTCAATGTTCCCGGGCAAGAGAAAGGGGTCAAGATTATTATTTTCTACTTGCAGATGTGAAGAGAACTGGTCTTTGTTTCACAGTATCTGGACCCACAGGACGAACACCAGTGCCTGCCTACAGCATAGTACTTCCTCTCCTTTGGAGAATGACACCATTACATAACTGACTTGGGTGGGGTGCCCCAGACCTTGGAGATTTCCTTCTGCCTGGCTGTGTGGAATTAGGAAGATGGGCACTTTCACATTGACTTGAGGGCCACAGTCCTTAACTCTCTTGTCTCCACTCCACCCTCTGCTATTGATATGGTCTCTGCCACCTCTTGTTCTGTGCCCTTGAAGAATCCCTTAGCCATCATCTGTCACATATGACAGTCTCCCAAATCATTCTAACTTCTGCTTCTCCAACAGTGTGGCCTCTGCTGTGAGGTTTTTCTAACCACGGGTTTCCCCAACATCCCCATCCCCTCCCATCTGGCTTCCCCTCATCCTCCTCTTCTCCTCTACAAAATGAAATGAGAAAGGCAGTCAAGTGACTCACCGGTCCACACAGACAGGGCGGGAGAGGCAGACACAGAGCGAGTGTGTGGGTCCAGATGAATATTTCCGCAGGCCTCTTGACTGCTTCACACGATCTGCTGAGCTTCATGAAAGGGAGGATATAAAAATCTGAGCGGTGCCATATTGTCTCCAAAAGCAGCCAGCGTGAAAATGAAGTGTGACTGCCGCCTTCCCAAAACACAGGGCCGCTCCCGCCTCGCACCCTCAAATGTGGCGCGCAGGCCAACTTGTCTGGAGTAAGGAGGCCCACGCTGTCTGCACCCTGGGGCCTCCGCCACCGTCCTTGCCAGGGCTCCCTGGGCTTCAGGATCACCCTTTCTGAGGACTCTGGGCCCCAGGCTGCCTCAGGCCCCTGGATAGATACACAGTGGTGTCTGCTGGGGTCTCTAGTGTGATGCCAATACAAGATGCTTTCTTGGGGTGATGAGCCCCAGCAGCATGGGCCTAGGCAAGGCCCAAACTCCAAACTCTATGGCTACCTTGAGGTATTAGAGACCAGAGCTTCATAGTGAGCAGACTGTACACGAGGAGGCAGTCAGAGTGGGTGGGCCCCTGTCCCTCTGCCAACAGAGGAGCTCTTCGGCATTCCACTTTGTACACTGGGCATCTGCCTAAGAACTCACTGGGAAAAAAGAAAAAGAAAAGAAAAAATCAAGCCCACGACTGAGATTACAAACAAAAATGGAGACAACTTTGTAAGCCCCAGGGATGAAGTCCTTTGGTTCTCAAACTTGAACACGCCTCAGAATTCCCTGGAGGGCCAGATACAACACAGGTGGCAGACCTGTCCCCAGAGTGGCTGAGTCAGTATGTCCTAAGGAGCCGTCATGGTCCTCCAGTGTTGCTCTTCTGGAGATCAACTTTAAGAATCATTGAACTAGCTTCAACTTTCCCTTTCAGAGGCCAGAGTAGCTGACTTTTTAAAGATGCCTCAGCAAACCAAGGTGAATTGCAACAGGGGACCATTTTTTGACAGCCCTCCCCGCTGGAATAGTGAGCTTGCTGTCATTAGAAGAAGGATTCAAGCCAGGCCGCCCCTCCCACTCATCCCCATTTTGTCCACAGCTTGCTTATAATGCCCTGCCTGCTCCAGTACAACAGGGCCCTCCAGTACAGCAGAGCAGAGAAAGCTGCTGCAGCCTGGGCTCTCTGATGACCTCATTCTGTGATACAGGGAGTATTCCTAACTCAGAGCCCATGGGTGGCCAGCCTGTGTGTCTGCCATTTTGAAAAGTGACATCTTACCTGTAGGGTTCCAGGATGCTTCCCCCAACTTGACTCCTCTAAGGCCTTCATTTCTTATTGTGTCTTCCCCAATCTCACTCCTTTATTCTTTGATCCAGCACTTCCCAGCTGAGGCCTTCTAGGTGCTGGGTGCTGTCCTAGATCCTGAGAAAGACACAGAGACCTGTGAGAAACAGGCTTCTCCCAACTTTCTGGGACTTCACATCTGGGCAGGAAAAATGAGCCTAATCAAGGGACTCCATGGTAAAGGGGAAAAGAGGGAGGCCCTAGGTGCATGAGGACAAGAAAGGGGAGTCTCCTGAGGGGGGGCAGCAAGATGTCCACAGAGCAGGGGCATGGTGGGGCTGTCAGCATGCGGAATGGGTGATTCAATCATTGAAGACACTGGCAACTGTACACCCATTGCTTCGCACCCTTCTTTTTTTCCTCACAAGCATCCCTGCGGGCGGTGCCATTATCAAAACCTTGTTTATAGAGAATTCAAGTTGCTCAAGGCCACACATAGCTACTCCAACTCAAGTTTTCTGACCCCAGAACACGATTCTGACCTTTTATTCCATTTAATTGTCCTCAGCCAAGGATGGACAGTTAGCCCTTGGAGATGGGTTTACTGGAGCAGAGAGGTTGGGGCCGTTTGTTGAGAGGCTTGAGTGTTAGGGTGAATTGTTGGAACCTAACTTGGGAGCTGCTGGGGAGCCAGTGGAGGATTTCAAACAGAAAAATGACACAAGGCACAGCCGTGTTTTAGGAAAATTCCTCTGACAACTGTGGGCACATTTGATGGAAAAGGGGCATCGGTGGCCAGGAGGCCACAGTGGAGGCTACTGAAGAATTTCGAGAGAAGCAAGGGCCTGGGTTAGGACTGGGTGGCAAACCTGGGAGGAGACTCAAGACAGGCGATCTTGTCTCCACTCTTACTGTGAACACTGTTTGACCACTGACCATGCACCTGACCTCCTTTGGCCCTCACAATAGCTTCAGATCTCCCCACCACCATCCTCCTTCTTGACTGTCTTTGTCCCTACTGATGGGTCCCCAGGTCAGGTAGTTTTCCTGTTTAGGATCAGGGGCCTCCAACTTCCTGACTCAGGTCAGAACCATTTGTTCTCCCCATTTTACAGTTGAGGAAGCTGAGGCCTGGAGACGATCAGTAACTGGCTCCATGTAGGAGCTGACGGTGCCTTCCCCAGTGGTGGCAGGTCCTTCCTCTGCTGACACGATGCTCCTGTGATCCTGCCTTCTGAGGCCAGATGGGAGGCCCTGCAGCTGTGGTGGGTGCCAGATGGCATCTCAGTCACCAGGCTGGAGGGCGCCTGAGGACCTTGCGGTCAGCCCCACTGGCAGTATCACCTCCCTCGCTGGCACGGTGGGTATTGGGCACAGAGGGACTGAGTGAAGGGAACACGTGCTGCGGAGAGGGCAGGAATGAGGCTGACTCACGCTCTTTGTGGTGTGGGTTGCAGCTGTTCCGGGGGCATCCCAGCTACATGAGGCAGCTGCCATCTTCATGGTGTCAGAGAGCCACTCTTAACCCAGGAGCTGTGCTGTCCAACTGTGGCACCGCACAGAGGCAACCCAACCATTGGTGATTGAACCTCAGCTCTACCCCAGTCCTGCGCTTGCTCCTTCGACCTGTGTGATCTTGGGCAGGATGGCACTGATCCTGATGAACCTCACTTTCCTCATCTGTTCGTGGGCTTATTGACCTTTGCCCTCCCTATGTTAGAAATGTAGGGAGTGACCAGGAAAAAAAAAAAAGTCTTTGCAACCTAAAAAAAGATTCCATACATTTCATTACTTATATGCTTAGAGATGTTAACATTAACATCATTAAACATTCTCAAGGAAAAATGGTGGCAAAATGTTGTAAGGGTGTATTTGGACTCTTTGTGGTGTTTTTACAAGCATCCTGTGAGTTTAAAACTACTTCATGATTTTTTTTTTCAAAGTTACATTCTCTTTAATTACATTCTCTTCCATTCAGACAGCTTCACCATGAGGCAGGCATACTTCAGGCAACAAGAGAGGATGATCTCTGCCCTTGTAGAGCTTCATCCTAGCAGAGACAGATATTCATCTGCATGATAAATATAAAAAATATCTGTTGTGCTAAGAGGTGTTAAGTCCTGTGGGGAAGAAAAGGAAAGCAGCTTAAGGAGAGCAGAGGGGGAGTGGGAGAGGGACGCACAAGCTGATTAGAAATAGCGTGGTCCAGGCAAGCCTCAGGGTGAAGGTGAGATCTCCAGGGAACCTGAGGGAGGAAAGGGAGTTACACAGCAGATATCTATGGGAAGCACATGAGCAAGTTGCGGGTGGAACAAAGGTCAGGAGCTTGTTGAAGAACAGGAGGCCAGCGTGGCTGCCCCAGCACATTTAGGAGGTTCTGGGGCAACGGAGAATGGTGAGAAGTAAGATCAGAGAGGCAATATAGAGCCAGTCTTCTAAGGCTTTGGAGTCTATTTTGAGGACTTCCAAGTGAATTACCTGGGAAGGCATTAGAGCAAAAGGGTGGCACTATCCAGTGCATATTGTAAGAGGTTTACTTCTACAGCTACACTGGGTCTAAGGGACGTAGGGTAAAGCAGGGGAAGCAGGTAGGGGCAATGGTAATATTGCAGGGAGAGATGCTGGCTGTTTGGATAAGAAGGATGCTGAAGGTAGTAAAAAGGTGATTGGATTAAGGTAAAACCAACATGATTTCTTTGACCTAAAGTCCATCCCCAAGGCCATTTCCAGGCCTAAAACTCTTTGCATGCACTTGAATCTCATCATCATCTCCTCAATCTCTCTGCCCAGCTGTGGTAAGAATAAGAGAAACACCATGTTATCTCTGTCTTTTTAGGTCTAAATTCTCTGGAGCATCTTGTTTCTCTACAGAGATATTAAGCCTACATGGAAGCTATGATTCCACTTCCATGGCCCAAGGTTTCTGGGGTGATATTGACTCAATCCTATTCTGTGCCCAAGTAGAAATATGGTATGCAAAGAAAGGCTATTTTACCCTCAATCAGGAAAAGAGACAAGCTTGGGGACAATGGAAGGGCACAATTGTCAACAAAAGGAAAGTTTGAAGAAAGAGCTGCACAAGCAAGAGCAAGTAGCTGACCCTGCTGTGAACAAACTCCACCTTCGTCAGTCGACCTGATTGATAGGTATATGATCTGTCACTGAGATACTATTATTTGCTACCTGGTCTCCTGGATCCTGAATTCCTCTTTAACCTACCCTCTACATTACCAGCAGACACAGGGTCTCCATGAATAAGAAAGTCAGTATTCTCTGCCCTGGCACTCTCTAAAGTAGTGCCTTAGCCAAGCACAGGGGCACACACTTATAATCCGAGCTACTTGGGAGGCTGAAGTAGGAGGATTGCAAGTTCAGAGTGAGCCTGGAAAACTTAGCAAAACCCTGTCTTGAAATAAAAATAAAAAGAATTGGGGATGTAGCTCAGTGGTATAACATCCTGGGTTAGATCCCCAGTACCAAAAAAGTAAAAGGAACAGGCTGGATAGGAAGAGAAGGGAAGGGGATGGGGAAGGGAAGGAGAAGGGAAGGGAGAGGGGAGGGGGGTGATGAAGACCTGCCCTGGACCACTGGGCCAGGCTCCAGTTTTATGCAAGATTCTCTACTTTAGAAAGCCAGCACTTGTGCTCCCACATCCTGCAGTCTGTGGAGGAGGCTCTAGCTGGGGCAGGGGCTGGATGCAGTTAGGGGAGCTGCGGTCCTTTGACCTCAATTCCACCTCAGCAGTATCCGTGCAATGCAGCCTTCAACACTTCCTGCCCTAATTGTTGTGCAGTGTCACCATCGGCTGTTAAACAGCTGCCACCTGCCACCCCAGACCTGGATGCCGGCCAAGGGTAGGTAAAAATATTTCTTCCTTCATATAAATTGTGGGAAGACTCTTCTGGAAGAAACATGCTCAGGAAATGTGCAGTGTCACTGGGACCCAGGCAGTGGTTCTGGTCTGTGCTCCTCCATTGTGATAACTGGTCACCCAGCTGGCTCTTCTCCTTGCCCCCTTCAGTGCCACTTTTTAAAGTCTCTGAGTGGGGCTGACAATCTAGTCTGGAGTCGTGGAAGAACCCAACACATTTCAGCAGAGGGGACCTCAGAAGTCATGCCTATTTAATAAGCAACGGAACCTTCTCTCCGCCTCCTGAAATAAATCTGATCTAGATCTCCAATATTTTAAGTACCTTTGGTGACAAAATTGATAGTTTACTTGTTCTTCTACCACCTTCAGTGGTTTGGAGGCCAAGTCACCAACCCACAATCCTTGAACCTGTTAGAACCTTTTCATTTCACAAATGATGCACCTCAGGATCTAGAGTCTTATCACAACTCCTTCGGCGAATCAAAAGCAGAGGTTGTCCAAATTCCCCCTTTGATAAGGACACGGGTCATATTGAATTACAACCCACCTGAATGATCTCATTTTAACTTGAGTAGCTCTTTATAAACTCTGCCTCTAGTAAAGGTCATTTTCTGATCTACAGGGGTTTAGAATTTTAACGTGCAACTTTTGATGGGACACCATTCTATGCATGGCATACAGGCAAAACAAAAACAAATCTGAATGTCAGAGGACCCTGGTTTCCTGATGCTCAGAGCAGTGGTTTGCAGAATTCAGGCATGTCAGTAGCTTTGAAATCTGTCATGATGGGAAATTGACAAATACTACAAAACAGGGTTTTCCTCTCCATCTCCTCAAGGAGAGCTGAGGATTAAACATGTACGGATATAGCACTGGATTGGGGATCTGAAATAGAACTTCCTGTGGAATTGGATCTTTGCTTCTTAGATTTTTAAAGACTTTCAGGGAATAGGGAGCTGGGGATGTAGCTCAGTGGTAGAGTGCTTGCCTGGCATGCATGAGACCCTAGGTTCAATACTCAGGACCAAAAGGAAAAAAAAAAAACAAAAAAAAAAAACCACATTCAGAGAATAGTATGAGAAATCACCACTCAAAAATCCCTTTGGGATGGTCTCATCAGGAATGATAGACTTTAATGCCCGAAATACCATCTGACAAGGCAAATGGGCCAAGCAGCTGAACCGAAGAAACTAGAGAATGGTGAGGAAAGTGAGAAGAGGCTCTGGGGTCCTGGTTTGGCAGGGCTGACATAAAGTCGCACAGACTGAGTAATTCAAACAACAGAAGTTGCCATCTCATGGGGCTGGGTGCTACAAATCCAAAATCTAGGTGCTGGCATGCTTGGTTCCTTCTGGGAGCTGTGATGGGAGAATGTGCCACAGGTCTGTTTCCTCAAATCATGTGGATTTTCATTTCCCATCTCCAGGTTGGTGTGGCATTTTCCCTGTAGGCACGTCTGTTACTGTGTCCAAATTCCCCCTTTGATAAGGACACGGGTTATATTGAATTACAACCCACCTTAATGATCTCATTTTAACTTGAGTAGCTCTCTATAGACTCCACCTCTAGTTAAGGTCGTTTTCTGATCCACAGGGGTTTGGGACTTCAACGGGCAACTTTTGATGGGATGCCATTCTATGCATGGCAAACAGGCAAGACCAAAACACACCTGAGTATCAGATCTGGCTGGCCCACTGCCCTGATTCTTCTCCATTTGCCTAACTTTGCGTGTGTGAAAACTTAAACTTTAGGAGGGAAGCTGGTGGCTTTCCAAGGTCATGGGTAGAGAAAGGTGGAGGTGATCCTTTTGTACCAGACTGGGGGCCTGTTCCAGTTACTTGTCTCCTCTGGTTTATGGGACTGTTTCTCCTATTTGTGTGTTACCTCAATACCTTAGAAGAGTCTTTCAGCAGCCAGAGGGCCAGGATATATCTGGTGCTGGTCTCCAAACTCCCTCTAGCTTGCATCCTGGGTGAGACCACGCAGATGATGTTCAGAAAGCTCAGAATGAGTTGCATCTACCTCACTGATCTGTCCCCAGGAGAAGCTTTGGCTGCTCCTGAGCTCCATGTTAATTGCTGCGCTCTGTACCATAGACTTTTTTAGGCATTTGTTTTTTCAGTAACACTCTCTGACTATATACCAGCAAAGGAGAAAAAAAGATCCATTTCAGGACTCCAGGACACTCCCCACTCTGGTTGGTAGTAACCGAGAGAATCATCAGGTTATTTGCCTCAACTCGGAGACCTACAGGATCTAACATCTACTAGCAGTGTGTGCACTTACTAATTCTGATCAGCCTCATACTCTTATCTGAAAATCAGGACCAATAATACTTAGCTTACAGAATAACTAATTCATTTGTTCATTCAACCAACATTGTGAGGGACATTCAATATGCTAGGAATGGCCTGTGCACTGGGTTTATAATAGTGAAAAAAATGAGATGATCACTTCCCAGGACCTTCAATGAGGAAGACAGACCTCTGTGACAACACATGATAAGGAAATGCTGGCTTCCTGGGAAACAGGAAAAGGAAAACCTGGGCAAACTTGGGCCCAGGTAGAATTCTGAAGGGAATGAGATATCCAGGTGAAGAGTGGACTGGGAAGGAGTAACTGTTGTTGGGGGAGCAGAAGGGATCGTGAAAAATACACTGGGCATTGAGGGTCATATGTCCAAAGACGTAAACGGAAGAAGGCATGGAGGTGGGTATTAATGAGCTAATGAGATGTGCATCACATAGTGCCAGGTACAGAAGGCACTCTGTAAATGCCACTTGACGTTTTCTTTCTATAACATGCCTATGGATTTTATCTTCTCATTTCCAAGACCAGAGATGTCAGCATTATGTTGAAAAATTCACGTTAGCAATACAGCTCTATGTTTTCATTTACTGAAAACCATGTTTTCATTTACGATAGTCTCACTAATATATACTTATTCATTGCAAAGACATGCATTTCATTTTTCATATACATGGAAGACAATTATTATAAATATGTGCCTATGTGTTTTTTCTTTTGTATGAAACAATGACTCCTCCTGACCACACAAGGATTTTACTACCATCTGGCTTCAGATTTTGAATGAACATAAATATTATTGTTTATTCTGTAGCCTCTAATTATCCCCACACACCTTCCCCTTTTGATCATCCCAGGTTCTGCACGGCAGAATTCTCTGCTCAAGTGGAGACGGTATTACAGAGGCCTTAGGAAGCACACACACTGTAGGGAAACTACTCAGATACTCTGTTAATATAAATAAGAATGAGAGCCATGACCTCCAATGCATGTGTTTTTATTTTTTTGTGAGTTTTTTTTAACTAATATATGCACCAGCATGAAATACATCCCTTCCCAATTGAAAGCAATATTGGCCTCTATCACTCTAATTAATATTACCATCTTGACTGATTTATTGTCAGGCAACCAGATACAAGTGTGCATAGAGACAAAAGGAGATAGACAAATCAGGAAAGAATTTGATAGGCATTTGGTATTTCTTCAAGATACACACATAAGTACTTCTTCTTTATCTTTCCTTTTTTAAAAAATAAAATAAAATAAAATATCTTGCCCAGCATGATGATGTACATCTGTAGTCCCAGCTCCTCAGGAGGCTGAGTCAGGAGGAGTGATTGAGCCTAAGAAGTTCAAGGCCAGACTGGAACTCAGAGTGAGATTCTGTCTCAATAAATCAAATCAAGTTAAATTAAATAACTCACTGAGAATAAATTGCATTTTTTTTTCAGTGCTTGCCAATCATGGTGCACACCCCCTTTCTTCCTGCAGAGTTTACTTTGAGGAAGGTGGTTCTTATTTTTATCGATCCCATTTTGCAGTGACATAAACTTGTCTAAGATAGTGTAGGTTGGAAACGACAGACTCTGAGTCATCACTCCCAATTCTGGGCTCTATTTGCCATTCCATGTTTCTTCTCCCATCATCTGCCCCTAGACAGTCTCTGAAATCTCTTCCAGCTGTGAGACATGGTGGAATGAAAGATTCGCATGAGGGCACAGCCCTTGCCTGTTGCTTCAGGATTATATCCCCATTGTAATGTATAGCTTGGAAAGTCCAAGGAACTTAATCAACTGCTCTTTGATATTTGCTGCACACTTTGGTGTCTCCAAGACTTAATGCTAATGAACTTGTTTACTGAGGGATACTAAGCAGCTAGTACCCAGGTAGATGATAAACTAAGCCCTCTGTGGGATCCAGGATGTGTGGCCCACCAGTCCTGTAGCAGCAGCAGCCACAGGAGAGTGAAGCTCACAGCTTCTGGGAGCTGGGGTTGGGTGAGTTGGCGGGGCATCCCCTGATTCCACTCTTGTTTCTCCCTTTCCCTAAAGATACCTCTACAGGAAGCTGGAGCTCTGAGGGCTTCCTATAATTTGGTCTGAATAAAAATTCACTGGGTTTTTCCAATCTGTTAGCACTTCCTCCTTCAAGCTTTAGCTTCTCAAATTGGTAAGTATTTAATTTCAGTTACAAAATTAGTTGCTTATTGGTATGACATATTAAACTGGTTGTTTACTCATGAATAGCCTGTTGGTAATTTACACAGCATTTTCTCAAGAGCCATTTTCTAGAGACAGAGAAAAAAATGAGGGATCTTCTTTCCCCATATTTCCAGTTAATAATTTACCGCCCCAAATTCAAGCCTATTAACTCAAGATTCCCAAGTCATTCCGCTGTGACACTTTGAATGTGACACTGTCTACCTAACAATCCATGAAAATAATGGGCTGTCAGGGAAGCCTACTTGTGCCTGCTTAAAATCTTCTCTCGTTCCCTGTGAGTTCCACGAGTACAGCCCACTGCTCCACACTCCCTACTTCCAAGTCCTTCCTGATTCAGCCTGTAGGGCCAAAGGTGACGGCACCAACATCTACAAGTTCTTAGGGTAGAGTTGGAGGACCAACTGAGAGTCTTGCCTTTTCTGTACATTCATGAGAATGTCCTCCAAATACACTCCTTTAGCCTATGAGAAATTAAGCTCCTCCTAGTCTCCTAGTCTCCCTGAACTTTCTCTTTTGTGACCCTTATCTCTGCATGGCATGCTCACCCACCTCCATTCCTTGGTAAATAACCCAGGACTCAGCCTAAGCGCCTCTCCTTCACTTCCCTTCTCATCATCATCTAATCCCTAAGATAGTCATTCTTCCTCTGAAGCACTTCTTCAGTTTGTGTCTACTTCCTGACCCCAAGTGCCACTTTTTCTTTTTTTTTTTTTTTTCGGGGGTGGGGGGTTGATACCAGGGATTGAACTCAGGAGCACTTGACCACTGAGTCACATCCCCAGCCCTGTTTTGTATTTTGTTTAGAGACAGGGTCTCACTGAGTTGCTTAGTGCCTCTCCATTGCTGAGGCTGGCTTTGAACTCAATATCCTCCTGTCTCCACCTCCTGAACTGCTGGGGTTATAAGCATTTGCCACCACACCCAGCCCAAGTGCCACTTTAAAGTCACCACTGTATCTCACTGGGTTTCTGCAGTAGTTCCCTAGCTGATCTCCATCTTTCATTTTTCCATCAGTGCCTCTAAAGAAAGAACTGTAACGTTAGGCTCTGCTCTGTATGTGGCAAAAGGAGCAGGCGAGGATTGGTATAAATGCTCTTTCAAGAACAAGCATCAGACGACATCAGGGTGATGTTCACTCTGGCCTCCTTTACCAGCTTCCTCCACAACTTGCTATCCACAGAGTCTTCCTCAAAGAAACCACATTGTAAAAAAAGAAAAAAAAAAAAAGCTGGACATTCTAATGTAGGATATTAAGTTATGCCTGGTCACCAGAAAGGGGCATCCTGGCCTCAACCAGAGCGTATAGCATAGACAATAATACCTGAGAGGAGACTGACATGACCTCAAAACACTCATCACACCCACATGCTGGGCCAGGCTGGGGGCTCCCCCAGGATGTTTCTCAACAGAGATACCCAGAGCATTTATCTGAAGCCCTCTTCGTCATGCACAATCTGCTTTGAACTTTGTTATTCTTCATCTCTTCACAACCTCTGAGGAGCTTTCCCACAGCAGGGGTGAAGTGAGGAAGGAGAGTACCAGGCTTTGGAGCCACAAGACCCCTGGTGACCTTGGCTCTCTTTACCTCTTAGAGCCCATTACTCCTCTCTGGGGTCATAATGGGAATATGACAAGGTAGCATCAATGTTGTGGTTTGGATGTGAGGTGTCCCCAAAAGCTCACGTGTGAGAAAACGCAAGAAGGTTCAGAGGAGAAATGATGGGGTTTTAAGAGTCTTAACCCAGTCAGTGATTTAATACACTGATGGGATTCAACTGAATAGTAACTGAAGTGGTGGCAGGGTGTGGCTGGAGAAGGTGGGAATTAGGGCATGGCTTTGGTGTACATATTTTGTAAATAGAGAGTGGAATCTCTCTCTGCTTCTTGATCACCATGATATGAGCTGCTTCCCTCTGCCACACACTCTGCCATGATGTTCAGCCTCGCCTCGAGCCCTGAGAAATGGAGCCGGCTTTCTATGGACTAGGACCTCTAAAACCATGAGACCCTAAATACACTTCTCCTCCTTATAGTTGTTCTGGTCAGATCCTTTAGTCACAGCAGGAAACAGCTGACTAAAACAGTAGCATATTGAGGTTGATGTTTGAAAAGATGGGGCCATTCATTTTAGAGTTCAGAAGAACTAGAGTTTAGGTCTAAGCCGTGCTATTCACTGTCTAATCGAGGCCCTGTCAGTGAGCTTCTCTGAAACTCAGCACCTTCGTCTGGTAAATGTGATTACATGAGTGTGGTCAGAGTTGGGTGAAATAAGGCACAATATGTGCGTAGTGTTATACTATTATCCTAAGGCTTATGGAGTTGTTTTCTAGAACATAAGTGTTATATCTCAGCTCAGTGATTTCATCGTGGCCCAACCCACTATCTTAACTCTTTACAGGTGCTCACTGGGTATCTGTCGCCTGGAACTCAGCACACTGAGCCTCTTGAACCTGCCTATGGAGAGAGGAGCATGCCCCTGGTTATATGTGATGCAGAGCGGTAAAATCCCAGGGAAGGATTCCTGGCTTGTCTGGAGATGGTCTCGTGCTGTGGGTGGTCTGGACACCAAACACTTTTTAAGAATGAATCAGGGGCTGGGGATGTGGCTCAAGCGGTAGCACGCTCGCCTGGCGTGCGTGCGGCCCAGGTTCGATCCTCAGCACCACATACCAACAAAGATGTTGTGTCCGCCGAGAACTAAAAAATAAATATTAAAAAATTCTCTCTCTCTCTCACTCTCCTCTCTCACTCTCTCTAAAAAAAAAAAAAAAAAGAATGAATCAGCCTTCTGCAATAGTGCAAGGACCACAAGATGAAGCAGATCCTCCAGGATGGGGGCACTTACAGGACACCTGGGAGGTGTGTTGGGATTGCCTGTTTTTAGATAAGCGCACTCCTATGTGTATGAGTGTGGACAGCTGGTATCTTTGGTCAAGTCAGCCATGTTTCAATGGACCTGAGGAAAAGTAGAAAGACTGCTGGGTTGGGATTACCAGGTGTGTGTGGCTTCCCCCTGGCTCTGCTCTGTCTCAGCTTGGCTGCCTATGGTCACATGACCTCATTTCTCTGAGTCTCAGCTCCTCTCTCTCTATCTCTCTCTCTCTTTCTCTCTCTCTCCCTCCTCACCCCCTATTTTTATTTTTTGGTCCTAGGGATTAAACCCAGGGGCACTTTACCACTGCATCACATTCCCAGCTCTTTTTATTTTGAGACGGAGTCTGGCTAAGTGGCGTGGGACCTCACCAAGTTGCTGAGGCTGGCCTGAAACGTGCAGTCCTCCTGCCTCAGTCTCCCAGTTGCTGGGATTACAGGTGTGTGTCACTGTGCCTGGCTCAGCTTCTCTTTATGTAGACCCCAATCTGCCCCTCAGTAGTCTGCATGGGTTAAGCCATGGCAGGCGTTTAGTAGCATAAAGCTCTCAGTATACTGGGAGAGTCTCCTTCTTGCTTCAGGGACACTGCAACCCAAGGACGACGTCCATCTCCAAGCCAGGACCCACTTCTACTTGTAGCACCATTGGTAGCACCTGCTGTTGGAGAGCTTGCTTCACGGCCTCTGAGGACTGGGCTCTGTCAGGCCATGTGGGACTCACTGACTACGAAAAGCACTGTGACTAAGACTCTTGATTGTAGATTAAAAGCAAATGAGGAGAACACTATGACCTAAAGACAGGTTGAAGGACACTGTGATTTAAACTTGCTGGACTATAAAAAAAGAAGCCTAGGGAGCCAAGATATACCTCAAAACCAGGACAAACCAGCAGGAAGGTCCCTAAACCAAAGCTGGGGAAGCCTGTGCTCTTTCCCCTCTTTCCAGTTTGACCGGTAAGTTCCTTGGGGACCAGGCTACATTTTGCTCATAATTGCATCTCGTTCTTAGTGTGCCTGGTGCTCACTAAGCTATTTACATGCACCCATTGGCATATCAACATGGTATTATCTATGTTCGCAATCCATCATGGTGGGTTACAAAAGCAGTGTGGATGATGTATATATTTTTCCATAGGGAAAAAAAAATCTACCAAAGACATTAACACTGTTGTGTACACAATTATCTTTGCACAATGTGTTATTTTAATTTTCTTCTTTTTAAATTTTTATACTACAATGCATATTATTTACATGGTTAAAAAGTTTAAAATGTATACATAAATCTGTATTTTTATATTCCCTCAGGTTTTCATTCCCTTTTGGACTAGCACAGTAAAGGACAACAATATAGATTTTGAGGTTTGATTCAAAAACAAAATGCTATTTGCAATAAAATTAAAATGTTTGCATAAATGGGTCACCTGGAAGGAGTAAGGATGGTGTTTTGGTTTCCAACAACACACAAGGCACAAAAATGTGACACTAACGTGTAACATACTCCTTAATCTGTTAATTCCAAGCAAAGACAACTCAAGTCATCAAAAAGAGAGCTCTGGATCACAAAACCACAGGATACCAACATCCCACAAGTAGGGCCCTCCAGCCACTCTGGGTGTCCTACTTCTCTGGGCCTCAGTGTCATCCAAAATAAATGAGTGAAAGAGAACATTGCTGAAAAGGGAGATTTAAAGGGTAATAGGAAATCCACCTCCCTAGCTACTCTTCCCTCATCTCTGGGTCCCTTTCCCCCTTTGAATATGCCACGAGAAAGGAACTCTTGAGAGGTTCCCTTGAGGATGTGGCAGGGGCTGTCCGAGAAAGCCAGTGCAGGAAGAATGGAAAGAGCTTGGGCAACAGTCCCAGGAAGGTCAGAGCAGGCAGCAGGCAGGGACACGGGATTTCATTGCTAGTAAGCCTCACAGGGTCCGCCCCCTCTCGCTTGGTCCCTAGCTTTAGCATCTGACAGAGAAGCTGTGGGGATGCCATGGGCCCCTGGCAGCAGGGGAAACTCCTGGGATGAGGAATCCATGTTGAGGAGGGTGGGTCTGTGTGGGGCCAGAGTCTGAGTCTCAGCCTGATCCTGCTGCCTCCTGGCTGGGGACCCTTCCTGGGGACTCTTCCCAAGTCAGCAAGAATCAGCCCACAGTGGGAGGATCTGCCTTCACTGAGCTTGGGTGTTCTCATCTATGAAATGAAAGCCGGGATGAGATCTATTCAAAGTCTATCCCAAGACTGGACAAGAATAAAAACCATGAATTTAAATGTGAATCCTTCTTATGGCTTAGGTTACATGAGATATCTGTGTAACATCGATGCTGGATACTAACGATGCATTGAATGCACTTTGGGGCTTTTTGTTCTTGTGCGAGTGGAAGACTTCGAGGGGCACAAAGCTTGCAGGCTCTGTCTCTGTACTAAAAGAGCAATATAGGCCTTTGACTTTGCATGTAGCACTGTATTTATTTCTTAACATTTTTCTTTCATATATTTTGGGGTTTTTTTCCCATTTTTTTTTTACATTTTTGTTTCTTTACTCCTCGTGTTGTTAATTTTTAGTGTATTACAAATAACGTAGAGGCCCTATATTTCTTTAACCCTTATTCTGCAAATCCAGCTGCATATTGAACAATAGCCCAAGACACTGATTTGAGATCCAACTTGAATGTTTACTCTAGTTTGATATCTAGAAGTTGACAACCACATTAAAAATGTAATGAGTGCCAGTCCATGTTTACTAGGTACAAAAGTATAGTTTTAATGTCATATTTCATTATTCACATAAAAAGTAAAGGGTGAACCACTAATTGCATGCCAGGCACCTGTGTGGGAAGCCTTGTCTCCAGCCAGGCTCAGCCCTCCACACTCAGGGAGACCCACAGACCAGAGAGAGCTCCACCCAGGGTGGGGCATCTGCCTGGGCTGGGGAGAAAAGCAGGCTTGTCAAGGGGTGTGTTGCATTGTTAGTATTTACTGCTGCCAGAGAGCATGCTGATGGCTTTCAGGTGATACATTCCTGGCAGGTCTCTTGCTCCCTAACAAGATCTTGATGATGGACCATTTATAGTATCAACTACCAGTCAGGGAAAGATGGCATTCAAGATACAATTGGCTCCTAGGTCCCAAAGCTCCTCTTTTCATCCCTCCCTCAACTTTATAGAAAAGTTGTTTTCTTTTTCAAGTTCAATAGATAGATCATTCTTTCATTTGTGGGTGAAATTTACTCCTCGAACAGCCCACCTCCAGGAAGGAAGAGTGCCGGCTAGGGAGCCAGGAGGCCTGGTTTTGAATCCCAGCTTCTTTCCTCCTTGGGAAAGAATGAGCAAATCACTTATGTTGACTGATCCTCAGTTGCTGGGTCTACAAGATGAGAATAATGAAAACTCTTTCTTCTTTGGGTTATTGTAAGGATTAAGTAGTGCTCATACTAGTCGTGCGTACAAAACAAACACATGATGCATAGTCCTCACCAGCCTCAACAGTAGGAGAGAGACTTGTCAATCATGGAGGTACAGCCTGTTGTGTCACATGCTTTAACAGAGGTATGTGGCAGGGAAGTATTTAATTTTGGGGGGGATCACCAGAGACTCTGGAATGGTTAGAGATCAGGGAAGCAGAATCACTGCAAGCGATAAAGATTTATCATCAGGGTTTAATCCATACAATTGTAGGTACTGGCTCATCAGCCTATGTACGGTTATTGAATTTGATGCTGGACTTAAAGTCAGAAGGGCAGGTAGCTGGGAAAAGGAAATGAGAGTGGAGTGGGGAAAAAGCAATAATGGCCTGGATTCTGCAAGGGCCAACTGGAGTCCATTTGTCTCTCACTGACTCTAGAGATCATTTTGGTGACCTGGAGTACAATCTGGTGCCCTTCCCCATAGAGCTCTTCATGGCGGTCTATGATTCAGGCAGCTGATCGAGAAGAGCTGATGGGAACTGAAGGAACTGAGGGATCAGCTGCTGCCCCACCCAACTGGGTGAACCAGCAGACCAGGGACAACGTATGCGTGACATCATGGCACATGGTGCCATTCACCAGCTTCCTAAATATTAAAGCATAGCAGCTTTGCTTCTGTATTTCCAGTATCCTGAAAAACTAATACACAATGATGTAGGAAAGGGGAGTCTGGGAAATGTAGCCCCATTTTGCCTCTATTGACCCAGTAGAAGCCCACTGTACCTCTTCAGAGGAAGCAATGAAATTGGATCTGAAAGAGTAATAGATGGTCCTGAGGAGAAATGGGAAGTAATGGGAAGGCAAGGTAACGTGCAGAGCATGAAAGGCTTGGTATAGTAAGATGTCCATAGTGGCTATTGCATAGATGTTTTGTCACTGACCACAGTGTCAGTTCAACTTAACCAGAGCCACCATAGTTTGAGGAAGTACTGGTCTACCTATCCATTGGGTCAAATATTTCATTAAACAAAGGCTAATGCGTTTTCCATGACAGCGGCAAGAGACAAGAGCCTGGAACAGGGAGGCCTGGGTGTCAGTCCAGCCTGGCCTCAGGCTCTGTTGTGACTTTAGACAACCTTCCACTATCTGAACCTCAGTAACTTCGTTTCTACAAAGGGAGAATTGACGTGATACCTAAATATCCAGAGACATTTCAAACTTTAATATTCTCCGGCTTTCTAACATCGTACCACATGGGCTCAAAAACTTTTACTGGTGAAAACCAAAACAGAAAATGCTTTTAGTCACATTCTCAGACTTTTGGTCACATCCCTAGATCCTGGATGCAGGTACAGGACAATGCAAACTCCCATGATTTTTCCTAGGGTCTAAGCCTGCCTTAGCTTAAGTGTTCAAAGTCAAGGCTAAATCTCCTTTGTCTTGATAGCACTAGCCTGGCAGTGTGCTGGATGTATCTGACTGAGGTTGTCAAGAAATAGATGAATAAACTTGCGGAATCTAATCCATGTTGGTCTATAACTTAGAGACTGGTATGGGCAACTTAGAGAGGCCAGTACAGACTCCCCTCCTAGAGATGTCTCTAAATCAGTCTACTCTAATATTGGCCTATATTCTTGGGAGAATGCAGAATTGAATGGCTAGGGAGGGGTTGAGATAAAAACTTGGTACATATGTGAAGTTAACATGAGTTCCAAACCAAATAACAGCTACCTGGTCTTTGATTCTATGGACATAGTTAATGTTTCTGATTAGAATAATTCCAGACAAGAAATATTATCCTTCTAAATTATTAGGGAAAGTCATATTAATGCCTCCTATTCTTTGGCCTATGGTCAAAGATGTTCAGATGTTGCAACCCAGGAAAACTATGGCATTATTCCTTGTGGCACCTAGTAAAATATTGATTTATTTTGTTTCTTTCTCATGTTTGAAAATGCAATTTGCCTAACCAGAAATAGAGCAGTATTTTATTGTATGTAACATAGAATTGTGGGATGCATGAGTTTTGGAGTCAAAAAGCTGATTTCAAACCTACACTTTGATGCTTAACAGTTTTTATGTTTGGCAAATTATTTCATCTCTGAGCTTTAGTTTCTTATTCTGTTAAGGGGATATGACAGCACTGATTGTTTTCAGATAAATGAGATAGTGAGTGTATAGAAACGGCTTAGTATGTGGTAGCTGCTCAGTAAAAATTCCCGTTTTTTTCTTATTCCTCAAAAAGTAAAAAATTATGAAGGTATCCTTTTTCTGAGTTTTTTATTTGTATGTTATTAATTTATTTGTTGTGTTTTATGTTTGCCCTTGTACACAGATATGTGACAGCAAACACAGGCTAACTATGGAAAAAATAAAATAAAATTTATTGTCATTATTATTTTGTATCTTGTATTTGGGGGGCAGAACTCACTTAACCTTTGTGGTCTGAGAATTCAGGGGTGAGCCATTGTGGCAGTTGATTTCTGGCTTCACATTATCACATTTTAGACATTAAAAGACTACATGGAATAAGACTACATGTTCTAGACCTGAAGGTCATTAGAACTGAAGCATACTTAGAAGTCATCAAGTAAAGTCCTTCTCTGGGTGGGGAAATTGGGACTCAGAGGTGAGGTGGCTTGCCTAAGACCTCCCATATGGTTAGAGAGGATAAGGACTGGAATTTATGTCTTCTGATTCTTCATCCAGTACCAGCGTGTTGCCTCAGAGCCTTTGCTGATTCATCACATAATCTTGGAAAATTCCCCTGACTTCTATGTACTCGTCTTTCCGTAAAACAAAAGATGGTGAGGATAACTCATGCTCCATCCCTCATGACAATACCTGGGGATTAACTAAGCCTGGGCAACAACAAACATTCAGCTCCTGGAATTGGACACAATCCATTTATTTTTATTTTTATTTTTTTGTAAAAATTGCTGGAGGATTTACTACAAAGGGAGACATTTAATAATTGTTGAATGGAAGGATCCTTTTGCAAGGCTGGCCAGATCCATGGTTTGTTGTCTGTTAATGTGATGAGCAACTTAACCCCTCTCAGGCCTACCCCACTCATCTGTAAACTGAGGCATGTGGTCCAGAGCCTCATTAAGCTTCCTTCTAGCCCTAATAAATATCCCAGCATTCTTCCAGTTACTTCAATGTAGAACTCAGTCATTGGGTAACTGCACTTCCCAATGACAGGGACCCATGGCACCTTAGAGTCACTAGAAAGGAAATTTTAAAAGTTGATGAGAGTAAGATTCAAAGTAGGAAAGGAATATAGTTTTCTTTTAAAGCATTGCTTATGTGGTCTAGAATCATAACCATGTAAAGAAAGATACACTAAGATCTCTGAACCTTGGATATGTTTTCCAGTCAATGTTTTGGAAGTGTTCCAGGTTTCTCCTCTTTTTTTTCTTGGGGTAAACATCTCTCCATAGGCTCAATTAATGGAGATTTATTGACAAGTGGTGATAAAAAGCCAGGTTAAGTGGATTCACACCAAGATGAAGGGCTGGTTTTTAGTCTTATAATCTCGGTTTCCAGGTTGGATAGGCTGCCTGGGGAGAGCTGTGAGCCCTGGCCAAGGAGCTGTGGAGACCTGCAGCTTGGCTGGTTGAACAAACCTTGGTCTTGCTTGAGCCTTGGCTTTCTCTTCTGTAAAAGAAAGGGGTTGAGTTAGGTGCTCTTTACAGTTAATTGAAGGGCTGAAATTCCATGAGAGGGTCCCCCAGGTTTTGAGAGCTGAGTCTCCAAAGCAAGCATTCTTGAGCAAGTTCTTTCTCCCAGCTCAGAAATCCCCATGCCTTTTTCCTCTAGGGCTCCAGCACAGGAATTGTGTTTAATCCACTGACAACTGAAATCTTTCCCATTGCAATAGTATTAATGTTCCAACAATTTTTTTTTAAAGCTTGCAATAAATAAAACCAAAGCAATTCTCAAGGAGTGCATTAAAGATGCATCAGTGGGAGGGGATGGAATTGGAAGGGGAGTCGGAGGAGGGAGACTGGGTTTTCTTTTGAAATCTTGCAAAGCACAAATATCCACAGTTCTGGTGCCCTGAAACTGCTGAGTTGACAATGCCTTAATGACATCACCACTGTCCAACTTCAGTTTAATGTGTTCCCTCAAGGAATCCTTCATCTGTGGAGACAGGCACAAGTTAACACATTCATTGAGATTTCTTTAAAAAAAAAAAACAAGCCTAATGAGTTCTCTCTCGTTTTAAAAGGATTGGGAATCCATCTGTGGATGAAAGAGTTAAAATTTTACCGACCTGAGCCATTCAGCTGGGCAAGCCCCAGCTGAACATTTGAGTAGTGAACACGTAGAAATGGGCAAAGTTCTTCAGGTTCAAAGGCTTGTTTTGGAAAAGAATCCAAAACGCTCAGATGCTTTTGCTGATTTATTCGAGCTGGGGATGGGAGAACGCAGAGGTATTTGTTGAGCCAACCGAACATGAGATGTGCCTTTGCTTCCTTATCACTGCCTCTGCTTTCAAGCTGACGTGTGTTTTGAAGGAAAATCTGTTTCACGTGCTTTAGCTCCTGCGCACAGGGCTGCCTGCTGGTGAGAGGGTGGCCCAGATGCCAGGTGACTATGAAGAGCAAGGAAATCCTCTGAGCAGACATGTACCAAAGAACAGAGAAGACGGATTGTTTTTACAAGTGCAGTCAATTACCAAGGTAGAAAAATAGGTGGGAGTTGCAAGAAAGGGAAACAAAGTGACCCAGACACCCAGAGTCCATGACTCCAAGTAGAGGGTAGAGATCAGTGCAGAAAAGCCTGAATTTGGAATTAGAAAACTGGGGCCTGATTCACTTCAGTAACCACAGCCTCAGTTTCCTTACTTGTAAAATAGACATTTGGATCAATAATCTCTACTTCATGTGGTCTATGAAGACTACATGGAATAATGATTATGGAAAGGTCATAGTTCTGTGCTTGGCACAAAACTGACACTGAATAAATATTTATCATTTTTTTAAATGTTGAAGTTAGATTTAATGCAAACCCTGGTTCCTCTGTGTGTTCCCCAAACTGGTTTACCCTGTCTCCCACTCACAAACCCTAATTGTCACTGAGAACAGCAAGGAGCACATTATCGCTGGAAGAGAATATATATCAGCTCACATTTTTTTTTTCACACTAAACGGTGTGATTTTTCAAAATGCTGGAAAAAGCCGGAGCCAAAGTAAATTTCCCCAACTTCTCCCCTCTTCTCCTCTCTCTCTCTCTCTCTCTCTCTCTCTCTCTCTCTCTCTCTCCTACCCCCATCCCCCATGAACTTTTAAACCTTGCAAATTAGACAAGAGGAAAAAAAAAAAGAAGAGAGAAAAAGATAAAAGAAAAGAGAAGGGAAAAGAGAGAAAAGGCCCAGCCTTCCATTGCTTCACATCATATATATATCAAGTTCATTTCACAAACACAAGGTGCACTGTCAGAAGTGCCTTGGGCAAAGTTTGTACTTTGCTTGAATTCTAACTTTTGTTTACCAAGGTAATAAACCGGTCCTCTGCTGCTCCAGGTGTAAAGCTATTATGAAAAGGCATATTTGTATTTCACCCCACCTCAGACACATCGAATGTGGGAAGTCCTGCGTGGTAAGAGCAGCCAGGATTTATTTACAGAAAGAGGCTACCAGGTAGAGGCGAGTCCCTGGGCTGGAACAGACTGAGCCCCTGCGCAGAACTCGTCATCTCATCTCCTCTTTTCTTCCTCCATCGGCCCCTTCAGACACCAGCCCTTGCCCTCTTTGCCCTGACAAATATCCAACCTGCCAGTGACTCTCCGGGGGCCTTTGCAGACTCTGTTTAGACAAGTTATGTCCCCTTGGCTTTAGTCCTAAGTTTTCCAACCAACCTACTACTACCGACATATTTTGTCTGGTCGGGTTAGTTTAGGTAAATTTAACAGCTGCGGAAACTTCTGTTCCAATCCTATGCCTAAAACTCTCCTCGAGCTTTCCCCTACCCCCTTCACGCAGGCTGGGCACATCCTGAATGGTTATCTGAGGCCTAGGGTGAGTGGGAGGAAACTTTCACCCAAATCTCTGACTGAGCTAAATGGCCTGGAACCCATTCTAAATTGTCTACTGAAATCTTGGCACAGGGAGAAGAAAAGAATGTATGGAAAAGGGCAGGCTTAGAGCACCAGGCCCTTAGCCTGGGCAAGCGGGAGAGCTGCAGAGAGGGTTACAGCCATGTTGTCGACCACAGGCGAGTCTGGCAGACCACCCAGAACTATGCACTAAGGCACACAGCAGCAGTGTCCCAGCTCACACCTTTCCTCCACCGGAGCTTGGGAGGCAATTCCAGTTTCCCCACAACCCTGGGTTCTCAAATTTCTAGAGTCCTTACTAGGTGCAGAAGCTTCAGGCTAGGGGACTTGGCCATTGGAAGCTCTCGATAAATATTTTGGAACCATGGATTAATGCCAGCTTTATCATTTAAAAAAAAAATAAGCTCTTGAGCAAAAGACTTAACCCCTTTGAGCTCAGATTCATTGTCTAACTCCTAATAATAATTATCTTTCAGAGTTGTTATGAAGCAGGATCAAGCGAAAAGCCCTGTGTAAACTCTAAAGAGCTGAGCTGCACAAACATGTGTAGTCCCAACAGTATAGAATGCCAGTATAGAGCAGCTAAGACACGTGGTTTAGACACGGCTCTGTCAGTCACTGTTCCCCTAATACTGCCTAGCAACCCAGCAGCCCACGTCTGTTGAGGATTGACCCAGGTTTAGGTACTATGGGAGGCATCGAGTATATAAAGGCGAATTCTTCCCTGTCCTTAGGGAACTGGTAGAGGAGGACTAAGGGTGGGAAAAGACTCTCCGTCACTGAACACCTCGTTATTAAGTGTCTAATATCCAATTGTTCAATCACTATTCATTTAGGGCCAATTACCGACCCAGTACTATTCTTGGCATAGGGAACTGTTTTCGCTAGGGTAGGTTAGCGTAATGAGTCAACACAGAACTTCCTTCTTGTGCACATAACAGTCCTGGATGGGTATGTAGGTTGCTGGGACAACTCTCTTGCACTTAGTCATTCAAAAGCCCAGTTTCTTTCATCTTGTGCCTCCACCGTTCCCTAGGGCTTTGACGTTATCTGGCAGGAGGGGAAAACTTGCAGGAGTGTGCTTGGATGGTTTCCACCATCAGACCTGGCCGCTGCACCGTGTATTTCCACTCATGTTCCATTAGCTAAAACTCAGTCGCACTTAACTACAAAGGCATCTGAAATAAGCCCTGTTTTGTCTTCAAAAAGAAATAGATTTTGGTAAACATCTAATAGATGCTGCTTATAAGGACCTGGCAAGTCACAAGGCAATAGCCCTACTCACAAGACGCTTACAGTCTAGGGAAGATTTTGCTACATAAGTAAGCACACAACCAAGATCATTTCAGAAACTATGAAGAAAAGACAATGGGGGATGATGTGGTGAGGGAGACCTATTCTCGATGGTGAAAAGAGTCATCTGACCAAGCCACAGTCATTCTGGAAGGGAAATAGGGAACAGTTATCAGTTAAGGCAGAAGCAGGGGAAGAGGAATTATGCAGAGGCTGAGACAGGTACAGGGCCCCCAAGAAGGGACTTCTTTGACATGTTGATGCCACAGCAAAAGGTCAGCATGGTAGTGCTGTGAATGAAAAGAGAACATAGGATGAAGGCAGAGGAGTCAGGGAAGGGCCAGACCATGGAAGGTTCTAGAACTCACATTAAGACTGTAGATTTTAAACATTCCATTGTGTTTCAAGATTTGTGGTCAGTGCAGAAAAGAGAGAGGTGCCTCCATCTTCAGATCCATTAGCCCACTCACTATCTTCCCCAGTTCTGCTGGGCCTTGCAGAGGGCCTGATCCCTGTACAACCTGGCTTCTACATCAGCTGACTTCCAGCTGGGCAGAGTGGGAAGCATTGGCAGGACCCTGGAGGTAGAAGGAAGGGAGAAGTTACATATACTTTTCTCTTCCTTTCTTCCTTAGCAATATTCTCCAGCCAGGCTCTATGGTCTCCGTGGTTCTAGCTCCTGCTGAAGAGGCCCACCATGGTCCAGTTTCCACTAGGTGACCCTGGCCTCTGGACTCCAATAGAATGACCTCCTCTTTCTGTCCATCTGGCATAGTCTAGCAACTGGAGTAGCAACTTCTGCTCTTGCTAATGTCTGGGTTGGCTTCTCAACTTCTTCAAATACCTGTATAGCCAATTACCTGAACCAAACTATTTAGACAGTTAAAGTGGCTTTAGTTTCCCTAGTGGGACCCTGAAGATGAATACAAAGCACAAAGTACATGTTGTAGGGATGCCCCCTCAGTTCTAGGTACCAGGTCTGACACAGAGAAGATCCATAGTAGCTGTATGGGTTTCCAATTGCTGCTGTAACAACACAACTTTATCATCCTACAGTACTGGAGGTCAGAAGTCTGACATGGGTCTCACACTGCTAAAATCCAGGAAGTTACAGGGGACCATCCATGTTCTTATATTTTCTAGACTGCAAAGGCTGACTGTATTCCTTGGCTTATGGGCCCCTTCCCTCATCTTCAAAGCTGGTAATGGCAGATAGAGTCTTTCTCGAAAGGCCACCACTCTGGGTCTGACTCTTCTCTTCCCCTCTTTACAGACCTTCGTAATTACACTGAGACACGCAGATAATCCACAGATTTTCCTATTTTAAAATTAGCTGCAGGAAGCTCAATTCCATCTGCAACTTTAATTGCCATGCAAAATGACATGTTCACGGGTTTGGGGGATTAGGACATAGACATCTTTGGGGAAACATAAATCTGCCTATAGAATAGTGCTGAGTAAATAAGTCAGAATGAGGGGGGAGTTGCAAAGTTTTGCTAAAGGAGATAGCAGCATGATGCCTTCTACGGCACATATTGAGAACTCAAGGCCTGTGACAATACTTCAGATCTGAACACTTGAGTCTTTTGGCTCAAAAGTTCTCTCCAGAGATGCTCGAAGCTTAACTTGCTGTTTTAAATCCCCCAGCGTGTGCTCTTGCCTGCCACGCCTGGGATGCAATTCCAGGGACACGGCTCCTGTTAGTCTCTCACTCAGGATGGCACGTAGGTTTCTTGTTTTCCCAGAGAAAGGTTCGTTTCAGAGAGGGGAGTGGGTGAAGGCAAACTGTTGGCTGCAGCACGTGAGGCCCATCAGTTGCAGTTCAGGGACAACTGGAGTTGATGCAGTCATGCCTTCCAAATGTAAGCAAACGCCTCCTGTTGCCAGACGATGTGTTATTCAGTGGGGGGCTGGTGGGGGTTGTTGTGAATCCTTCTGTAACGTTATCAGATGGATACTGGGAGGAGAGGGGGAGCAGAGGGGGAAACTCTCTTCCCTGGTAAATAAACTTCCAAACTGTAGTAATTCCTGAAAACCTCTTGAAACTGCCTGCTGGGGACAAGACCACACTGAGATAGATAGCGGGTTGGAGGATCTGTGGCAATGTTAAGTCCACGGGCAGCCCAGGATCTCAAGGAGAGCTTGCATTCCACTCCCCACTTCTCCGTATGCCTGCACATGCATGTGGGGGCGAGGGGAGGGGATAAGTTTGTAGAGGTCAGAGTCTGGTTATGTATAAAATGGTTTTCTCTATTTTAAGCAAGATTTTATGGAAATGACTTTCTTTAAACTGCCTCCTTTGAACTGGAATTCCCCCACCCACCCTGCCCACACACCCCAGGGCAGAACAAGGTGAGAAGTCCTTGTTGCCAGGTCTGCTCTTGGGAGAAGGGGAACCTGCCTTAGGGGCCTGGGCTGGGGATGCACATCTTAAGTCACTTCAACTCAGAGACCTACAGACAAATCTCTATTGGCACTCTCAGAACCACCGTTAGTGGTCTCTCTAAGTGATCTTTGGGACAGAGGCTTTTCAAGAGAGTATGTTTTCGTTGGGTACCTCCAACTACTGCTGTCAGTTGGGAACATTATTTAGAAAGAGTTGCACTATATAATTGTGGGTATATAACTGGTATAGAGGCAATATAATTGTGTCTTTTATCAACACAGCTATATTGCATTAGCGATGTTTTCTTCTTGTAGGCAATTTTTAGTTCTTAAGAACCTTGAAGGATTAGGACTATTAATTCTCTCTAGAAACATACAATGGCAGGCCTAGGACTCCTCTGGAAGGATTTACTCAAGACTTGGGAAAAGCTGGGTGGTGGGTGTCAGGGGTGGGAGGGAGACTTGATTTCTCACTGCCAGTCCTTTTGCACCTATTGAATCTTGTTCCTTCCACGTGGGTTTTCTATACAAAAAGTAAATGAATGTTTTTAATATATGGAATCATAATCTCAGCTACCTAAAATCAGGTAGAACAGGAAAATGCAATGAATTCAGATAGTATTCAACTCCCTGTAATAAGATTTTCCCTCTTATCTATGTTTTTGGATATTTTCAATGTGAAGGTGACCCACCCTCATGTTTGTACTCCACCCTCAGCCCCAATTTCTTTCTTTCTTTCTTTTTTATTTTAATACTGAGAATTGAACCCAGAGATTCACACATGCTTGGGAATGAGCTGTATCCCCAGCTCTAACTTGCGGTCCTCCTGTCTCATCCTCTCAAGTAGCTGGAATTACAGGTGTTCGCCGCTCCACCTAGCTGAAAGTTACATCCTTGAATGGTCAGGGTAAGACGGTGTTTCTCTGCGCCTCTGCCACATTGATGTGCAGATTGTGCTCTCCGCCCATAGGCCTTTTCCATTTCCCAGTTTCTTTTCAGGTTGCAGTGAGTGGGCTCCGTTTCTAGGTCTGATTCGCTGCGCTCTTGTCGTTCACTCAGTCATAGTGAAACACGGTGAGCGCATCGCCCTTCGTGACGGCTGGGTTTCGGTTCAGATAACCTCCCTGTTATCAACATCATCTTCGTCACCATCACCATCATCCGTCACCCGTCACCATCGCCCGCCAGCAACAAACTCTTCTCAGTTCAGTGTCAGACGCCTTTTTGAAACCCCTGCAAACTTTGGCCCCTCTGTGGGCCACATAGTGAGGGGGATGTGGAGGTGAAGTCACGCAGTTCCTTCCCCGGATGCTCGGTGTGGGAAGGGAGCCGGCATAGATGGAGTTAGTTTTGATTCAAGCCAGAAGAGGTGAGGGCTTTCAAAGGTACCCAGACATGTTATGACTGTCAGGAGAAACACGGAGCGAGATTTCCTTCCTTTGAACTGCACCTGGCAAATCTCTCTGGCCTTGATCACACTCTGAAGTGTATTACGTCTTCATCTTGGGCCTTTTCTTGCCTACTGTGGCCCAAGTGAGTGTCACCATGTAATAGAGACACCAACAAAATGCTGCGGGGCTTAGAGGAAGCTGAGATTCATTCTACTCTGGAGGCAGAATTCATTGAGGAGGTAGCATTTGAACAGACTTCGAGGGACAGATTGGCATTTAGATAACAGAGAGAGAAACAAGAGTGACCTAAAAGGACGGGTAGAGCAAAAGGATGTGGGTGTGCTGTGTGGGGATGCTCTTGTCTGAACTTCAGATTCTACACCTACCCCCCAACCTCCAGGTTCACTGTGAGGACCAAGCAGCACACCGAGCAGAGCTGCTGACATTTACACAGCACCTACTGGCTGCCCACAGACACAGAACCAGTGAGGAGCAGGGCCAGAATGTGCACCCAGGGTTCAGAAAGAGTCCTTTGACCACTATTGGATACTCTCCTCGAAGGATGGGAAAGTAGTCCATAACTCAAAGCATTTACAAGCATCAAGGATGTTATTTCTTCTAACCTGAATCTGACCCTTTGGTCCTAGAATTTTCCAAAAATATCCAGGTTGATTTTGAGCTAACTGAATTTCCTGGACTGTCACCAGCTTGCTGACCTGGTGTCTCTTCTGTTTGCTAGGATGTTAAGTAGGACATAACATCCTAGGACTCCACAGTGTGGTTCACATCAGAGGACCCAGCCAGATCTGGGCCTGGTCTGAGGCTTTGGAAGGGACTTCCTTAGTTCCAAAGGTCTCTGCTGGAGACAAGTGTCACAGGGACATCTTCCAGGTCCGTGGCCTAGGGGAAGAAAGTCAGCATAGGGCCAAGTACTTCCAGGTATGTGAATGGCAAAATGGGACATTCTTGCCTTTGCCCAACACTGTGGTAGCTTCTTTGAAGGGGCTTCTGTGTATACTAGAGAATGCCAACTAACTCCAGCCTAGTAGAATTCAACCTGGCAGCTGTCACTGTGCGGTACTCCCAGAGGGTGGCCCATGGCTTCTTTTCATTACTGCTGTGGTGGTACCTGTGAGGTCACCGTTACCACTGCTGACAGAAAAAAAAAAAAAAAAATATATATATATATATGCAGGAATGGAAGTTCCTTTTCTTTTCTGGGGGAAAAAATATTTAGAGTGATAGCTAATAGCATGCACTTGCCCTATACTTTTAATTTACAGCATCCTTCACATGCATTTCTTTTAATCCTCCTAACAACCTTGTGAGAGTGTGCATGTGAACACGAGAAAGGATGGGAGGAAGTTAGTTCATAGAGTAGAGGTATGGCATCTTTTAGCTTCATGAGGACCCTGAGGATCAGAAAGGTTAAGTGGGGTAATGAAGCTCACACAGCCAGTGACAATACAGAGACTTCAATGCTGGTTTCCTGCCTTCAGGCCTCAAGTACTTCTAAGTTCTCTGAGTTCCCCATCCTTAGGTCACACGAGTGGAGGGATCCTCTGTGCCTGCTTTCTATCACTTCCTACTGTAACCCTCAGATCTCTTATTCTAAGGAATCCATCAGTTTGGGGTGGGAATGCAATTGAGAAGCTGAAGTTCTCAACTGGCGGTGATTTTGTCATCAGGGACCATCTGGCAATGTCTGGAGACATATTGGAAAAGGGAGTTGATGCTACTGGTACTGGTGGGTATATGTCAGTGATGTTGTAAAGTATCCTACAATGAAAAGTACCCATAACGAAACCCAAAATGTCCAGAGTGCCAAAGTTGGAAAACCTGGGTTGGGATAAAGAAAAAAAATCCCATTCTCAGATTCCCTTGCACGTAGAGTCTTTCACAAGCATCTCTTAAAAAAAAAAAAAAAAATCTATCAGTGTTTTGCAAGCTCTTTTCTCCTCCTACCAGAATCTGCCAAATATGTCAGAGCTGGAAAGAGAGATTGAGGCTCAGGGTCACCCAGCTACTATGCAGTAGAGAAGGCGAAGGCCCGTGCTCCTGCCGTGAGCTGAAGACGTTTTCTACTTCATCATGCTTAACTCCCCGCTGGCCAGCTCTGCCTTGAGCCATTTTCTGACTCACTGGTTCAACAAATGTTGTGATCTGAGTTATGTTCACTGGCATAGACTTGCTTATAGCTTATTCTAAGACAAAACATGGGACCACCCAGTAGGGCATGAGAAGAACCTTATTGGCCCCAGTTCCCCTGACATCTTCAGCCCCAGGCCTGTGGCACTACTGCTAGGTGAGGGACCTTTCCTCTCTCAAGAAGGAGATAGAAGGTAAAAGCTCTCTACTGGAAATGAAACTGACCTCATCAGAGCCCTCAAGTTTCCTTGCAAGAGGCACATTACTGAAAATAACTAAGTTTCTTGGAACTGAAAGATTTTTTTTTTCTTATTTGATTTTTCATAGCTTGTTCTGTTGGTTTATTTTTTTTTACTCAGCCTGTCAGTGAAACTGAGTTGGTCAGTGAAACTTTCTAGGGACTGGAGGTTTCACTTTCAGGCTTTAAAAGTTTTGGCTTGGGCTTTTCAAGCCTTCATAAAGCAGGGTATTCAGCATTCTAGGCCAAGAGTGAGTTTAAAATTACACACACACACACACACACACACACACACACACACACACACACACGCTTAGGTAGCATTTATTGAGCAGATTAATTTCTACAACATATTTATCTAGCATGCGCTCCATGGCCATGGGCAATGGAGATACAGCTCTAAGCAGAACCAAGGTGTCTCCTGTCCTCATCTACTCACAGTCTAGCTGGAGAAGTGACTCTCATATTCTCCTCACAGACGTCCTTTCTTCACTTGGTAGGGGACTCCTCTCTCATTTTATTCTCTTATTAGTACACCCTGAACTTGTTCTTTTGTCAAATTCCCACTTCGTCCTCAGGGATCAGATCAGATGCCAGCTCCTTCCAAAACACTTCTGAAATGTCCCTAGCTAATCAGGAAACTTTTGTTAAGTACATCTTCAACCTCTCACGCCTGTATCCCGCGTAGGCGATGGAAATGGGGTTCCCCTCGGTGGAATGGACTGGCTAAGAAATAAAAGCTAAAAAGAATAAAACGACGAAAAAAACCACAGGACACAGAAAATAATTTCAAAAAGTGGGGGCGGGATGGATAAGCCGATCACACAGATTGAGCTTCTATACTCTGGCAAAACGAGGCTGCGCTTGCTTTATTTATATCAGGGGGACATCAAAGGCCTTCCATAGATGTTCTTCTCCAAAAAAGATTAGAGGTGGGCTGTCCAGTTCCTGACGGGTTAAGTCCATCTCCAAAGCAACCATGAGAGATCGTCCTAGCCGAGTGAAGATAAAGGTCCTGTGCCTTGGGCAATCTATTGCGTGGGAGAGCCATGGATAGTTCCCAAGGTTAACCCTAAAATCTCCCTGGCTTCATGCCGACAGAAGATACTCATGAGATTTTCATGGATGGCTCCCTGCAAACCTCTTCTCTGAATAGCTACCAAACCACTCAGCACATAGCGTGGCCCCTTGTAGGGAAGCAGTGTAGACTAGTCTTAAGAGGTTCAAGCCTTTGTCCTATTACTGTGGTTGCCTTGGGTGGTTTACGTGTCTGCATTTTGTTGTCTGAGTGAATGTGGAGTATCATAAAGCCCATGCTGTCACTGTCATTGTGGTAACTGCTCAGTGCAGAGTGACCTTAAGTGTTAAGCATGAAGATCTCTGTGCTGTGGAGGGTCAAAAATCCAAAACTGGACAATTCTCCCTAGAACCTCACAGTGTTCTGTGAGGTTCACAGGGTTCACAAACCCCTGCACTAAAGATCCAGTTTGAACTTCACTGCAGGGAAGATCTGGGGAACAGGTGAAAATTAATTCTAAATGGGTGGATCTGGTTCTCTGCAAATGTTCTTAGGAACGAAAGAATTTGAACTAGAGCTTGAAAAGCAGACCAGACCCTTTAGGCAGGCAGGGAAGGAGGGGCAAGTGGTGCACTGGAGGAATATCTGACCTTCAAAGGCACCGGGTGAGGTTACTGCGTGGTGTGGCTGAAGGGCGACATTTTAGGTGTGAGTAGGGCTGAGAGGAAGAGAGTGAGATTAAGGATGAGTTCATTAGCAGAGTTTATTGGAAAGATAGCATCCAGCCCAGTATAAAAGTTTGGAATTCTCCCTTAAGGCAGTAGGAAGCCCCTCCAGGTTTCTGATATTCAAGGATGGCTTGACTTTATCAGATTTCTGCCAAGGAGTTGCTCAGAAACAAGTGAAGCGTGAACTGCATAAGGATGTGATGAGTGAGATGCCAGAAGCGGAAAGGAGGGAACAATGAGGAGGATGATACCATCACTCTATCAACTCAGAGTAGAAGGGCTCACATCACGTGCACACGGTCCAAGTAGGAATTGACTTAAATATTTGTGGAGAGGATGGATGGATAAATGCAGGAGTCTTTGACACTACCCAGGGAATTATACTCTCAACTTTTATTGGGGTCGAGAGGAGCTTACATACCATCAATTCTCTCACTTTATATATAAGTGAAATGAGGTAAGACGGGGGAACTGACTGCTTTTGATCACACAGCTACCAGGTGATAAATTTAGGGCATGAAACTAAATCTCTGGACTCCTAGGCTAGTGTTCTTTCCAGTATGTTATATGGTTATTTTCTTCAATTCTTAAAAAGAATTTCAGAGGAAATGGTATGCATGAATATCATATACCACTTGTAATTTATTTTTTTGAACTAAAAGCTACATTGGGAATTTCATTTCCGTTTCGCTGATTAAAATAGGAATTCTGAAAGTCATGCATATTGATTGAGAAGTCCTTGGCTCTGGGGCCAAGTTCTTCCAGTGGCTCTTACCTTCTCGAATCCCATTTCCCCAGGCACTTTTCTCTGGCCTACCCCGATCTACAACTTGCAGCTAAAGACTGCGCGGATGCTCTGACAGGCTGTGCAGCAGAGAGGCCAGCATTTTCCTGGCCAAGGGACAGTTCTGAGGACAGCTCTTCACTTTGCAAAGGTGGAACTGACTTAAGTCATCACGTGGTAATTTAATCAATTGATTTCTAGAAGGCACAACTCTAAAGGGAGTGACTTCCTCAAATCACACCAAAAACCAGACCCTGAACTTTTTCCCCACCTTGTGCATATTAAATTTGTACAGCGTTTGCCTCAACACACTAGTTCGTGTTGGAGGGGATAATAAAAAAAAAAAAATTAAGTTAGAGGCCCTCCCTTAAGGAGTTTCTGACCTAATTGAGGAGAATCACAATATAATTAATAAGTAATAACTGGCTCTTTTTCCTTGAGACCCTTCAGGTGTAAAACAGCCACGTGAGTGATCCGCAGCCTCGGAAGTATATCATTTTAAATTCCTGTTGGACTTCTGAAGGTGACTGTAGCACTTTAGCCTGCAGTCTCCAGTCCCTGATGGCAGAGAGCACACTCTCACTTTTTTGTCCTCCAGAGAAAGTATCGCGGTGGACAATTAATCAGCGCCAAATTTGAGGTTGCAAGGAGTCAGGGAAAATGGCAGGAGAACAAAAAGAAGGGACCTTATCTAGACTGGGAAAACTTACCTGAAGCCTCCTTGCCTCTGCTCTCTCTCCTTTACAATTCATCATCCACACTAATCCAGTTCCTAAAACTTGTAACAGGCCTCAGTTTGAGCAGTGTACTTCCATAGTAGTGATAATGAACATTTATTGAGCCCTTGCTTGGTGCTAGGCATTGTTCTTAATATTCCACATGCATTACCTTATTGTGTAGTGACAGCAGACCTGGAATCTTGGTCCCAGCATTGCCAATATGTAGGTGTGCGCTATTAGACAACTAACTTTGCCATTTCCTCACCTGTTGTGTGATGAGGCAGTACCAGGGTAAGAGGGCGATTGTGGAAGAGGAACCTCATGCAATTGCTATTTAGAGTATGAACCAGTAAAATTTTTTTGTTGTTTGTTTTAATTAGTTACACATGACAGTACAATGATCTTGACATATCATACATTTGAATTAAACCTGTACAATCTTTAAAAAAAAAAGAGAATGATGTGATTCCTAATAAGATTTAAAATGCACATTCTCTTTATTTAACAATCTAACCTCTAGAAAATCCATTCTATAGAGATAATGGAAAGGTGTATAAAGATGTTTATGACAGCATCGTTTGTAAAAGCAAACAAGTGAAATCATCATAAATGTCTATCAACAGAAAAGTAGCTGACAACATTTCTAGTCTATGGAATACTAGACTGTAAATGAGGTACAGAATTGGGAATTTTTTTCCACAGTACACTTTAAAATAGAAAAGTGAATGTGTATGTCATAATTTATTATAAATAGGTATGTGATTCTAATGCACATATACACTGTTATAAATTTGATTTAACTTAGAAAAGCATCTTGATTGATAAATGCTCACAGACTGAAGGAGAAAACTTTTACTTCTCACTTCATCTAATTTGTAAAAAAGAACTGGGCAAGGCTGTTTTTTTACTTCTTAGTGCTTTTAGAACTTCTCAGTGACAAATGAGCTAACATCTGCCTTCTAAGGAAGATGGATCTGATTGCACAGGAGGTTCTAGTCCTCCAGGGACCTACCCCTACCCTCATGAGACTGAAGGCCAGGGCTGAGGAGACCCAGCACAGAGATTCCATCAGTCCTGGGGCAGTCTGGGAGGGACGGGCAAGGACTGGAGTTGGGAGAGAAGCAAGAGAAAAAGGACTGAGAAGGCAGGAGGGTCTACACAAGGCAGAACATTCAGGTTTTTATGGAGAAAAGGAATGACATGATTAGTTTGAGATGTCAACCTTATTATAATGTCCCCTTCGGCCACACCCAGTCCCAGGCACGTGTCAATAAATTCTACTTCACCCACAAATGTTTGTTTTTTTCTAAATGTCAATCGTCTAGGTAATCTTCCAAGTTTCCTTCTAACCAAAACCTTGGGTGTCTCAGTTTCTATGTGCCTGTCCTTGTCTGGCCCCTATTTCCATTCACCCATGCCTTGTGGGGTCTTCCCTGTCTTTGACAATTCATCCTCCAGGTGAGCCCGACTGCACTTTCACACCTGTGGGTTTTGATCTGTGCCTCTCTGCTTTCCCTGGTGGATCCTACTCAGTCCTTAAGGCCATGCTCAAATGTGCCCTTCCCAGATGTGTTGCTAACCTCAAAACAGAATCAGCCACCATCACTTCTGAGCTCCTGAAGTGCTTCTGTTAAGTTGGGGAGGAGGCTGTGTTGCCCTTGCTGTCCCCAGAGGGTACTGAACATGTTTACTTCTTTCTGTACCCTCAGCCTCCTGCACAGCGCCCTATGCATGGTAGATGCTCAAAAAATGTTGAGAAAACATTGAATGTGTGAATTCTAAAGCCAGCTTTTACCTAGTTTGGGTTTCAAAGGTCTTCTAGGTGCTGACACCTTTCTCCCTAGAGTATGCATCTAGTACTCTAAGCTGTATGGGAATATTCTTCTCCAAATGATTGCTGCTCCACCCACAAATATGGCCCAGAATCAACCCGCCAATTAACTGTAGTGGGCTGTGCTGGCTTCTAGAGGTTCCTCAAAGCCCACAGGTTCCAAAAGGCCCGTTTTCTAAGTCAAGGGGAGATACCTAACTAGGTCCTGAGCTGAGCCTGAAAGAGAGGCAGTGGTCAGGCCACACAGGAAGAGGGTTTTTCTCAAGGTAAGAGGCTAATCCTGACCTGCAGCTAATGGCCCTTTAATAGCTTAATGACCATGTGAGAGTCCTTGGCCTGGCCTGGCCTGGCCTGGCCAGGCACTGAACACAGTCAGGAGAGCCCCACCCAGGTTAATTGATCTGTTTCTGTCCTCTGACAGGCCCTGGGCAGGAGTCAGCACATTTTCCCCTGCACACAGATCTTCCTTGTGCCAGGCTTACAAAAGAAAGTTCCCTGAGCCGAGCAGGCCAGGCCAGCTCTAAGTGGCCCTGCATCTTGCTCTCATTGCTTCTCTTTCCTCTCCAGGTTTTTCTCTCACTCCCACCCTCAGCTATATTCTCTCTGGATGTCTATACTTTGCTCCTTTCTCTCCCTCTTCCTCTGTACCCTCGTAGCTATAAGTTCTCAATCTTTCTGTCTCTGCCTCTTATTCCTCTGCCCTCACTCCACACCTACCTCTCCTTCCTGTCCACAAGGACTTTCTGTCACTCCCCATCACCATGCCAACTTCTCTTTTTACCAACATTCAAGAACCCTCTGCTTTTCTGCCTGCAATGTTGGACAGAAGTTTGATGGCTTTTTGTTTATGCTCTCCCTTCCTTCTGCCTCCAAGTGTCTGAGCAAAGAGGCTACAGTTTCCCACTCTTGTCAACACTGTTTCTGGAAACACCCCTGGTGCCTGACTCTTGACACTTTTCCCTCCCAGAGGCCAAGTTGACCCATGCTGATGTACAGAGAACAGATCTAGGACCCTGGCCAAAGTCACTGTGGGGGTTGGCTTAGGTATGCCCTCATGCTGAGACTGGCAACCCAAAGTTTATGAGCAGTCTTCTTGCCATTTCTCCCATCTCCTAAGTCTGGACAGGGTCACTCTCTGTACTTAGGCCATGCGTGAGTAGTCATGAAGAGTGCTATGAAATCACAGCCATGAAGACAGATCAGACAGAACCAAGGCACCTCTGCCCTTCTTTAGGTGGGAAGGAGGTGCTAGGGACTGAACCTAGGGCCCTGCACATTCAAGGCAAATGCTCTGCCGCTGAGCTACACCCCTAGCCCTGGGCCCTTCTTTGACCATCTTGCTTCCTCATAAAGAATGAAACAAAAGTCACTGCTAATCTTGCCATGGCTCTCAGGGCTATGAGGGCACCACTGGATACTAACGGAGCTCTTTTATTTATTCATTTGTCCAGTAAACACACCTAAGTAGCACTAAGGCCTTAATAACAAGGATATAAAGATCTTCCCAGTTTCTGATGAGCTTACATCTTAATAGAGGAGATGGGTCTGTAGGTAGCAAAAATAGAAACTCTTGGGGTAATTGTGAAGCAAAGAATTGATGAAGTGCCAGGAATGTAGACTGACTGTGGCCAGTGAGAAGATATCCATAGATATTTGAGATGAGTCTCAAGTTTCTGTACAAATAAACACCCCAACTCTTTGTGTGTGTGTGTGTGTGTGTGTGTGTGTGTGTGTTTTGAGGGGCAGTCAGAAGGACTGGTATTCATTATTAGGAAAAGCAACAATAGCAATAAATGATTTGGGGAAAAATTATAAAAATTGAGTGAAGTCCGAACAAAAACTAATGGTCAGAGATTTAAACTATGCTATACTGTTGCAAAACTCCACTGATATTTTTATTTAAAATATAGGTATTTTAATCAATCTTGAAGCCCCAATTCAAGATTAGACATTCTAAAGGCAGAGGAAGAAAGAAACGGTGGAAAGAGGATTTAGAATCAAGAGGTTTGAATCATACTTCTGCCTTTAACAAGCCACTTTGAACAAATCCCTTCCCATTTAGCCCTCAGTTCTATTCCAAGATCACATCAACTTTCACTGTCTGTTTCTCAGAATGACTATGATTTGGTGGGTTCTGTTATGCTACTGCCATCAGGACCTTCTGGGTTCTCTATGTCAATCCTGTGTTTCTAAAGTTGTGAAATTTGGGGAAAGGAAAGATGGAGTATATTTTTCATGTATTTTATAAATGAGGAATAGAAAAATGTTGAGTTCTACATATGTCCTTCCCCCAACATTCCTTCACCATGTCTTTCCAAATCAGTGGACGAAAAGAGCAAATCGAAGACGTGAGTTATGTCTTCAAAATGGTTAAAAGAAAAAAAAAAAAGACTATGTGGGATCCTATAGCAGTAAGATGACCCAATTCGTTCCCTAACTTTAAGGATGGGAGAACTAAGGCCCAGAAAGAGCAAGCAACTTAGCCAAGTTCACATAGCAAATTGCTGACATACCTGGCACCCAAAGTCCTGTAGAACTATCAGGCAATGCTCTTACATGGCTCCATGCACTCCCACATTTTCACTTGCATTTCCACAGCAGTTTGTCTCCCCATTCTGACACCATATACAACAGTAATACTCAATCCTTGATTGAGATATAACATGTTCTAGAAAGGTGTCAAGGGCCACTTCAAAGTGTGCACTGATAAGCTCATGAAATGGCTATATTTGTCTGTATTCTGTTATTATAATAAAATGCCTAAGTCCAGGTGACTTTATAAACAAAAGATGTTTACTTATCTCATAGTCCTGGAGACTCAAGGGCATAGTGCCAGCATTTCCTCAGCTCTCATAGCAGGTAGAATGGGAGTGGTGGAAGCTCCTGCGAGAGGGGAGAGATCACATGGCCAGGCAGCAAGCCAGAAAGATTTGGGGATCAGACTCAGTCTTTTATAATAAGCACACTCACAAGAACTAGCTCAAGATCCTAAGAGAACTACTTCAATCCCTCCCAAGGTCAGTGCCCTCAGTGAACTAAGAACCTCCCTCCCACTTGCAGGTCCTACTCCCTGGACACTGCCACACTGAGGACCTAACTTCCAAAACAAGCCCTTTAGAGACAAGCCACATCCTCACCATGGCACCCACCACCCTTCTTCAGTGCACACTGTTGAGTCTCTCTCCAACAGTAGGTGTCTCGTTATTAAACACCAACACAACCTCACACAGAGGCTTCTAGGGCCAGATTCTGCCAACAACTCGAGATTCTGCAAATTGTCTTCTGACCCCTGAAGAGGAAGGAATGAGAGACAGTGATGAGGGGAAGAGAGACAGCAAAGACCCCTGTTTGTTTGGCAGAGGACACAGACCTTTAGATTTCAACTTGGACCCTTGACCCTTGACATGCACAGAATCACAGTTCTCCCTCTTAACCTTCAGGAAAGAAAGCCCATCCTTTAGCCACTGAAATAACATGACTAAGACCAGGAAGACACTCATCATTGTGAACTTTTATATAAGTAATAATTTTCCAGTGGGAATTGAACTCTCCTTATCTCTCTGCTATTTTTAAATGCTAATTACTTCTGATTTTGTTTACGTAGGTGGGGCTAAAAAAGAACTTTTGCTTTGTAACCATTGAACTTAATGCATCTGTTTTTGGACACTGGTGATTTATTTTTGCACACATGCTCCAAATTGGTGCTAATTACTTTAAAGGATTGGAGTTTCTATTCCAAGGGGGATGACGACAGAACGTCAATTTGCAGTCTCTGAGCATAATGTCCCAATTATCAATGCATTCCAGACCAGAATGGACTTGGCACCTTCTTGAAGGGATTTGGCTCCGCTTTTATCAGCCAGTCCCTGGTCGTAGCTTCATTAAAACTTGCTTTCTAGTAACTTGTGGTGTGCCTATACATTTCTGTCTTTTAAGCCATTTAGCGTTCTACCAATATTCCAGATACCTACCTTTCAATTTCTAGGTCAAATTCTCTTCCCTCAGAGACTTCTTTGATCTCTTTGGCTGAAGATAATTTTTACTTCCTATGAAAGTTCTAGAACATTGTGCTGATTCCTCCCCCACCAAGTAATTTCAACTTTCATCAATATGTTATAATCACTTATTCACGTTCTCACTTTTCTACAATGTAAGCCCCTTAGTGACAATACCTTATCTGAGTTATCTTTGTCTTTACTGCACCCTGAATCCTCTCCCAGTGCCCTATTCATGATAAGTGTTTTATATGTTAATTTTTTTGAGAGAGAGAGAGAGAAAGAGAGAGAGAGAATTTTTAATATTTATTTTTTAGTGCTCGGCGGACACAACATCTTTGTTTGTATGTGGTGCTGAGGATCGAACCCGGGCTGCACGCATGCCAGGCGAGCGTGCTACTGCTTGAGCCACACCTCCAGCCCTTATATGTTAATTTAATTGACAATTTTCTCTAAATATCCCATGTGTTTTAGAAAGATTTTAAGGTTAAGTTTGAATAAATATTTATGGAACAAAGGAATTACTATAGGTGTTCCTTTTTTTATAACCCTTCACCTTATGGTGCTTCTCAGATCTTGCGTTGCTTACAAATTAGAAATTTGTGGTACCCTGCACTGAACATATCTATCAGCACCATGTGTCCAAGAGTACATTCTCACTTTGTGTCTCTGTCACCTTCTAGTGATTCTCTCAATATATCAAACTTGTTCATAGTTATTATATATGTTATGGTGACCTGTGACCAGCAATCTTTGATGTTGCTATTGTAAATATTTGCAGTGCCATAAACTGCACCCATAAAAGTGCAAACTTAATTGATAAATGTGTGTGTCCCAACTGCCACCAACTGGCTGTACCTCCCTCCCCAGCTTCTTGAGCTGCCCCTTTTCCTAAAACTCAACAATATTTATATTAGGCCAATGAATAGCCTTAAAATGGCCCATAAGTGTTGAAGTGAAAGGGAAGAGTTGCATAGGCCTCACCTTAAATTTTAAAAATCACAAATGATTATGCTTAGAAGGAAGACCTGTCAAAGCCAGGATGGACCCAAAGCTGGGCTGCTTATGCCAGTTAGACAAGTTGTAAAGGCAAAGGAAAGTTTTTGAAGGAAATAAAAAGTGTCACCCCAGGAAACACATGAATGATAATAGAGTGAAACAGACTCATTGCTGATTTGAAGAAAGTTTTAGTGGTTTGGATGGAAAATCAACAGCCACCACATTCCATTAAGCCAAAGCCTAATCCAGAGCAAGGCCCCCACTCTCCTCAATTCCATGAAGGCTGAGAGAGGCGAGAAGTTGCAGAAGAAATGTATGAAGCTAGCAGAGGTTGGTTCATGAGGTTTAAGGAAACAAACTCTCCACAGCTTGAAGGTGAGGGGCAAGCAGCAAGTGCTGACTTGGAAGCTGAGCTGAGAGAATTGAGGAAGGGGATTGCTAAAGTCCAGCCTTACGTTGGACTTCTGTAGCTAGAGAAGAGAAGGCAGTGTCTGGCTTTGAAGCTTCAAAAATTAGGCTTACCTCCTTGATAGGGGCTAGTGCAGCTGGGGATGTAATGTTAAAGCCAATGCTCAGTCATTGAAAATCCTAGAACCCTTAAGAATTAGAGTAAAGCTACTCTGCCTATGCTCTGTAAATAGAACAATAAAGAGAAATAAAGACATTTGTTTATAGTATATAAGTATTTGAAATCTGTTGTAGAGAACTATTGCTCAGATGGAAAAATAAAAAGGATTCCTTTCAAAATATTACTACTCATTGACAATTCACCCAGTTACCCAAGAGCTCTGTTGGTGACGTACAGGGGGATTAATGTTGTTTTCATGCCTGCTAACACAATATCCATTCTGTAGCCCAAGGAGTAATTCTGATTTTCAAGTCTTATTATTTAAGATATACATTTTGTAAGACTATATAGCTACAAAAGCTATAGGCATCTCTGATGCAGCTGGATAAATTAATGGAAAATATTCTAGAAAGGATTTCCCAATAGGGAGCCTACATCATGGGAACAAATGTTTACTCCTCACACTTCAGATAGAGCCCTAATATCCAGAGTATACAAAGAACTCAAAAAATTAGACCATAAAATAACAAATTACCCAATCAATAAATGGGCCAAGGACCTGAACAGACACTTCTCAGAGGAGGACACACAATCAATCAACAAGAACATGAAAAAATGCTCACCATCTCTAGCAGTCAGAGAAATGCAAATCAAAACCACCCTAAGATACCATCTCACTCCAGTAAGATTGGCAGCCACTATGAAGTCACACAACAACAAGTGCTGGCGAGGATGTGGGGAAAAGGGTACTCTTGTACATTGCTGGTGGGACTGCAAACTGGTGCGGCCAATTTGGAAAGCAGTATGGAGATTCCTGGGAAAGCTGGGAAGGGAACTACCATTTGACCCAGCTATTGCCCTTCTTGGACTATTCCTGAAGACCTTAAAAGAGCATACTACAGGGATACTACCACATCGATGTTCATAGCAGCACAATTCACAATTGCTAGACTGTGGAACCAACCCAGATGCCCTTCAATAGATGAATGGATAAAAAAAATGTGGCATTTATATACCATGAAGTATTACGCAGCACTAAAAAATGACAAAATCATGGAATTTGCACGGAAATGGATGGCACTAGAGCAGATTATGCTTAGTGAAGCTAGCCAATCCCTAAAAAACAAATACCAAATGTCTTCTTTGATATAATGAGAGCAACTAAGAACAGAGTAGGGAGGAAGAGCAGGTAGAAAAGATTAACATTAAACAGAGACATGAGATGGAGGAAAAGGGAGAGAAAAGGGAAATTGCATAGAAATGGAGGGAGACCCTGATTGTTATACAAAATTACATATAAGAGGTTGTGAGGGGAATGGGAAAATAAACAAGGAGAGAAATGAATTACAGTAGATGGGGTAGAGAGAGAAGATGGGAGGGGAGGGGAGGGGGGATAGTTGAGGATAGGAAAGGTAGCAGAATACAACAGTTACTAATATGGCATTATGTAAAAATGTGGATGTGTAACCGATGTGATTCTGCAATCTGTATTTGGGGTAAAAATGGGAGTTCATAACCCACTTGAATCTAATGTATGAAATATGATATGTCAAGAGCTTTGTAATGTTTTGAACAACCAATAAAAAATAAATAAATAAATAAATAAGGATTTCCCATTCTTGATTCCACTAAGAACATTTGTGATGCATAGGAGGTGGGAATAAATAAATAAATAAACAAACATTAACTGGAGTTTGGAAAAAGTCCATTCCATTCCTGTCTATGTGGATGGATTTGAGTAGTTTGGGACTTCACAGAAGGAAGTAACTGCAGCTGTGGTAGAAATGGCAGGAGAATGCAAATTAGAAGTGGAGCCTGAAGGTGTGATTGAAATGCTGTGATCTCATAATAACAATAAAAACACTTTTAACAGCACGGAATTGCTTCATATGGATGAGCAGAAAAAAAGGGCGAAGATGCTGTGAACATTGTTGAAACGTGCTATGAACAACATCGCACGCTGTAGGGAAATCTTTTATGAAAGGAAGAATCACTTGATTTTATCTTATTTTCAGAAATTGCCACAGGTGATGGATGCAGTCATCAATATGAAGGCAAGACCCTCCACCAGCAAAATAGTTATGATTTACAAGGGTGCAGATGATCATTAGCATTTTTTACTAGTAAAGTATTTTTAACTAAGGTATGTACATTTTTAGACGTGACATAATGATGATGTGCTATTGTACACTTAATAGATTATAGTACAACGTAAACATAATTTTTATATGTCCTGGGAAACCAAAAAACTCATGTGACTTGCTTTATTCCAATATTGATTTTGTCGTGGTAGCCTGGAACCAAACCTGCAATATCTCTGTGGTTTGCCTGGAAATCTATACACACACAAATGAAATAACTGAAATCTGTAATAAGCACATGAATCATATCCAGATAATAAAGAGCTTAGCAATCATAATTAGGAAGAGAGCATACATTGTGTTGTAGGGAATGATTGGGGGTAATGACAAAGGATTTAAAACTCTACCACCAAAGAAATCCAGATTTGTGATACAGTATTTGCTTATACAGATGTTTAAATGAAAACCATCCTACCAGGTAGGAGGAGCAGTCTTCACTGGCTGTACAGAATGAATGTGTAGCACATATTGACCAAGGAGTCATGACCACAGAGGGAGAAGAATAGAATATTGTGTTCCTTTACCTTTCACTTATTTAGCCAACGAATCCTTATTGGTAAGCTTCAAGATCAAATGCAATGCCAGTACTGTCAATACAAAAGAAGATCCTAGGGTAGATGCCTAGGTGCAGGGTCAGCAAACTGTGACCAGTAGGCCAAACCTGGCGCACCAGGTGTTATTGTAAATAAAATTTTATCGGCACACGGCCATGCCAATTCATTGACATATCATCTGTGTCTGCTTTCTCTCTACAACCACAGAGCTGAGTAATTCTGACAGAGACTGTATGTCTTGAAAAGCCAAATATTTACCATCTGTCATCTGTCTCTTTATGGGAAAAGTCTGTTGACCTCCATTTAGACCCTGATTTAAAACTCACTGAAAAAAAACTGGAGACAGTGCCCTGTGAGATACAGATGGAGTTCCATGAGAAGACAAGGAAGTCCCATTTGACAAGGGCCATGGGGGGCAGACCACGTATTTTTTGCTTGTTGTTGTGCCACAAATGCCTGTGATTGAGGCGTGGGTGTTCAGTCTATATTTGTTAAATTACATATTTGTAGTATTTCTCAAGTGAGAGTGGAAAGGTCATTAGAGTAACCCAGGAGAAGTGTGGATGGATAGGGAGAGCACTTACAATGACACTGAGGCAGGAGAGAGCCAGGTGCCACCAAGAGCAGAAGCTGCTCATGGGAGGGTGTATAGTATTTTGGAGCAGGATTTGGGGGGAAGAATGAGATAAGGCTGGAAGATAGGTAGGAGCTAGGTCAGACAGGGCCGCTAAGTCTCATTATGGAGTCAGAACTTTATTCTGACTGTCATGGAGAGCCACTGTTAAGTTTTCAGCAGGACAATACAAGTCCAGAGTATTGCTTTATAAATAACCACTTGGGCCCACACAGAGGCTCCAGCTGTATCTCAGCTCCTGAGGAGGCTGAAGCAGGAGGATGACAAGTTGAAGGCTAACCTGGGCAACTCAGTGAGACTATCTCTCAAAATTAAAAGGGTTGGGTATGTAGCTCAGTGATAGAGTATTTGCCTAGAATGCACAAGGCACTGTGTTCAATTCCCAGTACCACCAAAAGAGAAGGAAAGAGAAGAGGAGAGAGAGAGAGAGAGAGAGAGAGAGAGAGAGAGAGAGAGAGAGAGAGAGAGAGAGAAAAGAGAAAAAGAGAGAGAGGGAGAAAGATGAATAGACAGACAGGTAGACCAACTGACCAACCACCTGGACTGCTTTGTGGAAAATCAACTTGAAGAAAGGCCAGCCTGGGGCAGGGGGCCCAGCTAAGAGCTGTGGTAGAAATCTAAGGGCCCACACTCAGGTAGTGAAATTTGAGAATAGGGAGTAGCAGACTGATTTTAGAGATATTTAGAAAGTAGAGTTAATAGGACTCAGTGATAAAGCCTTAGGGGATAGGTTTCAGAGCAAAGGAGAATTAAAAATGTCAAGATTCCAGCCTTTTGGGTAGAAGCTAGAGTCCTTCACTGACATGAGGATCACGGGAATAAAAGTGTTAGGAGAGGGGAAAATACTTGAGGCATGTAGAATTCAGGGTTCTGTATAGTATATCTAGGAGGAGCTTAAATATATGAATTTAAAATTCAGGTAAATAATCCAGTCTAAAGATCCCAAACTGGGCATTATCAGAATTCAGAGAATAAATTAAAGCCATAGGAATAGATAACATTTCCTAGAGAGAGAGAGAGAGAGAGAGAGAGAGAGAGAGAGAGAGAAAGAGAGAGACATTACCAGAGAATTAAAAGAAAGAAAGGGTCAAAGAAGAAAATTAAAAACAGAGGAATGCCAACACTGATAGAAGATTAGAGCTCAAGCAGCCTTTAAAGAGAATGAGGAAGAGCATCTAGGAACATAGGAAGAAAACCATTAGACGTGAGTACCACAGAATCAAGGGGTATGAACTGATCAAAGTCAGGTGTATTGGCTGGTAAAGAAATGTCTAGCACAATGAAGACTAAGGCAGAGGTAGATGCAGGACACATTGACTATAGACTTTCACTACGGCCGCTCTGGTAGAATAGTGAGAGTAAAAGTGAGAAGCAGAGAACCAAAGCCTGCATGGGAGTGCGGGGGACGTGGAGAGAGGGGCAGGTGGTCTATGAAGGTAGGTAGACCACTTGCCAGAGACAGGAAGAGGTTGCATTTTTCCTTTCTTTTTTCCTCTCTCAAGTTAGGAGAGATCTCATTATTCTTAAACATAACCTGGGAGCGAACAATATTTTCATTTAAATAAAACCCCAAGAAAAGAAGTTGTCTTTTGCAAAGGACTTCACAAGTTTTGTTTTTTTAGAAAAAAAAATAATTTCAGTAACCCAAACTGTTCTCTTTTTCTGCTTGGTTTCCAAGAAGCTTAGAATCAAATTCAGTTCCCCCTTGGTGACTGGTAGGATTCACTGCCACTTCCTTCACCTGCTTTCTGTTCTGTTTTATATCCTCATCTTATTTTTAAATAATAATTACCGGGAGCAGTTTACAAGGACTTTCTCACTTGACAGCTCACAGCATCCATATCCTCCGTCCGGTTGTGTGACAGATGTGACAGACAATGGTGAGTAAGACAACACAGGTACTGCTCTAATCGTCTAGTAAAGGAGACTGGCATTAGCTGAGATGGAGGAGACCAGCACTTTAGAGCTACTCAACTAACCCTAGTCTCTCTATAGTTTTGGTTTTTTTTAATGTAAGCAAGAAAAAAATCTCTAACTTGTTTCAGGCATTATAATTTTGGGTCTCCATTAGAAAAACTGAACCTATATACTAACTGACTTAACATGGTGCAGAACTCTGATACTTAAAGGGCATAGGATGCAAGTGAATTCGACATGATCTTGACCTCAGGGAGCCCAGACCAGGGCAAAAGATGGCAAGTATACAAACTTCTATAATGCAAGGAAAGAGGTGCCGAGGGCGCTAAGGCAGACAGATGGTCAGTCACACAGACTTACAGGAGGGAATCATTATTATAAATGAGGTCATATTTGAGCTCAACCTTCAAAGATGGCTAAAATTTTGACATGCAATGAGTAACAAAGCATTTCAGGCAGAGGGAATTCTGCTTTTCGTTCAGATTTTAGATTCCAATCATTCTGAAAATGTGATCCTTTGGAAAGTCTCTAGGCCTTTTTCCCTCTTCTATAATAGGACAAATTAATATTGTGAAACTATGACAAAAATGTTTCAAACATTTAAGAGAATCAATTGTTTCCCAAGTCACTGATCCCCCCATTTACAAAGAGGCCCTTGATTTGCCATTTCAAAGCATTTCGGTGGATTAATTAAAGCATTCCTCCCAGCACTTCCCTAAGCAGTGTTTTGTGGGTTTATTTGGAATTCCTAAAAGCGCATGGACACCAAAACAGCATTTCTTCAAAAATATATCTATTATGCAATCTCTGCACTAATGCAAACAGGTCTCTCTTCCAATTGGTTTTCCTTGAACTAAGAAATAATGTCTTCTGTTTCTTTCTTGCTTGCTTCGCAGTGCCCAGTGCCCACCAGAGCAGACAGTGAGCATGGCAGACGCTCTCAGTAAGTATATATTTGCTTGAATAAGAATAGAAGACTTTTTAACATTTTTATTTGACAGTAATTGTACATATATATATATATGGAGCGCAATGTGACATTCCCATGCATGTACACAATGTTTAATGATCTTACCAGGGTAATTGGCATATCCATCACCTCCAACATTTGTCATTTCTTTGGGTTGGGAATATTTTAAAAATCCTCTCTTCTACCTATTTTGAAATATACAAATGTTGTCAGCCATAGTTACTCTACTGTGCTATGGAACATTAGAAGCTATTCCTCCTGTCTAACTGCATGGTTAGAGTCACAGAATTTAAGACTGTGGAGAAGGATGCTGGGATCGTGGGGCCGGACAGGCCTGCATAAAGGTGCCTTCACATGTGGGAAGGATGTGAATGAATCCTTGAGACTCCCCATCAGTCCTGGCAAGGGAGCCCCAACCTCCTCATCCCTTCACTTCACAGGTGAGAAGTGAAGGCTTGAAGGAAAATGGCCTTGGTGATGGTGACAAGGCTACTGGGTTCTAGAGCTGGGTCTAGCTCTCCAGTGCCTTTCCCAGGGAGTCGATCCTTGTTTTCACTCTTTTTTCTTAAGAGTCAGGTTATAAATATGAATGAATCCTATGCATCTTTTGACATTCAAATTTCTACTGTGCTCCTGCCTCAGAAACTAAATGCATGAGAAAATATAAAGTAACAGGAACAAAGCCACCTTTTGAAATTCCAAGACCTGAGAACCAAATCCTTTTAATGAAGGAACAAAGGCTTTAAGGTCTTGGGGTTCTCCTGAGCCATCAGAACTACCGGATGCTGTCTACTTATCTTTTCCCTCTTTAGGGAGCAAGGGGATACAAGTCCCAGCAGAGTCCCATTGGAAGAGCAGTTGATGCAGAATTACAGTTCTAATGAGCTGTGGAAGGCCGGAGGGAGGGGACAGTGAGCAAGATGGGGAGCCCAGGTTGGCATGGATGGGGTCCGTTCTTATTTTGGTGGTAACTGGATGGAGAAGACAGGGTTCTTAATGCCAGCAACTCTACATGTTAGACTTGAAACTCTTTAGTGCATAAGAAAAAGAAACAAAGTTCATTTGTGAGAAAACCTTTTGACAAAGGAAGCAAAATGCTGAACTGAGAATCAAGCTCTGGTGGGAACTCAGTAATTTTCCTGGAACTTGAGCAGTTACCTCCCTTCTAGGCCTCAGTTTCTCCATCTACAAAGTGGCATCTCTTCCAAGCCTAGCAACCTATGCCTCTTTGTAATGTTAAGATGATAACATTGATGTTTCTGAGAGATAGTTAACCTTTTTGATTGTAATGTACTCTACCAGCAATTTGCATAGAGTCCTTGGGTTCTCCCCTCCTTGCTTCTTTTAACATTTAGGAATTGGATAAATTATTCAGCTCATACATGATTCAAATCACATAATAACTAAGAGTAGCGATATAAAATGTTACTTTATTTTCCACAGTGAAAGAAAACATTGCCTTTATGCCGTCAAAGGTGGTATTTATTTGAACTACCCTAGAGAGGTAGAAATGGTCACAAAAGTTGAAATAGTTTAAATTTTCTTGAACTTACTCTCTCACAGTTCAGGGATTTAAAAGTTATCACTAGGGCTGGGGTTGTAGCTCAATGGCAGAGTGCTTGCCTCACACACATGAGGCACTGGTTTCGATCCTCAGCACCACATAAAAATAAATAAACAAAGATATTGTGTCCACGTATAACTAAAAAAACATTTTAAAAAAGTTGTCCCTAAACTTGGCCCAGTTTATTTGGGCCCAACAGGGGTAGACTATTATGGGTCAAACACAGTTGTTTTAGTCTTCAACTCTGAAGAGCCTATTAAACCATTTCCCTTCTCCCCATTATACCTCACTTCCCCTCCAAGTCTATTCTCCCCAGAGAAGCAGCCATGGTCGTTCTTTTAAAATTTGTAGATCATGTGACACTTCTGCTCATCATCTTCCCCGTGATTCCCCAGTTCACCCAGACTCACAGCCACAGTCCCATCCAGGCCCTCCCTGGCCTGACAGGTTCTCTTGCTGACATTTGGGCCTCATTTCACATTCAGCTCCAGTCACCCTGGTCTCCTTGGTGTTCTCAGGACACCCAAGCATACTCCCATGACAAGCCTTTTTTCAAATAATGTTCTCTCTCTGGAACACTCTTCACCCAGATGGCCACAGGTGCACTCCATGTTCACATCTAAGGAGCACACTCTTGGTCCCCATGGCTATCTATCTCCCTTCCCCTAATGTATTCTCTCTCTCTCTCATTTTTTTTTTCCCTTTTTGGACACAATACGTTTATTTTATTTATTTATTTTTAATGGGGTGCTGAGGATCGAACCCAGAACCTCACATGTGCTAGGTGAGTGTTCTATGGCTGAGCCCCAGTCCCAGCCCCCACCCCGCAATGCATTCTTAGGCACAGAATGTACAACCCATGTTATGTTCTTCTTTTGTTTCCTTCCATGAAAATATGACTTCTATAAGCTCTGAGATTCTATATCTTTTCTTCATTCAACTCTTCCATCTCTAGTGCTTAAAAGTATGTGGCAGAAAGTAAGCACTTATATACTAGGTAAAAGAATATTCACAGTGAGCTACTATTCTCTTATGCTGATTTCTATGGAGTTCTAGTTTTTGTTCAATTAAAAAAAATAACTGACCAAATTTTTAAATATGATTATTATACCTTTGTCAGGGTATGCATATGCTCTCTGATGGGATAATTCCAATTAGGATAAAAACATTTTTTTCCTCCAATGTTAAATCAATCCATAAAAAAAAATCAATAGCTCCTTTAAAATCATCACCAAGCATGGCAAATTTCAAAGCATTCCTGAAGGATCAGCAGAGTGGTCAATTAGACAGTGTCCAAAAGACCTGAGGGCCCAGAAGTCCTGGCTTGTCACCCCTTTATGGGATTATATCTAATAAGGTATACAACTCAGGTGACCAAAGTTCTCCTGTTGAGTAACTTACACAATTTCACAGGCAGAGGTGTTATGTAACCATGTCATCCAAAACAGTGACTATATTGATGTGAAGATTTTTCTTCAGATTGCAAGGCCATCATAACATATTATCTTAATTTTATGAGTGTTGCATTATCAGTTGGCTTGGGCTTGGGCAGGTATCATTCCTGTTTAGCTGGCTGAGACATCAGGAGGTATCAGAAATGTACAAAGTAAGAACTCTGGGAACTGGGCCCAAGGCCTCAGTAAATTTCAAATCCATGCTCAACCACTCTGCACTGGTGAGCTTAAGCAAGCCACTTAACTTCCCCAGACCACAATCTTCTGTTCTGCAAAACATGAGTCACAAACAATTCCTGCTTAACCACCTCGTGGCATAAAAATGTGTGAGAGTTTTTCAAAGCATAGAAGACCCCATGCAAATTGCTCAATAAGTAACTAAAATCCATTATCCAGGTCCTTAGACTGATTCCTGAAAGGATTAGTGGTCTTGTCTGGCAGACAGTCTCACTTGTGTCTTCTCATCACCAAGAGAATGAAACCAGAGAAGAGAGAAATCCAGTTTTATGACATCCAATTTTAGAAGATATTCTTGGGGATTTCTTCACTAATCCAACCACATGTCAACTGAGAACCTACTATGGTCAAGATATTGAACCTCTGATTCTGAGGGGGAGAACTAGGCCTGAATGTTATCCAGGTCTTGTTCTCAAAGTGCCCATAAAAGAGTGGGAAAGACCCATCACCACCACACACTGAACCCTAATATGACAGAGAGGGGGATAGGAAAAAGAAAGGGCAAGGACCGAGAATGTGGTCCATTCACATAGCCTTCGACAGTCATTTCAAGCATCTGCCTGAGTCAAGACAGGATACTACTTAATTCAGGGGCTTTGCCATAGGACAATGAGTTCCTTCTTCCGTTTTTTCCCTGAATCTTCTCTTCTTGTACCTCCTCCTTTTTTATGGCCTCTTGCTTTTTCTCTATTTTCTCTCTGCTTTGATGAGAGTTCTGCTGTCTATCACTGAGATATTTTCACCATTAAAGGAAGAGCACAATTGGGAATCTTATGATCCAACACATTTTCTTACTGAATTACAAGGTGATCAAGAGTTACTGGTAGAGCCGACTCTTGCCTGATTTAGATGACATTTTCATCCAGTTTATTGTGCGACAAAGGATGTAGGATGGAATCGAGGGAAGAATGATATTTATTTCCTAAGGTATGAATATAACTGAGGAAAAATAGTTGTTTAGTTACAAAATATAAAGTACTAAGTATTTCAAATTAATTATCATTTATAAACCAAAATAGACATACCCACAATTCCAAGGCAAAGAAAAGCTTGGATCCCTGGAACTTTCAATGCACTATCAAGACTGAAAGGAAACTAGATATCAGATTCCCTGATATCACTTCTTTTCAGATGATAAACTGAAGTCTGGAGAGGAGAGAGATATGACATCATGTCGTGTTAATGATAATAAACAACCATAAATCTAGAACTCAGATCTCCTGATTCTCATTTTATTCTTTTCCACACTCCATGGGCTAGTCCCCAGGTCCAATAGTCCAGGCAGCCACAGACTCATATTATTTCTACAAGCCCTCCTTTCTCTTTATCTTGGATTTTTCCCTCTTCAGGCATTCACCCTCCCCCAACACACACACCACCTTTCTGAGTCACAGTTGGCTGTGACAGCCAAGTCTCCCTAGCCTCAGGGTCATCAAAGCCAAAGCCAGACTTGTATATAGCCCGGTACACCCAAGTGCCCAATGCTCTATATTCCTGTCCTCACAGGAAGTTCTGTCTCTTTTAATCTTTACAAAAATCAGTGAGGTGTTAACTGTTTTATCTTAAAGACTGGTCATCTTAAGCTCAGAGGACTGTGTTATTTGCCCCCAGGTCACAGAGTTAGAAAGCAGGAAGGCCAAGATTTAAACCAGATCAGTCTAGTATCAGAACAGGTAATTGCCTTATTGCCCTTATAGCATAGCCCCGAAAGGATCCTGGTGGTTTAAATTAATCCCAAGGAGTAACTTGACTCCTGGCTCTTCTGTGGGAGATGCACAGTGATCCTGAACATTTCTGTAACCTTAACCACATTCTATATGGTGAGAACTAAGGCAAGTCACTACACTCCTCCTCAGATAAGATAAGTGATGAAGCCTCCCTAAGAGAGTTGTGAAAATTTAACAGAGTTGTGAAAATTAAGGATTAGGACAGATAAGGTTTGAGCATCAGCCAGGTTATCCATGAAGGATTGTATAAAGGATTCAAGAAACAAGTGGTGTTTTCCTTAATCCAAATGTTAATCAACGATAGCTGACATTATTTTGTTGCATGCTGTTTGAAATGCTTTGACTAAATGTGTAGTCTATATATAATAAATGCTGGCTAACAAAATTGAATTTTTATACCTGACCTCTTACCAAAAAAAAAAAAGTTGATTTCCAGCTTATTATGTCATCACACCATTCCTTTAACCTATAAAAAAAAAAAAATCACTGTTGCCATCTTCACAAACATTTATTGAGCACATGAGGGACTGGGATGAGTGTTCTATTACCGGGTATCTTATTTGATTCTCTAAGGGATAGGCACTATTGTTATCTCCATTTCATAGAGGCAGAAACTCAAACCCAAGGTGTCTGAGTACCTTCACTAAAGCCATATGACTGTGAAGTTTTTAGAAGATCAGTTTTTAGAAGTATATATGATATATTTGATATTGCCTTATACCATCTATGTCAAAATAAAACTTTCAAAAGTTCTTGAGGGCCTTGCAATCAAGATATTCAATTGAAGCCAGGCACAGTGGCACAGGCCTGTAAGCCCAGCAGCCTGGGAGGCTGAGACAGAAGAACCACGAATTCAAATCCAGTTTCAGCAACAGCAAGATGCTAAGTAACTTAGTGACACCCTGACTCTAAATAAAATACAAAACAGGGCTGGGGATGTGGCTCAGTGGTCTAGTGCCCCTGAGTTCAATCCCCAGTACCAAAAAAAAAGAAAGAAAGAAAGAAAGAAAAGATACTCAATTGTTTTTATGTAGATATTGTGCTGCTGTGACTAAAGTACATGAGAAGAACAAATTAAAGGACAGAAGGTTTGTTTGGGGTTCCAGTCCATAGAAGGCCGACTCCATTGCTTTGGGCCCAAGATGAGAGCATCACAGGGGGTCAGGGCCAGCAGAGGAAAGCTGCTCCCCTCATGTCAGGGTCAAGAAGGGGAGAGGGAGGGGAGAGAAAGGAGTCTCAGGGAAGATGCACCCTACCAGGGCATGTTCCCAGCGACCCCTATGTCCAGCCATGCCTCACCTTCTACCTTTACCACCCAGTCAGTCCATTCAAACTAGGATGGATTAATGAGGTCTAACAATCCAGTCACTTTACCTCTGAACATTACTACGTTAACACAGGAGTCTGGGGGGACACCTCATATCTAGCACAAAAGAACAGAGGCAAAAGGTTAAAAGTTAACTAAGGAGCTTGAATGTGTGTGTGTATGTGTGTGTGTGTGTGTGTGTGTGTGTTTGTGTGTGTGTATGTGTGTGTGTAAGGGGATGGAGAGCAAGTAGGAATGTATAAGCAAATCTAAACTAAAGAACACCCCTGGAATGGATGACAAAGGTAGCTCTGTCCTTCATCAAGACACACTTGCATGATTACTAATTGAAGTATTTTACGAAAATGACTGGTCACTTATTGTGTGCAAGGATATATGTTCCAGATTTAGGCCATACAGAACACATAGTTGCGTAGCCTTTCTCTTAGACCTCACAAGCTGGATAAATTGTTAGATTAAATATACTTAAATTATTCCATGTAAATAATTTACACTTAAGTAAATTGCCTCTGAGGTGTGCTCAAAAGTTGTTTCTTATCCAAACTGCCCTTTTATGTAACTACTTAAGGAAAGGAATAAAGAAGAACATGCAATTGGGGGAAATACGAGGATAGGATTTGGAGCAGAAGATGAATTACTTAAAGTGATCAGAACTTTGGGACACAGGATACTTTTCTCTTCAGTGAAACTTTGAGCTCTTCACAAAAAAATCCAATGTCCTAAAAGCTAAATAAAGCAAACTGGGCCTCCAATTCCCCAAGGTTCAGATTAAGAGTCCAACTCTTCCGTGGAGGACAGGAGGAATGAGAGACTGGATTCCCATTATAAATAACCTCAGAGTTTAGTCAATAACAATTTCTTTTGAAGCCCTTTAAGAAACCTGGGATAAAGCCAGAAGAAAGGTACCCAATAGCCCAAGCCAGGAGAGTAAGAAAATATCTACAGCTGATTTCATTTTGCATAGCACTTAACTGCTGCAAAGGTGAGTGACCAGGGGTGGCAGAAGCAACCTCAAGATGGAGGGCCCTTTTATAAAAAGTCTGTGCTCTGGCACTCGGGTTACATGGCTTTAACATCCCTCTTGTAGCATGCTTGCATCCCCTGAACCCCAGAAAACAGAAAGACTCTTGGGATCAGAAACCATGAAAGTCACATCCCCATCTAGCAATACCAGTGACCACAGATGAGTCATCTAACCTCCCCATGTGAGTTTAAAATGGATTTTATCTCCAGCAGGTCATCTTTTTACTTAGTCACTCAAGTGATAGGTGTCAATGCACGCTGGGAGGTGATCAAGTTTCCAAAGCATAAAAGAATAAGTCACTTAAAAATTTAAAAGGTGAGTGCTCATTCAGATGTCCTCAGACTCCCACAGTTGAAAATAAAAGTGAAGCTAGTGAATGAAGCACATAAATCCACAGAAGCACCCCTGGTCCACATAGAATGGTACCAAAACTCTCTGCCTAGATTTCAAAGTATTCCCCAAGATATAGTCAATCCCTTTCCCTAGGATTGTCTCAGTCTATCCCTTTATGTATATTGCCTTTATGTTTATCTGTCACATTAATTGTCCAGTGATTCAGGAGTTTAGAATATGGTATTTATAACTGAGCTATTTCCATTTCCTGAAATCCCCCTCCCCTGAGTGGCTGTATGTCCAAACCTGCTCATGCATAACCTCCTCAGAAAAGGAGGCTTCCCTGATTTCCCCTAGTGCAGGCCAGCTCTATCTTAATTGGAGCCCCCTGGCATTTTTATTTGTATCTCATGTTTTAAATTTTTTTTTTCTGGTTCTGGGTATTGAACCCAGGGCCTCCCCATGTTAGGCAAATGCTCCCTCACTGAGCTACACCCCTATCTCCTGTACCTCATATTTTAACAATTGATCTTTTCATAAGTTTATTGTTTAAGAGCAAGATGATATCTGATTTCTCTTTGTTTCACTTACCAAGCAGTGGATAACACTTTCCAGCTAATGAATAACATTTAGTGAGCCCTTTACACGTGAAATCTCCTCTCCTTTACGCCTCACAGCTAACTCGGGATATGGATGCTGATATTTTCCTCATTTAGCAGATAAGGAAACAGGAGCTCAGAGAAATCAAGAAAGTTGCCTAAGTTCATAGCTATAAAGTGGTGAAGTCAAATTGGGAGCCAGGGATTTCCAGTCAAAATCCTTGATTCTTAAAATCCTTGCCTCCACTTACTGCATGCATTCAGCATAGGTATTGCTCAATAAATATTTATTAACTAAATGAGTGAACAAATGGATGAATGAAGAAAGTGTGAGTCTTCAAGTATGAATGTTCATGCTTCATTCATAGAACCTCATGTCCCCTTCCAGTGGATATTTGCTGAGTTAATGACTGAAGGAATTGGTACTAGAGCAGTTGTCTGGGAAACTGCTGAGTCCAGACAGCCCTCAAAGGCGAGTCATTCACTCACTCTTGCAATTCTTATGAAGAGTTTGCCATGTCCCCGACAGATGACATGGGAATAAAAAATAAATCAGACATGAATCCTGTTCTTTGGGAATCTTACATTTGGGGTAAGCTGAAAATTGACCAGATTTTTTTTCAAGTCTAGGAAGGAGTAGTTGTTGTTGGCAGAGGAAAGATTATTCAAGCTCAGGGAACGACCAACAGAACAATCAGAGGTGACCAGTAAGGAAGCCAGATTCTGAGCATGAATAAGCTTCCCCTTAGAGAGGAAATGGTGCTGAAGATCACGAAGAATAGCTAGATGATTCACCCATCAAAATAGGAAGCTCTGTCTGGTAAAGAAGATGATGGCAGTGAGGTGGCAGAAACCACAAATATCCTGCTCAAACACTTACCAAGAGTGGACATCACTCTTCCTCTGAGGCTACTGTCTGTGGAGGAGTGATCTATCTGCTGGCCAGGACTGATGAGAGGCAGTGGAACATTGTGTTAGGATTCCCCAGGCCCTGGAGTCTCTGCCTCTCTCCGGAACAAAGGCTTCCTCCTGTAGCAGCTGTACAAACTTAGGCATTCCTCAAAGCAGAGACAACACCAGTTCCTCTTCCACTCAGTTGTGAAAACCAAGGAGTCAATACCTGTAAAGTACATAGAAGGTGCTTGGCTCATAGTAAACACTCATTAAAATTAACTTTTATTGTGCTTCTATCTGAATCTAATTGTTTCTATAGCTGAACCAAAGTATCCCAGTGAATTTTAGAAGGAAGCTAAATTCTGACAGTTTCTTGCTAAAGTGAGCATGAAATAAAGGTATAAATCATGTGTCTTATAACAACTTTATTGACAAGATGACAATTCTCCATCGGTTCAGAGACTGGCTTCTCTGAACTGTCATATGTAATTGTCCTCTGCAGCAGGATGCCAGTGGACCATTATGTTCTATATTTATGAACTTTCACCCCAGACTTAGAGGGTAGCAATAGACTTATTCTGCTACCTTACACAGTCCCATTTTCTTTTACTTACCAGACATCTTTGGAACTATCAGAACCCATGATCTATTTTCAATATATAAAACATTACTCTAACCTCAAAAGCAGATATTTCTTTATCAAGACAAATACTCATTAATCCATATTCAAAACAGATTTAAAACATCAATGTGTATATTTAAAGTGTATGCATTAAAAAAACTAATTTGTATGTGAAGATTTCTAGGCAAATGCTAGACCTAGCTCTGTTGCAAAAAAAAAAAAAATTTCTGATTTTAAATTCTGCAGGTTGCCTTCTAATACAAACATGTTTTAGTACAAACAGTTTTCAAAGTAGTGACTGGTGAATAAATATTTTCATAATATTATTATTTCTATTTATTTATTTATGGTTACATATAATACATTCCATCTCACCACCAGATGCTAGGGTCTTAGTTTCCCTTATTTTCTATGAAAATATGAAAAATACTAATTAAATTAAATATAGGAATTACTTGAATATTAAATATAGGAGTTGCTTCCTAAATTGATGAGATAATCAAATTAATAGTCAAGACATTTTTTTTTAAAAATTTCAAGTCTATTCCATTTCAGCAACGGCCATGTAAAATGTTTGGGGATTGTTGGTGAATAGGGTATAAAGTGGATTGACAGAGTATAGAGAAAGTGAAGTAGCATATTAGTAGAGGGCTTGCCTAGCATGCCCTAGGTTCAATCTCCAGTACCAGGGAGTGGGGTCAGATGGTGGTGAAGTGAAAAAGGTTATGGTGGTAAAAACAGCACAAGTTTTAGAGCCAGTCAGGAAGACTGAGCTCCAAATCTTAGCTCTGCCACATTAGCTGTTTGTCTTCTGAGACTGAGCTCATTCACCTGAAAAACAGTCATAACAACACCAGCCTTACAGAGTCATTGAAAAGATAAGAGCTAATAATAAATGGGAATTGTCTAGAACAAAGTAAATGTTCAGTAACTAGCAGTTCTTATAATGGAAATAATTTCGATAATATTTGTAAGCAGATAATATTAGACAATGTGTGTGTTATTTGTAGTGTATTAATGTTTTAAAAGGCATTTAGCAATCTATACTTCATAAAGGTGTCACCTGGAGAATCAAGAGAGACTGGCTCATTTCTCTAGTCTATAAAATTGCTATAGTTTCTGCTCTAAAGCACATTAGCAAGACCATAACACCCTGCACACAGTCAACGTCTTATCCTTGATAATTAAAGATTAGAGCACTGCCGTAGAAGTTGGGAGACAAATTTTAGTTCTGGCTTCATTTCAAAAGGACTCTGTGACCTTGAATCAACTGCCTCCTTTTTCTGAGCCTCAGTTTCCTACTTTTAAGATGAGGAAATCAGATACCACTTCTGAGAAACTCCCCGTTCTAAAACTGTGCTAGGAACGTAATTCTATGATTTTCTGACTTAGACTCAGGTTCATGACAACAGAGAAGAAGAAACTCACTACACATGACTGAAGTGCTGGGAGATGTTGGCTGCCCATTTTATGTCCAAAAAGATGTGATATTGGCCTGATTTTCCCATGATCCTTTAAAGATGAAAATTAAAGCAAGTTAGATCTAGCTCCTTTCTCTATGACCAAAGAAGTCTTTTCACACCATCCTTTATCATCAGTACCTACACCTGTCATTTGTAAATATTCCTGGCAGTTTACTGTATGACTAAAGATTTGCATATGGGTTGGTATTATAGTTATGGATCCTATTTGCATCCACTGAAGTCACCAACCCCACAGAGCTCCACTTGTTATTAATAAATACCATCTTGTGATGAATCCTTACCTACAATTGGTCCAGTAAAAAAAAAAGTCCAAATTTAAACTGTCCAGTTTCAAAACATGGCCAAACATGGAATGGCCCACATTGGGAGGTGGACATTTCTCTGCTTTAGCAATATCTAAAAAAATTGAATGGATACTTCAGTAGGGGTATTATGTTGGAAATTCAAATATGGAATAAACTATTTCCTTCTGAACCCAACAATTTTATGGTTCTCTGGTTCAACTCTTACCAGGCCAACACTTGGAGTGTTTTATATTTAGATTTTTAATATTTAGGTTTTATATTTCGAATTTTTTTTAAAAAGTTGTTCAACTTTTTGAAGAGAGAGAAACCAACTCTGAATAAGTTCTGAGCCTTTTAGTTCTAATGACACAAATATTCCAGGATTCTGAGCCATGAGGTTCCAGATAATGCAATTTGATGACATATAGATGGCAACATTGTGGAACAAAAAGTTTAGTAGAGGCAACTGACATGCCCAAACCTGGGCTTGGCACACAGGAGAGGGCAGGATCACCTTACTGGTATTTTCTGTGGTACCTGACAATTATCTGCATGCTCCCTTCTCCCTGGATCCTCTGAGAATCCCTGCATCCTCCTTGGTTTGTGCCCAGTGCAATGGCTGGGCACAAACAATGCAGCTCACTGGATTGTTCTATAGTGTAATCAAGTCCTCTTGGCATGTTGCCTGGCCCAACTCAGAAGTATAAAGGTTACACTTCCTTAAAATGCAGTATTTCCCAACAGAACCTGCATCAATCCACTGATTAGTATTATCATGCCTGCACTGCTCAAGATTCAACACTGGGTAATGCTCTCTGGCTTTGTCTTATACAAGAATGGTCTTTCTTTGGTCCAGCTGGAAATCAATGACTTGAAAGGAGATGCGCAGGTGTGTGTAAGAGGCAACCGTGAGGATATCATGTCAAATTGCCATAGCCATACAAAAGGCAGTATTTGCAGCATCTTTCTGTATCTGGTAAGGCTGTTGGTTCTTGGTTGGACTGTGGGTGCGGAGAATGACTCAGGAATTAAAGAATGGCATGGTAAAGGAGCTACTGAAGAGGTTCCCTTCTCTAACTCTATGTCCCCCTTGTTTTCCTGATTCCTACCCACTTAGCCTGGATTTGTGTTGATTTGCTGGTCAGATGAAGGAGTAGCACAGTCCAACACTGGTGGGCAGGCAAATGAATCTGTATATATCCAGAAGGGTTCAGAATCTTTACAGTTCTTTCCTGGATTTAGGCTGAACCCCGCATAGGGACAAGATGCCCATCCCTAGAAGGATTGTACCTGAAAGGCCAGGTCTATGTTTGTTAATGCAGGGCAGGGTGTTCTAGTGTTTTCTCAGGGACCACAAATGGGTGGTAACCTTCATAGTCAGAGAGCCGGGCTCATGTTTCTGCTCCTGCCTGTTCCTGTCTGAGTTTGCCGTGACTTTCTCTGTTTAAAGAAATTATTTGATTGTAAACTAAAGTCTTATTAGCCGTCATCCTTCCAAAGAATACAACTCTCTTTCTACCCTCTTGTATCTTTCTTTTGGTTGCTTAGGCTGTGATATATGATCAAGTAGGGGACTTGAATGATCACCAGAAAAGCCCAAACATAGGGTCTTTAGATCAGTTGATGAAAAAAGAGAAGTGATACTGACCATTGGTGGAGTGGTGACATCAAAGAGGATCCTGCGCTCTGCTCCCTACAGTGTGGCTGGGACTTTCTATTCCAAGAGGAGGATTCAATAACAGAGCTTTCCAGGAAAAGAATGGCTTTTATTTAGTTATTTAGTTCCTCACACCTTTATTACCCAGGCCATTCAAAATATAAGCACTGAATACCTGGAGACTAATTTCATTCTGGGAAGAAGCCTAATGTCATTGAGAATTAATATTAGAATTATAATCACTAAAATAATGACATTGAGGTTATATTCACTCTATTGACTGCCAAATAATACAGTTGGATTTGAAAACAAGAATGACTATTGCCCCAGTATTTCAGGGAGAAAATCAGAGCTAGAAAGGGTCATATAACTGACAGATGACAGCATCAAAATATAGTCTTCCTTTTTCTGACTTAGCATGTTTTTCTATATTTTGTTGCCTCTTCCAATGCAATAATCTTTTAGAAGTCTTAAAAGATTCTAGATTTGGACCCCAGAGCGACTCAAAGGCCTAAGAAAAAATAGGGTAATGTCAAGGTCACATTTTCATCCTCCTGCTGACTGCTTTGAAAGTTCACTGGCCCACAATTATTGGAACTAATGCCCATAATAAAATCCTGTATATCAAAACCATACTCTTTTTGATATTTCTTGGCTCGTTACTTGTCTTAGCTGAGTGACCAGCTATGTGTAAGCTTGACTGGTAAGAAGGTTGTCTGGAAGCAATGACCTGAGATTTCTGTTGAGATCCAGGGAGCAACTTTAGACAAGCACCTGTCTGATACCAGTGAGAGTGACAAGAGATAGTACGTTCATCCAACCTGTCCAGTCACCTGACACACTCTACAGTTTGAATGCTAGGCTATTAGAAGAGTAGACCTGAATTGCCTCTGGAATCCTGGGAAGAGAAATGATGGTTGGTGATCAGAATGCTGCTGTGGGCACTCCAGGGTCTTGAAGAAAACAAATCAATGTAGAGTGCCTGTCTATGAGAGAAGCTTCCCAGTTCCTGCCAAATAAAACTGAGATAAATGGCCACTTCGCCCCTTTCCTCCTCTCTTGATCATTATTTGAATCATAAAATCAGCCAAGAGTGTGAATTTAGAGAGAGAAGGTGTGGTATGGATACACTCTGATGGGAGTGCCAAGTCCCAAGTTCTGTCCAGGTTCTGTGTGGTCTTGGTAAGTGACCTGCCTTTGTGGACATCTGAATCCCCACTTACCAAATGAGGAGTTGGACAACAGGGCCTTTGACATTTCTGGGCCTGATATTCTCCAATTTCATCAGCCTTATCTCTTCCCCATAATTAACTTTAAAATTGTAATGCCTTCAATACATTATCTTGAATTAGGGGGCCGGGGCTGTAGCTCAGAGGTAGAGTGCCTGCCTCACAGGTATGAGGCAATGGGTTCAATCCTCAGCATCACATAAAAATAAAAATAATATAATAATAATAATAATAATAATAATAATAATAATAATATCATGTCCATCTACAACTAAAAATAAAATATTTTTAAAAAAGGAGTACTAGGAATAAAGTGTGAAATAAAGGATCAATAAATATTAACAAATAATTTCTTTTTTAAAGACCTGTGCAAAATTAAAAAGTAAATGAGAATAAAAATAAAACCTCTCACTATCTCATCTTTCAGAGATGTCCATTAGGAACATTCTGGTGAGTTTCATTCTGTTGTTTTGTGTTTATGTGTGTGTGTGTGTACATATGTACACACACATATAAGCACACACACACACACACACATATATATATATGCACACATATGTATATGTTTATTAATAGTTTTTGTTGGTATTTTAAAGGATTTGGGGGACTTACTACATTCCTTTGACTTTATATCAGTTGTGTAAGATCTAATTCCTGTAAGTCCCTAATTCCATATCACTTCTGGTCCTGCTTTCCTAATGCAGCATATTGATACAGAGCATTGCTGAATATATTAGACCTATCAGGCCTGAGTTTTGGTATTGGCCTCTTCACTTTTCTTCCAGGAAAGGATTTTGAAACATTGGACAGTGTTTTTCAAAACAGCCCCAGGGTTTTAAAAACAAAAACAAACAAACAAACAAAAAGCTTCATCCCTTTACTATAATATTTAACATTTATTGAACATGTACTATACATGTCAGGCATCATGCTAAGTGATTTACATGTTTAATATTATTTAATCCTAACTTCCTGGGGGTTCATATATCCTTGTTCCCATTTGCAGATGAGGAACCTAGGGTTTAGGGAAATTACTTGAGCCAACGTCACTAGCTAATAAATGGCAAAATCTTGACTCAAACTCAGGCAGTTTGGTTCCAGAGTCCACACACTGGACTCAAAGTTAAATCGCTCACTAACATGCCAGGCTAAAGAGGCCTATGGTGTTGGCTGGAGGGCAGGGTCCTGGAGTGATGGCTTACACTGTGGAAGTATGTGAACTTGTGAGTCCCACAGAGGACTCACAGGAGATGTGCAGTAGTTTTAAAGTCCAATGGGCCTGAGCTCCCATGCTAGCCATGTGACCCTGGTCATGCCACTTTCCTGTCTGAGCGCCAAAGTTCTCATCTGAAAGGTGAGGGAATAATCCTATGATGAGGATTATGGTGAGGAACAGGAATGGCAATAGTGGAAGCATCTGGCATGTTTCCAGGCATGTGGCAAATGCTCATACATTACTTGGTTCTGAATCCAAGCAGAAAATTTCCAAGTTGAGATCTAGATTTTAGCCTTGAATGAAAGACACTTGATATTGTGATTGAAAATGAGCTACTTTGGCCTTTGGAGGCCCAGGCCCTCATCTTTTCCAGGAGGTGCTTGAACTAGACAATCTCTACCAGCCTGTCTAGGATTCTAGGTCTTCAGATGATCTTAAGAGGAACAAACATGGCGGATGGCATCTTTCTTCCGAGGTCCATCTGAAAGAAGGCTGAGTCTTCAGAAAACAGTGTGTTCCTCCCTTGGCCCTTCTACCTTGTGGAGATCTCGACGTTGGAAGATCTAAGACCTTGGAACTTTCCAAAGTGATTAAGGTCTGACAAAAGTCCCAAATATTTCTTGGAAGGGGTGAGGTTGTGTCTTTGCCTCCCAGGACACTGTTGCTTTTGTTAGCCCTTCTAGGAAAGGAGGGGAAACAGCTTTATGGGTTTCCCAATGATAAAGAAAAACATCTCCTTTGCTTCACTCCAAAGAACACAGTGGGAAAGTGATAAACCAGGATGATTTCTTGGGTCCCTTACCCTCTATCATTTTATGATTCAGCTGTAAGATGACAAGTTAATTAGGTTTAAGTGAAGGGCTCCTAGAAACTGAGCACTGTGGAGAGCAGGGAAGGGGCACAGCTCCCACTCTAAAGATAACTTGCCTCTTGTCTACTTCTGTCACAGGAATGTAAACCACTATTGATGAGGGATTGCAAGTTTCCACAGGATTTCCCAGAAGGCATAATGGAGGGTTTCTCCTATTCTCATGGCCACTCCTCATTCCTTTTGTCTAGTGTTTCCTCCTCTCCCAAACCTCTAGCAAGGAGAGTCCTTGGGCTCAGTCCCTGGGCCTTTTCTTGTTCTGGGTTCACTCTCTTAGGGTTCTTACTCAGTGTTACAGTTTTAATAAAATGCTATGTCCAACTCCTAAATTTATATCTCCAACTTCGACTTCTCTTATGAAATATGTACATTCAAATCGGAGTTCCTGATATTCCCCTTACTCTTTCAAATCCACTCCACGTGAAGCCTTTCCTTTCTTAGTAAATAGTACTTACTACATTTGTTACTGTTTGCTCAGGCCCAAGAACTTGGAGCTGTACTGGACTCCTGTTTCTTTATGACTTGTGTCCAACCTATCATTAATAATTTTAGCTTCCTCCTTGTAAATCTACACAGAAGTTGAGCAGCTCTCATTATTTCCTAACCCAAGTCACCATCATCTCTTTCCAGGATTATTATAATAGCTTCCTCAATGGTCTCTGTGTTTCTACCTTGCTCATCTCAATGCAACAGCCAAAAGGATTCTGCTAAAACAAAATTTAGATACTGGACCAACCCTCAGTGGCAAAATAATAGAAAGTTCTTCCTGTGCCCTAGAGTATATATAATGAGGTCCTCTCTAACCTCACTTCCCCTACTCTGCTCTCCTCACTGGTCCAGCCATGGCAGCCTCCTTCCGCCTCCTCAAACATGCCAGGCATGCTCTGGCTCGGGGCCTGGGCACTTGCAGTTCCTTCTGCCTGATGCTTTTACCACAGATGTCCAAATAGTTCTCTTCTCCACCTCTTTTCTGTCTTAAATCAAATGTCATCTGCTCAGTGAGCACTTTCTTAACCATTCTATACCGAATTCCTTCTTTTCCCTCACATATACCTTATCCTTCTTTCTTGTGTTTTTTTTTCCTTTTTCAGCATTTATTACCATCAAGAATATCATGTATATGGAGTTTATTACTATTTGTTTATTTATTTATTATTTATTACTATTTCTCTTTGCTTGGGGGAAACTCCACAAGAGCAATGGAGCACAATATCAGTCATTTAGTAAATATTAATTGCAGAAATGGGTCAAGTGGTTGGCCAGAGGCCTCATAGAGAAGCCTGGATTTGAGATATGCTCTGAGCTTCAGAGAGGATCTGGACAAACTGAGAGGCTAAAACAGGAATGCTCAGGAGAAAGGGTCACTGACCCAGAGGCCAAGGTGGGGCCCAGTGGAGATGGTAGTGCTAGATGCACTGACCTGTTCTCCATCAGCATTTACTTTCCTAATTTTATTTTGACCAGAATACAAATGTCTGTCATCCAGTATGTGACAAAAATCCCAAAGCTGTTGATAGAACAAGAAGCTGAGGGCTGGAACTCAGATTCATACACCTGAAAGGGGAATTGTGACCCGGGTAAGCCACTTAACCTCTCTAACCCTCACTTGCTTATCTGTCAAGGAAGGATAACAACACTGGCTTGTGATTCTCATGGGGCTGCTGTAAGAATCAAGTGAGGTAACAAATGGAAAGTGCTTCACTTTCTAAGAGTGGGATGATTGTAGTGCAGATTAGTAAATTGCAGAAGCATATGGATGAAATAATTATCCAGACTCATATATCTACCTCAGTGGTAAGGGAAGGGAGTGAAGGGTTCCACATTAGTGACTAATTAAAAAACCCTTCATGGGGTGTCTGAATATGGGAGTGACACAGGAAGAGGGACTGGAAGACATATCTTACTGAGGACATGGCAAGGGTCAAAAGATTTACCAGGTTTATTCCTTGTTTACCAGGTTCTGGAGATTATTTCTTTTCCTTTTGTTCATATTTACAAGTTAGATAGCTGTTTTTCCTTCTTTAAAGACAAGAAGACCCAGGCTGAGAGAGGTAACTTGAGAGAGGACACATAGGTATCTGGTGTCAGAGAACTATCTTCATCTCAACATCTTTCCATAAAGATGTTGCCTTTTCAGAGACTTTGGTGCAAACAATTAAGCAGCAACAGTGCTACCTTAGTGCCATGAATTTGGGCAAATGGATAATTCACAGATCTAAAGTGGGGACACAGGCAGATAACTAAGCTATTAGGTATAATTCTAAAAGTAAAAAGGAAGGTCAGAGTAAATCCATACCTATGAATATAGACCACTGCACTAGGAATATTTTCTCTCATCATGCATGATAACAATTGAGAAAATTTTTTTTCTTAAAGCAGTGATATTAAAAAAATGCTAAGTTTTTTTTTTATAATTAGCAATCCAAGTCTATATTTTAACTTGCTGATCATATTTTACAGCCATTCACCAGGTGCCTGTCACACAATAATGCTTAATAAATGTTCTTAAATATATGCATATATCTATATGTATATTTCTAACATGCAAACATGCATGGTAATGGTATGGTTTGGCAAATGTTTAAGTTCATTTGGCTGGATGCTCACAAGGTTGAATAAACTGAGCCCACTTATCAGAGAAATAACCCCCAAATGACCAGTAACTGTGTATAGGATACTGACAGAGTACCAACTTTAAAAATTTATACACCAGAAAATTTACAGAACACCTACTGGGTGTTAGGAGAAGGGAGTGGGAGGCATGTGTCCTTGCAGGGGCCTCAGAAACCCACATATAAGAAACATATAAGATAATTTTAAATGAGTGAATTTTCTCTTTAAAACCACTTGGATTTGGAGGCAAAGGAGGACAATTTTTCCTTTGGTGTGACTCACCAATTGCAGCGTTAGGGGTGAAAGAGGACTGGGTCATCGGGTACAGTTGGCCATTTTAGATTACAAAATTGTGCCGTGTTACATAGGGATTCATAGACAGACTTGAAAAAAAAAAATAACAACAACAACAAAAAATTCCCTCTCTGGTTACCATTGTTTTCAGTAAGTGCTTTTTGGAAATCCTAAGAAAAAGTTTTTGCAAGGAGGCAGAAAACTTGGTGACATGGTGCAGAGTCAAGAGCATGGGTTTTGGATTTAGATCAACCTTAATTTGAACTCCTCTCACCTTTTTATAGGCTCTTTGGAACCTTTGGCTCCTGACTTATAAAATGCAGATATTTACCTCATTTGTTTCCTGTCGGAAAAAAAAAAAAAAAAAAAAAAAAAAAACAAGACTGTGTTGTAAAGGCTCTAACATCCTGGGCAACTTGGGCAGTGGGAGCACCTTGGAGAAGGCATGTAACACTGCTGCTCCACAGACTCCTCATCCACCGTACTCAGGTGTTGGACCAGATGATCTCGAAGCTTCCATCAAATGAGACTGTCTAGTCTTATTTTTTTACCAAAAAGTTGGCATAGCTGAGTAGTAGATTAAAAAGTGTGCTCTCTACAAATTTATGTTCATAGGCCATTTCCTGTGCTTTACTATTTTTAATCCTTAAAAGGATACCTGCAAATTTTACAAATGAGTAAACCAAGGTAAGAAGCATAGGAAGAAATAATCCCCTACCTCTAGTTTGGTGACTAGCATGCAAGGAAGACTCTTTTGGAAGGCTTGACAACAGCATTCAAGAACAAGGCCCTTCATTATACCCCTGACCTTGAAAATTCCATGAAAACTTCCCAATATTCACTCCATCCATTTTCCCTCCTATTGCACTAAAAGCTTTAGTTATCTTATCTGTCTTTTTTGTTGTCTCTTCAAGGTTGCCATTCCAAGCTGAGTCAGATCTCTCCTAAGAGCCCCTAATCAAATCTGGAAGACGACAGGACTGAACACAGAGTCTTCCGAACCTGGTTCCCAGACAGAACATGCATAAACAAAGGCCATGCTTGGGAATCCAGCCCTCGCTGCTGGAGGCTGTAGGACTGGCTGTGACTGTTTATCCAGGCTTTAACTTGATCACAGTTCTTTAGTATTTGACATACTTGCCAGGGGATCCATGAGAAAGGCAGTCCTTTCTTTAGACCCTGATTTATAGTCCCTTACAGGGCCAAGGAGCGTGCCCTACATGTGTGGTACTCCTTGACCTGGACATGGTGCTGCCACCAGGGTGACCCAAGGTTGTAGCCAGTATTTAAACAGTTGCCCTGAACTGCTGGCCATCCTTACGCCTAGTCTTCCCACATCGATTCACAAAGCCCAGTTTCAACTACTTCCTAATAATGCAATTAAATTTTTGGAAACTGAAGCCAGGTTTCATATTTAAATGTTGACTTTCACACACAAGAAAGGTTGGCCAAATACAGGAGTGACTGGAAGATTTTGACAAAGATATTAATTGGGATTTTCCATTCTCAGAGAAGCTGCATGTGTTAATACAGGAGTGATACTCCGTCTCTAGGGTTCCTAGGGACGAAGAGTCTGCAAAGTATGAAACTGAAAACTAATATGCTTCCTAAGGAATCACTAGAATTCTTAAAAAAAAAAAAAAAGTCAACTGGAGGCAGAACTGAACCATTTTCTCTTTTAAAATGTAATACCACCTACCTCTCAGGCTCAGGGCTATGATGGAAGTAGAATATATATGAAGAGGATAGCACAGGGCTTTACTCAGAGTAGTGGGCAAAGAATACACTTAGTTGTCAGAACTGTGGTGCAGGAAAAGGCATTTGCAGGAAGTTAAACCAAGTCAATGAAACACCTTTGCTCCACAGAGAAATATTCCAGTGCTTTCTCCATTCTGGTCACAAAAATTTTTTTAAAAAATCAAGCATTATTAGATATATGCCCAAACTCTATGCCATTGTCTCTGCTCTGCTTTTTGTCTGAAGTGCCTTCTTCCCAAACTCTCTCTCCTTATCCTGCTTGTAGAAGTTCTTTAATTCCCAAGGCTGTAGAGCACAAAGGCTAAGAGCACAGACTTTATTAGGTTGCTAGAATTCAAATCCCAGCTCTGCCTCAAGCTGTTTGGACCTTAGGTAAGCTACTTAACCTTTCGGTTCTTCAGTTTCCAGTCTATAAAGTGGGAATAACAACACCACCCATGTTTAAGATTGTTGTAGTGATTAAATAAATTAACAAGTATAAAGTTCTTATAACAGTGCATCCTAAGAACTATATAAAAGGGTTTCTCTCATTATTTCAAAGGTAGGCTTGTTGTTTTGATGGCTATTGTTTTTTGTTTCACATTATTTTGTTATTATGTTTAAGTCCCACATCTTTCAGAAACTTCCCTAGATCTATCCGTCTAAAGAAATCACATTCTCAAATTCAACTTAAGTATATTGGCTCAGAGACAGCCCTGGCTGTGGCTTGTGTGTGTGTGTGAATGACTCCCTGCTGCACCAGCCTTAGAGTGCTAAGGGACAGAGCCTTGCTCTTCTATTTCTGTAGACATGGTCAGTGCACATTAAATGTGTGTTGAATTAAATGGAAGGTATGTAAATGTGTAATCATGAATAAACCAGCACATTTTTGACAGTAGCTAATCATACCCTCTATTCATAACAATATTTTAAGGACTGAACAAAAGTACAACCTTTTGCAGTGTACCTGACATATAGCATATGCTTAGCAAATGTGTTTATTTGAAAAATGGAAGAATTGGTCACCTCTCATTCAAGACCGATATGATGTATAAAGTGGTTAGGTTATTAATCTTAGGTGCAGGACTAGATTAACATATCAAGGAGAAGAACAAGATAGCTCTCCATCTTCAGGTGCTCACATTCAAGAGAAAGATAGTCCAATTGCTAAATAAGTATAAAGGAACTGAGTGCTAAGCTGAGTCATAGGGAGCTATGCGGAAATGTGTCTTCAGAAGCTCAGACCTCCTTGATATTAAATTGTCCAGGTATATTCATAAGGAACCAGGGGAGAAAGTTCCAAGTTGATTGAAGGAAGCAGGGAACAAGTTAGTTATGAGAGTGTGGTGGTTCATACAAAGCAGATTATAAAATGTGGGGGTGGTGTGAAACCATGAGTGACATCTGTAGAATTATATCTGATACAGGGGGCCGTATCAGCCAACTGTGTTGATGTCAAATGTTGAAAATATGCTGTGAAATGAAAAAAACCTCTGACCCAGGAGAAGAGGATGTCCTCTCTCATCAGTCCCGTTTCCTACAGTGATTTCACTTCTTCAGTTTCCAGTTTGGCTGTAAATTGAGAAATGAGTTTGAAGTTGGGTATTTCTAAAGACAATTACACCTTTGCTATTTTTTTTTTAAATTCTGGTCTGATACAAAAATCAATTCTTTCTCCTATATTCAAATACGGTCTCTATTTGATGAATCCCCAATTTTTATCTCCAAACTGACATCTCTCTCTTTTTTTTTTTTTTGAATTCAGGTCTTTAATTTCCTATTGTCTATATTGCCATCTTCCCCTGAGATATCTCAAACATACCATGTTGAAACTGATGTGTGATCGGCTGTCCCTCTCCAGAGGTTGTCTTTTGCCCTGTTTCTAACTTGGTAAATGGAAATACATCCATCCAGCTCTCCAACCAAGGAGCTTGGAATTCATTCTTTTTTTTAAAAAAAAAAATTATTCTTAAGTTTTAGGTGGACCCAATATCTTTATTTTACATTTATGTGGTTCTGAGGACCGAACCCGGTGCCTTGTGCATGCTAGGTGAGCACTTTACCACCGAGCCACAACCCCAGCCCTGGAATTCATTCTTGAAATCTCACTCTCCTTCTCTACCACTCCTTCTCAATCTGATCTATTGTTAAAGCCTGTTGGCTTTAAATTCAAAGGATATCTCAAACCTTTCTACATGTCAGTGCCTATTTCACCATTTCCCTAGTCCAAGGGACTTCTTCATCTCTCACCAGAGCTCATACAATAGCCTTGTAAAGCATCTTCCATTGCCCCTTTCTTCCACACAATAGGTAGGATGGTTTCTTTAAAAAATAAATTCTATCCTGTCACCACTTGCCAAAAAAACATTAAATGTTTTCTTGATGCACTCAGAATAAAGTATACACTCCTGACCATGGTCTATGAAGACTTATGATCTAGCTCCTGATTCTCCTCTAACTTCATGTTCCACCATGTTGGCCTCTTTCCAGTCTCTGAACATTCCAGTTTGACTCACTTAAATGTTTTGACTTCGGTTGCCCCTGCATGGTACATTTGTCCCCTCATTCTTGGCCTGGATAACCCATCTTCCTCTTTAAATCTCAGCAGAAAGTTTCTTTCTCCTGGTCAATTATGTTCTTCCCAAGTTTCATAGCAGCTTTCTTATTGCCCATATCTAAGTTCTCATACTTTATGACAGAAAATACATCTGATGATTTACCTGTGTAATGTTTCTCTGCTGATCTAGGTAGCAGGCACCTTTAGGAATGGCTCTGTATCATTCTTTGTAATGCAAAATCTAGCCCTGAGTTACCACACAGCAAGTGCTCAATTTGTAATTGGTAGTTAAGTTTATATGTCTTGTGGCTGCCTATTAGTAAGGCCTGAGAATACGAGCATATGCTTATTTCAGGCTGAAAAAGCACAACCAAATGGGTGATAAAATAAGGCAATATAGCTGAATGGGTCCTGTTTCTCCACCTTTTCCAGTTCTAAGCCCTTAGAATCTTAACAGCACTCCACTATTCTATTAGTGAACATCCCTGGTTTTCAGAATCGAGAAGGGAAGTATCTCGATAGAATATTTCTTGTGTTTTGCTCCCCCCCCCGCCCCCAGATAAATTTAGCTTTGTGCAGGAATGTAGCTTCCACAGGTATGGTTGGGTGAGAGGTGTTTGGAACATAATGAGGGGAAAGAAAAAAAAATCATAAAGGGAGGTGGCTGTCTTTGCTCAGGGTAGGCATTGTCCAGGATTCCTGGGTTTATCCCAGCTTATTCACTTTGAAGTGTCTTCAAGATTGCAGTTTTGAAGCAATATACACCAGTAATTTTCTCCCTCTCACCTCTAGAGATCCAAAAATAAGTGAGCTATTGAGCATGGGCTTGGTGCTGGCAAAACCTTGGTGCAACCAATTCTAAGAGTTCTCATGCCCCTGAACACTACCAACCCAGCCCCTTTGGAGATTGTTGTGACTTATTTCTCTTGAGTCCACTGGATTTTCTATTCCATTTGTTAGCTGTTGTTATCGACTATAGAAAATATGAGATGGGCTTTTGAGATATTTATCTTTTTAACCCCTAACAAATGTCTTTAAAATTTTATAAGTAGCCATCATGTTCATCCAAGAAAATAGTTCTCATAAATTTGTATTTTGCTTGTACCTTTTTCTAAGTCAAAAGTTAGCACAAAACAACTAATTCTTTTTCCACTGGGGTGCAGGAGAGGGCTGGGAGGAGCTAAGGTAGAAAGAGGAGGAAGAAAGAGGAAGAAGGTACCAAAAAGGAGGATCTAACACTGGATTTCAGTTCCCACTACTGGAAAATGGTTCATTTCCAATTCTGCATTTCAAGAACAAAAAGACTTTCTGGTGATCTCTTTTGTTCTTTTTGGATCACTATGAATCCTTAGCAGCAACCTATGTCTTCTAGTGCTTAAGGGGTTAAAATATTTGGGGAAGTGAAATACTCACATTTAAGGATAGTTACAAAATCAAGTCAGGGTACTTCAAATACATTGTTCCCAGATATAATCTGAGCCTCAGAATTTGTTATTGAATAACCTGATGACTTTACATAACTGTGATAGTTCACTCATTTGATGATCCCTTCAATCATTCAACAACCACTTTGAACTGTGCATTATAATTTTCAAAGCACTTTCTTCTCCATTGTACTTGATATTTTCATGAGAATCCTGTGAGTACCCTTAACAGAAATTACCATTTTAGAGAACAAGAAACTGAGACCCACAGAACTTAGTCAGCTCTGGAGCTTTAACTGGAACCCAGATCCTCAGATTTCACATAGAATTCTCTTTCAGTTCTACCTACTTTAATTTAGTCAAAATTTTCTAAGTAAGCATCATTTGTTGGACACAGTTCTAAGAAAACAAAAGTGACAACTCCTGTCCTCGAGCTTATTATGGCTTATCAGGGAAAGGCAGAGGCCAAGACATGGGTGAGAATGGAGGAAAGTGCATGAGTCCCTGGGGAATGACCAAAGGTCTGGTGTAGAAAACTGTGGTACATGAGACTGGAAAGAAGTTAGAGAGAAGTTAGAGGAGACAGAGGACCCCAGTCCCTTCCTCTTCCTCTTGTTTTCGGCTTCCCAGACATAAAACGAATGGTATTCTTGCTCTACCACATGCTTCTTACTTGATGTGCTGCCTTACCACAGTCCCAAATCAACTGAGCCAATTCATCAAGGACTGAAAACTCTAAAACTGTGAGCCAAAATCAGCCTTTTGTTTTTATATGTTAATTATCTCTGGTGTTTGTTATAGGAATAGAAAGCTGACTAACACAATATCCAATGTCCTTTCCTGGCCACTGAAAATAATTACAACTCCTGGCAGAAGAGCCCAATCTATCTTGAGGCAGTTTGGGCCTTGATGACTAGGGTGCTATGGAGAGCAGTCTGGATGCAAGACTGGCACCTGAGACTTTACCTATGAGTTTATGACCCAGAGATCTGAGATGCCCATGGACTGTGGTGAACTTGGTTTTGGTTGAGTGGGAATCTACAAGGTGCCTAGTTTCTGCTAGGGTCTAGAGTCTAGGTTGTGGCTGTTGCTTGAGGTTGTATGTGATTTTAGGGTAATCTATCTGATCATGGTAGAACCCGACAGGAATTGAATGCAAGAGGATATAAAACTCAGGATCCAGGCTCTCCAAGAAGAGGACTGACAGGAGTTAAGCAGGAACCTAGACTTGGAGTCCAAGACAGGGTTCTAGTCTCACTTGAAGAATGGATGATCTTAGCTATGAAGCTCTGGCCTGAAAGCTGAGTCTGCTTGGTACTGAGGGTACAGAAAGCTGAGCTTGTGTGTGCACTAGTCTTTGTTGGTCTTCTACCATAGGGCATTGGCTTTCCTGCATGGCACATTGAGGTGGTGGGGTTATACTCTGCTCTAATCAAACACTCAAAGAGGCTGAACCTGCCCTAGCAGGGTGTAGGGTCAGGGACAAGCCTCTGAGAAGAAGCCCTGGGGTTTTACTGGGTCAGAATCAGGACATTTGGGGAATAATTCTGGCTCAGGCACTATCTGTTACATAACCTAAAGCAAGCTTCAGAATCTTTTTGGATTTCTATTTTCTTAGTCTCTGGTGTGCCCCCTGGGGTCAGAGTCCCATGTTTTATTCCTGTTTGTTTCCCTAGTGTCTAGCACAGTGTCTACCTAAAAGAGACAGTTAATAAAGTATATGATTGAGTGAGAAATGCATGAGTGCATAGAATGAGCCAAGAATGAAGAATCACATCAGTGTTTTAAGGACAGGTTTACTAGCATCCTGATCCCTGCCCTCATCCTTCTACATTCTGATGTCTAGCTCCATGCCCTTATTTGAGAACCAGTGACCCAAATAATGGTATACTCCCCACAAAGTTCTTAACGGCTTTGTGACTGTCTGATGATAAAACTCTGAGTTTATTTTAAACCTTTTCCCTCAGCATTCACTAGCCAAACATGTTATAAAATAAACTTAAAAAAAAAAAAGTCACCTGTTACCCCAGGAGGATCCCAAAGAAGTTCTGTCTACTAGGAAGGCTCTTGGGTGGCCTCATAGAGACAGCATAGTAACCAGGAAACCCTCTGACATTTGCAAATGCCATGAAACACCAACAAACAAGATAATCACACCACCACCAAGTGGGCGGGAGACAGATCAAAGACCTGCAGATTCTCCTCCATCTCATTACGGTCAATGCACAGAAAGGGTCTATTTTGTTGCTCTGGAGACAAGTGGCTCCCAGAGTGAAAGATGCTCTCCACGAGAGTGTGGGCAGCTCTCACTTTTACTGTGGGCCCTACAGATGTGGGTGGTTCCAACTTTAAGTCAAATATTCGAAATTCTGAATTAAGGGCCTAATTGTACGTGCTTGAAAGCGATCCCTTAGGGTTTTTCAGATTCTGAGTGTGTGCTCATGAGACAGATGAAAAACATTTTGGAAGATACAAAATAGATTAAAGTAGAAAAAAAAAAGCACCCAATAATTTCTACTATCCCAAGATAGTTACTGTAATTGTTTTTGTTAATTATGCACTCATTTATAATATCTAGTCAATTTTCTATGAAAAATATTTTTAAATATAGTTGTGAATATACTATGCACACACATATATACACCTATAACAGGTATAGATGTATATATATGTGTGTATATAGGTACACACACCCACACACATGCTACTTCTTTTCACTTTCATGTTACCATATGTATTTTTCAGCTTTAATTTTCAGATTTAGTTATATTGTAATTTATTTAAGCATTCTTTAGCCAACACCCTTTCTCCCAACCTACTAATGATGGCACATGTAGGCTCTTAGAATTTTTACTGTTAGATAACATGCTAGGATGCATCTATTTACCCAAAGTTATTTTTTTCCCCCTTGCATGTTGAATTATGCCTTGAGGACAGATTTCTAGAAATGGAATTACTGGGTCAAAAGGCATGACCCAGCAACCATCTTATGATTCTTTGTACATGTAATCAAACAGTACTCTGAAAAAGTCATCTTAATTGATACAGGAGGAATAATTTCACCAGTAGTTATTTAAATGTCGCCTTCCACAGTGAATATAAGTATTGGTTCAAAAATCTCATAAATACTTTGGCAAATATGCTGGTAGAGGTGGGGAAAGCTGAAGGGAAGAAACAAAGAAACATTTAAAACTCAAGTGTAGCATTAGAACTAGAAGCAATCGTTAACTGACAATTGGTTAGAAATTAATGAAGCACTTTTGAAATCATAATGTCTATCAATATAATAGCAGTCCTCAGATGCTGCAGCAAAATAAATGATTCAGGGTGGACTTGATGGGAATCAACTCTACCATTAATTTGCCAAGTGGTCTTTGCAAATCAATTCCTTCCTGGACCTTTGTCAACTGTAGAACTGGTGAAGTGAATGATGAGGATAGAGGCTTTCAGAATTTAGTCTATGAGATCAGATGCATATCTTCATAGAGTTTTGGGGTCTGGTCCATGTTTCTTCTGTAAACATCCAGAGTTACAAGTCTGATGAAATCCACAATTCTACTAGAGTTATGTAGTGAAATAGCAGACACTCTGGAAAGTTTGGGGACTCCTACAGCCTCAACAAAGAATCCTCTAGTTCTATATGTCTCTCTGTACTGGTGGCAAAGAGATCCTTGCTTCCATGAAGGCTTAACACAGAGAAAGGTTGAATATGTGAATCAAAGAGGTGGCTTAATTCATCTACTCCCATAATGACATTTGGCCTTTGGTGCCTCCCTAGTGTTATCCAGATGGTGGCATTCAGAAATTAAATAAAGTGCTTCCAATTTAACAAAACAAAAATAATATTCAAGCAAGGTCTCCCATTTCCCTGACTCTATTCTATGAAAATGATTGAGTGGGAAGCAGGACTATTCAAATTTTAAGAGGGGGCTAGGTCAAGCTAGATGTGGTGGTGCATACCTGTAATCCCAGTGGCTCAGGAGGCTGAGGTAGGAGTATCACAAGTTCAAAGCCAGCCTCAGAAATTTAGCAAGGCCCTAAGCAATTCAGTGAGACACTCTCTAATAATACAGGAAAAAGGGTTGAGATTTGTAGCTCAGAGATAAAGCAGCTGTGGGTTCAATCCCTGGTTCTCCCTTACAAAAAAAGAGAGAGAGAGGAAAAAAAAAAAGCCTAGGTCACTTTTTAGAGTTTTCTGGCATTAAAAAAAGAAGAAGAAGAAGAAGAAGAAGAAGAAGAAGAAGAAGAAGAAGAAGAAGAAGAAGAAATGAAAAGAAAAATCTCAAAAAAGTAGGTATATATTTTTCCAGCTAACAGACTTTATTTTTAAAAACAGTTTTAGATCAACAGAAGAATTGAGAAGATGGTAGAGAAAATAACCCTGTACCCATTTCTTGTATTATTACCATCTTAAATTAGTATAGTGCATTTGTATTAATGAAATAACATTGGTACATTATCATTAATTAAGTTCATCACTGACTCAGTTCTATTTAGGTTGACTTTATGTCTGTTCCTATTCCGTGATCCCATCCAGGATACTACATTACATGAAACTGTCATGTCTCCTTCGGTTATTCTAGACTGTGACAGTTCCTCAGACTTTGTTTCTGAAGACCTTGAAGGTTTTGAGAATTGCTGGTCAAGAGTATTGTAGGGTCTCCCTTTACTAGATTTGTCTGATGTTTTTTCTTACGATTATATGGTAAGACAACTACATTATATCACATAGAGGGTATATAAAATTATTATTGTTTTTTTTTAAGAGAGAGTGAGAGAGGAGAGAGAGAGAGAGAATTTTTAATATTTATTTTTTAGTTATCGGCGGACACAACACCTTTGTTGGTATGTGGTGCTGAGGATCGAACCCGGGCCGCACGCATGCCAGGCGAGCGCGCTACCGCTTGAGCCACATCCCCAGCCCATAAAATTATTATTGTTGATATTGACCTTGATTGCCTGGCTGAGATGGGATTTGTCATAATTCTCCCTATTAAGTTATTCTCTCCTCATTATCTTTCCATACTGTATTCTTTGGAAAGAAGGTATTAGATGCGGCCCACACTTGGAGTGTAGATTTTTGGGGGGCACATGCCTATAATCCCAGTGACTCAGAATGCTGAAGCAGGAGGATCACAAGTTTGAGGACACCTGGGCAACATGATAAGACGCTGTTTGAAAATTAAAAACATAAAAAGTGGGGGCAGTTGCTGGGGGATATAGTTCAGAAGTAGAAAGCTCCTGGGTTCCATCCCTAGTACCACCACCAAAAAAAAAAAAAAAAAGAGTAGGGATTTATGCTTCCCCTTTTTGATGGCAAATTATCTATATAAATTACTTGGAATTCTTCTGCATGGAATACTTGTTTCTTCTCTCTCATTTATTAATTTATTGAATGATTTATTTATATTAGTACAGATTTGTGGGGTTTTTTGTTTGTTTGTTTCACTAGTTTGGGTTATAAGCCAACGTATTTTTTTTTCTCAAATTATTCCAGCTTTAGCTATTGAAAGTTGTTCAAGTTCCTGTGTGTCCTTGAAATGTCTCCTATAAACATTTTGTTTTAAGCAATTCCTTACTTCATGGTGCTACAAGATATTCCATTCTCATTGTGTATGCCTCATGCCCCAGTCCTAGACTCAGCCATCTCTCTAAGGAGCTCTGATTGTTGTCACTAGAGAATGACATTAGAAGCCAAGATCCGAGCTCTAGGCACACTTTCTGCTTGTCATTGTTTCTAGGCCAAATATACTTTAAATCTTACCTTTGTAGTGAGATTATTCATAGGACAATTATATATTTATCAACCATATTATATCACACACTAACCTAGGACCCTATGGTCTTGCACTGGAATTCACATAAAACTTGAGTATGATGGTCTTCTTTCAATCATGTGCCACTAACATTGCTGTATAAACCCAGTGAAGATATTGTCAAAACTCTTAATTTGAGGCCTTCTATAAATGTGAGTCCACAGCAAATAGCTCTTTTGAAGACTGCCCACTAGTAAACCGTGGGAAAAGCAGAGAGGATTTAGAACCCAAGCATTTAAAGTTCTGGATCTAGCTCTGTTGGTGACAGGGTATGTGGCAAATTCTATCTGGGCCTCAATTTCCAATTATATAAAATCAGTAGCAGTGGGTTGGATAATACTAAAGACTCTTCCAGTTCTTGCATAACTCCCAACAGTTTCACAATGAAGGAAAGAAATAGGTTTCAACCCTGACTGTGCTTAGTTCCAATATACTAGAGAATTTAAATATGATAAGGGAGGAGAGACGGTAGAGGGTCGTTACTGATAAATAGGAGCTACTTTATTATTTCCTGAGGATGCTGTGGGTCTGTTAAACGCTGGATAATTATGCCTGAGAAACTTTAGACCTTTCTTTTGAAGAATGTTGAATGAAAATGTATAGGAAATATTGATAGAAAGTGTTCTTTTATTGCTTTCAAGTTTGGTCTGGTAGGTGGAGTCTCCTCCTCTCTCTTTGTTTAAAGGGCAAACTCTTCATATGTTGTTTTCTCTGACTTCAAATAATTACTTTTAATGCAAAGATGGCTGAACCACCTCTTAGCTTCTTACCAGGAATCTCTCTCTAGATCCTTCTTTCCCCTCTTCTTCCTTCTGCCCCTCCTTCTAATGCTATGAAATATTTTCAACACTCACATGGAACCCAGTGGCTTAAAGACTATCCCCTTTATAAGTGTCATCTCCTTCTATCACTGACTGGGACAGTTTCCAAAATCAAACAAAAGGGAGGGGGAAAAAAAAACAACAACTATAGGGCAGAAAAGGCACTTGAGAACTGTCACTTCTGATTACCAATGCTGGAGATCAAAGGTCCAAGGTCTTAGTACCTACCTTCTCCAACTCTTAACATTTTAAACCTTCAATCGGCTTTTGGACTCATTCAGCATAATCCCAGACTTTGGTCTACAATTGGTTAAAAATTGATAGAGTTGAGGTTTCTGGACTGCCTTCTTTACTTACAAGTTTACATTTTAATCCTTTGCTCCACCCCCTGTACACATGTACACACAGCTCCTTCTCACCCTCATCCTAAAGTTATGTAAAAGTCTATGTAGATGTAAAGGTTAGGAACTCTGCGCAGACGGCACCCTACAAATCATCTGGGTTATTCCTTCACACACCTGAGGAAACTGAGTCTTCAGTAGTGGCTTTGCTCAATGTCCCATATAAAGTTCTAGGCAGAGCTGTAATTAGAAACCAAGGTTTTTCTGGCAATAAGTCCAGTTTTTTCCTTCTCCCTCTGTGCACCCGCAGAGTTAGGTTTGTGTGTGTGTGTGTGTGTGTGTGTGTGTGTGTGTGTGTGTGTACACAGGTTACATAGACACTGACATGTTGGGAACATGCACCGAGCCCTCTATAGTCTGACCTAAGGGAACAGTTTAATGACTCGAATTTCAGGCAGCTGAAAGGTTCCTGCGGGTGGAGGTTGAAATAAACAAGAAAAGCCACTGTGGAGATGTGAATGGAAAAGTACCCAGCCCGCCCTCCCTCTGCACATTCTTCCGCTCCCCAGCTTTCCCTGCCATGGAGCCGCTGCAGATAGGCTTGTGCATGGTCAGGTGTACAGAGGGCGGTGTGGGGCAGAGAGAGACAGAGAGAGAGAGAGGAAAAAAAAATTGCAGGCACAACACGCAAATCAAGTTTTTCCACTTCTAGCCTTAGGTAGTAGAGACAGCTAAGTACAGCAGCCGGGTAGGGCGGGCCGCCCAGAGTTTACAAACACTCAAGTGCCTGCCTCTCCTCATCCCTCTGAGTCCAGCTGCTGCATTCCCTCACGCTAAGGTTTCATAGGAAGTGAAAACCCTGTTATTCAAAACAGTGATCGAATGCAATAAACAAATGATCATGTGCCCCTACCTCCATCACTTCTTTATTTTAAGCTCCAGATATTTATTTCCATTTTAAATACGTGAGAAAAAGTGTGGAAAAATCAGTGTTTGGGGGAAAGCTCTGAGCTAGGCTGAAAAGGTTTGCTAAAGGGGGGAAAATAGAATAATAAAAAGCCCCAAAGCACTGGCAGCAGCAAGTGGGGCAAAACTAAATGTTGACGCTTCCTTTTCAGAAGGTACTGGCTGGAAATCATCCTCTACTTTGTTATTGTTGTTTGTTTGTTTATGTCTCAAAACTTTCTGCTCAATTTCTTTTTCATTTTTATTTATTTTTTTGGTGGTGCTGGTAATGGAACCCAGGTCCTTGAGCATGCTACACAAGAGTTCTACCATTGAGCTATATAACCTTAGGCCTCTGTATTTCTTTAAAACACCAAGAAACTCCTTTCTTTGTCCAAGGATACTATATGGAGCTTGTTTACAAACATTTTAAATGAAGGATTTGAAATAAACAGGTGAAAGTTAACAAGTCAGATAAAATTTCCCATACCCTTTAAGTACTGCACTGTAGGCTACACACATAAACAAACCCAGATGACCATCCAGACTCCCAGGCTTATCATTACCTGGAGTTGGTTCTAAGAACCAGTTTCCAGTTTTCACAGGACCCAATGTAGACTTGCTTTCCTCAGTTCTGCCAAAAGACCAGATACCCACCTTCAAACCCAGGTCATCAGGTCAACCTGAATTTCTAAAATGACACAGGACCATCAAACCACACAGACCCATTTTCAGTTGTTGCCAGAATCACAGGTACCTCTTGTGAGGAGCCAGCCTACCCTCTGCAAAGAAGGAAGCCTGGAGGAGTGATTGATCAGGAAGTTCCTTCCAGTTCAAAAATCTATACTCCTTAGAGACCTACCAGGGTTTCAGAAGTTCCTGACAGGTGAAACCCACTTCCCATTTTAAGCCCCCTTAGAAAGAGGACAGGACAGTTTATTTCAAGGCTGGGTTCCTTTTCAGCTATGATTGAATTGCGAGGGAGGTTTTGTGAGGGGAACTGGATGTGAAATATGTTCCTTTCCTTAAATAGATGTAATATTAGGACCAGGCTATTTTATTTTGTAATAAAGCTTATATTTACACAGCAGCTGTGATCAGGGACCTATTCCTATGCTTAGTCTATGGGGCAAGGAAGCTGGTCTAGTCCTATTTTCTGAGTATTAATAACCATTAACCATTTAATCATGGTATTAGTTGATATATAGTGTCCCCAAATCTATAGGAACATTCATAAGACCCCAATCACTCTTTAAGGCTTCTTAAGCATGATTAAATAGAATTTGAAAATATTCAAGTCAGTCATTTCTTTACTACTATAACATAGCACTGCTAGGGTGAGGGAGGCCCATGAAGTGATGCCAACTGGGACCCATGAGGGAGAGATCAAGAAAGAGAGAAGGAAGAACATTCAAGATGACATTAAATTGGCATAACATTTGATAAAGTTACTTTCCTAGGAATTGAAGAGATTGTGAAGTGAGTGCACAATTATCCTCACCATTCATTTGAGAGAAACAGATTCACCTAAAAGTGTCTATCTTTAGAATATTTTCAATAATCCTTTCTCTCACTTTCTCCAATGCGCTCACTCAGGCTTTCTCTCTTCAATGGGTCTCTTTCTGTTCTAGTCAATTTCTTTCAATGTAAACACATTGATTTGGGGGGGAAAAAAAAAAAAGAAAGAAAAAATGTGGGACTCTGGCACTTGGTTCCAGAAATAATGTGCTGAGGAGGTTTGAGTTCCCTGGTGATGGGGTTAATTATCTATAAATCAATAGATAATGGTGGGTTCTCCCTCCTCAGGCTCCCTGCAAAAAATTGAAGAGGGCCAAGGTAGGAGAAGGGTGAATTCCTTCCCAGCCCCCACTCTGGCTGGTTCCACTGCCTGAGGGAACAGATTTCCCTTTGCTCTGCAGCGCCCCCATGGGGCTAAGAGTGGAGTGGCAAAGGAAACACAGGAGGGACAAGTTGTGTGTTTAAGATTGGGGCATAGGACAGTGCATGAGGCAGACACAATTTTGACAAGAAAAGTGACCCCCCCCCATCACAAAAGTAATACTGTTATAGGGCCAGTTAATACAGAAGAGTCATATACTTCACATTCTAAGCCATATATACTTGCATCTGAGAAACCCGAAAGTGTTTACAGCTTATAAAAAATAGAAATCAGATATATAAATACACAAAGATAATAGTTTCAGCAAAATTGGGGTATCATTTTGAAATCAGTGGGATCCATTTAAAACTCTCTAAAACAAGAAAGAAGGGGACTCATAAAAAAGAAAAGAAAAAAACAGACATTCTGTCTTCTGGCAGCATGAATCCGCACTTGACAAAGTCATGTGTCTTTGGGGGTAAAATGTTCACTTCAACAACAGTGACAGGATTAGGTCTATGTATATTTTTCAAAAATCCTTCACAACACAGGCTTTTCTGCAGAGGCTTCGGTAATCCATCTGTCAATAAGTATTAAAATATTCAGATTTCACAGGGACAGACACTTACACATATTTCCTAAGCTCCAGCCCTTGTGGAAAGTAATCAGCCTCTTTGGACTTCCCCTGGTTGTAAAACCTGTGACACAGCCTTTTGAAGGGGTGTTTGGGGGGGGGGGGTGCATTCTCAGCCATATCTGAAACTTCTTATGTGACTGTCAGTGAAAGAAATCCCAAATATCCGAGGAAACAACAGCGATCTTTTAAAGCTCCGCTCCCTTCTCCATAATAGATCCAAATTTGGGGTTGCACTAGTTATATTGTTTAGAGAAAAATCCTTATTAGAAATTCATATGTGAAGAAATTTTGTGGAACATTTAAGAACTCATCTGTGATTTAATGAGTCGCTTGAAGGACTCTCATAGCCAAAGCTCAGAACAGTCTGACCTTTGAAAGCTGCTTCTGGTCCAAACATTTTGGGTTAATTCTTGAGGAATCTGAAATATTATTTTCCCCTCACACCCTTCTTTTAAGAGAGAGACATAAAAGAAACAAGAGTCTCCCTCATTGAGGGATGAGTAGGAGGGGAAAAAACCCCAACCAACATTTAAATAGGGAAACTGGCAGCTCTGAACAAACAAACCAGGGCCCACAGTGAAATAATTCTGCACTGCATTTGCCTTTAAAAAGAAAGGAAGAATGAAAAAGAGAAAGAAATATTTCCTCCTCTCAACTCCAGAGCTGAGAGGACTGTGCTCCGTGCGGTGCGTTGTAGTTGTAGCACAGTCTGTTCTAAATACACGCAGTATCTGTGATACTGGCACGGCAGGCCTTTAGAATTCCCTCCGGCTGATCCCTTCAACACTGACTGAAGAGACTTTTCACAACGACCTTGAAACAAGCCGGGGGGGGGGGGGGGGGGGGGGGGAAGGAAGGAAGAAAGAAAAAAACAAAGAAAGAAATCAAAGAATTAACCCAAAAAGGAAAATCAAAACACAAACATGTATTTGGCTCACAGAATTTTGCAGAACACACACGTACACATACCCAAATACACACGTTTCTTGCAACAAGAAATTCCCTAAGAGTCAACAATAACAGAGTAAACCCACCACTTGCTATCCTGGAAAGAAACAAACCAAAACAAAACAAATTCTTGGAGCATTTCTCTCCAGTGCAGGACAGCCTCTCTTCAGTAAAAGTCCAAGGGGAAAAGAAAATTGCACTAAAGGGGGGAAAATGGGGGTTGGGATTGTCACATATGATTGAAAATGTAAGCGTCTTTCAATAGTATCAGTATTGAAATAATACATCTTCTTTAAAATGCTTGAGCGATTAGATAGGGAGAGAAAGAACGCACACAAAACAAGAATCAACCGATGACGGATCCTAAGCTTTACGTAACACCACAAACTTGCAAAAGGCAAAAATCAGAGGCAAAAATCTGAAAATCATCAAAATACAACAACCAGAAATCCCAAGCCATCACACCAAAAAGAAAAAGCTCAAAAACACCCTCCACCCCAGTCCCAAATTAAAAATAAAGCAAATGAACCCACCGAACACTGCTTGGCAAATATTTTTCTCGTGGTGCCTAATATATTAGCTGGAGAGAGCTGTGGTGTTTATTGTTTTTTTCCTCTTACTCGTCTCTCTAAACCTACTATATATAACATACTTGTTCTAGTGGTTCAAATCTCTCGCTCCCTTTTATGCATTTAGCTCGAGGAGCTGAGTTTATGGTAAGAGAGGAAGAATTAGCCCAGACCCCGGGAAAGCAAAGCGCACTCCCCCTCTTATGTCACCGAATAGCAAATTAGTTCTCAGAATTCCAGAGGCCGAGCTTTGCTACAGCTAAGACGCCGACGTCACACAGGAGGCGCCCACGTGACAGCGGCGGAGCAGGCCGTACCATCATGCAGAGGCCCGGGAGGGAGGACTGCCTTCTGTCCACTCGAGCCTCGAAGCGGAACATTCATAACCAAGACGGTTATCCTGTAAGAACTTCAAAATATGCCGGAAAGTGGGAAAATATTGTGACTTTGAGGGAATTTTATGGGGCAGAGGAGGTAAAAAACCCTGAGAACTGACACCGGGTCCTCCCCTGCCACGTAGCAGTGGTAAAGTCCGCAGCTCAAATTCCGAGAATTGAGCTCTGTTGATTCTTAGAACTGGGGTTCTTAGAAGTGGTGATGCAAGAAGTTTCTAGGAAAGGCCGGACACCAGGTGATTATTGCTGTTGCTGCCGCCGCTGCTGCTGCTGCCGCCGCCGCCGCCGTTGCCGCTGGTGCCGCTGCCGCCGCCGCTGCTCATGATCATTATTTTACCTTTTAATTCTTTTTTTTTCCGCTTTTGCCAAATGCTTTGGCTCCAAGTTTCCTATGTGTATCTATTGATATAAATGTATATATTTATTTATTCTAGCTGTCAGGTGTTAAAATAAATGCCGAATATTAGTCCCACGTCTCTCCCACTCTAGGATATAGATTTATATATAATTATTATTATTATTTTGTTGTCTTTGAGGGAATCGGCCGGTTTGGGGAGGCTTTTGCCACCCTCCCTGATGTTGTTTTGGTTTTTGAAAAGGAGGTTGGAGGAGAGAAGGAGGGGAATTTGGGGGTGGCCGGAGCAGAGAGGACGAGACAGTGTTTAGGGGGTGATTCGGGCAAGTCTGGGGGCTGTCTGGCCTCAGACGGCGGAAAGGACGCGCGCTCGCGCTCTCGCTCTTTCTAAAGGCTGCTGCTTGCGTACGGCTTGTGATCTCGCTGGATTCGTGCGGCTGTGTTTTTTCCCTCTTTTCTGGCTTGCAAACTGCCTTCCTTGCTCCTGCGTTCCTGCCTCCCTTTCCCTCCCTCCCTCCTCCTTTCCCTCGCCTCTCTTCTCCCGTCCTTCTGGGTAACTCCGGGAGGCGAGGAGGGAGGCTGCCCGCTTGCTCGCCCCGCTGGCTCCCTTCCACCGGCCTCAGTCCTTAAGATTCCCTGCCTTCCAACCGAGCCGAGATTTGGGAGGAAAAATACAAGCGAACTCCTCGGGTGTTTTTTTTTTCCCCACTCTTTTTTTTTTTTGGTCATAAACCCAGATGAAGTATCGTGTCTACTACTTCCTTTCAGAGCCGTGATCTTCCTAAGGAGAGACGAATGTTTTGGTGTCCCCTTCCCCTGTGTTTTGGGAGGTTTAGCTTGGGGGGGGGTATTGAATACTTTGAAAATTAATCTTTCTTGGTTGTAGTCAAGGGAGTCGGGAACCCACTGCGCGCTTCCTTTGCCCATCCCGAGAAGAGAGGCTGACGGCCGGACAGGGATGTTGGGGGTGGGTAGGAAAGGGGTGCGTGTTTGCACCTGCGACGCCTTTCGGTGTGCGGGGACACAGGGAACCTTGACAGGACAGCCCAGGAGAGCGAGAAGGTGGCGGGATTTCTGGCGGCCGCGATGTTTGTATTTTGGGCGCTGCGTGACTCTGTGTTGGCTCTCAATGGTTGTTCCCTCCCTTTCCTAAATTTTATATTCATTTTCCCCATGTTGCACGTTCCGTAAAAAGGCAGTTGTGGGCCTGAGTAGAGCGGACGCCAGACTTCAGATTCCTAAGGTCCTTACACTGGGCGAGGGAAAGACAAACAGAGCTCCAGCCCGCGTTCCCTACGTGCAAGACCCGGGAGGAGAGAAGGGCACTTTGTGGTTATGGCTGGGGGACCCGGCGGGAGGAGCGGGCGCAAAAGGGAGACCTTTGTGAGTGATTTTGCAAAAATAGATTGCGAGGTTGGTTGGATCTGCAACCTGTGGCTCTTCTCGAGGGAGTAGGAGTGGGGGAAGCGGCGGCGACGGCGGCCTGGGGCGCGAGTGGGTAGGGAGTTGGAGCTTCGGAAACCGGCTGCACTGGGGTGCAGCAGGAGCAAGGGGCCACCCCGCTGCCGGATGTAGTGACAGTGGTAAATGTCTTGAGAACTGTGGGTTGCGTTGCTTTTATGATACTGTGCTATTGGAACCCTGGAGAAAAATGGAACTAATGTTGCAATGAGTTTTAAAACTCCCCCATGAAAAGCAAGAGCACAACCCAACAGATTTTCTAAAAGAATCGGGGCGGGGGGAGACCCTCAGTGTGGTGCCCACTTATATCTGCGTGGTGGGGATGGTGGAGGTCCTGACAGTTAAGCTGAGGAAATGACCTTAAACCGGTTGCTGAAAGTCCAGAGTTGTTACAGGGTCCCTGACTGCTTCAGACAGCCAATCATCCCCCTAGGAAAGTGATTTAATCTTTTATGAAGTTTTTTTTTTTCTCAATCACTTTATAGTTTCCAGGAGGAAAAATTTAAACACTTTTTTTTAAAAAAGTAAAATGACTGTCTGTAGATGCAATTTTTACTGTTCAGAAAAACAAAAAGAAAAAAGAAAAAGAAAGAAGAAAAAAAGTGGGGCAGGAGAGAGGGAACCAGGGAAAGGGTTGTTTAGAAATACAGTTTGTGGCTCTGAGCGATGCCACTGGCTTCCTTTACAGAGACTGCCAGTTTCCCTTTTTCTTTGCAAGGTGTGTGTGTGTGTGTGTGTGTGTGTGTGTGTGTGTGTGTGTGTTTTAAATAAATAACTTTAAAAAATAAAAGAAGGGCCGGCAAGATTCATCAGGAGACAGGTATCTATTTTGCTCAGTATTTACTACCAAGAGCCTTTGGCACTGGAACAGAAACTCGTAAATCTGCAGCCCAAGTTGAAGTTCATCTGGCCCTAGTCCACACACTATTCCTGGAGGTAGCAAACATGAGCTCAAAGGAGTAAGGTGAAATATATACTTGCTTGAAAATATATACTTTTTTTTTAAGAAGAAGAAAAGATATTTGTGTCTGGGGTCAGAAATGAACAGAAATGAAATGAACAGAAAGCACCAGGAGATGGACATAATCTTGCTAAAATGACTGCAATTGAGTCTTCAGGCCAAAATAGAAACCTGTAGATAGGAAATACCCACCCCCCCAAGTTTATAAATAGAAATTTCCAGTATCCTATTTGGAAGCATTTCCAATACTGCATGCTGGAACATTGGTTGATTTTAAGGGTCTGTTGATAGTGACAATAAGGCTATATGCTGTTCATAAAAACTAGGTGACTTGAAGGAGGAGACAAGCCATAAAAGTGGGAATTCTCCATTTGCGATTTTCCTGTCCTCAGTTTTGAGGGGTTTTACTCCGATGATGCTTTCTTTAAGAGACTGTTATTCTGTTTTTAGTGGACAGGAATGGAACTCAACTCTTGAGCTGTCAATTGCTGAGCTCTTGAAGAGTTCCAGTCATGGGTTGAGTAAATGGTAGCCATGACTAGATAGATGTCAAAATCCTTCCTTCCCTCTATCCCCTGCCTGGTAGCCACTCTCAAAACCCACTTTGTTGTGAAAAACTTGTTTCAGAGGAGGTGGTGCGGCAGCGCCACCCCTCGGTGGGTAAAACTATGGCAAAAGTCAAACATTTTTTAAAATATTGTGAAATGACAATGAGGCGTCCCCCTCCCAGAGAGATTTAAAAAATTAGCGCAGATAAAAACTAACTTTTAAAGGAAGCACTTTGCAGTTGACCTCGTCAATAGAGAAGAACGACCTTGCTTTCCAGCTAGGATGGTGGCATAAAAAGAGAAACGTAATTCAAATAATTCAGGGGAAGAATTCTGGTGGTGGGGGGGGGGTGTAGGGAGGGGGGGAGAGGCGCAGCATGGTTGTGTGTGTGCCTGGTTGGACTTAAGTAGGCTAGTTCCCCGGGTGGAGGTAGCTCCCTTTTGCCTTTGAACTTGACTTCTCAGGGGACCTGAATTTTGCTGCCTGTCTGACTTTGACACAAGGGGGGATGTTTTTGGTGTAAAATATCGAGGTGGCTGAAAGAGCTGTAGTTTGACCGGTGGTTTATGGGGTGTGTGGTGGTGATGGTGGTGGGGAGAGGTTTGTGGATTCTATGCAGCAATGGTAGGCTGGTTAGCAGCCTCCTGCGAGTCGGAGTAGTGTGGCGCGTGCCGGTTTCCTGCACTGCGCAACAAGTGGGAACGCCACCGCAGCGGTCTGAGCGTAGTGGCGGAGCTGACTGGTTTCTCTTCGCCCCAGTGGAAGCCAAGAACCGCTCCTTCCAACCCTCCCCGCCTCCCACTCCGAGACCACAGCCCTTCCAAAAGACCATATTCGCCCCCCCCCTTCCTGTTTAGCCAGGAGCAGTAAGTCTGGTTGACCCTGGTCTTTGGTCTCCAGAGCCCCTTTCCTCCGTGAGGATCATGAATGAGTTTATTCTCGACTCACTTTGCTGGCCGACCGTGTGTGGCAAGAGCCATTCTGCTTTTTGAAGATGAGAGCACCCTTTCTTTCCCTTCTTAGTAATTCAGCTTTTTTTTGGGGGGGGGGCGAGGGGGATCAACGAGTAGTACACGAAAGCCGATCCAGATAACGCATTGTGATTGCTAGAGGCGTGAGCATCGAGAAGAATGGAATTACACCAGTAAATTAAATGTTTTTCCAGTTTTGTTTTTGGAAATAACCACACCCCCAGCCCTAACAGACAGGGATAAAAAGGAGTCGGAGTTTCGGGCGTGGAAGGCTGTACAGCACGGAGATTCTCGGATGGACTGAGTCTGCCACCTAGTGGTAGATGGTGGTCAAGGTCCCCCGCCTTGGGCTGGGGGCTGACCGGTTTATCTTTGGGTCTCCCAGTATCCTGACTAGATACTAGGAATGACCGGGAGGGCAGTCTCCAATGAGGATAGCATCCAACCTCCTGACTTTTGAGAAGACAAAACATTGGAAATGCCCTGGCTGCTCTTTCTGTCCATAGTCGCTCAGCGATCAGCTTCTATCTCAACTAAGAGAAACAATAACTCTTTGAGGACATCATCTACCTGTGGCTATGGCCCCTTCCCTGGGGAAAAAGTCGGTATTAGAAAGATGGCATGGCAAAGTTCAGGAGATTTAGGGCTTAATTCTTTTTTTTTCTTATTTATTTATTGGCAGTTGAGAAAACAGGCTTGACAAGGGACATGTTAGTATAGTTAGTGACCAAACTAGAACTAGGACCAGATTGGAAGCTTCTGAATCTCAGAGCTTAACTTAAAGTCAAAGACGAATTTATCTCAGCTCCTTTAAAGTACCTGAAGGACAGGAACAGCTGTCAGAACCATGACTAACTTCTTGGGTCACCCTAGCAGACAGCACACATTGGAAACGTTTCCCAGAAGTCCTGGGGAAATTTATTTATAAAGCATAGCCTAAGGTTTTCAAAAACAGATATAAAAAGGCCTGCAGTAGTGCCGAAGAGCCCGCTGTTTTAAAGCTGGGGGTGGTGGTAGTAATTCATGGCCTGGGGCGGGGGTGGCCAAGGTCTAGTCTGCAGAGTTGCAGAGGTGGCTCTCGAGGCTCACATCTGGACCCAGAAATCCCTTTTTCCAATCTTTATATCCTTTGCAAAGCATCCTGTCGATAAATTTCAAGTGTGTGCACATGTATGAGGAGGGGTCATAGATAAACAAAGCATAATCCTAGAATTTGTGCCCCAGCATCTCTTCAGTAAAGTTTTCTCAAAGCTCTTAAAATGGCCCGTCCGCATTCGCGTGCTGGCGGCCTCTAGCGGCTGCCGGGGTGAGGCGCAGCGGTCTCCCCAGCCCAGGCCCGCCTGAATCAACTTCAGCCTTTCCCACTGTGGGAGCGGTCGGAGGCTGTGTCAGAGAAACGCGCCTCTGTTCGGGTTGGAAACCAATCTGGGGACGTGTTTGAAGGGCGGTCAAGTTTGACTCATCGCTTTCCAAGGACAGTTAGTGCCTTCCATCTTCATTAACGTGAATAAAGACCTTGGCTGACTTTTGTCCAGATCAAATTTTAAAAGGCATTGTTTACTTGGGGAGATCATGCCTCTCTCCTCCCCCGCCAGCCTCTATGCAAAGGCTGAGCCCAGTCCCGCCAGGATGGCTGGGACATCTCTGCCCCTGGACGTGTTTGCTGGCATTGTCTGTGGGGCCTTCTGGAAGGCTGTCTGCAGCTGGGCGCTTTGGAAGCGTCCCTTCAGCAGCTCTTCTTTAGATCTTGATGATAAAACACATCCCTCTATTTTATTGCATTTCCTAGAAGCTTGCAGGCTTGCAAGAACGCTGTTGGCAGGAAACGTGATAGAAATGAAAGGACATAATGTCCCCGAACACCTTGGATACCCAAAGCAGCTGCAGAGGCCACTATGCTATCAAACTTGCTTTTATCTACTGTCACCTCCTCCACCCTCCCGCTCCTGCGCCTCCAACCCCCTCCAAGAGCACGAAGAGTGCCCCACCCGTGTGGGGGGGGCGGTAGCGGGGAAGATACCACGTTTTGACCCTAACACCTAATTCTAGACCAGGGTGACAAGACCTGAACAACAGCTCTTTAGATGGACGCCGCTGCGAAAGGGAGCGTTCCAGCAGGGGCCCTGGTGGGAGTTTCACTGAGACAGCTCCAGATTTATTAAAATTCCTTGTCCCTGTCCCTAAACAGTGCTTTGCACTTTCAAATTCCCCTATGGAGTTTTCAGCGAATTATTGGAGTTATTAGATTACCAATAATCCAACCGCCGGCCCGAATAGAGAGCAGGGGGAAGGGATGAAGGCGTTTTCCAAATCTCTCTGGCCAAACTAGGTCAATGGGAAGGAGGGGCGGGGCGAGAAGGGGCTTGTCGGTTTCAAACCTTGATGGAGAGCTCTCTCTAGTGTTAGGCAGCGGTAAAAACATGATTAGGTTTGAGCTCCCGGAACCACGCGACTCCTAATTTCCAATAAGTACATTTACTTAATTTTACTCCCCATATCCTCACCCTTATCCCACAAATCCCAGCCTTCTACATCACCTTTATCCTACCCGGCATAAGGGAGAGAAAGTCATAAAGTAGGAGTTTAATGTCAAAAAGGCCCTGTCTTTGAGGACCGACCCTGACCCCGCCTCCGCCGCAGAAAGATTTTTGCGGCGGCGGCGTGTGACGACACTAGCTAGTTTTAGATCTGGACTGAGGCCTCTAAAGCTGACTTTAGCGTCCTCTACTACTGTCCTGAAAGCCCCTTCTGAAGCCGGCTACCGAGACCAATTAGGAGATGGAGCCCTGGGATTTTAATTCCTGCGAAGGCGAGGCAACTTTGGAGCGCGCCAGTGCGCGCGCTGGCGTCTGCGCCCGGGCCTCTGCAGAATCCTAACCCGTCTCTACAGTTTCAAGGAAATAGGATTCCGAAATCCCGAAACCTGGCTAGGTTAAGCCTGGTGGCTCCTGTTCTATAGACTGAGCGGAAACCGAGCCGAGCTGGGTTCCCTTTCTTGCTAACGTAGGCGGCATAGGCTTTCGGTTTAGCTTTCCTCCAACTCGGCTGGGTCGGACAGACTGCAGAGAGACTGTCAGCTCTAGGGACTCAAAATCTTTTTTACCTTGACATCTCATCTAACCATCCCCTTTAACAGAGCGTAAGAGGGAAGCAAGCAAAAAAAAAAAAAAAAAAAAAGGGGGGGGTGTACCCAACGACCTACCAGGCAAAGGCCAGAATTGAGCAACCCAAAGGCATGATTGGATCCAAACTCCTGAGCCTCTGATTGGATCCAAACTCCTGGTTTATACTGCTACTAACGTGTCGACTTTCCCCATTTTTAAATTGTGGGGGAAGGGTTGGGCTAGGTGCACTCAGAGCCCTGGAACCCGCGCCGGAAAGGGAATTAGGGGAAAGTGTGCCCTATTCCCCGCGAGCCTTCCCCTGCGGCACCCCCTCCGGGTGAATCCTCCGCAGTCCGCTCTGTGCAGGCAGCGATCCTGCTGGCCGTCGGGGGCCAGCAGCTTCCTGGAAAGTTACTTCTCATTGGAGACGGCGATAGGGAGAGAGTGTTCTGTGAAATCCGCAGAGCTGAGATCGACTACGTTCCGGGAATGAGAGGGCTGTGCCATTCCCCTCACTGCCCCCTGCCTTGGCGGAGTAACAGGAAAAAAAAAAAAAAGGCATACACAATGTTAGCTACCGAAAACTTATTTGAATGTAACGAAATTAAGGGCCGCCGCAGTCATACCATCCGGCCTCCGCCGCGCCTTCGGGGTTTGAGGCGGATGGGCAGCGGTGCCAGCGTATCGCCTGGGGCTGGGCGGTCCCTGGAAGACAGGTACGGTGTGATGGGGGTGGGCGAATCTGCGCAGGCTTGCCCCGGCGCGCAGGACTCCTGTTTGTGCTGGTGTGCTTGAGCGAGCAAATGGGGCTGTCTGGTGCCAGCCCAGTGGAGCAGGCAGGAAAAGGATGGGGTCTTTCGTATTGGCTCATTTGCTCTCTCTTAACCTCATCTTGCCTCTTGCTTGTCGCTTCGCTCCTCTCCGGTCTCTCACCCTCTCCTTTCTGCTGCCTTCTCTCCACTCCTCACCCCATTTTTTTCTCTCATGGGAAACTCCTTTAGAGAATCTGCCTTCTCAAGATGCCAAAGTGAATATACACAAGGAAAGCAGCAAAGTGGGCAAAAGGTGTGGGGGTGAATTAAACAACGTTTAGATCTTCCTTGGTGGTTACTGCAGCCTGGATTGGGTGGGGAGTTTGGGTGTTGGCGATCCAGGTATGGGCCGCTGCAGTTGTTAAGTTTCTCTTTGATGATCCTGATATTGGTTGTTTTTTTGTGGATTGAATCTTGTGGGTGGCCTTGGTATGGCTGGAACTAGTAGAGGAGGTTTGTCCAGGACTTCGTTAGACGTTGGCTTTGAGATCCTAGGCAAAGTTCATACCTGGCTGGGTGGTGGGGAGCGATAATGTCTTCCACAATATGTCAGTGCTGTTATAAGATAAAATAATGGATGGGAAAGGACCAAGTCTTTAAAAAAAAAAACAAAAAAACTAATATCGGTGATACTTCCACGTGTGCAGCGTCCAGAGGGAGAGCAGTGTTGTATACATCCTCCTTAACCCACACCTCCTTAGTTGTGGGATCTTTTAAGACAAAGTTAGCTCCCAAAGAAGTGAACTTGAAGGGGACATGTGCTTTGTTTTTGTCTAGATCAGGCATAGCTTAAGGTGAAAAGCCCAAGGCTTGGCTGACACTGGCCGGGGAACTGTTTTGTTTGTTTCAATCTGAATCTGGAGTGAGTCATGGCCACTTGTCCTGGTGAAATGGCAAATCTGGGCTTCCTGTGGTTCCAGAAGTCTGGGACTGGAAATCCACAAGTGAACTGGTGGTTGTGCTGGTTAAAGCACAGCCTGGGTATTCTAGAAGTGTTTGAGGATCTCTTCCACGAGGGAAGAGGAGAAAGTTTATAAATAAACTTTAAGTGTCCTCAGCATTCTTTTTCAAAGGACACAATCCTTGAACCCCGGTTAGGACCAAATTTTACCCATCTTTAGTTGGAATAGGGAAAGGAGGAAATCAGGTTCTTTTGTCTTTTTCTGTTCTCTCCCTGTCCCTAGTTCCTTCCCTCACTCCTCACATACTCACATGCACACACTAACCTTGAAGCAATGAGATTGAGTGATTGGCACTTGGGACCACAGAGAAATGTCAGAGTGTTTGGTTACAGACTCAAGGAAACCTCTCATTTTAGAGGGATTATTTGGTAAGACTCAGCAGCCTGGAATGGGGCAAAGTGTTTGTGTGGGGGAAGGAACTTAAAATGAGATTCACCCACCTCAGGGTGCTGTCTTGCATGTTCTACAGCACGTAGGCTGATTTGGAAAGGGAATAGGAATTTGAGCCAGAAGACCTAGGGCCAGGCCATCAGCCATCTGCATGGCCCAACATGACCTCATTGGCCTCAGGCCCCTTAACCTGGAAAATAACTCTAAAGGACTATACCTTTTAAAGGGGGGAAATATTGCTTTGTTTTGCAGCTCACATTTGAGGGTAAATGAGAGTCTTACACCTATTCTTTTAATGATTTTGTTTGAGAGAAACTGGTTTGGAGAGAGTACATATTTCATTAAATCTCTTTAAGGTTTTGTGCTCCCTGGCCAGTTCTCAGCCACACCACAGTTAAATCTTTCACTAGCAGAGAGAAGCACAAACTTGGAAGCTATGCCACACTGTCTGGTCTTTAATCAGGGAGGCAAGAGAGAGGAAGCTGAAAAAGAAGGCAAAGATACTCAAGGAATGCATAGACATGTCACCTCAGGTTGTATTCTATAGACTTTGTATTCAGTCTTAAATGTTCCAGAGAATCAGGAAATACTGCCTGGATGTTTGTCTTGAGCAAGACACTTGAAGCCGAGTCTCAGTTTCACCACTAGTGAAATAGGGATAAAGATATTGACCCTATCAGGCTGGTGGAATCATTTTAAGACTTGAAAGATAATATTTTAGCAGGGTTTGAATAATGTCCAGTGTTTCCAGCCCCTGAAGGATCATCATCATTAATATTAAAAGAACTACTTTTCTTATTTTTCTTTCCCAGAAATCCAAGTGACCTTTAGATGGTATAAATTTTTTACTTCGAGCCAGGAAATATACGCGTACATTTATATGTAATTAATGTATACGATTGTTTTCCTAGTACTCAGGGTACAGGCATTATTATTGCATAGCTCTGGGTGCCTGTTGTTTCTGTAAGAGCAGAAGTGGAATATGTTTGCTAGCTTGTGGTAAAACCACACCAGCTGGCAGGCTGCAACTACCAAAGCAAAACTAACTACATGTGTCCTAAAATAAGACTATAGTGGACAACCTTACATTCATTAAATCAATTTCTGTTTGCTCTCTTCTCTTCTTTGCAGTTTTTAAGCAAAATTTTGGACTGTGAAGCAAGGCATTGGGTAAGTAAATCAAATTATGTGCTTTAAAATTTTGTGGACAAAGTGCTTCTTTTTAATTTTGCCAATGCAGCTATTCTGTGAACTTTGCCACCTTCTTTTGATGAGGCAAAGGGTAACCAATTTGCCCGTATTACTCTCAGCCCTTACCACGGCACTGTCTTTACACTGTTGCATGGGTCAGTCATTCCCTCTCTTTTCTACTTCAAACTAACTTAGCCACTTACTATGCCCCAGAAATGTGCTAGTACTCCAAAGCCTAAGAGAGGAGAGAATGGAATAATGTAATGAGATACTGATGAAAATAGCTGTAAGTTTTGAGAACATACTATGGTCTAGGTACATTAGCCCAAATTTTTAAGATTAATATTCCCATTTTGGAGAGCCAAAGACTGGAGACAGTTAACAATCTGCTCCAAGTCACAGAGCTAGCAAAAGACAAAGCTAGTGTGATAACCCTCAAAATATGGCTTCTCGCCATGACAACATACTCACAGTAGTTGGCAGAGAATTTGGTATGTGGGATAAACGTTCAACAAATAGTTATTTCCTTTTCACTAAAGATTTTTCTATCTCAACTTATTGGATAAAGATTATCAGCTATGAAAACTAATACCCAGAGGTGGGCAATTAATTGTTCAAAGATGAAACCCTGGGGACCAGAGTTGCATTCCCTACCTCAGCAGGTTAAGTGACCTGTTCTGGTACTCATGGTAAGCAGGAAACAGGAGATTGGCTTCTTTTTTCCAGGTGAAGACAAGATGGCCTCCCCGGCTGACAGTTGTATCCAGTTCACACGCCATGCTAGTGACGTTCTTCTCAACCTGAATCGCCTCAGGAGCCGTGACATTTTGACTGATGTTGTCATTGTGGTGAGCCGTGAACAGTTTAGAGCCCATAAGACAGTCCTCATGGCCTGCAGGTGAGGGTTCTGGAGGGGAAGGATGGATAAATAAGAGGGTGCTGGCAGCCAGAGATGTGGAACATGAAGGCTTCTTGCGGGGTCTGGGATGACATCTTACTTGTCTCCAGATCTCAGTACATGGCCTGCTATTGAGGACTCCCAGAAAGCACATGAATGAATACACTTTTAGAAAAGAGTTCCTGTTCTTTGTACATGGTCGGGGAAGAACTCATGTGCTGCCACGAGAAAGGATATGTTTGGGGTGAACAGGGAGAATAATTTCAGTTGATGAGTGAACAAATGAAAAGCAGAAGAGAGTCTTTAAGTTGTTTAAGCAAGTTAATTCAAAAATCTTTTGCTCTTTTATGCTATAACGGTTTTTATTTTATTCTAAAACCCTATTTCCATGGGTATTCAGAGTAGAGGAAGAGCTAGAATGAGCCAGCTAATTCCTCATATTTGTCAAGTGCTTCAAATTTTCAGAGCAATGTTATATTAAATAATCTCCCTAGATCTTCCAGTATGTGTTGTATGGATAGCACTATATCTCCATCTTATAAATGATAAGAGCAAAGCAAAAATAGATGAAATTTTATAGATTCAGGGATCTCTCCTGGTACTTGAGAACTTATCCAATATCTTCTCTTTTTTAAAAAAAATAGTGTAGGGAGCAGAGTTTACAAAGATATAAAAATATTAGTTAATGCTTAATGAGTGCTTACCACATGCCAGGCATTATTCAGTACCCTTAACATTTTCATGCTTACCTTGATCTTAGTGTTTCCTCTACTTTGCAGGTAAGGAAACCAATGTTCAGAGAAGTATCTTAGTAAACATTGCATGGGTATTATTGGTGAAAGTCTAGCTCACTTCTAGCACCCCACCCAGTAAAATTGAGATGACAGCTTATCTTATAATTCTAATCTTTAAATGTGTATTCTTTCTTCCACTAGAAACCATGGCACCTGTAGTAAATGCTTGAGCTTTGATTTGAACCTTGTAGAAATAATTGATTTTTTGATAATCTGTGGACTGAGAAAAACAGTAGTGTATAGCCATATTTGTATTTATTTGTCATCCATATCTAAGTTGCTTCTAAAAAGAAAAATAAAACAATCTCTTATAAAAAAGTAATGCAATGAAACAAGAGGGGAAATTCTTATCCCAAGGATATAGGCTAAGAATAGTTACTGCAAATGAGTGCTAAATTTAACCCTGGTAATCCTTGCAGTTAAGACTGAAAGGAAAACAGGTTCTGTGACTTTGAGAATATACTTAACTTCTTTGATCTTAGTCCCCAAATTATAAAGGTAGAGAAGGGTTATGAGGAACACAAGATAATGTATGTAAAATACTTACAGACTCTCTGGCATTGGTAAGCTTTCGTAAGTGGAAGTTGTTATTAATTGCTATGAGAGTTCTGGAGCTCTGCTCTGGGAAGAGGATCTGAGCATTAATGCTACTGTAAAGGAATGGGGACTCCATGTGTCTACTATAGTGGGACATTTGTTTGTTTTCCAGTGGCCTTTTCTACAGCATCTTCACAGACCAGCTGAAATGCAACCTTAGCGTGATCAATCTGGATCCTGAGATCAACCCTGAGGGGTTCTGCATCCTTTTGGACTTTATGTACACATCTCGGCTCAATCTTCGGGAAGGCAACATCATGGCTGTGATGGCCACAGCTATGTACCTGCAGATGGAGCATGTCGTGGACACTTGCCGGAAGTTTATCAAAGCCAGGTAGGCCATCTTGGAGGCAGAAGGGATGGTTTCTGATCATAAACCCTTGATAATTTATGCATACAGGAAGAAACTGTCCTCCACAATTTGCCGCAACCTGCATTTCCACTATTGTTGCACACTTCTTGTGCCCTTCTTAACTCTTGCACCCCAGGTAAACTTGACTCCTTGAAGCTATCCAGATCAGGCCTGTGCATTATGGCCTCTTGTTTTCTTCCAGTCACGTAGTATGCCTTTTCCTCCTACCCATCCTGCACAACTAAGCTTGGATGCTAGCTCCTCCAAGGAAGTTTCTCTGAATACCACTCATTCTCTCTCAGCTCTTTCTCTGTGTCCTGAAACAATTTTCTTGTCCTTTAGACCTTTGTTCTCTTTTAACATTTGCATATGATTTTTAGTTCTCCTTTAGATATCTATCACAACAGTTTACATAAGTGCTTTTGTTCCCTGCCAGACTGTGGGTTGCTCAAGTTCATAGGGACTACTTTACTGATGTCATCCTACCCCTATTAGGGAGGACACTTTTCTTCTTTTTCTTTCTTTCTTTTTTTTTTTTTTGTACTGGGGATTGAACCCAGGAGCACTTAGCCACTGAGCCACATCCCCAGCCATTTTTATTTTTTGAGACAGGGACTTGCTAATTTGCTTAGAGCCTCATTAATTTGCTGAGGCTGGCTTTGAACTTGTGATCCTCTTACCTCAGCCTCCTGAGTCACTGGGATTACAGGAATATGCCACCATGCCTGGAAGGGAGGACACTTATTGAATTAAATTGAGTCCTTTACCCAAGGAATGGTAAGACATGGTCCTCACTGCATGTAAGGACCCAGAGATGATCAGCTTTGCAAAATGGAACAGAGTCAGAGCTTCACTTCTTCAGAACCATAATCTAGCCACTCTAGGGTGATTGCATCCTAACTCCAAAGAAGGATTTGCAGCCTGGGTTTGATCACTTTGAAGAACCAGGATCTCAGTGTTTCCAGAGCCACAGAGTCTACCTTGGATACTCAGAAAGCTCCTCTTTATGGCCAGTTGATTCTGGTTCCTTTAGCCTTCATGCACTGGTTCTAGCACTGTTAATTGTGATCATGTTGAGCTGACCTACTTTTTCACCCACATTCCTTCAAGTATTTGCAGCCAGAGTTCTTTGTCTCCTGTGGGTGATAATGGTGGCAAGATCATCAATACTGTCATTTATAAGCCCTTTCTACAGGTCAGGCCTTGTGCTCATAATGGTTTAGTAGCTTGCTGTAGGTCATATAGCTGCTAAGTGGCACAGCTGGGTTTGCAAACCAAGTCTGGTTGCTCAGAGCCAGAGCTTCTTGTGTTGGCATTTGCTGCCTGCTCTCCATTATAAACTTCCCTACAAATTCTTCCAGCATATGACACAGGCCCTTTCTTCAATAGAAAACTAGTTTGTCTATAACCCTCTGAAAGTGTAGTACTAGCACTGTATAAATTCTTCCCTCCTTGTTTTCATGTGTGTAAAATCCCTGCCTTTACTTCCTTGCAGGCTTTTACCTGGGTAAAAACAAGAAAAGGGTTTTGAAAGCTTCCTATAAGCCATAAATTCTATGTCAGAAGAGTTATAGATTCATAGACATCCTTACATATGTGTCTTAAATTTACAGGTTTAAGTCTTACCAGGCACAGAATGTGGGTAACTCACCTCCCTTCTTTGTGCCTTAGTTTCCCCAACTGTAGCCTGTATTACTGGACTTCTGTTGTAACTGCCTTGTTACTGTGTTTCCTTACTCCAAAGTTACCTCCCCTATGTCTAGCCTATTCAAGCACAGACGGGTTATATAACAGTATCACTGGAAGGTGTCTTTTCTCTTTTTTCTCCCCCAGTGAAGCAGAGATGGTTCCTCCCATCAAGCCTCCTCGTGAAGAGTTCTTGAACAGCCGGATGTTGATGCCCCAAGACATCATGGCCTATCGGGGTCGTGAGGTGGTAGAGAACAACCTACCGCTAAGGAATACCCCTGGATGTGAAAGCAGAGCCTTTGCCCCCAGCCTTTACAGTGGCCTATCCACACCACCAGCCTCTTATCCCATGTATAGCCACCTCCCGGTCAGCAGCTTCCTCTTCTCTGATGAGGAGCTACGAGATTCCCGGATGCCTATGGCCAATCCTTTTCCCAAGGAGCGGGGCCTCCCCTGCGATAGTGCCAGGCCAGTGCCCAGTGAGTACACCCGGCATGCCATGGAGGTGTCCCCCAGTATGTGCCACAGCAACATCTACTCACCCAAGGAGGCTGTCCCAGAAGAGGCACGAGGTGACATGCACTACAGTGTGGCTGAGGGCCCCAAGCCTGCTGCCCCCTCAGCCCGGAATGCCCCATACTTCCCCTGTGACAAGGCCAGCAAAGAAGAGGAAAGACCCTCTTCGGAGGATGAGATTGCCCTGCATTTCGAGCCCCCTAACGCACCCCTGAACCGGAAGGGTCTGGTGAGTCCACAAAGCCCTCAGAAATCCGACTGCCAGCCCAACTCCCCCACGGAGTCCTGCAGTAGCAAGAATGCCTGCATCCTTCAGGCCTCTGGCTCCCCTCCAGCCAAGAGCCCCACTGACCCCAAAGCCTGCAACTGGAAGAAGTACAAGTTCATCGTGCTCAACAGCCTCAACCAGAATACCAAGCCTGAGGGGCCTGAGCAGGCTGAGCTGGGCCGCCTCTCCCCACGAGCCTACACTGCCCCCTCTGCCTGCCAGCCACCCATGGAGCCTGAGAACCTTGACCTCCAGTCTCCAACCAAGCTCAGTGCCAGTGGGGAGGACTCCACCATCCCACAAGCCAGCCGGCTCAATAACATTGTCAACAGGTGATTTCAGAGGCGGTCTGGGTCTGAGATCAGGGATTACCTGAACAGGTTCTGGGGTCATTTCTTCTGGTGGATACAGGAACCATGTTTTGGGAGTTTTGGGTTTTTTTTGTTTTGTTTTTTTTTTTGCCTGAAATGCTTAGAAGTACAGAATTAGTGAGAGAGAACATGCCCTCCTATAGAAGAACACCCCACAAATTCTACAGGTACTTCCGATGGTCTTGATGTGGCAGGGACCCTCACATTTCCCATAGATTGAGAGAGTCTGTGGGCTGTAGTACCGAGAGGAAGAAACTGGGCCAGGAGTGGGGTTTGGGCTTGGTTTGACCCTGGCCTGTGCTCTCCTGTAGTTGCTGTTGGAGGCAGACTTGAGGAGGACTCTGAGGCCCCAGAGCCAGCATAGGGCAGCTCTTCTCTGTGTTTGCCTAAGCACAGAGTGAAGATGGCATTGAGGCCAAGCAGAAGGTTCTATCCTGCCCCTGGTGCTGAGGCTGTCTTTATTCTGCCCACAGGTCTCTGACAGGTTCACCCCGTAGCAGCAGTGAGAGCCACTCGCCACTCTACATGCATCCCCCCAAGTGTACATCCTGTGGCTCTCAGTCCCCGCAGCATGCAGAGATGTGCCTGCACACTAGTGGGCCTTCGTTCCCGGAGGAGACTGGAGAGACCCAGTCCGAGTACTCGGATTCCAGCTGTGGTGAGTTCCCTTCCCTCCCTCCCCCCATGGGCTTTGTGTTTCCATTTTATTTGTACTATTCTCTCTGATTGGGAGCAGTTCCTGATTAGAAATCCATTGGCATAAAATCACCAGCAGATCAACCCATTCTTTACCTTTCAGGGAACTGGGCTGGCTGAAGCAAGGGATGGGGTATCAGAGTTAATATGGGGTAATAGAGCCTAAGCAAGCCATCTTTTTGGCCTCATTCCTGCAAGTGTAGCTTTCAGGGCTGGCTATAATTTCCAGATCTTTCTCTATGCCTAAACCACTGTGTTGCCCTGGCTCCCCCTGACATGGTGCAGATTCTGAGAAGTATCTGATGGTATTCATTCCTGCATACTCTTTAGGTTTTAGCAGGCCCCCAGCATGGAGGAGCTATCAGTAAATGTAGTTGAATTAAGTTGATTGAAGTGAATTATTAAATTCACATTTCTGGGTAGTCTACAATTGGCATCCCCAGTTTTTACTAGATATAAAGGTCTAACTCTACACCCAGATCTGGCTACTCTATTATGGCTCAATAACACCTAATCAGGGTTAAATCACCATGACATGCCATTTTCAAGTCGTTGTAACAAAAGACAAAAAAAATCAGTTTCTTACACTGACAAGTTTGGCACAGGATCACAGATCTTTAGTCAAAGGGAGAGCAAAGACTGTCCCCTCCCGTCCCCTGGCTGTTTGCCTTGCTCTGCACTCCTACTCCTTCTCTCTGGGCCTCTGTTTCCACTTCCATAGTTACCTTTGGTCTCCCAATCTCACAGAAGTATCTTGGAGACATGGAATTCAGATAGGTGCCAGATGACCATGAAGTCTACATCATTGATTCCTCCTTCAGTAATCTCAAAGTAAAATTGAATTTGACCTACATCTCATATCCCTGCAATGCTTTGTGTTTATTTTGTGTTATATAATACACTTATGTGAAGCAGACAGAACAGGGATTTATTATCCTGACTTTGGAGATAGAGACACAGAGAGAGGCTCTGAGAGGTGAAGGGTCTTGCCCCAGGGCTTCTGTGTGTGAATGTAAATAAAACTGTGACCTGATAAGAAAAGTAAGTTCACTTGGGAGAAGGAAAAGCTTTGCCCAGGCTTCCTCCAACTGGATTAGGCCCTATGAGTACCGACTGATTTAAGATTCAGTCTGTCTCCTTTCTCTCCTCCATGCCTGAGACTCTTAATGCGCCCTCAAATAAAATCCCATAGGTCCTTTACTCTGGGCTCCCGTGAGTGTTGGCAGGTGGACTGGGGTTCAGTTTGGCACTGGGTGGCCCCAGAGGAGGGAGGCGTAGAGCCCATTTCCCTTCCTCGAGCTGATGTGGTGTCCCTCCTGCCTCTGACAGAGAACGGGGCCTTCTTCTGCAATGAGTGTGACTGCCGCTTCTCTGAGGAGGCCTCGCTCAAGAGGCACACGCTGCAGACCCACAGTGACAAACCCTACAAGTGTGACCGCTGCCAGGCCTCCTTCCGCTACAAGGGCAACCTCGCCAGCCACAAGACCGTCCACACGGGTATGGCCCTGCCCCTCCTCACGGAGTGCTCCAGGATTCCTAGGGGAAGGACTTAGTGGGTGGAGCAATGGGGAGGCCCCACCGTGTCTGAGCAAGGGCTCTCCCCTGTCAAGTCCATTTTCCCTGGGGGATGCGCCCACTCCCTGTACCCTTTGTCTTTCCTTTGAGACTCTTTCCTGATTCTCTGCCCTTGCTGGGGATCAGCAGTGTTCATCCTACTGTACTGGTAAAGAAACTAAGGCTGACAGAGGCATATTGAATTGGGTTTTTGTAAAGCCAGGAAAAAAATGGAAGGCCTCTTAATGTCCTCCGTGGACTTATTCCTTATCATCTCACGGTCCTTGATCAGGTAACTTCATACAACTGAATTGTTGTCCACAGTTTACTTACAAGTGGCCCTAGTATGTTCGACACTCACCATGAAGGAAGCCTCTTCAATTGGTCTCTTTTATTTGAGCCTCTGCTCAAACCAGACCCCACCCTTCTTGCTATTGGAGTATAGCTGAAGTTTCTAGGAGCAGAAAAATGTTTGTTCTGAAAGAGAGAAACTAGAGTAGCCTGATAGTATCTCCATGGGAGTAAGTGCATTACCACATCAGTTTCATCCAAGGGAAGAGCCAGAAGAGCCTCCTCAGGTCATCTCAATTAGCCCTGCAGGTTCAGGGAGGGAAACTGAGGCCCAGAGAAGGACAGTGTCTTACCCAAGTCCTTCAGGTAGATGATTCTAATGGCAACACTGGTTCTGAAGCCCAGGCTTCCTGGAACCTCCCCATGCTGTCCCACATAGAGCCTCCTTTCCATCCACCACGTCATTGCTTGTCTCTGGGCCCTGGCCTCATGCAAGGTGTACTGGTATGTGTGTGAGAGAGGGTGGCAGGCCAGGAACCAGGCCCCTGGATTCTCTGACATCCCCAAAAGAAAGAAAAACTCAACTGGACTCAGATAGGGGCAGTTTGCATGCAAACCTGGGAGCAATGCAGAACTTCTTTATTGATTATGGCTTTTCTTTTTCTCTTTCTCTTGGAAATAGGCGAGAAACCCTATCGTTGTAACATCTGTGGGGCCCAGTTCAACCGGCCAGCCAATCTGAAGACCCATACTCGAATTCACTCTGGAGAGAAGCCCTACAAATGCGAAACCTGTGGAGCTAGATTTGTTCAGGTGAGCAGGGTGGTGTGGAGAAAGGACCCTGGGGCCCTAAAGCCCACCCCAGCAGAGCTTCTCATGCTGTGCTCCTCTTTCAGGTCGCCCACCTCCGTGCCCATGTGCTCATCCACACTGGCGAGAAGCCCTATCCTTGCGAAATCTGTGGCACCCGTTTCCGGCACCTTCAGACTCTGAAGAGCCACCTGCGCATCCACACGGGAGAGAAACCTTACCATGTACGGAAGCCCCTGGTGCCCACCGGCTGGCCTGGGAGGGGGGGTGAGGGGCAGCGGAAAGCTGTGCTCCAATCTCAAGTACACAATGAGTGACCATTGAACTAGTGATTTCGAGACCTGGGTCTGGGCCTGATTGTCAAAGACACCCTACTTGACTTCACCTGGTCTCAACGTGTTCCTCTTTAGAGTAGAGGTACTGGATTGTGTGATCTGAGCTTCAAGAAGTCCAGATTATGAATACAGAGATTTTGAGGTCATTCCACAAATACTGAGCACCTATAGCATACCTCTTTACTAGGCTAAATGTACATTTAAGAGTAGTTAAGGTATTTGAAAAGGTGCAGTCTTAGAAGTAGGAAGAGGACCAGAAAAATATGATGGTATAAGGGGAAAAACAAGACAAATTGAAGCAGAGAAAAGACCATGTGAATAAAGAGGAGGTGGCTGGCTCTGTGGCACAATGCTATGAAGAGGCCATAGGAATTGTGTCCTGGAGCAGGGTCTTGGCAAACTGCAGCCTGTAAGCTATTAGCCTGTAAGCTAATTTTTGAATATGCCATGAGCTAAAAGTGGTTTTTACTTTATAAAAAAGATTAATATTGTGCAACATTGCAAATAATATTCAATTGAAGTTGCAGGGAACATACAGTGGTCTTGGAACACAGCCACACTAATTTGTTTGCATACTGTCTGGCTGGTTTCATGAGTTGATGGCATCACACTTGGTGGTGAGAACCAATCAGTGAATGATCCACTCACATCTCAGGTGTTTTCCTGCAAAATGTGGTATTTATTGTTCATTTGCTTCTAAGACTTTGGATATCTCCTTACTAGTTAAATAGTAAGAAGAAGTTAGTTATCCTCTTAGTGCCTTAATTTCTTCATCTGTAAAATGTGACTGAAAATAGTACTAACCTCAAAGAGGAGTAATATTAGGTTAACTAATGCATTGAAGTGTTCAGGGTGGCTTGCTCACATAGTGAGAGTATTTATTAGAATTTTGCATGCAGAAGATATCAGAGTTGAGAATGACCTTCATTATTTATCGATCCAGAATCTTTCAGAGGGAGAGACAAGACCCAGAAAGAGAAATGACCTGCTTGGGCCACATAGTAGTGGGTGGCATAGGCACAGTAGACCTATGTCTCCTAAAACCAGAGTTCCTTACTCACTGTCTTGCCCACTTTATTATTTTCTTAATTCTATTTCCATTTTTACCTTAAAAAAGTCTCTGTAAACATATTTTATAACACTCTTTATTTTAAAATTGTTTTAGATATATAAAATTTTCCAAGGATTACACAGAAGGTTCTTATGTGTACTCGGTTTCCTTTATTGTTAACATCTTATTTTTTTGGATATATTTGTCACAACTAATGAATCAATACTGTTATATAATTATAAACTAAAGTCCATACTATGTGGATTTGCTTTATATAAAAAAAAAACCCCAAACCTAAAAATGCCCTTTTTTTTTGTTCCAGGATCCATTAAATTTTGTCATCAACTTTTCTTTCAGGGAACTTTCCTCACTAAAACATCATCACCCATTTACTGAACCAAAGTGAAAAACAGCTCTACTTGCTAATGCTTTGCTAGCTTTCCATGGCATATACCCTAGGAAGGAAGACAGCTGCATTTTTAAAAAGCATATCCTAGACTCAAGAATTTCCATGCATTCAGACTGAGCTAGTCAGGTTGTCTAAAAGTGTTTATATTTGTTGTATAATTTGCCTAAGAGGTGTGTTCTGCTAGGTGCTAAGAGAATTATCAAGTTTAGTAAGAAGTGGTCACTTTCCTTTCATAGTGTTATCTTCCTGAGGATATTAATGCACGGGGTGACTTTGTGGCAAGGCTATGAAAAAGAAAGATTTTCTTTTATCCTAGAGAGATTCAGAAATGCCTTAATAATTAGGGGAGTTTGCATGTGAACAGTGTTTTTGGATAAGAATTACATTTATGGTCTTAGGGAAGAATTTCTCAAGCAAGGGAAGGGCACAAGTGAGTGACACTTTGGCAAGCAGGGAAGGGACATTTGTGCAATGCTTACTTACCTCTGGTGGAAGTCAAGATTCATATGGGTTCTTTACCTGGTCTTTCAGAGGAATGAGCTGTCCCAGTTCTCTGCAGGGAGAATCTCCTGGTCTGGGTCTTTGTGCAATGATGTGTTGCTTAGATAGATGTCAGCTAACAGTTTGCTTCTGCCCTCCCTCCAGTGCGAGAAGTGCAACCTGCATTTTCGTCACAAAAGCCAGCTGCGACTTCACTTGCGCCAGAAGCATGGCGCCATCACCAACACCAAGGTGCAGTACCGCGTGTCGGCCACTGACCTGCCTCCGGAGCTCCCCAAAGCCTGCTGAAGCATGGAGTGTTGATGCTTTCCTCTCCAGCCCCTTCTCAGAGTCTACCCAAAGGATACTGTAACACTTTATGATGTTCATCCCATGATGTAGTGCCTCTTTCATCCACTAGTGCAAATCATAGCTGGGGGTGGGGGTGGGGACGGGGCCTGGGGGGGGGTAGGAGCCATGTTAGCTCCTGGCCCCCCCTGCTGCCATAAAACATTAAGAAAATAATATTGCTTCTCCTATGTGTACGGCGAACCACGTCAGCAAAAAGCAAAATCATTTTATGTATCAAAGTGGGGGAGTACGCAAAAGTTCTGACTTGACAGTCTGCAAAATGAGGAATGTATATGTTTTGTGGGAACAGATGTTTCTTTTGTATGTAAATGTGCATTCTTTTAAAAGACAAGACTTCGGTATGTTATCAAAGAGAGGGCTTTAATTTTTTTAACCAAAGGTGAAGGAATATATGGCAGAGTTGTAAATATATAAATATATATATATATAATATAAATATATATAAACTTAAAAAAGATATATTAAAAATATAAAACTGCGTTAAAGGCTCGATTTTGTATCTGCAGGCAGACACGGATCTGAGAATCTTTATTGAGAAAGAGCACCTAAGAGAATATTTTAAGTATTGCATCTGTATAAGTAAGAAAATATTTTGTCTAAAATGCCTCAGTGTATTTGTATTTTTTTGCAAGTGAAGGTTTACAATTTACAAAGTGTGTATTAAAAAAAAAAAGAACAAAAAAAGCTGCAGAAGGAAAAAATGTGTAACTTTGTTCTAGTTTTCAGTCTGTATATACCTGTACAACGTGTCCTCACGGTGCCTTTTTTCAGACGTTTTCAGTGATGGACGAGTGTGCGCCATCCCTTTTTGAAGTGTAGGCAGACACAGGGACTTGAAGTTGTCACTAACTAAACTCTCTTTGGGAATGTTTGTCTCATCCCATTCTGCGTCATGCTTGTGTTGTAACTACTCCGGAGACAGGGTTTGGCTGTGTCTAAACTGCATTATCGCGTTGTAAAATATAGCTGTACAAATATAAGAATAAAATGTTGAAAAGTCGTCTTGTTCTGAAGGTTTTTCCTTATCTTGAAATGGGGATTTGGATAGATCTGGCTTAGTTAGCTCTTATTCTAGTGGGAAATGTTCTCTGAGGTGGAGGGCTGCTGGCCTGTGTAGCCTTGGAAGGGAGTCTCATTTAAGAGGAGGTTGGAGCTTGTTCTTGGGAGGTTGGCAAGGACCCTCATTGGTCCTAGCCCCTGGCCATGAAGACATAGGTGTTTTTTTTTTCTTTTGTATGCAGTATTGGTATTTGAACCCAGGTGCTCTCTACCACTGTACTACAGCCTCAGACCTTAATTAATTGGTTGATTGATTGTTGATGGATTTATGGAGTTGAACTTTGGAAGTGCTTTCCCACTGAGCTACATCTCCAGTCCTTTTATCTTGAGTCCTTTTGTCTAAGTTGTTGAGGCTGGCCTCAAGCGAGCAATGCTTCTTCCTCAGCCTCCTGAGTAAACTGGGATTATAGTCATGCATGACTACACCTGGTTCAAGTGGGGGAAAGCTCTAGGCTGAGCTTTCTAATGACTTCAGTTCTCACTCTTCTAATACAAACATCTTCGTCCTCTGGACCTTGGATTGCCCATTCTGTAAAGCGTGAAGACTCATCTTGCCTTTTGGCTTCATAAACAATTTCTGTCCATGTGGCTAAATGGGACAGGTCCTAGGCTTCCGCCCTCACTCATAAATTTTTCACCTTCAGTGCATTTGAAGGCTTTTTGGTGTCTCCTGGGTGATTGATAGTCATCTGTGGACCCAGAAGACTCATGAATAGTAAGTAGCCAAGCAGACCTCGCTCCCTGCAGAGGTAGTCTTTGTCCCAAGAGCCCTGTGAGGGAACACAGCTACCTCCTGTGTGACTTGGGACAACCACTTTCCCTTTGGGTCTCCTTCCCACCCTGTCCAATGAGGGGTTGGTTTAACTAGACCATTTAAGCTTCCATGACTCATGCCCAAGTTCAACCTAGTATGCTTTGGCACTGTTTTATTTTTACCTCAAAAGACCCTGAGGATCAAATTTGATTGACAGGACCTGAGAACAGGGAGGACAAGTGTGGTTCTGGTAAATGGCCCAGAGGAGAAAATCCGCACCCCCCTTTTCCTGTTCCTGGGTGGTGATAGGGAGGGGATATGAGCCAGAGCCTTTCCCTGGGCCCATGGGCCCCCTGATTGGACAGTGGTGTCCCTTGGCAGTGACTCTGCAGAAGGCTCCAAACACGTGCTGGGATGCCTAGGGGAGCTGACCACCCAAAGCCCCAGAGAGAGCTTCAGAAAGTCACACCACCCTCTGCCAACCACATGGCCTTTCAGCTCAGGTTTCCTTTGAAAATTACTTTAAAGGACTTGCCAGCTGGAGGCCTCAACTCACCCTGCTCTTTGAAAAGGGAGAAAATGATCCCTCTGCTCCCATAGAAACTTGGCAGAAGAACTTAGAAAACAGACGGCTTCAGGAATGACAATTCACAGGCCTAAGGGAGACTGGCCCCAGGGTCCCCTTGCTCCACGAGCTCATCTCCAAGTCTGTTTATGTAGCATTACTATTTAATAGGAGAATGAGGGGCCAGGGCAGAGGCTGGGTGGTGTCCCAATAAAAGGGATGATCAAAGGTTAAGTGACTGGAGCCAACTGATGATCAATAGTAAATAAAAAGAAATCTCTCAACAGATAAGCCAGGACAAAGGGAACGTAGAATTTTATTACAAAATCATGGCATGAATGCAAGTTTTCACAAAACTTCATAAATTAAGTCCCCAGGATGTTCTTCTCTGCTTCGTGGGGATTTTAGAAGAAAGGATTTTGAGGACATCGGAAGGAGGAGTACGTTGAGGAAGGACCCAAAGAGGTGGGTGGTTAGATTTAGGCAGAGCTATTTAGGAATTGGAAGAAGTAGGATGGAAAGAATCCTCTAGTTAAATGTCTCCTCTGATCCGAGAAGGGACTGAGTCACAAAAGGCAAAGAGACTTGTGTACTGCTGTCCAGCGACTGGATTGAGAGTGGAATAGGCTCCATACCTCAACCTAAAGAAAAAGTGAAAGCAAATATTCTATTTTGGAAAAGAGGAAATGGAAGTAGTGACTTGTCTAAGGTTACACAACAAAAAGTGTCCAGTTAGCCTGAGTTCGCACAACTAGCTGTCAGTAGAACTTCTGCCAGTGAAGTTCAATCATGAGGCCTTAGGCTGCTTGGGAGAAATGAGTTGTTTTCTCTAGAATCTGGTTTTCTATTTCCTTCTTTGCATCACTTAGATTAGTAATTAGTAAAAATTGTCTCATGTTCTACCAGAGGCATTCTTTGGAAAACACTTAAGAGGAATAGGAAGAGAAGCAGAGAGAGGCGCTGACCCCTGGGGAGTAGCTGGGTGATATTAACAGAGGAGTACTTAGAGTATGTCCCTAGAACTGAGGTGACCCTCTAGTATCAGCTTGTCATTGGGGTTTCTGATCTTATCTTCCTAGGAGATTTCACCTCTTTTACAACTATTTTATATTGAGATCCTAGCTTCCATGCCCTCTCATCCCTATTACTGTACTGGTCTGTGTGAGCCCCTATTTTCTGTAATCCAAAGAGCATAATTTTAACTGGAGCCCAGGCCTCTGGAGTGTTGGCATTTGGAGAACCCTTAAATATTCTTTGACTAGGTCCAAATGAAGGCTGAGCCATGCTGAGGTTTCTCCAAGAAAAAAAAGTGGTTCACTCAAAATATTATGTCCATTTGGAAAGACCGTTGCTCCAATTCCTAAAGCAGAGTCAGGAGGCTTCTAAAAGGTACACATAGGCCTCGCTGCCATGAGCACACCCAAAGTAGAAGTTAGAGACATCCATGTGCCTTAATCAGAAGAGGAGAAAGCTTCAGTAGACGCCAAGACCAGAGCTTTGGACCCTAGGAAGGAGCTTGGAGCTCCTGGAGTACCATATTGGCTCTCAAGCCTTTGGAACGTACTTCCTTTATTCAATTACTTGTACCCCAGATGGTCAGTTGTTCAGCATATCTAAGAGATGAGTTAGGCCTCTCCTTTCCTTTTGCACACTAAGTAGGAAAGTTGGTTAAACAGCAAACAGGCATGGAGTCAGAATCACAGAATATTGTAACTGAGGGAGCTTAGAGATTACAATCCTTTTATGTAGTCAAAGACTAGGCCCAGAAAGGAGAGGTGACATGTCCGAAGGCTCACTCAGAATTTTTAACAGAGAGATCACCCAACTCTTGGTTAGGTTTGTAACATGGCCCAGTCCTCAAACAGTTTGCAATCAAGTTGGGAAAACAAAACAAGGACAATATGGAAAATCTCAAGGAAGCACCCAAACATACAAAGTTATGGACAATAAGTGAAGCTCTAGTATCCCCCTTGAGTAGGGGATACTGTCAATGGCAAATTGTTCTTTCAGGACAGTAGAGGGTGGACAGCCTTGCTGAACAGGTGGTCTGTGGAGAAGCCTTCTGAGTTTCAAGTGTCTCCCACCCTTTCTGTGGGGCCGCAGTGCCCCCTTCTGTCTAGATAGAGATGTCCTCCTGGATATCATCAAGAAGAACCATCTCTGGAGGTGTATTACTTTGCTAGGGCTGCTGTACTACAGTACCAAAAACCAAGTGGCTTCAATAATAGAAACTTATTGCCTCCCTGTTATCCAGGCTGCAATTCTGAGACCAAGGTGTCAGCAGAGTTGGTTTCTTCTGAGGGCTTTGAAGAGGAATCTGTTCCAGGTTTCTCTCTCCCCTAGCTTCTGGGGACTTCCTGAACATCTTTGACCTTTCCTGGCTTGTAAACGCATCATCTCTATCTCTTTGTCTTCATAGGATAGTCTCTCTTTCCCTGTGTCTGGACACTCCCAGACACCTACTCCATATAAGGACACCAACTGAAATTTCCAGTACAACAAAGGAATCAATCAATACAGTGAAGATACAAGATATAGAACTGGAGAAAAATTTTCCAAACAATGCATCTGACAAAGGGTTAATATTCAGAATATACATTTTAAAAAAGGAAGGAAAAATGAGTTCTGAACTAAAACCACGGGCAAAACCCTGAATAGACATTTCTCAAAAGAAGATGTTCAAATGGCCAACAGATATATGAAAAAAAAATAATGCTCAACATCATTAATAATCAGGGAAATGCAAATCCAAACCACAATGAGCTATTGCTTTATCCTTCTCACTAAAAAGACAAAAATAACAAATGCTGACAGGGATGTGGAGAAAGGAGAACTCTTATGCACTGTTGGTGAGAATGTAAATTAGTAAAGCCATCATGGAAAACAGTGTAGAGGTTTCTTAAAAAGTTGGAAATGGAACTACCATGTAATCCAGAAGTCTCACTCCTGGATCTATAAAGATCCAAAGGAAATGAAATCAGTATGTTGAAGAGACATCTGGGTTCCATGGTCATTGAAGCAGTGTTTACAACAGCCAAGACACAGAAACAACCTAAATGTCCATCAACTGATGAGTGAATAATGAAAATGAGGCACATAAACACAATGGGATACTATGCAGCCATAAAAAGAAGGAAATCTGCCATTCTTGGCAACGAAGACAAACCATTATGTTATGTGAAATCAGCCAGGCACAGAAAGACAAGCGCTGCATGCTCTCGTTCATATGCAGAATCTAGAAAAGTTGTTGTTATGATTAGCTGTGAAGTGTCCCCAAAAGCTCATGTATGAGACAAGAATGTTCAGAGGTCAAACAATTGGGCTGTGAGAGCCTTAATCTAATCAGAGTGTTAATCCACTTGAATGGATTAACTGGGTGGTAACTGTAGGCAAGTATATGGTGTGGCTGGAGGACGTGGGTCACGGGGGCCTTATATTTTATCCTCCCTGAGATAAGCCCTCTCTGCCTCCTGGTGGCCTTGTCCTGAGCTGTTTTCTTCCTTTACACCTCTGCCATAGTGTTCTGTTTCCCATGTTGGCCCAGAGTAACCGTCAGCCGTCTATGGACGAAGTCCTCTGAAACTGTGAGCCCCAGATAAACTTTACCTCCCCTAAAATTGTTCTTGTCAGGTCTTTTGGTCACAGTGATGAAAAGATGACTAAAATATTGGTCTTATGGAAGTTAAGAAGAGAATGGAGGTTGCCAGAAGCTGGGGAGTTGACGGAGAAGGGTGAACCGTGGAGACGGGCCACAGGTACGAAGTTCCAGTTTGGAGGAATAAGTTCTAGTGTTCCCTCTATAGGACGGCTCTGGTGAACAGCATTGTTTTGAGTATTTCTAAATAACTAAAAGGGAGTTGTTTGGATATTCTCACCAGAAAGATATGGTCAATGAGACAAATCCCACCATAAAGTACAACTGTAATGCACCAATTAAAAAAAATGTGGAAGAAATAGAGTTAAGAAAAAAAGAAAGAAAATGATAAATGAGATGACGGATATGCTCAATGTGCCAATTTGATTACTACACAATGGACACATGTATCAAACATCACACTCTATGCCCTAAGTCTGTACAATTATGTCAATTTAAAACAAAGAAGAATGCTAAAAAAAAAACCAAAAAACAAAAAAACAAAAAAAACCAGCTGAAGACTTACAAGCCATACTGGGTTAAGGTTCACCCTAATATCTTCCTCTTAACTAATTGCACAACAGCCCTATTTCCAAATAATGTCACATTCTGAGGGAGTAGAGAATAGTTCTTCAAAACGGAAATTTTGAAGGAGACACAGTTCAATTTATAACAGGGACTGCTTAAGAGAGATGAATGGTGATATACTCTCAGAAAAAGTATCATCATCGCTGCTCTTTGGCATATTCTCCCAGTTGCTGGGGACCAGGGAGTTGATGTTTGGAGCACCTTCTCCTCATCAGGTGTTCCTCGCATGGTTGCTGGCACCCCGCAGTAACTCATTGAGGTGGGTGGGCTTTGCCTCTTATTGGTGAGGTGAATGGGTTGCAAAGAGGCCATGACACTTGACCAAGGCCAGAGGGCTTCACTTCCCCATCTAACTAGTTCTGTCTTTCAGTCTTTCTCACCCCAAAAGAGAACTAAAGGACAAAACAGTTGTTCTCAGTGAGTGGCCACACTTTGTTATACAGATGTGAGAAAAGTCTAGATCCAGGTAGGTTTCTAAATAGGAATCACCAGGAACTTATATACCAGACCAGCACAGACTTGATAAAAATTCATTGACATGAACTAGAGATTATTACAGCTCATCATATTTAGAAAACAGAATGAACAGTTTGAACTAACCTTAGGGATCTAATCTGGTAGTTTTCTGCCATGCAAAGCTGTTAGACATATTGCTGATGCTCCCCAGGTGATTTTAAGGTGTATCAAGGGGGTGAGAATCTCTAGTCTAACCCAATTCCATCATTCATAAAAGGAAACCCAGTGACATTAAGCAAGATTATTATCTAAGGACTAGAAAATGGCTTTCCAAATGCCTGTATCAGTGTTATTTCCACGAAAATCACTCACTGCATGCTTCCCCTTTTTCCAAAATCTTAGTGCAATTCTTAAAGATTGCCTTCTTCATTTTTTTTCACATATCTGATCACTTCTTTGTTTTGACCCTAAAGGGAAAAATCTCAGATCAATGGGTAGAAATGATTAAAAAGGCAGAGCTCAGCTCGGTAGGATAGAGGATTTTCAAGTAGATGTCTATAAAGGGAATGAACTATGGATTAGCCCTTTGTTAGCTTTCTTTACTATAATAAATACCTGAGATGATCAACTAATAAGAGGAAATGTTAAATTGTAATGCAAAAAATGAATAAGAGAAATCATGTATAATGACATAATTTGGCGTGAACATACTTACAGTTACGAAAAATCGTGCTGTGAATGGATAATTATGAATGTAATGCATTCCACTATTGTCATATATGTAAGAAAATTTTAAAAAAGTATTCAAACACACACACACACATAAAAAGAGGAAATGTTTACTTTGGTTTATGGTTTTTATAGGTTTCAGTCCAAGATTGGTTGACTCCATTGTTTTGGACCTGTGGTGGCACATCATGGTGGGAGCCACGAAACTTGTATTGATCATGAGAAGAGACAGGGAATACAAGCTGGCTATTACAAGTCTCAGTAAAGAAGGGTCTCCATCATAAGATTATGGGCTCATTGTGCATAGGGTTGGACAGAGCTGCATTCATTTCTGGGCAAAGCCGTCTATAGCATTTTCCCAGCATGTCCTGGCTTAGGGTTTCATACATATCATTTTGATAGTGAGACAGTTCCTTATCTCCTGTCATTTCCGCCTGGTACATCCAACCCTTAAGTCACATGGAAAGATGCATAATTTTTCAAACCTTCAGTGTCTGCCTGTGTCACCATCTTTGCCAGGTGTGTCCTTTTCTTCATTTACTCTTCCCTAACCCCTCTCCCTCAAGATGGAGAATTTATTCATACTGGAAAGCAAGAGAATATATACAGGTTTGTTGAATGGAAGAGTAAGAGAGTCTGCACATGATTAAAGATTCTAGTATTGTTTTGTTTTGTTTTGTTTTGTTTTTTTGATAGTTCTCCTGGCATCTGGTTTTGAGGCCATTTTACTACTGCAGTCTAAATAACAGCCACAAGGTGGCAGTGTAGGTCAACCAGTGAAGGTTTCAAGTGCTACATTTTCTGGCTCCTGGGATGGTGTCAAAGGACCAGTGCTGCTCCTTAGAGCAGATCTCCTTTGTGTTCCTATTTCCTTCCTCAGCAGAGCCATGCAACGGAATTGGCTGGTGGCCTGTCAGGAGCAACTTGAGGTCATCTGGTTGCAGAATATCTCCAGTGGAGACCTACTTGTGTTTGTAGATTTCTACCCTGAGTCATTCTTTTGAGTCTCGGGTCTCTGGTTCACCTTGAAAATGAGGGGGTCATATTAGCAACTTTCAGGAAAAAGAAGTCAATCTCTAATAAAACCCTACAGGAAGGCAGGGTCTTATGAGATTTGACTAATAACTAGTATTACAAAATTGACGGGTCACAAAAAGCCTTTCAAATCTAAGAGCACTCCTAATCCTCACCACAATCTTTCTGGTTAAGCGGAAATAATCCCATCTGTCAGACGGAGAAACAGAGGATAAGAGAATAGAGCCAAGGAACACAAGGCTAGTGAGTGGCAGTGGAGAAAGGAGCATTTGCCTTCTGACTGCAGTTGGGACCTTGCTGGCCCAGATGGTCCCTTTGCACTTTGTACCCTATCTTTGCATAATCTTGGGTGTGATATTTCTAACTATGCAAGGAGTCTGAGAAGAGAATTTAGGTTTCCAGAATTGGAATTCTCTTAGGATTGAAATAGCAAATTCTGAATAGAGACAGAGAGGAAGCCATGAAGACATGCCATTGAGCTTGCCACCTACATCTCAGTGTTGTCCATGCTCTGGATGTCTGGCCCGTAGGCTGTGCTCTGGGTACAAACTGGACCTTCACTGCTTCCCACTTCAATGATGAGAACTGGAGGGGTGTCCAGAAGTATTGCTTTCTAGGTCTCATGGGTCACTGTGGGGGACCTTGCCACAATGAGACCCAGCAAACAGCTCTGGCCTTGGCTCAAGACTAGTTCTACTGCTGACCATCTCCTGGCCTTGGTCAGGAAACTTATTCTCCCTGAATGTCCATTTCTAAATGCGAATAAAAAAGTCACAAAGATGATCTCTCCCTGAATGTCCATTTCTAAATGTAAATTAAAAAGTCACAAAAATGTTCCTTTCTGGGAACCGTTGACCCTAGCTTTTCCAGTCTAGTTAATGGGAGACTGAAGTAGGAAATTGCTCTGACTGGGGATGTTCTGGGAATGCAGAACACTCATTGAGACCACAGGGCACTGTGCCTATTATCCCCCATCTTCCCTGCATTCAGGAGACCAGCACTTACCCACCTAGGACTTCAGGTTTCCCTAATCATGCCTTTTAATATTTTCACAATTAAAAAGGGGTTTATAAATGACACTAGTTATCAAAACTAAGCTATTTAGCAATTTAGGACTCAAAGTTCCTATATGTAATTTTGTTGAGATACATTTTTTCTATTTTTTAAAGTGATTTTTTTTATCTATTTCATTTTCAAACTCATACATGTTAAGCACAGAAAACCTTGCAAAACAACCATGACAAAAGTAACAGGACTGGAAAACATTTATCGAACATTCATATTCATCCCAGGGCCACTTCAACATTTTTAAATCTTAAAATAAATATAGACTCACAAGAACTTATAAAAAGTGCAGAGAGATCCCACATACTCTTCTCCTAGTTTCTCCCATGGTAGTGTCTTGCATATATACATTACAATATCAAAATCTGAATGTTGGCACAGATGGTATAATTTACTAACCTTATTAGATTTTGCCAGTTTTACATGTACTAGTGTGTGTGTGTGTGTGTGTGTGTGTGTGTGTGTGTGTGTACATGTGCATGTATTTATAAGCAATTTTACCTCATGTATAGTTGCATGAAGCCATCACCACCATCAGGATACCCAATTGTTCCATTACTACAGAGATCTCTTTTACTACCTCTATATAGTCTCCCTTTCTCCTCCTTTATCCCTAGTCTTTGGCCACCATTAAGCTGTTCTCCATTTCTGTAACTGGTCGTCTTGAGAATGTTCTACACATGAAATAATTATTACTAAATATCACTATTGAACACTCACTGTATGTCAGGAACTGTTTTAGTTCTGTACCAGCATGAACTCACAATCCATTGCAGTAGCCTCTATTATTATCTAGACTTGATAGATATGAAAACGGAGATCATTATTCAATTTTATGCAATCAGTAACTGGCATACTTGGGATTAACATCTAGATTTGGTTCTAGAATCTGAGGCCTTAATTATAAGATACTCTCTCTCTAAATAGATACAATATGAATTTTTAAAAATTAAATACAGGATGGCATAATTAAGAGTGATTAATGTTAGCTTAAGAAAATTTTATTGGATTGTTACTGTATTGACTTTATTTTCTAAGAATAATGCTATTAAGTTAAAAATCAATAATAAAAGGGGAACTGGAAAAATTCCACATTTCTAAAAACATTTTAAAAACTGTTACCTCTAAACAACTCATAGGTCAAAGGAGGGCAAGAGTGCATTTGTCAATTGTTCCAAGGCTGAAAACAGATGAAGGTAATTCTAACCCTGTCCAGACTGACTCTCTGGGGCAGGGACCATGTTTCAGGCATTCTGATATCCTTAGAGCCTCATCCAGTACTGAGCATTAACAGGGAGGCAATAAGTGCTTACCCAATGGATTTAAAAATAGACCCCAGTGGCCCTGTCTGGATTTCCTTGGATCTTTCTGTACAGACAAAGCTGGAGATACTGTGAGCCATTGGAAGCAAAAGCACACTGAAACCAGGACAGAGGTGCATAGAGACAGGGAAGGGTAAAGATATCTCTTCTAGCACGGGAGAGAGTGCTTTGCTTTTCATGATGCCTTCACACACCCCAAGGTGCAGCAGTTAACAGGGCTTAGGTATCAATTCCATTGAATCCTGGAAGCAGAAAATCAATGCTTAGGAACTAAAGTGATTTACTCAGGGTGATCACAAGTTTGAGTTGAGAATTTCGGTCTCCAGCTCCCTAGAGATAGCCGTAAAATGTCTACAGAGTGGATTTTGACATTGCAGGGGATTTCTGCCAAGACTTATAGGAATCTTCCTAGTCAAACACACAGAAATGTTTGCAAAAGCTTTTTAGCTTTTACAGGAATCATGTTTAGAGACAATCATGATATTTTAGTTAGGATCTTCCAGAGAACCAGCAGGATGTGTTAGTGTGTGTGTGTGTGTGTGTGTGTGTGTGTGTGTGTGTGTGTGTGTGTGTATGTGAAGGGGAAGTATAATTGGTCTGCATGTATAATCTATGGTTATATTATGTATACACATATACATATCTATTAGATATCTCATATGGCTCATATATATCATGTGTATATATACGTATGTATATACATTATATTAGATGATTCTCAGGGTTTTCTACAGAAGCAGTAGCAATAGAATATATGTATATATATATATAAAAATATATATACACATGTGTGCGTGTGTGTGTATATATGTGTGTGTGTGTGTGTGTGTGTGTGCACATATGTGTGTGTGTGTGAAGAGAGAGAAAGAGAGAGAGAGAAAGAAAGATTTATTATGAGAGATTGGCCCCTGTGTTTACGGAGGGTAAGAAGTCACAACCTGTCATATGCAAGCTGGACTCCAAAGCTTGTGGCATGGAGTGACAGTTCAGTCGTCAGGCAGACAGTGAATGTGACCTTCCTCCATTGCCTTTACGTTCTATTCAGGTCCCAGTGGATTAGATAATGCCCATCCTCAGTGATGCCCTGTATTCACTGAGCTCACCAATTTGAATGCCAATCTCTTCCAGAAACACCACACCCTTAGAGACACACACAGAATCAGTGTTTAATCAGTTATCTCGGCACTCTTGGATGTGTCAAGTTGACACAGAAAATTAACCACCACTTATGAGCTACCAAGGCTTGTCCTCATATCACAACTTAGCCATTTTAATGAACTTGATGAAGTCTCCTCCTTGTTTGGAAAATAATTTTCATGCAGAGACAGTGTCTTCGTAACTTCACAGTATCCTACCTGTGCAGCAGGACATGGGAGCCACAGTATGATGCCCTGAGGTGTCCTCAGCTATGTGCTGAGGCGCTGGAGCTGTCTTCCCTCGAGGGCACTCATGAGCCAACTCAGGCTCACAAACAAGATCTGTACCTCATAAACTACTCTGTACCACACTGGGAAGATATCAGTGCTATAGACGTTTTAAAGGTAGATACTATAAAATATTAAAGTATATATAAATACTATAAAATATTATAACCCTTTGGTTACACATTTTATAACCAAATGGATTCTGAATTTTTAATAATTGATAAAAATGAGGGGCAGAGAGAGATAAGGCATAGAGAATGTGGAATTTCCATTTAGTAGTTATTTTTTTGTACTGTCTGAATTTTTATAATTCATTTATTACTTTTAAAACTGAGCCTAGGCAAGGGCTTAGTGGATATATACACATGGTTGGTGAACCACATTGTATAGGGCCAAATCCTGAAGCTCACTTATTAACCATGTGACTTCTAGTAAATAACTGAACCTTTCTGAGCCTCAGTTTCTCCTTTGTAAAGCTGGGATTGTAATTTTAGTATACACTACTTCAAAGGATTCTTGTGTGATTAAATGAATTAATACATGTACTTAGAAAATTCATGTCACATGGGAAACATTTGATCACCATTAAATTTTATTATAATTAAAGTTTATTAAGTCTCCCCAACACTGCACCCCAGTATTTTGGGTGAAGAAATAGTCTGCTGTTTCCTTGACCAGTTCCTGGGGACTCAAGTTGCTGCTTCTGCAATTTCTTGCATCATACAAAGTCTCTTGGAAGAATGACCTGAACTCCCACGTGGAAACCACAACTACCCATGAGTTTGATATTGTTCTCTGGCCAGTTCTTTCAATAGGTCCCCTTGGATATTTCAACCATTCTGGACTGAATCTTTATTGCCTTTCAGAGCATGTCACAGTTTGGGCAATTGTTGTGGATCCTCTACCTGTAGGCTGTACTTTATTATCACCAAATTTACTCTCTATTTTCAAACTTCCTTTCCCCCCATCAGGATAAATTCAGTTTAAGATTCTTTTGTACTTCTGTATCTTTTTAAATAGTTATGATATTTAAGGCACTTTGATGGATATATATGCTGCAGATGTCTGTTGTAGTATGTTAAGAATACTGAAGACTGAGTAATTTATCAACAAATGCAAGTTTATTTGACTCATAGTTTTAGAGGTCGAGGAGTCCAACAGCAAGTCAGCTGCACCTGGCAAAGGCCTTGGTACTGTGCAATCCCATGCGGGGTGGATGAAGGACAAGAAAACGGGGAGCCAGGCAGCTGTAAGGGACTGAACTCACTTTTAGGACAAGCCTACTCTCGTGACAACTAACCTCAGCAACTCCCAAGATAACAATTCATTCATGAGGTCCAAGATCTCATCATCTAATCACCTCTTATTAGGCACCACCTGCTAACATTATTGCATCAGGGATTTAAGTTTCCAACACATGTACTTTGGGACACATTCAAACCTTAACAATGTGTGTTCATTTGACAAATGCTGTTGTACTAGACAGACTTATAAACATCTAGTGCATCCATTTCTTGTTCACGTGAAGCTCCATTGGGGAAAATGGTCCACAGAAGCTTTATTGACAGTATAAACTCATTAAGAAAATTTAATATTCCAACTCTATTATTTACTTTCTAATATAAACATTGTAAATTATTTATTTTCTCATGACACTCAATCCAATAGGTCTCAGTTGGGAGTGCGTATAACAGATACTCTGTGGAGTCTTTTTGGATAATGGAGTGAAGGTGCTTGCTTCCTTCTTCAGAAGAGTTTAGTTTGCAAGGAGCTAGACAGACCAGCATCCAGGACTGGTATGTTTTGGGAACAGCATTGTAAGGCATCAGTAGGGGAGCATGAGGGAGGTTGGGGGTTGCAGGAGTAGAATACACTGAATGTGTCCCATTATCAACATGCAATTAGATTATATAGTTCAGGTTAAAAACATTTCAGTGATTCCACATCTCCTCTAAGACAAAGTCTTAACTCCTGAATGACATAATAGGAAAAAAAAAACCTTCATAATTCAGGTCCCACATTTCTTCAGCCTCAACTTTGATCATTCTGTATGATCAATGTGTGGTAAGTGATATGGAGCTTCAAGAACAATTCTAGGTAATTTCATATTCTACGTCTTTGCCTATAGTTCCTCCTGCTAAGAATACATGTATCCCCCTTCTTTGTTTAACTGTCAATTGCTCATCCTTTAAATGTATGATCCTGTACCACCCTTTCTGGAACATTTTTGACTTGCCCTCCTGTTATGACTCCATGTATTTTCCAAAGAGGTCTCAGCAATATATCCTGACTTGCATCTTCTACCTTTGATCTTCCTTCTATCCAAATGTGGGATCTGCATTTCTTTACCTTGAATCTGGGCAAGGGTGAACGTGTTGCTTTGTGACTTGAGACTAAGTCATAAGAGGAGGCAGCTTCTGCCTGATTCTCTCAGGACCCTGGCTGTTGGAACATCATGCTGTGAGGAAGCCCAGGCTATGCAGAGAGGCCTTGAGTCAGTTTTCTGGCCATAATCCTAACTGAGCTCCTAGCAAAATGGCAGTGTCAGCCACCAGGCATGCTAATGAATGAGCCTTCAGATGATTTTTTTTCAAGATTACTCAGTTCCTTTAACTGGAGAATAGCATTAGAACCCAGGTGTGTATAGTAGGTATGGAACCCAGGTGTGTGTAGTAGGTATGCTCATTGCTACTGAGACATGTCATGTTTAAAGAAATAATCACTCTGCCTGAAATGAACTGAGGCTTGCATTGGCTTTTCAAGCCTTCCCACTGCAAAAGCCTGTCCAACTATGATTGTCAGGTGTTCTGGCTTTTATTTGTGGCTGTTTCTCTGTTTCACTAGCAACAGGTGTTTGGGACTTTTATTCCTATTTGTAGGTTTTCCTATCAAATTCTCCCTTTTCATGCATCTTTTGAGTTAATGTTGGGCCTTTGAAGAAAGGTGGCTGCCTATTTGAATGTGCCTCCAAAGTTGATGTGTTGGGAACTTAATCCTCATACAATAGAGTTGAGAGATGATCAGGCCATGAGGGCTCCTCCCCAACAAGGGGCTCATGTGGCTAACACAGAAGTGGGTTTGATGATGTGAGACTGGGTGTGTTACAAAGGTAGCCCAGCCCCCTCCATGCTCTTACGCATGCTCTTTCATTTTGTCCCCTCCATCCTGGGATGACCAGCAAGAAGGCCTTACCAGATGCCAGCACCTTCATGTGGAAACTCCCACCTTCTGAAATTGTGAGAAATACTTTTTTTTTTGTAATTGTAATTACCCAGTCTGCAGTAGTGTCTTATAGTGAATCCAAATGGACAAAGATAGTGTTTTTTTTAATGATAGTGTTTATAATGCATATATCAGGAAAGTTTGAATTAACTGCAAAATAGAGAACTTCATACACTTTGACTCTAAATGTAAAGAGATTGGCTTATCTTTGAGGTCAGAAAGCATTTTTGCACCACGTAGATTGACTCACTACAGTTGTTTGAAAACTGGTGAAATAAACTGAAGGATTTCTAGCATGTATAATCTAACTAGCAAACCCTCATCACTCTGGAGACTCTGACCTATTGACTGTGTATCTCCTTGTTCCCAACTCAGAGCTAAGATGATGTTTAAATCTTCACTGGGGGATTTTGATGAGGAGCTGCCTATCTATGGGATACTTGTCCAATTTTACAGCACATAAATATTTTTCAACTTTTATGTAAGAGAGAAGTAAATATAGTGCCCAATCTTAAGGGTAAATGCAAAATAAACAACTACATCTCCTTTTGCTTACCACACTCCCATGTAAATTGAGGTCTATAGTCCATTCTGGTTAAGTGAATTCTACAAGGAAATAAACTGAGCTATATGAGTCTGGGCCATAGAGCATTTCTGGCTCTGTAACAAGGCATCTCCATCAGTCTGTGGAAAGTGGTTTGGTTCCTAGAGATGCTCAAGGTAATGATTCGTTTGATTTATAGTCTTGCCTCCAGGAGAAACCCAATTTGAGTGAGTCTTTCCCAAGTGTAAATTGATACCTTCTGGCAGGCCCTGATGCTAGGAAAGTTTCACTTTACAAATGCAGGTTCCAGGAGAAATGCACTTGAAAATAGCCTGGGATATTAATACGTACTGATTTGCTTTCTGTCATTCTACATTATAATTACCTTTTCAAGAATTTAATATAAGTGAAAAAAATTATACATTCACACTCTTGTCTTTAGCTTCTTCTACTGAACATTTGAAATACTGTTTTTGAAATGCATCCATATGTATCTCAATAATCCATCTCTTTTATTTCTGAATAATGGTGAAATGTATTTGACACAGTTTATCTATTCATCTGTTGATGGTCATTTGGTGTGCTTCCAGGTTTTGGCTATTATGAATAAAACTGCTTTACAATTATGTATTTGTGTGGACATACATCTTTATTTCTCTTTGGTAAATGGCTAGAAGTCGAATTGCTAAGTCATATGCTAAGGGCATGTTTAACTTCGTAAGAAACTACCAAACTGGTTTTTAAAGTAATGTACCATTTTGAATCCCCACCAATGAACACATATGAGAGTTCTAATTGCTCCACATCTTTTCAGGAGTTGAAATTCTCAGTCTTTTTGATTGTAGGCCGAGTGGATGGGTACTGGTACAATTTTGTGATTTTAATTTGAATATCTCTAGTGACTGATGATATTTGTTTAGGATTTTTTTCTTGTGTTAATTTTTTCTTTGTAAATGTAATTTTAAAAGTGCAACAATTCTCTAGTAATTCTTCATGTTAATATTGTTTTATTTTGACAGTAATATTATGTTTTATGACTTCTCTTAGAACTGAATTTCAAAACGATGATAAATTTATAAACATCTGTCTGTATTTAAAGACCTTTGGTAATACTTCAGAGTTCAACATCAAACTGTTGGTGACAGGAAATTCTGGCCCATTTACCAAGAGCTACTATTTGCCAGGTTCCACATCTCAGAACTATCTCCTCTGATTCTCCATGACTCATTTGCCCAATACCTTTATCAGAGTAGGGGCTATTGGCTTCTCTAGGCCTCTTTCAGTTTTAAAATATGACTATCCTAATGAAGTGTTCAGAGGTGCTATTGCTAGAGGCTGGTACTTTGGGACCATCTGAACAATGGAAAGGGGGGTCTTTCCAGGTGTGTGGGGGGGTAGCATCCATTTGAATTAAACAGCACAATACATCACAGAGCCAAAAGAGTACATGTAGCATATAGATACAATTCAGAGACTGATTACAAATTGACAACTTGAAAAAAAAAAAAGAAAAACTACCCAGCTCAGAAACAGAATTTTGCTGCCCTCCTGGAAACTCCCTTCCCCTAGGACTTAATCACCTACCGTCACCTACCTTCTTTTCTCCCCAGAGATGACTGTTATCCTCACCTTTCTGATAATAATTTCCCCGGCTTGAAGAAAGTCTTTGTTGTTCTAAAACAATACAGTTTTGGTTTTGATTTTTTAAAAAACTTTAATGTGAGTGCATTATGTGTGTATATGTATTTCTTTTGCTCACTGCTGTTGATGTGGTAGAAGTGATTAATTTTTATGGCTCTGTAGTGTTCCAGTGGGTGTGTCCATTGTTTGGCTGACGGACATTTGTGGAGAGGAATGGAGAGTAACAGAATTGAATGAAGGGGAAGGGAATGGGAAGAGGGAAATGGAATGAAATGCACTAGAATGTGATTTGGGTTGTTATGAACAATGATCCTATGCACTTTATCATGCACGTAATCAGGTGCTTCCCAAAAGGGTTCTATCCATTTCCACTACCTTTGTGTGACAGTGCAGGTTTTTCCATCCTTGCTAGACCTTGACATTGTCAGACATTTTCATTTTTTGCCAATCAAGCAGTGTCTAACAATACCTTATTGAAGTCATGATTTAATTTTGTTTCTTAATTCACTCAGACTTTTCAAAACTAGACATTGAGTTTTTTATACTTAACAAATTTGCTAATATATTTGCATTTATATACAATATCTAATTTTCTTGTGTTTTGGGGGTGGAGAGAATTTTTTTAATTTGTTCTTTTTAGTTGTACATGACAGTAGAGTGTATTTTAGCAAATTATACATACATTGAATATAATTTATTCTACTTAGCACGCTATTCTTGTGGTTGTACATGATGTGGAGTTACCCTGGTGTGTATTCAAATACAAGGTTAGGAAAGTTATGTCAGATTAATTTTACTGTCCTTACTATTCACCTCCCTGTCCCTTCCCTTTGTCTAGTCCAATGGACTTCTATTCTTCCCCTTCCTACCCTAGCTTGTTTTTGATTAGCATCCACATATCAGAGAGAACATTTGGCTTTTGGTTTTTTGGGATTGGCTTATTTCACTCAGCATTACATTCTTTAGTTCCATTCATCTATTGGCAAATGCCATAATTTCATTTTGTTTATGATTGTAATATTCCATTGTGAATACATACCACATGTTTTTAATCCATTCCTCTGTTGAAGGGCACCTAGGGTGGTTCATAGCTTAGCGATTGTGAATTGAGCTGTTACAAACATTGGTGTGGCTGTGTCATTTTAGGATGCTGATTTTAAGTCCTTTGCTTATAAACCCAGGAGTGGGATAACTGGGTCAAATGGTGAATCCATTCCAAAATGATTTTGGAATTCCAAAATATATATAAAAAATATTTTTTGATATATTATGATTTACTTTTAGTTTTTATTCATTTCTGCTTTCTTTTGTGTTATATACTTTCTAGTAATTACATTTTTTCTCTTTCTTAAAAGTTATATGTGTTACTACTCTAATATTTCATCTCACTCCAGTCAGAATGGCAGCTATTAAGAATACAAACAACAATAAGTGGTTGGTGAAGATGTGGGGAAAAAGGCACACTCATACACTGCACTGCTGGTGGGACTGCAAATTGGTGCAGCCAATATGGAAAGCAGTATGGAGACTTCTTGGAAAACTAAGAATGGAGCCACCATTTGACCCAGCTATCCCACTCCTTGGTCTTTACTCAAAAGACATACTTCAGGGTCACAGCCGCATCAACGTTTACAGCAGCACAATTCACAGTAGCTAAACTGTGGAACCAACTTAGATGTCCTTCAGTTGATGAATGGATAAATAAAATGTGGTATATATATACACAGTGGAATACTATTCAGCATTAAAAGAGAATAAAATCATGGCATTTGCAGGTAAATGGATGAAGCTGGGGAATATAATGCTAAGTGGAGTAAGCCAATCCCAAAAAACCAAATGCCGAATATTTTTTCTGACATAAGGAGACTGACTCATAATTGAGTTACGAGAGGGGAATGGAGGATTAGATAGAGCAAATGGAAAGGGAGGGAGCATGGGGTAGGAAAGATGGTGGAAAGATGGTCATACATGTACCCAAAGTACATGTATGAAGACACGAATGGTGTGACTCTACTTTGTGTACAACCAGAGATATGAAAAGTTGTGCTCTATATGTATAATATGAATTGTAATGCATCCTGCTGTCATATATAACAAATTAGAATAAAAACATTAATAAAAAGTTATATGTGTTGTTCCTATTCATTTAGTAGTTATGATAAGTACCCATCTCTAAATCAAATCAATACCTTTACCCTCCTCAGCAAGGCAATTATTCTTGAGTCCTGTGGAAGTGGTGGCTGCATCTGGCTTGCTTCCCACAATAACTAAGCTGAAGATGTGCTTCTAGTTCTCAGGGATTTCCTATTATACTCCTTTTCTGTTTGTGGTCCTGGGCTTGGTTGTCTGTTGTACTGGGTCCTCTGAAGACCCTTTAATTCATGTAAGTTGGAAACTGCCTTTAGAGCCAAAGCAGCTTTTGCACTGTGCTTGTGGATCTGGGTCCATTTCTTTAGATTTTGGCTTAATGGTGCTTTATTATCTTATTATATAATTGACACTTGTATAAATAATATTTTAAGCAACATTTAAAAATTATGGTCAACAAAAGGGTTGGTTCTTTTAATCAAGTTCTCTGATAACTGGAACCAGACAGAGTAGCAGGCTCACCACCAACTTTGAGAATACTGTCCTCTGGAACAATCCCAGTAAGGCTTACAAGCTGTGATGTTTAGTACGTACTTCTTATTTTGTTAATTACCACTTTGAAAAAATAAACATGTCTCTCTGCCTAACAATGTAATGAAATTTTGCCAGGACTTCAGGGCTCAATCCCCAGGGGTCTAGATTAAGGTTCTGCAACATGTCTGTACTGACCACAGCTTCCCATAGTCTGTTAAACACATGTGCTGTCAGAACAACAGGGCAGCGATCTTCCTGGGGAATCTGTGCCACTCCTCTGTGGGTTTCTCTTTTACTAATATCACAGAGAAACTAGTGAAAGAGTTAGCCTTAGAGTTCAGGGTTTCTGAGTACACTGCAAAATAGAACCTGTTTTGCTCCATTGTTCCAGGAGCGTGCTTTGGTGGTTTTTATTATTCAAAATATTCAGATCACTCTTGAAAGTGGCCCTCCCTTTGGCAGAATCATACTTCTCTGTTCTATTGATGGAAGACTTCATTGTGTGGCTGGCTTGACCAAAGGAATGTGAGAGGAAGTAATGAGATCAATTTCTTTTAAAATAATTTTTATATATTTTAAAAAATTTTTTCCTTGTTCTTTTTAGATATGCATGATAGTAGATTGTGTTTTGACATATTATATATACAGGGAGTATAACTTATTCTAATTAGGGTCCCATTCTTATGGTTGTACCTGATGTGGACTTTCACTGGTGGTATATTCATATACAAACATAGGAAAGTTTTATCAGATTCATTCTACTGTCTTTCTTATTCCTATACTCACTCCTTTCCTTTTGTTCCCCTTTGTCTAATCAAATGTACTTCTATTCTTCCCCTCCTCCCCTTATTGTGTGTTAACATCCGCATATCAGAAAGAACATTCAACATTTGGCTTTTTTGGATTGGCTTATTTCACCTATCATGATGTCTCCAAATCCATCCACTTATTGGCAAAAAGTCATAAAGTAATCTTTTTTACAGCTGAGTGATATTTCATTGTGTGTGTGTGTGTGTGTGTGTGTGTGTATGTGTGTGTGTATCACATTTTCTTTATCCATTCATCTGTTGAAAGGCCTCTAGGTAGGTTCCATAGCTTAGCGACTGTGAATGGAGCTGCTATAAACATTGATGTGGCTGTGTCACTGTAGTAGGCTGATCATAAGTCTTTTGGGTATAGACCAAGAAGTAGGATAACTGGATCAAATGGTGGTTCCATTCCAGGTTTTCTGAGGAGCAATTCATTTCAGAATGAGAATGAGTGCTTCTTCATGCTTCCTTTTCACTCTACCATTGTGACAGGGATGGTCCCAGAGAGGAGTCAGAGTTATTTGTGTGTGAGTTGAACCTCAGCTCATCAGAAACCAACAGGTTCTCTGAGTATAGTTAAGGAACTCTGATGGAGGTCTTCAATGTCTTGGACAAAAGTCAGCATAGGCAGTACTTGCTAAAAGTATTCCCACCTGAGTTTGAACGTCATTAACTCAACTCCCTTCTCTCTTTTTTCTTGGCATGGATCATTCCCTTCTTCAACCCCAATTTTTAAAACTTATTTGCATTCCATAAACAGTGTGATAATTCTTCACCAAATCTCTGTCTAGGATAATAAGGCCTTGAACAAAGTATAAAGTCGATAATAGCCACTTTTTTTTCAATTGCAATATATATTTTAAACTGATACATAAAAAACTTTTACTGTACATATTTATAGGGTATTACATGAAGTTTCAATGCATATTTATGCTGTGTAATGTTCAAATCAGGATAAGCATATCTATCTCCTCAGACATTTATTATTTCTTTATGATGAAAGATTAACTTTTTTTCTTCTAGTTTCTTGAAATATACAGCCCATTATTATTATCTATAGTCACTCTACTGTGCATTTGCACAACAGAACTTCTTATTGCTTTCTAATTTAGTGTAACAATGGCCACTCTTACTAAAGACTCTAGCATCGTTGGGGTGCTGGGGAGCATGATGCATAGATTTGGGACCCTGGGACACCAGCAGCCATAGAATGCGTAGCCTGCTTATGTTTGCTTTGCCTGCTACTGATGGAAGAGCAGGTATGAAATTGTCCCTGAAAGTTATTCCTTTGCTGGGCACTAACTTTTGAGAGCTGTGACCCTGTTCTGACTGTGTGAACTCTCCTGAGCCTTAGAAATCACCCTCTACTTCACGTGGACCGTGCCCTCTCTGAGTTCTGCATTCTGGGTTTGGAGAAGCTCTCCTAACACCTCTTAAAAAAGATTCCCAGGGGGCCTTGGGGTGGTCTGTAGCGCTTTATGTGGTTATTTGAATTGAAAAGAGGCAGGAAAGAGAGAACTTAGTTTTTGTTTCCCTGGATTTGTTTCTTAGTAAGGAAAAATCATGAATCACTAACTTATTATATTCAACCTTCCTCTTTTTTTTTCCTCCTCCTCCTCCTCCTCCTCCTTCTTTTTTGGCCTTTGGTACCCTGTAGGTCACCATATTCTCATCAGTAACAGTGGCTGGCAATGGCCAGGATTCTTGCAAGTTTTGGAGTGAGTGGGTAGAGGGTGAAACAGTTCCTTCAAGACCATGGGCTGAAAGCTCTGGGATAGGGTTATATATCATTTTCAGAAGTCCCCAGGTGATTTTGATTTACCCATTTTCCTAACTCTTCATTACTTTGTCACTGTATGATCCACATTGATGTTTCTTATATTATCTTGACAAGTAAAATTTGAGAATTATAAAAGTATTTATTAATCTAAATGGCACACTATCCTTTGATCTACTCCCACCCTTGCCAATTTTGGTTTCTAGGATCCTGGAACACATTGTTTTATTTTATAAAGGAAAAAAATATTTATTTCTAAGAATACCATCTAGATTTAAAATCAAGCAGCAAAATATAATGAAACTTCCCATGTATAATGGGGCCACAGCTGTAGATATACATTAGAGAGCTCTTAAATTGTTAGTTCTGGAGCAACCTAGTGCCATTCTCAGATAATCAAAAAAGGAATTGTGCTCATTGATTGTAATACAAGAAAGTTTTTTTCTTGAGTGAAAACGGTTCTGTTGTACAGAAAGATAAATGTTATTGGTCTCTGCTTAAAGATATCATACTCTAAATTAAACCTGATCCTAGGCCTAAGGGGATTGCATCATTTGAGAGAAAAACAAAACTAAACCAAACAAAGCAGATGAACCCTGACAATTCTCTCTCTTCTGTTTTTCCCTCATTGCCATTTGTTCTGGCAACAACAGATGTGGCTTCATTCTGCCACATGGATCAAGTTCAGGCCACAGAGGCTCCTCTTGACTTAGCTTAATTCCTGGGAATCATGGGTCCCCCATCTCACCTGGTCTTGTAATTGACTCCTGAGATCCCTAGTGAGGATTGAGCTCCCCAACTTGAGGCCTTGGACATATAGTATCCCATCTCTGAGCCTCATTTGTCTTAAATCCGTTTCAAGAAATTTTGGTTAAGAAATGAAAAGTTCGGTGAAGAAATCAGATTTGAAAAAATAAAGGGTCTCTCCTAAAGCTGTTGGTAAATGGCTGTAAATACATTTTTATCTTTTCTGAGGTGTTTTGTTTCCAGCCTGCTTGTTGTCCTTAGTGTCACTACTCATCCTGCCTCTGAAGCTTCTCTCAGGGACCTGATCTCCCCTTAGGGCTTCCTTCCTTCCCACTTCTTCATTCCAAAAAATTCAATGACAATTTTCCTGAAAAACACTTAGAATCAAGTGCCATGTCTGGAACCCAACAGTGAAAACAACCCTTTTCCTATCAAACCTTTTCAGTTCCATGTGATCCTCACTCTGTGTGTCTCCCCAGGTCTAGAGATCTAGGTTTCCAAGTTAAGAACCATAAGATGACTACACCTGGCAGAGAAACTCCCAACAGCTGTGGAGCTGGGGTAAGCAACCACAGGGCCTGGACTTTTCCTTGCTCAAGACTGCTTATCCCCAGGGGATTTCCTTTCTCTGGCTTATGCAAATTTGGAGTCAGGTCCCTCTAGTCTCTAAGTATTTACATTGAGCATTGGAGCTGCGGTACCTAGTGGCCTGTTCTGCGGCAGCTGAGGCAGCAGAAACATTTAGCTCATAACTAACTTGCTCCTCCAGCACCTGTCAGCCTGTGTCTACAGTGAGGAACTCGATGTGGGCTTTAAGAATTCTGTGACTATGAATTTACAATGTCATTAAGTGCTTTACAGGGTGTGTTGAATTACATTCTACCTCACCAACCCGTCTGAAATTTCCCTGAGCCAAGGGACCACATGTTACTTCTCAATCTCCCTGTGTTAGCTCAACAGGGTTGTAATAAATGAACAAATGGGCTTGGTTTCAGAAGGCCTGGATCTGCATTCTGGATGAACCACTTAGGGGCTGAATAAGCTCGTTTCCTGATCTGACTTGGACAGCACACAGGTCAAGCAACTTGTTCTTGGCACATGGTAAATGATGGTCATAGCACATTGATTGGTTGGGAAGAGCAGGCTCTGCTTATTGCTGTTCCTCCCTGACTCCCTGGAGTGTCATAGTTACCACAGCATGAATGTGGAGAAAACCTGGAAGGTAGTAGGGTAGGGCAGGGCCATCACATAGTGCCTGCTTCCTGAAGACCCATGGAGGCCTGGATGAGTATGGTCTGGGTTTGGTCTTTCCAGCCTGCTTGCTGTCCTTAGTGTCACTACTCAATTCTGCCTCTGAAGCCTCTCTCAGGGCCCTGGTTCCCCTTAGGGTTTCCTTCCTTCCCAGCCCTGGCCCTTGGTGCCCTGGCTTGCTGCCATGGTAACAGCTTCCAGGGTGACAAAGGAAGGAGCTGGGTCCTGTTGATGAGGATTTTCAGAACAGAGCTGAGCTGTGCTGCACCCATCCAGGCTCCCTCTTTATTCTCAAACTTGCATTCCTGCCAACAGGACCATGTGTACCAGCCTGACCATTTGTGAGTGGAAGAAAGTCTTCTATGAGAAGATGGAGGTAGCAAAGCCGGCTGACAGCTGGGAACTCATCATAGACCCCAACCTCAAGCCCAATGAGCTGGCCCCTGGCTGGAAGCAGTACCTAGAGCAGCACGCCTCAGGCAGGTGAGAGGCCCAGTGGGGAGAAGCCCTGCATGCAGCCCCTGGGTCACAGCCCTGGGCCACCATCCAAGGAGAGACAGAGGTGGGGCTGTGGTTACTCTCACTCCGTGTTAATTCAGGTTGGGGAGCAGAGAAAGGAGTTCAGGTGCTCCACAGAGGCCCTGGTTCTAATGGTAGACTCCCTGGGTGGCACTGGGCAGGTTACATTTCATCTTTGGGTCTCTGTTTTCCACAATGAACAAAAAGCTTCAATGCTTCTGCAATCTCTGTCAAAGTGTGGCTGGAATGGGGGGTTCTGAGGTCCATTGGAAAAAGAGAAGCTGGTCCTCTGGTCCTAGGTCTGCTTGTTCAGTAAATTAAAGGCAACTTGATTTGAATACAGGAATAGTTATTGACCATCAGTTATGTGATAGAAAATAGCTCTATAGCTAAATAGCTCTGTGAGCTTGGGCAAGTCTCTCTCTTCTCTGGCTCTCAGTTTCCACATTTGCAAAATGAGGGTAGTGGCCTTAGATGATGATCAATCAGATGTCTTTTATTTCTCTTATCTATGAGTTTGTGACAAAAAGGCTTAACTTTGGGTAGGACTTCCCTTAGATCATTAAGGCCCAGGGCCTGTAATTTGGAACTGGGACCACAAAATTCCCTGCCCAAACTGTCTCAAGTCCACCAACAGGGTATCTGCACAGGTCTTTGAATCCCCTTCTATGTCTGTCTACACCTCCAAAACACCTCCACCACCTACTGTCCTCCTTGGGTTTTTGAATCCCCAAAGAAGACAGTAGGTGGTGGAGGTGTTTTGGAGGTGTGGACAGAACATAGAAGCAGAGACTGGGTTGTTCACACTGGTGTATATGTGAAGCCCCTTATGGTGCAGAATGGTTCTAAGGGTGGAAACAGAAGGCGGTAGGCTGTAGGTAGGGAGTTTATTTTAACTCTTGCTTCAAGATCTGCAAACATTAGATTGAACCTGCATTTTTTTTTCTTTCAGTACTTGAGATTCTCCAGGGACAATTTACCATGGAGCTACAACCCTAGCCCCCCCCCCCTTTTTTTTTATTGATACAGGGTTTAAGTTGCTTAGGGCCTCACTAAATTGTTGGGGTTGACTTGCACCTCCTGAGCTGGTAAGATTACAGGCATGAACTACTGAGCTCAGAGAAAGTTAAGCTGTTAACTTAAGAGAGACTTGCCCAAGCTCACAGAGCTATTTAGCTATAGAGCTATTTTCTATCACATAACTGATGGTCAATAACTATTCCTGTATTCACTTAACTAGCTGTGTGTACATGGATGACTCTCTCATTCTCTGTGCTTCTATCTCAACTCAGTAAAGTAATTTGTAACTAATCCCCACCCCTTTACCCAGGTCTAAAATGTTTGGATTTTAGATTTGGGGTCTGGCTTGAGCGAGAGGAAACATTTTGTATTGAACTGTATTGGATTATTTATTTTTTGTATTGGATTATTTTAAAAGGTGTTGGTTGGGCATGGTGACACACATACCTGTAATCCCAGTGACTTGGAAGGCTGAGACATGAGAATCACTAATTCAAAGCCATTCTCAGCAACAGCGAGGCACTAAGCAACTCAGTGAGCCCCTGTCTCTAAATACAATACAAAATAGGGCAGGGGATGTGGCTCAGTGGTTGAGTGCCCTTGAGTTCAATCCCCAGTACAAAAAAAAAAAAAAAAGTATGGAAGGAGAAGACTGAAAACATAAAGCATTTGAGTTTCTTGGAGGAAGGAATGCAAAGAGGTGGAGATTTGGGTGTGAGGACTCAGGATTTTAGGAACTGAGTTGGACAGGTTCTTGTTTCCTCTTGGCCTCAGGGCTCAACTGATGCTGTTCCAGAGTGGTCACCTGTGGCTCCCAGCTAGCCTCAAGGAGGTTGGAGAATGGCTATTCCTATGCTTATTCTCATATGCATATACTCATATAAAGTGAGTGCATATACTTACTTCATCTTTGAGTTTTCCTATGGGGTGAGTGTTGGGGATGGGCTTCTGTTTCAGGGTCAGTCAAGCTCCTCGCCCTGTCAACCTTGTTTCAGGTGGTGCTGAGGACTGTTCTGTGGTCATGTTGTTAGAGGCCTCCAGGGATCAGGGGCTGGCTGATTCATCTCTTACCCTCAGCCTGGACTGATTAGTGCTTGAAATACAGCACAAGCTGAGTGGTGCCTGCTGGGCTGAATTGAATTCATCATCAGAGATCTTTCAAGGCCATTATACACTGAGTGTAGAAAAGGCCAGAAACAGCCCAGTGGACACCAGATAGCATCTGAAGACTCAGTCACAGGGTCCTAGAAAGGGTTCATCTTAGGGATGGAAGGCACTTATCTAGAGTTAACAAATGTTCCAACACTGGAGATGTGCAAACATTGGTGAGAGCAGGAGGAGTGGGGATTGGCTAGATGAGCCCCAGGCCTCTTCCTCTGCACTTCCTGAGGCTGGGACTCTAGAGTCCCAGGTTAGATAAAGTGTTCTGTATATATGTGTATGAGAGGTGATGATGGAATAAGTATCTAGATCTACTTTTCAGGTGCTCATTGAGAGGCTGAAGTGGGATCTAGTGATTACTTGTCCAGCGACAGGGGAGAGTTTGTTGTCAAGATATAGGGATCAGACTTGGTAGTCCTTCTGTGATCCAGTCTTTCATCACCCCCTCTGTCCATCCTTCTCAGTGGTTTACTAAAGACCTACAGTGTACCAGAATCTGTGCTTAGCTTCTCTTCTCCAAGCAAGCAAGGAAGATGCATGAGTCAGATGGTGCAGGCCATCCTCTTTATCATAGTTACAGGAAGGCTGAGTGGAGAGACCCTTATTGGATACCATCACATTACATTTCACAGATGGGAAATGAGGCCTAGAGAAGGGGAGTGACCTGTGTAGCATTCAGGTGCAAACCCTGCATGCATTAGGCTTGGGAAAGCTGAGGGGCTGCAGGAAGGCATGCAGAAAGCTCACCATAGACCACTGCTGGTTGCCAGATGGCTCCAGTGCGAGGCTCCTGAGAGCGCTGCCCTAATCCCAAGGGACCAGAAGGAAGTGGTTGCTGGCCAACCTCAGTGCGTTAATGAACCTATAAGTGGTAAACACTTCCATTCCCAGGCTCAGGTGCACAGGCCTTTCCTTTCTGAGTTTCCCAGGGTGGGATGTCACCGGCAGGCTCACCTTTTCCATTCCTCCTTCCCTATCCTGCAGGTTCCACTGTTCCTGGTGCTGGCACACTTGGCAGTCGGCCAACATTGTTATTCTCTTCCACATGCACCTGGATAGAACGCAACGGATGGGATCAGTGCGCATGCGCATCTTCAAGCAGCTTTGCTTTGAGTGCGGCACCGCGAGGCTGGATGAGTCCAGCATGCTGGAGGAGAACATTGAGGGCCTGGTGGACAACCTCATCACCAGCCTGCGCGAGCAGTGCTACGAGGAGGACGGCGGCCAGTACCGCATCCACGTGGCCAGCCGTCCTGACAGAGGACCACACAGAAGTGAATTCTGTGAGGCCTGCCAGGAGGGCATCATGCACTGGAAGCCCAGCGAGAAGCTGCTGGAGGAAGAGGCGACAGACGCCTTCTCTGATACCTCCAAGCCGAGGGCCCAGGCTGGCTTCGGCTACAACTTCTTCTCCCTTCGCTGGTGCCTCCTCTGGGGCTCCCTCTGCCTGCTCATAGTGTACCTGCAGGTCTCCTTCCGCAGCCCCGCCTTCTTTTAAAAGACAAAGGGTTGAGTGGGGTCAATCCGGCTCTGATTCTGCTACAGATTTTATAACCCTAGACAACTCACTCACCTGTCTTGAATTCAGTTTATTCCTCTGTAGAAAGAAGGGTCTGCATTAGGAATTTTAATGGTCTTCCCATTAAATTTTCCAGTAAAGACGGGTAGTGGAGAAAGATCTAATAGGTTTTGGAATTTACCAGGTTTGGTAAGATACTAAGTCCACAGAGAGAGAGAGAGAAATAACTCTCTTCTTTCGCCCCTCCACCTCCATCTTTAGCCCCCCTTTTGCTTTATTTCCATATCCATTAGATCCCAGCTAGACCTTGCCTCATTCTCATGATCATCTTCAACTGCCCTGACAGTCTTGCTTTGGCTTCCTCTGGAGAGAGCAGTAGTTCCCACGGAGTATATAGGGGCAAAGTCACCTGATCCCTCTCTGGTAGAGCTTTTTCCTACCATTGTGAAGCAATCAGTTTTTTACTCTGATGCCAGGGTCTGCTTGGGTTGGATGGTCTAGAGCTGCACTGCCCAATATGTTAGCCACTGGCCATATGTGGCAATTTCAATTTAATTAAAATGAAATAAATTTAAAATTCAATTCTTCAGTCTCACCCAGCTTAGTTAGGCCAGTACAGTGTGTGCCCGCATGGGGCCATTGTGTAACTGCAGAAAATGGTGGTTGCTAGTAGGATGAATATCAAGGACCTCAAGAATCATTCCTATGATTTCCAGAGACTGTCCGTCCTCTGCCTGAGTCCACCTTGGGAATCTCAAGGCAACATAAAGGGACAGAATTGGAATGAAGTGGCACCTGCCAGCATCTCTGTGGTCTGTGGGTCTAGGAAGAGACTACCAAAATTGTGTCATGAGGGAGAGTCATGCCTGAGACGGGCAGTGAAGCTGGGGCACCTGGGGTGGAGGGATGAAGAGGTGGTGAAAATGGAAGCGAGGGTTAGGGGCCTCGAAAAGTGAATGCGGATGGGGATAATTCTAAAGAGAAATCTGTTTTACTTCTTTACCAGCTCATTTTTCTCAGTGTATAAAAATAGTATGTACATATATAAAGACACAGGCGTCTTTTCCTTGTTTAACTAGAGTGACCCTTCTCTGACTTGCCTTTAACATGATGTATCTACCGCATTTTCTACTCCTTGAGGATTTTATAACAGTGCTTATTCTTCCATCCTTTATTTCTTTTTTCTCTATACTGTAATATTCTTTCTGTAATATTCTTTTCTCTCACTTGTCCTTTATATGTGGAGGGTCCCCAAGATTCTCTTCTCATTCTGCTTGTATGCACTCAATAACATACCCACTTACAACTTAAGTTTCACTGCACATGAGCTCCTGGTCTTTATAGCTTTTCTGAGTATTCCCAATGAGCTCCAGACCCACAGACTAATTAACCTGTCCACTGGGAGCTCCTCTCAGAAGCAGTATGACCAAAACTGAGCTCATCCATTTGCCATCACAAACCACTCCTCTTCTTTTCAGAGATCTGACAGTATCCCTGGATCCTCCTTCATCATTCTACCCAACCCCACACTAGTTGGTTATCACATCTCATATCCTGTTGATTGTTCTTCCCAAGTACCTCCAGGGTTGATCTCCTTTATTTCCTTCCCACTTACTGCTGTCCAGACTTGGTTATTAGTGTCTTTTGCCTTAGTTGCCTCTTAATCGCTATGCCTGTAGCCTCTTCCCTTACAACTCACCCTGCCACTGTCCTGGGGTGATTTTCTAATGATCAGATATAATCAGCACACTCCTTTGCTTAGATTCCTCCAGAGCTCCCTCCTGCTGAGGGATGAGGCATAGTCTCATTAGCCAAGCACACCTCATTTCCCAGATAATAATAATGCATAATATTCAGTGAGAAGGAGCTCAATAAGCACTTGCTATTATATTTATTGTGTGTGAGATATTGTCTAAACACTTTATGTGCCCTGTCTCATTTAATTCTGTGAACAACCCTTTGAGGCAAGTTAGTCCCATGTATGGCTGAAGCTTGAAGATGTTAAGAAACTTGTTTTCAGTGACCTACATGGTGAGTTGAAATGCTAAGGTAGAAATCCAGGGTCTCTCTGATTCCAGAACATGAGTTCTCAATCACTGTGCTTCCTACACCTGGGATCAAGTCATTGTTCTTCCTGCTCTGCTGTCTAGTTTCCCTGGGTCACCTTCACCAACTGATCTTCAGAAGTTTCCTCTCCTGGAAAGCCCCGACAGGGTTGAGATCCCACTACCTTGAAGCCATCTCTGCTATGGCCCTAATCATGTTGAATTGTCATTGCTTGCTTGTGTGTGTGTCTGCCCATCACTGTGTTTTTTTTTTTTTTTTTTGTCTTTCTATTCCCAGTGCCTGGCACAGAGTAACTGTTCAATTAGCATGGTTGACTGACTAAATTCTTGTCTTATTGAATGTGGCATTTCCTACTACTCCCTCCTGCACCAAGTATGTATGTTCCATGTACTACGATTCCCCAAGGATTTCTTGTCACTGTGCCTGCTGTTATTTTTTTCTTCTTAATAACAACCTATGATTTGGACATGATAATATAATATTAATATAGACAGAAAACCAAGGTTTAGTGAGATGTTAAGTCTCATAAGACTTGTGAGCTAGTTAATTTGAACAGAAGCCTAGACTGTTAGGAAATGAAGAGTTAAGCTTGTCTGAGCTACCCAACACATATTGAGATTCAGTTCAAATATTGGGCAAGTACCACAGTGACTTGCCACAGGGCAGAGTTGATTCACTAACATCTGGATGACAGCTGGTCTTCAGATCAGTATCTGAAAACAAGGAGGGAGTTGGACTTCTTGAAGCCTAGAAAGAGATGTCTGAGAAATGTGCAAAAATTGCTGGCAGTGCAATTGACAATGATCCAGTGCTCATGTACCTTTGTTGCTGAAAAATGGAATGGATATTTGCTTCCCCCTCTGGTGAGGTAGTGTGGCAGGTCAAGAGTCCCCTCCCTTTTCGGATTCTATATATACACTGCACCTGTCTCTGTGTTGCAAGAAGGCAGTGTTTTATAAGCCTTTGTACATCTTTGAGCTAATTTTGCACCATTAAGTAAGCAGATATGAGTTTCACTGGTTACTGGATGGCAGCTGTTTGTAGAATTCCTGGTGAAGAGGACAGTAAGGTTTAAGAAAAAGTGGTGTGCTGGGACTCAGAAATCTGGGAATTCATCCAAAATACAGTGGAATGAGTCAGGACAAAATCATTACACTCTTGGAAAAAGTGACATGAAATATGTCTTAAGGAATATAACGGTATTCCTTCGTTTTAATTCAGAACTCAGCATTCATATGTTTTGTTGTTTTATTCCTGGCTTGTCTAAATTCCAAGATCACAAAGATAAGTAAAAATAGCCTTTGATTTGGAGGGCTTGAATTGGGGAGAATCCAATGTGTGTAAGTTAATGCTGAGCTAGGGAAGGGGAGAAACTGATCATATTTTGGGGATAGGGAATTAAAAGTTTTTCTTGGACCAGGAGATAAGAGAGCATGTGTTTGGGAGGATATGTAGAAGTAGGTCAGGAAGCCATTGCTGGACTGGAAGCTAAGTACATTCCGGGCTAGGTGAAGAATAAGGAAGGTCTAAAGGCAGAGCTTATTTCAAGCTCAGAAAACAGTAATCAACCAAGTCGCAAAAGAAGGCAGGAGGGTAGAATACAAGAGAAAGGAATTTTGGGATCTGGAAGCACAGGCTAGAAATAGGACAAAAGAACAAGGTGGTCTGGATGTTATGGTTTGTATATGAAGTGCTCCCCAAAGCTCCTGTGTTAATCCAAGAGGTGAAGTGATTACATTGTGAAAGATTTAATCTAATCAGTCTATCCTAGTTTGAATGGACTGGGTAGTTAACTGTATGCAGGGGGGCATAGCAAGAGGAGGTGGGTCACTGGGGTTGTGTCCTGGAAGAGTTCTTCCTTTTTGTCCCTCTCCACCTTCTCTCTCTCTACTTCTGGGATCCTGTGAAAGGAGAATTCCTTCACTTTGCCCTTTCACTATGATGTTCTGCCTCACAATGGGCCCAGAGCAATGGACTCAGCCAACTATAGACTAATCCTCTGGAATCATAAACCAAAATAAAAATTTCCTCCTCTAGGTTGTTCTTATTGGGTATTTTGGTCATAGCGATGAAAAGCTGGCTAATACATTGGATTTGGGTGGAGACAGCTCTCTTGGCTCAAGTAAGGGGTAAAGTTGTTTTGTTGCTCAGGAGGATTTCAATTTTATGAGATATTTTATTGTCATTTTAATAAATTTTCTTTAAAAGCAAAAACAATGTGCTGAACAACTCTCTCTTGCACCTTTGTCAAACATTTTAATGCCTACATATATTGCACTATATGTGTATGAAAGAGGCATTCAGTTATTTCCCTTATTATGATCTTTCTCCATCCATACATGTTTCTTGCCCAAGTAGTTGAGAATAGTCTTAGTTTTCATCTTTTGGTATAGAAATAAATATTTTCTTCAAGTGTCTGTGGGCAATGATAATTTGGGCTGCAAATGACAAGCTAGTTACTTCAGTCAAATAACACAAAGTTTTGTTTATTTAATGCTGAAAAATCAAGTAAATTAGTTTAATAATCAATTAGGCTGCTTGTTTCTGGTCTCAATTATTCACAAATGTTGAACTCAACTGAAAACAAGTACAGATGATTTTCCTTTTTCCTTTCATCCCTTTCATTTGTTTCAATAACAATGAATTACTTCCTTAAAGATTTAAATATTCATATATCCGTTATATCCATAATGCATCCATTAAGAAACATGAAATGTTCCTAAAAAATGAAATATATAACTTTTAAATTTTTTGTTTTAAAAAATGTTTTATTGACACATAGTATTTATATACATTTATAATATACCATTTGATGTTTTGATTTACATACATATTGGATAATCATCAACTCAGGGCAATTAACATATCCATACCTTAAACTGGTATCCTTTCTTCCTTCCTTTGGAACCGGGAATGAACTCAGTGGAACTTAACCACTCAGCCACATTCCCAAATCTATTTTGTATTTTATTTGGAGGGTCTCACTGAGCTGCTTAGTGCCCTGCTAAATTGCTTTGAATTCACAATCCTCCTGCCTCAGCCTCCTGAGCTGCTGGAATTATAGGCGCCCCCTACGGCGCCGGACTGTATCATTTTTTTATGGTGAATACATTCAAAAGTCTCTGCTACATTTTAAGAAATATAATTCATTATTACATAATAATTTTTACATATATATATACATATATGTGTGTATGTTCATTTACATTATTGATAAACATGGAACCATGGAAATGACTGGAATTCTTATCAGAAATGATGTAAGATAGAAGGTAGTAAAAATAACATTTTTAAAGTGTCCCAAGGGAAAAGCATAGTAAAAGTCAAAATCTCACATTTGGAAAAAACTCTTCAGGAAGGAAACTAAAATAATTTCCTATAAAGAAATGCTAGGCAAGCCAGTTCTGGCATGGTGAGAAACAGCGTGGCCTTCTGCCTGGGCCCCAGGCTGGAGGGTGACACCAGGAGCCCCTGGACAGGCCACAAGGCCTGTGCCCTGCAGACACCCGGAGCTCCCGCTGTGACTACTGGCTAGCTGGCCCAGGCTGGGAAGGACCCATGAAGCTTCCCTGGCCCTCTCACCTGGAAAACCTGATGGTGGCGGTAACCTTTGGCCCCGAACCCAGGACCCACGGGCTGCTGGGTCTCCTGGCCCAATCCTGTCAGTCCCAGCGGAAGCCGCTGCTGAGGACGAGGCATCTTTGAGTGATGGCGGGAGTGGCATGGCATGGTGAGAATGGCGTCCCCCTGAACTCTACGGGGGCCTCATAAGGCCAGTGGGTGCCCGAAAGCTCAGCCACGCGTTGGACAGCTGAGCCGCGAAGACCAAAGCCCTCAATGACCACCATAAAAACTCCACGTGACTGGAATGCATGCTCCGCGAGACCGGCATTTGGTCTCGCGAGACCGACCCTTGATCCCGCGAGACCGGTGCCTGGAGATTCTTGTCCAGTGATATTGGCTCGTGGTTCCGCGAGACCCTGCTCGAGTTAGCAGTGCGCGGCAGTTGGCAGTTGATGTTCCTTCTATGAAAGAGAAAAGGTAGAGTAACATACCATATGTGACCAATTCGAAATGGCCACCTTTTGAGAGGATTTACTGGTCGTTCATAGAAGGCCTGCGTATATACTATGAAAACACTGCTCTCCACTTGCCCCTCCAACCTTTTAAAGATTTTGCTACATCTGGACATTCTAAACGTCAAGAGGCAGCGGACATATGATAGAGTTAGAAAATAACGTCTTGTGAAGATGCCCATTTGTTTTTTAAAAAACAGAAGTGCCTTTGAAATGGATTTGTTAGACCACCTCTAGGATCGGCGCTTGTCCGCCTTTGTTACCTGGATTAGGGACATGGAGAAGACTTTGACCACGAGAGGGAGGTCCTGTGCCAGAGAGGTTTTATGTAAAAGACATTTTCCTATTGTAATCATTGTTGTGTATTTGCATTTTGTTCCTCATTACTGTATATCTAGTTGACAATGCTAAGTACTTTTCTTCTTTTGTTTTAATATCTAGACTTTCTAGATGTTCTAAAGTGCCTGGAATATGTTAAAAGTAGAAGTGGTAAAATATAACATATTTTGTAAATTTCTTTTTTGTTAAAATTTTATTTGGGCAGGGGGAAATAGCCAACCTCCTATTAAGTAGTACACCTTGTGTGCTGGTTCTCCAGAGCATCATGCAAGTGTGCCTACGATCGGGGCTAGAGTGGTTCCTCATGTCTATGGGTTTTGATTTACTTTGCTGTGTATGTAGTGGATAGAAAAGATAAATGAATCCTAATCTACATGTAGTCTTTCTAGATGTTAAAGAGGTTGCCAGTGTATGACAAAAGTAGAATTAGTAAACAAATTTTGTATATTTTGTGTTAAAATTTCTAGGAAGGATTGTCTTCTGAAAATATGAGTTTTGTAGCCTACTTGGTCCACGAAGGACCAGAATGCTCATATTTTAAAGACATATTCAAATTAGAACTATTGTTCCATGTGTGCAGTTTATTCAAAACTGTCATGTATATAGTGGACAAATTGAGTCCTTACTTGAAACATCTAGTCTCTCTACATGTTTAGAAGTGCCCAATGTATGTTAAATGTAGAGGTAGTAAAATATCACTTTGTAAATATCTTTTTGCTAAAATTCATATGAAATATTGTCTTTTGGGAATGGAACTGTTAAACCATCTCTGCAAGCAGTATAGTACTATATACTTGTTCAGTGATGTGGACAAGGTGAGAGGGAAGCAATTTCAAAAGATAAAATGTTAGTATGTTCATACTTGGATATTTTCAGACATCAGTTTTCTGTATGTTTTGAGAATTTTGTTTTGCTGTGTATATAGTGTATATAAGGGACAGATAAGTCCCAAATTTGCAACATGTAGTTTCTAGAGGTCAAAGAAGTTGCCAAGGTATGACCAAGTAGTTACTAAAATTAGCACATTTTTGTATATTTTGGGTTAAAGTTCATAGGAAAGCTTATCCTTTGTAAATGACTTTTGGATATGAAGTGGTTCAACCATCTCTAAGCCTTACTGTGCCTGTACTTGTGCACTGGACTGAAAGTAGGAGGAAGTGAGGAGGGAAAGGATCAAGGTCAAAATGGTCATATTAGAAAATACCTCAGAATATGACTATTGCTACATGTGCAATTTTATTTACCAGTGCCATGTACATAGTGGATACGTTCTTATTTGTAATATCTAGTCCTTCTATATATTTAGAAGTGTTTGACATATTTTAAGAAAAGAAGTAGTAAAATAAAACATTTTGTGAATAACTTTAAAAGAAAAAAGGAAGAAAAGCTAGGGGACTAGGAAAAGCTGATATAACAGATACATGATTATACAGATTATATGGATTGATGTAGAGTAATTATATTCAACACCTCTTCATGAAATCTCTCGGGTAAGATGGATGAGGGAGTATTATGGGTTGAATTATAACTCCCAAAGACAGGTGTAGGATTAAAACTCCACACCTAAGAATAAGGTCTTTTTTTTTTTTTTTTTTTTTGAGAAATGACATTGTTATCGAGTCATTACCTAAGATGACCTCAGAGAAGCTAGGATGAACTCATGGTTCAGCCTGCCTCACCACCTAATAAGGAGAGTGAAGTGGACTCTTGCTTCCATGTGGCTTGTGTTCTTGCAAGGAGGGCAGAATAAGTTTTGATTCAGTGTGATTTATATTGTTATATGACATTTTCACTTCTATTGAGTTGATGTTTATAGTGAAACATTTTAATTTTTGTACTTCCCACTTTGGGTACAATCTATGGGTATTTCTTTGTGGTTCCCATGGGGGAAGCATTTAATACGAAAAAGGGACACCACCCTGATGGGAATATGCAGCAGGGCAACTTCAGTAGTGCAAAGAACTCTGCTGCTATGCCTCTCCCATCCCTACCCCCACAGTCAGTGATGTCACAATGTTATTTGTGTATGTACTGTGTTCAGTATCATAGAATATAGTTGGGGATTACTCTAAAATTATTCTCTTACATATTATAGAACACAAATGCAGCACTAGCCTTTATAATTGTCACAAAGAGTCCAGCTCGTGCTGTGAGTCGTCCCTCACGGACCATTATTGTGTCCTGAGGACCATTGGGGAGGGGAGCTTTGGGAAGTTGGTGCTAGTTCACCATCTTCTGACACAGACAGAGGTGGCAGTGAAAGTTGAGCCAAAGACAGAGGGGAATGAGCCCATGCCCTGCCAACACGACTGGTTGATGGACCTGGAACACCAAAATGTGATACAGCTCTTCCAGGTCATTGAGATTATCCACAATGTGTACCTCATCATGGAGTATGCAGGTGGGGGACAATTTTCGCATTGCATCCCGCAGGCTGGTGGCATACAGAGAAGGTCTGCGGGGTGTTCAGACAGATGGTGCATGTGGTGCATTACTATCATGAGAAAGGCGGTGTGCACCTGGACCTGAACCTGGAGAACTTTGTGGTGGATGCCAGGGGCCACGTCAAGCTTCTCGACTTTGGCCTTAGCATTAGCTTCACACCTGGACAGAAGCTGAACCAGTTTATGGGGACTTTCCTGTCTGTGCCCCTAAAATTGTGCTGGGAAAGGGATTTGAGGGCTCTAGCAGATAGCTAGAGCCTGGGTGTCACTCTATTTTATGCTCACAGGGAGAAGGCCATTCAAGGTAAGCACCACTGAGGCCCTGCAGAAATTGATTGTGCAGGTAAGCTATGACATTCCCTTGCACATGTCTGCAGGAGCACACAGCCTCATCCAGCAAATCCTGATGGTGGACCCCACGCAGAAGCCTACCCTAAAGCAGATATTGGGGCACCGTGGCAGAGCCAGGGCGAGGCCTCCTCAACCAGCCCTCCCAGCCAGCCATTCCCCAAATGGCCTGACCCCCCCAATCATAAGCATCATGTTCGACATGGGTTATGACTCCTCTAAAGCCTGGTTGTCCCTGGCAAATTGCCAATTTGATGAGGCCATGGTTACGTACCTCCTCCTCTAGCACAAGAGAATACAGGGATTGGCCTATATAGGCGAAGTCTATGCTTAATGAGGTGGTTGGGCCTTGCCCAGGCCTGTGGTGGATCCTCCCAGCGTCCACTCTAACAAGTGCACCAGTGAGCCTGTCCTTGCCTTACCCTGTGAGCAGAAGCCACCTGAGGAGGCCAAGCCGTCAGGGCAGAAGGGCGCTGTAGCTGCCAGCATGCCTATCCTTCCTCTCTGCTTTTTCCACGTGAAGACACCCCTTTCCAAGCCAGCCTCCCTGAGGACCCTAGGACCCAATGGCATGTGCACATCAGGCCCAACCCTTGTAGGCGGGTAGCAGAAGGCCTGGCCTCCCAGGGTGGCTCCACAGAGCAGCCCTGTGAGAAGCAGGAGCTGAAGGGGGATCACCAGGCGGATGGCCACTTGCCTGCAACAACTCTGCTGCTGCCTGCAGTGCTTTCGTGGGCCCTCTTTCCATAACAAGAGTGGCTCCAGAGAGCTGAGGCCACAGACCCCCTAGGTTCTGCAAAAGAGTAGCTCCAGGTAACCTGCCCAATGGACAGCCAGAAGACCCCGAGCTCAGAACATCCAGACTTTATGGTGCCAGCACCCATCAGGAAGCGGACTCCAACAGCTTCAGAAGTGAGGTGCGCCAACTGGCTCAGGCTTCTCTGTGAAGATTCCAGCCAGGAGTGCATCTGGATCTACCAGGACTCTCCTCTCCCCCACCTGCCAGAGACATCAGAGACTCTTTTCCCCCAGAAACTTCCCCCTGCCCTGCTCTTCTCTGCCATAGCAGAAATGATTCTTAATAAATTTGTTTCTCACAAATTGAATGATAAGATTGACATTCCAATGATTTATTTAAAAAGCAAACATGTTTAAAGTAGGAGGAAGAGAAAAAGAGGGAGGCCTCAGGGCAAGGGCAGGAGTCCAGCAGCCGTCATGCTGTCCAAGGCCTGGACTGATAACTCCCTCCCATGTTCAGTGTAAATAGAGACTCCTGCCCCTTGAGCCCATCTGCAATGGGACTCAAACACCTTGAGCCAGTGTAGATGGGGACTTTCTTGCCTTAAGTCTGTTTGAACTGATGGCTTTGGCCACAAAGAATCCCTCTTCTGGGCTTCAGGCCCCTCCCTGAGGTGTGGGTGGCAGCTGTTGGAGAAGACACATGTGTCAAGGCACCGAAGACTCCAGAGTGTTCTGTGGCATCATCTCCACGTTCCCATTTGCACTCAAGGGAGAGTTAGGTCAATGGGCAGAGGTGGACCTGCCAGCAGCAGTGGCTGGATGCTTTACCACATGCCACGCAGCCTCTGAGCCCAAGTCTCCTTTTGTCACTGCTAGAGGTCACAGAATGTGAGACATGGGATTTGAGGACTGGAGATGTTAAACCATCTCAGGGTTGCTACTTAATATCAAAGCCAAGTGCATCCACATGTAATTGCTGTTCTCTTTGGGTTCTAGGGACTCTGAATTTCGTAAAGTGAAATGCATACCAACAAGAGTAAGAAACTCACAGATCAGTCAGGATGGGAGGCTTCGTGTACCTTTAAGCCCTGGCATCTCCACAGGGCTGGGACTGGCAGAGCTGCTCTGGAAGTTTCTTTCTGCCCTTCCCCTTAGTGGGCAGAAATGGATACCTTACAAACAAACAAGAAAAGTTTGTACCATTTGTCCTATTAATCGTTTGCCATTTCCTAGGAGGGCCTCTAGACTTGTAACATTATGAGCAGCTTAGAAGTTTCTAAAAAGTAAAGTCTTTGAATAGTTTTCTAAGCAAAAAGAAGAGCATGGAAAATGCCCCTAAGGTTAATCCCCTTTCGAGCTTGAGGCAGGGCACACTGTGTGCAGCCTGGAAAGGGAAGAGTCTGGATCCAGCCTTGCCCTTGGGACTGGATTGTCTAATTGCTGCCTGAAGGTTACAATATGCAGAAGATTCTGGGAGGCAGGAGAGGTATGATGAGGGGAATGGGGCAGTGTGCTTAAGGAGGAAGCTCAGGGGCACCTGGACAACTCCAGGCTGGCAGGGGGGACAGCCGCAGTGATTATGCAGGAAGTCTGTGGAGGAAAAGGAGGCAGTGTAGAGGAGGAATGCCTTTGGTGCACCTTGTGTGCCTTTATCTAGGGGGTGGAAAGGAAGGGCTTCCTGGGCTCTCTAGACGTGGTGCTGGGCAGGTCTGGGACTTGTCTAATAGGTTTTCTGTCTTGCTCCTACAAATAAAAACTGGCATTCTCATGGTGCACACAGTAAAACTCCCTGAGAGGTGTGGAGAAAGAAGGGCTGTTTTACTTACTGCATTATATAGTTATGTGAAGGCTGAGCCCCTTCATGCTGAGGCCCTTCTGTCAGTAGCCCAAAACCATGGGCTCTATTCCTACAGCCAACACTCACTTTCCCACCATTGGTCCCAAATGTCTGTTCTCCCTGAGACCTCCTTTGGTTCACCACTTCCTAAAGGCCTCTTCTTGGCTGTAGGCCTCAAGTGCAGCCAAGAAAGGATGGGTGTTTGGGTCAGTGCATGTCTGTAGGTCAGAGGAATTTGGGGTTAGCAGTCCAAAAAGCCAGAAATAGCAACCATCTTTACAGACTCTGAACAGAAGCAGGCTTCAGTCATTAGTTAGAACAAGACTGCAGCCCTGAGAGCTGCCCTATGTGGGCACCCAGGAAGCCCCATGTAGGTGAACCTGAAGGATCAAGAGAGTTTGCTCCAAGCGAATAAAGGAGAGAAGAAAGTTGTTTGTTGCTGCTGTTGCTACTGCTGCTGCTGCTATGACTTTTAATTAACAGAAACTTGGAACCTATGATTGGTCCCACTTCTCTCCCTAGTTACAAAAATCAACTCAAAATGTATTAAAGGTTTAAATGTAAGAAATGAAACTGAAAGTACTTAAAAGAAACAGTGACTTTGTTTTACTGTAAGTTCCTGGTCTGGGGTGGAGGGGTGTGTTGACCATTTTGGAGGGAGAGCTATCAGCTGTGTCAAATCCTGGTGATAGATAAGGGCTGCATTTAGCAATGTGGAGCTCTTGGCACATGGGAACAGCAAGGAGTTGAGCCTGGGTGGAGCAGATATATAATTGTTCCCCTTTTTACAGGACTGTAATTTGTATTTTGATGCCTGTGGTTATCTTTGGGTACATAGTTTTTCTTTCTGAATACTGTGTCCCAAGAATAAACATCAGAGTAACATTTTAATATCATGTCACTGATATTTGACTCTCTGCCCATCCATTGAGGATTCCCCAAAACAATTCAAAATAGCGTTACACTTTTTGTTGTAAATAAATATTCCAGAAAAAAATAGAGATTAGCTGTTATTGCTTTAAGTTAAAAGCTAGTTGGGCCATGAAAATTCATTGCCATTTCAGTACCAAAATGTGCAGAACATAATTGCCTTGGTGCATATTGATTTTTTCACTCTGAGATGGTTAGGCCTTGAGGTAATTGACCAATACTAGCTTTAAAGAAAGAACAAACCACACAAAAGAGTTTTTCCTATGCTGACTCCTCTGCCTGTCCTCAAATGTGCTATGGCTTTTTAAAAATGCCCATGAAGTGACAATTAATGACTTGCTTAGCTGACAATTATAGCCCATTTAGTCTTGTCTCACTCAATATTCCTCATTACTTTGACATTTTAGTTCCTAAAAAGCACATTTTAATAACCTATTTTCTCATCTGATGTGACCCTTAATTTTAAATTTTGTGCACAGTTTGGCCTTATTTCTTAATGCAGTGGCAAAGTTATAAAATAAATTTGAACAAACTTATTAATTCAGAGTTAAAAGAGGAGAGAGGTTCCAGAGCATTTTCCTCATACCTGATATTCATCCCAATGGTGTCTTCCCAATCTGCTCTGTCACTGTTGTTGTCTCTAAGATCCATTGGTAATTGATGGAAGGAGTAGTTCTCAGTTCTGGGTGTTAGTTACGGGTGCAGAGCAGGGACAGTGTTGGCAGAGGTAGAGAGGAGGCCAGAATCACACATTGAAGCCCATCTGAGCAATAGAATGAGACCCTGCTTAAAAAATAAAAATAAAATGTGCTGGAGTGATAGAGGACTTTTCTGAAACACAGAGGCCCTGGTGTCAATGGCCAGGTTGTTCAAAACACACAAAACATAAAATGAAACAAACAAAAGCAGGGCTTGAGTGAATGTGTTCAACACTTGTGCCCTTCCCATTATGTGAGGACATAGCAACAAGGAGAGAGGGATGGATGTTTGGGTCAGTGCAAGTCTACAACTCAGAGGAGCTTAGGGTTAGCAGTCCAAAAAGCCAGAAGTAACAACCATCTTTACAGACTCTGAACAGAAGCAGGCCTCAGTGATCAGTGAGAACAAGACCGAAGCCCTGAGAGCTGACCTGTGTGGGCACCTAGGAAGCCTCGTGGGTCCAAAAAGGATCAAGAGAGTTTGCTCCAAGCAAAGAATGGAGAGAAGAAAGTTTGTAGCTGCTGCTGTGACTTTTATTAAATAGAGCTTCAGGACTTGTGACTTGGTCTATGGTTAATGTCATCAGGGATCCAAAATGAAAGGGTAGAGTATGGCCTAGAAAGAAATTAGGGCTCCATTTTCCAAATGAGGTGAAAGACATGCTTCTATAGACTTAAACAGCTCAGCAAACCTTGGTAGGATAAACCCAAAGTCCATGCCCAGACACATTGAGAACACTTATAAACCAAGGATGAAGGAAAACACTTGAAGTCAACTGGAAGAAAATGATACCTTAATGTCAGACAGGGAACCATTTAAGTGGTTATGGAATTCTTATCAGAAATTAGGTAGGACAGAAGGCAGTGAAGTGACATTTTTAAAGTGCCCAAAGAAAAAACATAGGAAAACCAAAATCTTGTATAGCAAAATGTTCTTCAGAAAGGAAGGAAAAATAATATATCTTCATATAAAGCAAAGCTAAGAGCCAGCAGAGTTGTTAGCTAAAATAATCATTCGTCCTTCAGACAGAAAATCATATTGGAAAGAAACTTGGGCATCAGGGATAAGGAGAAAACAAAAACAAAAACAAAAACATAACAATTATATGGGTAAATAGAAGAGGCTATTTTTTTAAAGCTCTTTAAGATACATTTTGACTATTAAAAGGAAAAATTCAGAAAATATCTGGAACCAAACAAATTAAAATATTTCATATCAAAGTTTGTGCATGTAATGAAAGCATTGTTTAGAGAGAGATTAATAGCATCAAATGCTTATAAATAAATGGGATGGATTAAAAAGCTGCTTCTCTCAGCAAAAGAAACAATCAGTGAGGTGAATAGAGAGCCTAGAGAATGGGAGCAAATCTTTACCAGAAGCACATCAGATAGAGCACTAATTCTAGGATATATAAAGCACTCAAAAACCTTAACACCAAAAAAAAAAATCAATAAATGGGTCAAGGAACTAAGCAGACACTTCTCAGAAGAGGATATACTATCAATCAACAAACATGAAAAAATGTTCAACATCTCTAGCAATTAGAGAAATGCAAATCAAAAATGGCAGCTGTCAAGAGTAGAAATAATAAGTGTTGGTGAGGATGTGGGGAAAAAGGCACACTCATATATTGCTGGTGGGACTGCAAATTGGTGCACCCAATCTGGAAAGCAGTATGGATATTCCTTGGAAAACATGGAAAGAAACACCAGTTGACCCAGCTATCCCTCTCCTAAGTTTATGCCCAAAGGACTTAAAAACAGCAAACTTCAGGAACACAGCCATAAAAATGTTCATAACAGCACAATTAAGAATAGCTAAATTATGGAACCAACCCAGATGCCCTTCAGTAGATGAATGGATAGGGAAACTGTTATACACAATGAAACTTTACTCAGCATTACAAGAGAATAAAATCATGGCATTTGCAGGTAAATGGATGGAGTTGGAGAATATAATTATAAGTGAAGTAAGCCAATCCCAAAAAACCAAAGGCCTGATGTTTTCTTTGATATGAGAATGCTGACTCATAATTGCAATGGGGGTGGGGGTGGAGCATGGGAGAAATGGAGGAAATTTAGATAGGGGAAAGGGGAGGGTAGGGAAGGAAGGGGGCAAGAGGATAGGAATGATGGTAGAATGAGTTAGACATATTACCCTAAGTACATGAATAAAGATATGAATGGTGTAAAAATACTTTGTGTACAATCAGTGACTTGAAAAATTGAGCTCTATATAGTAATGTGAAATGAATTGCCTTCTGCCATTGTGCATAACAAATTAGAATAAATAAATAATTTAATAAAAATAACTAAACGACCATTTTCAGAAACAGAATAAGATGATGAAAATAAATCCAAAACCAGCACAAGGAAAAAAATAAACGCAAAGACTAACTTCAATGACACTGTACAGACCCGTATAATGTAGACAAAGTAGAAGTTTTCTAGAGAAGCAGAAGCTACCACAGGAACATTTAGAATGGTTGGGTGACCATCAGGGAATTGAAGTTCCTAATAGGAAAAGCTCCACAAAGATCTTCAGGTGTAGACGACATCACTGAGAATTCTACCACACCTTTGAAGAAGGGTTAATCCGAACTGTATATGAACATTTCCAGGAAACAGAAGCAGAGGGGACAATTCACAATGTATTTCATGAAGCTGGTATTACCTGGCCACGAAACCAGAAATGACGGTGCCAGAATAAAACTATGAAAGAAACCAAAATTTACCTACTCAATTCGGTCGTGAATGTAGATACAAATGTCCCTATACAAGGCTCTTTATGGACAAGCTGAGGAAGACATATGATAGTATGGATTGATGTAGAATAATGATGCAGCAAAATTCAACCTCCATTAATAAGAACTCTCAGACAGGTAGGACCAGGGCATGTTATGGAATAAATCATATCCCCCAAAGACATGTGTAGGTTCAAATCTCCACACCTAAGGATGAGGTCTTTTTTTCAGAAGTGGCATTATTATGATGTAGTTACTTATGATGGGGTCATAAGGGGCTAGGGTACGCTCTTGCTTCATCCTGGCTTGTGTCCATTCAAGGACTCTTGATTCGGTGTGGCCTGCTTCCTTATAAGGAGAGCAGGGCAAGTTTTATTTCACTATAACTTAAGCTGTTCTGTGACCATCTTCTCTCCTGTTTAGTTGATGTTTGTGGTGAAACACTTTAGTATTTGCACCACTCACTGGAGTCTGTCCTCTAGATATTTCTCTGTAGCTCCCTTTCTTTGTGGTTCCATTTAATATGAGAAAGGAACATGACCCTGGTGTGAATCTGCAGCAGGGCAAATTCAGTAGTGTAGAGACTGCTGCTGCTGTGCCTCTCCATCCCACACCCTCAGCTGCTGATGTCACAGTGGTTATCTGTGTAGACACTGTGTGTTCAGTACCATAGAACACAGCTGGTGTTTTCTGCTACACGAACCTCTTACATCTTGTAGAAAACAAAAGTGGCACTAGTTTTAATTGTCATGAATTTGCTTTATCAGAGATGTTTCTGTCTTCTTGGAGATCTGAGTTTTAAATCTGGTGTCCTTCGGGTCAACCTGAAAGACTCCCCTCTGACAGGGGACATGTCTGGTGCTGTGGTTGGAATGTGTGTGTCTGTCCAAAATTCCTGTTGACCCTTCAGCCTCAACATGACAGCATTGAGAGGTGGACCTGGAGGAGGCGGTTAGGCCATGGGCTCCACCCATAGGATGGGATGTGTACCTTAAGAGTGCTTCTCCAGCATGTGCAAGGACCTGGTTCACTTCCAAGCACATCCCCAACACACACACACACACACACACACACACACACACACACACACACACACGCACGTAGTTTTGTCAAGCTGGGAACAGTGGCATATGGTGGTGTTTTAATGAGCTTCTCCATTGCTGTGGACAAGACACCCGACAAGAACAACATAGAGGAGGAAAAGTGTACCTGGGGATCACGGGTCAGAGGTCTGAGAGCACACATGGCCAGCTCCATTGTTCTGAGCCCAAGGTGGGGCAGCCCATCAGGGAAGACAGGCCCAGCCTAGGAGAGCTGCTCACCTGAGGGCACCAAAGAGGCAGAGACAGAAAGAGTTTGGGGTAAGAGTCACAGGGCGTCACAGGCCCAGGGCATAGCTCCAGTGACCTACCTCCTCCAGCCATGCCCCACCTGTCTACAGTGACCAGCCAGTCCTTTTTATGTAGGAGGGACTGATAAAGTTACAGCTCTCCCAATCCCACTTTTTCACCTCTGAATATTCCTGCACTAGCACAGGAGCCTGTGCAGGGGACACCTCACACTCGAACCATAATAGGCTGTAATGCTCTCAACTCAGGACACCAAGGCAGGAGGAACACACGTTGAAGCCCAACCTGAGGAATGTAGATACAAATTAGTGAGACACTGTTTTCAAAAAAATAAATAAACAAAATAAAACAAATAACATAAAAAAACACCAGGAAAGTTGGGGGACTAGGGAAGTACTTCATCTGTAGAGCATTTTCCTGACATGCCCGAGGCCCTGGGTTAAATGGCCAGTATGTCCAAAGAACACAAAACACAAACAGAAAGCAGGACTTGAGAGAATTGGTCAGCATGTCTGCCCTCCCATCATGTGAGGATACAGCAACAAGGCATCTGACCTTGGACTTGCCAGTCTCCAGAGTGGTGGGAAGTGGATTTCTATTGCTAATAATCTAGTCTATGGGGTTTTGTTAACAGCAGCCAAAAGGGACCCAGGAGTGTGGGAATGCTTCCATTTCTTCACCCAATGGGAAGGACACTTGCTGGTTCTAGGATTGTCGGCTTCTGTATTTGATTTCTCATCACTTTGAACATACCAACCCACAACCTGCTGTGTTCCAGGATTCTAGTGAGAAATGTGATGAGAACCTTGTGGGGAAATGTTGATGGACGCTCCCTCCCTCTCAACCCCATAGGTGTTAATGCCTAGTTCTAGAGCATCTTAGGGAGCAGAGAGTTTTATTATAGCATCACGATGTGAGTGAAGCACTCCCATCCCTTGGATCCTAATCACTGTGGGTTGGAAGAAAGGTGAATTAAGTACTTTTGAGTGTAGATATGATGATGTCGTAAAAAGCTGAAAGTTATTTTGGGTTTTCTGATCCAGATGAATAGACCGTTGAGGCATCATACCGGTTTTCATGTCTAGACAGGTAAATATCAGTCTCCATAACCCACAGAAACAAAAAGCTTCTGGGGTTTTTTCTTTTTCTCCTCATGAAAGTCAAAAAGATCCTAGAAGCCCCAAGTAAGAAGACCCCTGGGGGATATGCTCTGACCTCTAAGGAGCCACTGTGAGGGAATGTCAAACACCTGGTATATAAGAAAGTGGTCGTGAGTGGGTTTTTGTCCGTAAGTACAGGAAGCTCTTAGTGGTGACCTGTCAGACTCCCAGCTAGTTAGCGAGTTTGGTGGTTGATGTTTGGTGTTTGTGGTGGTTTGCTGTTGGTTTTTTTGATTTGAGTTTTTGTTTGTTTGTTTTGTGTTTTGCTTTTGGTTGTTGTTTTTGGTGTTTTGTTGGGATTCATTATTTATTTATTTATTTCTAATTAGCAAAACCTTAGTTGGTGTTCCGGTTTAGGGATGCCAGAGAGCATAGAGAGAGTAGTGTAGTGGCGCAGGGGCGCAGCTCCTGCTACGAGAAGGCCCTCACAGACCATTATCAGGTCTTGAGGGCCATTGGGGAGGGGAACTTTGGGAAGGTGGTACTATCCCTCCATCTCCTCACCGGGGTCAAGGTGGCTGTGAAAGTTCTGCGGAAGAAGGAGGAAGATGAGCCCCTGCTAAGTGAAAGGGATTCATTGAAGGTCCTGGAACACCAAGCGTGATCCAGCTCTTCCAGGTCATCGAGACCATGGACAACATGTACCTCGTCATGGAGCGTGCACATGGAGGAGATCTCCTGAGTCACATCCCCCTGACTTGTGGTATAAGGGAGGTGAAGGTCTGCAGGCTGTTCAGAGAGATGGTGTGCATTGTGCAGTATTACCACCAGAAGGGCATGGTGCACCTCGACTTGAAACCTGAGAACTTCATGGTGGATTTCAGGGCCCGCCACACCAAGCTCATCCACTTTGGCCTGAGCACCAGCTTCATGCCTGGGCAGAAGTTGGATGGGTTTAGGAGCACTCTTCCATATTATGCCCCTGAAATCATCCAGGGGAAGGAATTCAAGAGTCCCCCAGCAGATGTCTGGAGCCTGGGCGTCACTCTTTATTTTGACAGGGAAAAGGCCATTCAGGGCGGTCACCAATAAGGAGTTGGAGTGTCAGATCTTGAGAGCAAGGTACAACATCCCCCGGTATGTGTCTGAGGGAGGGGTGCAGCCTCATCCAGCAAATCCTGATGGTGGACCCCACGGAGAGGCCCACCCTAGAGCAAGTAAAGGGGCATCCGTGGCTGAGCCAGGGCGAGGACTCCTCACTCAGCCCTCCCAGCCAGCCACTCCCCAAGTGGCCTGACCCCAGCATTATGACCTTGATGCTCCACATGGGTTACAACCAGTACAAAGCCTGGTTGTCTCTGGCAAATCATCAATTCGATGGGGCCATGGCTACCTACCTCCTCCTCCAGCACAAGAGAATCCAGGTGCCGGCCAGTGCGCTCTGGGCCAAGGCTGTGCATAATGGGATGGCTGGGCATCACCAGGTCCCTGGGGTGGATCCTTCCAGCGTCCACCCCAACAAGTGCCCCAGTGAGCCTGCCCTTGCCTTGCCCTGTGAGCAGCAGCTGCCAGACAAAGCCACACCCTCCGGGCAGAAGGGCACCACATGTGCCAGCATGCCTGTCTGTCCTCTCCACCTTCTCCACGTGAAGACACCCCCTTCCAAGCCAGCCTCCCAGCAGGACCCTCTGGCCTCCCAGGGTGGCTCCACAGGGCAGCCAGGTGAGAGAAGCAGGGGCTGGAGGGGGGTCACCAGGCGGATGGCCACCTGCCTGCAACAACTGTGTTACTGCCTGCTGTGCTTCCGTGGGCCCCCCTTCCGCAACAGAGTGGCTCCGAGTGGCGCAGGCCACAGACCCCATAGGATCCACAACAGAGTGGCTCCAGGGAACATGCACACGTGAGATAGACCCATGGACAGCCAGAAGACCCAAGCTCGGAGCATCCGGACCTCATGGCGCCAGCAAGTCAGGAAGCGAACTCCAACAACTTCAGAAGTGAGATCGCCAACTAGCTTGGGCTTCTCTGTGCAGATTCCAACAAGGAGTGCATCCCGATCCACGATCCACCAGGACTCTCCTCTGCCCCCACCTGCCAGAGAAATCAGAGACTCTTCCTTCAGACACTTCCCCCTGCCCTGCTCTTCTCTGCCATAGCAGAGATGGTTCTTAATTAATTCCTATGATTAAGATTGACGTTCCAATTATTTATTTTTAAAGTAAACATGTTTAAAGTAGGAGGAGGAAGAGAAAAAGAGGAAGGCCTCAGGGCAAGGGCAGGAATCCAGCAGCCATCATGCTGCCCAAGGCCTGGACTGAGGTGCCTCCCTCTCTTCTTCAGTGCAAAGAAACTCCTGCCCCTTGAGTCCATCTGCAGTGGGACTCAAACACCTTGAGCCAGTATAGATGGGGACTCTCTTTGCCTTAAGTCTGATTGCTTTGGCTGCGAAGAATCCCTCTTGAGGGCATCAGGTCCCTCACTGAGGTGTGTGGAGAGGGTGGGTAGCAGCTGTTGGAGAAGACACATGTGTCAAGGCATTGGAGACTCTGTTCTGTGGGATCAAGGGAGAGGTGGGTCATTGTGATCCTCCTGCCTTGATGTTTCCCATAGAAAGGATTACAACCTGTCAGATTGAATATGAGGTGTTTTTTTACATAAATTCCCGAGTTCAGGTATATCCATATGTGAAATGATTGGATTGTGAGAGCTGAAGCCATATTAGTCCATCCTAGTTTGATTGGACTGACTGGTAACTGTAGGCAGGTGGGGCATGGCTGGGGGTCACAGTGTTCATGTCCTGTAAGTGTGCTGTATCCCTACAATTATTCCCCCACCCTCTTTCTGTCCATCTCTGACTCTTTGTTGCCTTGAGGTAAGCAGCTTTTCTTTTTGCTGGGCCCTTCTCCCAGGATTGGCTGCCTCACCTTGGGCCCTGAGCAATGGAATACGTCATCTGTGGACTGAGACCTCTGAAACCGTGACCCCCCATCCCCAGGCAATTTTTTTCTCCTCTATGTTGTTCTTGTTTGATGTCTTGGTCACAGTGATGAAAAAACTAAAACGCCACCATGTGCCATTGTTCCCAGGTTGACAAATGTATTTTTACATGTGTGTGCATATGTGTGCATGCACATGTATATGCAAGTGTATGCACGTGTGTGTGCACAGGTGTTGAGCTCTGAGAAGGGAAACCAGGGTTTTGCACATGCTGGAGAAGCACTTTTAAGGTACACATCCAATCCCTGGGGTTGGATCCTCCTGGCCTAACCACCTCCTCAAGGCCCACCTGTCAATGATGTCACATTGAACCTGAAGCGTGAACAGGAACTTTGAAGAAACACATTCCAACCACAGTTCCCGACAGACAAGAGCCCAGGGCGCTGATCCCACCAGATATGCCCTATCTGAGGGGAGTCCTTTAGGTTGACCCAAAGGACCTTGGATTAGGAACTCAGATCTCCATGAAGGCAGAAAGAAAGATCTCTAGTAAAATGATTTTGTGACAATTATAAAAGCTAGTGCCACTTTTCTGTTCTACAAGATGTAAGAGAATAATGAGGCAGAAATCCCCAACTGTATTCTATGGTGTTAAACACACAGTGCCTACACATGTAACATTGTGACATCAGCAGCTGAGGGGTGGGGATGGAGATGCACAGCACCAGCAATCTCTGCACTACTGAAGTTTTCCTGCTGCAAATTTGCATCAGGGTGATGTCCCTTTCTCCTGTTAAATGGAACCCCCAATAGGAACCACAAAGAAATGCCTATAGGACGTACCCAAAGTGAGAAATATATGAATAAAAATATTTCACCAAAAACATAAACTGAACAGAAGAGAAGATAGAGAACAACATATGTCACACTGAATCAAAACTTGCCCTACTCTCCTTATAAGGAAGCAAGCCACACTGAACCAAGAGTCCACCCTGCTCTTATAAGGATGCACGCCGGACTGAACTGTGAGTCCCTTATGCCTTTAGTCCTAGTCTCTTATGACTTTATCTTACATAATCACACTATAATGCCATTTGTAAAAACAAAAAACAACAACAACAACAAAAAAAAACCTTATTCTTAGGTGTAGAGTTTTGAGCCTATAAGTGTCTTCCAGGGATATAATTCAATCCATAATTCATTTAGCTATATGGGCCTGGGATGTTCCATTTGTGAAGTATTTCTTCTCAAATTTTCATAAAATTACTCTTAATATTTACCTTATTCTGTAATTGTCTCACTTCCATCCTCTTATTTTCTCAGAAAATATCTTTATTACCTACTTCTCAGAGAAAATGTAGGTAGTAGACAGCTTATTAATGGTCACTTACAGATGTTTCATATCTATGTAGCATCCCTTCTGTTTAAAAATTTTTCCCCTTTTTCTCTGCTCTATTTGAAGAGCTCTTGCTTCCTATCCTCTGGATCCCATTTCCTTCTGCCTTCTGTTACTATTCTCAAGTTATTGTCTCTATATTCCATCTCCCACTGATCTCCTCCAAGGACTCTGTGATGGTTATTTTAAGTATCAACTTGACTAAATTAAGGAATGTCTAGATAGCTGACAGAGTTTGATTTTTGGATGTTGTCTGTGAGAGTATTTCTAGTGGAGATTGGCATATGAGTTGGTAGACTCAGTGAGGAAGAGACCCCCCTTAACATGGGTAGGTATTATCCTACTGGCTGAGGATCTGGATGAATGGACTCTAATGGAGTGGGGATGTTGTCCTTCTCCTGCCCTCAGACATCAAAACTCCAGGATCTCTGGCCTTTGGACTCTTGAGACTTGTACTACTGTCCTCCACTCTATCCTCCCCATTTCCTGCCTGCATTCTCAGGCTTTCCACCTGACACTAAGGACTAAACTGTCAGCTCCCCCATTTCTAGGGCTTTCCAACTTGTATTGAGCCATGCCACCATCACCCTGGGTCTCCAGCTTGCAGGTGTCCTATCAGAGACCCACAAATGAGTCCATATCTAATCCAACCATGACTGTGTCCTAACATTTCCCAAGGTACCTGGTCTGTTTTCACCTTGTTGAACCTTTGTATTTGAAAAAATCTACTTCTATAGACTAAATCTTCACTAAAACATGCTTATTAGAAGCATGTTAGGTGATTTTTATCCATACATGTATGGTACTTTAAAGAGTTTCTTTTCTTAGTGTAGCAGGCCATATTGTTTCCTACTGTCTGTTGTCTTCTTTCATCACAGTAGCAGGATTGTAGCTGGTTACATGGCCTTGCAAAATGAAGATTATTTATCCCAGACTCCTTTGGAACTAGGTGTGATGATGTGAATAAGTTTTGGCCAATGGGATATAGATTGCCCAGAAGTTACATGTGACAGTTTGGGAAAACTTCCTTAAGAGGTAGCATGTAAGTATTTAATGGTTTAACACATCATCCAAGAACTTAGTGGCATAAAATAATAGAAACCATTTTCTTATCTCTTATAGTTGGAAGTGCTTCAGATTCTGGATCTTTCATGTATTTTCAATCAGGCATTGTCGGGAGCTTAAATATCTAGGGCAGACTGGGTAGCTTTCTTCCTTCATGTAATCGTGAAACATCTCCATTTGGACTACTGTGTTTCCTTACAGCATGTTCCTCCTCCCCCAGAGCAACCAGACTGCCCCCGGAGCTACCTCAGTAGTATACTCTTGCCTCAGTAGGATACTCATTCAAGAATGAGTATCCTACTGAGGAAAGCAAAAGTTAAAATTTCTTTTATGATCTAATTTAGAAATTACAGAGTGTCAATCCTAATTTATGGCATTAACACAGACAAAAATTCACCCCATTTTAAACAGGGGGGCAATAACCTCACATTCCTAAAGTAAGTGTATGGAAATCATATTGTAAGAATATTGCTACAGTCATCTTTGGAACACACAATCTCTCATAGATAATGGCCAGGCATCTTTTACTCTCCTATGTTTATCTTCTTTCTGCCTCTTACTGCCTCCACAGAGATGCTGCCATCTTTGATCACAAGGTCGAGACCATACAAGACAGATAAACAAGGTAGAAGTTACTCTGGAAACTAATATCTCCAAGTGCCTTATCATTGGTGGATCATCAAGCTAGATTTTATGCAACAGAGTAATAACTGTTCTTGGAAAGTGACTGCAAATTTGTCTTTGTTTTTGTCATTTGGAGGTGAACTCAATGGCAACTAATACATCAGGCTCATCTTCTAGGTCATCAGTTTGTACACTGAAGGCTGCTGTCACATAGTACTGTGTGCTATTTCCTAAACATACAGTGCATCTTTACTGTTCCCTGCCCTAAGACTTCCATCTTGCCATTCTCTTGTCTTTTTCAGCAAAAAAATAATTTTTCCCTGTAATTCAAACAACGAATGCCATCTTTTTAGAAGCTATCTCTGACACTCTTAAGACAGAATTATAGAAACTCATATACCTGTTCCCACAACATATTTCTTGTCTCTCTTCTTAATGACTTCATCTTGTCTGTATAACAGCTATTAACATATTCCTATATCTCCTAGTCTCTTGTAAATTTTTGAAGGTAAGAAGTATACATTTATCTTTATAATCTTGCTTGACTTTTTTCCAGTGCATTTGTTTCAGAGTTTTGGTGCTCAATTTATGTCAGTATTTTTATGCTATGCATCTCCATTAAACCATCTATGTGATAATAAGAGAAAATCACATGCATAATTTTTTTATTCCTTTTCTTAAAGATCCCCCCCCATTCCATAACAAATGGCATAAACTCCAATTCTTTGTGAAAGCTACAAAATTGGAAATTTTCTCAGAGTAGAGATTACACTTGAATAGAAGGAGATGGGGATAAATGCACTGTATACAGATGGAACAAAACAAATAGTTTATCAAAGACTAAAAAGTATGGATCATTTTAGGGAATGGTAAGTGCATTTTTTTTTCCTGAAGGAAGAGGCATCAATGGGAAGTAAAACTGAAGGGAATGTTGGAACTACATTTTTAAGGGCTTTGAAAACCTGTGTTAGGAGTGTGTACTATTTTCCCTCCAGAAAGCATTTATGCTTGGAGTTTTGAGTGGAGACAATTATATGATCAGATGTGTATTTAGAACTTGACTCAGACCATAGAGTATAGAATAAAATTGAAAGGACAGGGTGGGAGGTGGCCAATGGAAAGGACTGATGGTGGGAAGGACAGTTAGGAAGCTTTGAAAAAGTTTACAATACATCTAATGTGGTCCTGAACTAGGGTGGTGGCCCATTTTGGTCACAATGGAGAGAAACTAAGGTGTGAGTGGATAAATGTAACATCAAAAAGAAGGGTGAGGCAAAGAGAGTTTAGCTTATGGGGAGACGTTAGCTTAAAAGTCATTTTTATTTAAATACCTGTTGAATACATTGTTTGACGTTAGAGTGAACATTTCATTCAGTGTTTAACAAGTATTTTACAAGCACTTAGTATATTCCAGGCAATTTTCTGGGTAAAGCAAGACAAAAATGCAGTCTCGGCTTTTGAGAAAAGCCCTTTTTGACATAGAAAGCCTTTTTACAAGGAGCCAAACATGGGGGAAAAAAAAGAAAGAAAAAAGAAAACTATTGGCAGGCAATAAAGTAATTACTATAATAAAAGCAAACAAACAAAAGACAGGATGTCTGTCTTGTTTCAGGATTAATTAACTGTGTAATTCTGCCCCTCTATATTTTGGGTTCTAGGAAGACAGGGTACATTTAGTTTTTTTCATCAATTCTATGAAGTTGCCAAGAGTGTACAGAAATGTTCAGCCTCTTTTTTGAAGAAGAAAATGGGGATTCGCTTCTGAAAGACACAATTCTAGATGGCATCTAGGGACCAGAAGGGACAGGGACATTCTCTTGGGCACTCATTGTATGTTGCAGGGATTTTTTTTTTTTTTGCTGGAACTCATCTTGTCTCTCTTTGGGTCTGAGAGCATGGCTTTTCTGCTGAACAATCCTCTTGTTAGGAACCCAAAGCTGACATCTGTTTCCCTATGATTCCTGCTGTCAAATGTTGCTTGGTCAATGGTATTTGTTTCCCAAGGCACAGCATTGGCTCACCAATTTATCCAAGAGTTTTTATGATTAGGAAGTTCAGAGCTAGGTCAATGAGAAAGAGCAATGATTCCCCTTAAGCAAGTGAAGCAGATGGTGATATAAACAGGTACAAAGCTGATTAGATGCACAATTTTCCTGAGGAATGCAGGTTCAACCTTATCTCTTTAAAGAGTAAATTTCCCATAATGTAATTGGAATGGGGAAAATCCCCCAAACTCTTCATATTTATGTTGTTAGGCATGCAAATGAACATCCACCTGCCACTAATTCTCTGTTCAGCTTGAGACAAAGCATTTCACTCCCAGGGTTCTCATCATGCCCAAACTACCATTCCATTGCTGGGCTAAGCCTGGATTCCGGTTCAACAGCAGATGCAAGGGGAAGTTGAGGAAACTCTTGGGGAAAAATTCCAACCTACCACATTTGAGGTTTAGCTGATTAAGACATGTAGGTTTAAAGGGGGTGGGATGGGGTAATGTCTTGCAACAGGAGCCAGCTGCAAAAAGAGATTGCAAGACTCCCTTAGTAGAGTCTAATCTTTGGGAAAAAAGCATCTGGCAGAATAAGCCCGAGTACACGAAGGAGTAGTACTGACCCAAACCAGCTCTGTCATGTCCCTTCAGAGCTTAGGGAAAAGAGAGGTGTGATTATTATATTTATTTTCCTTGGCTACTGAAATAAATTATACAAACTGGTGGCTTAGAACAATAGAAATGTATTCTCATGTAGCTCTGGGAGGCAGAGATCAGAAATTGAGGTGTCAGTGGAGCTACACTCCCTCCAAAGGCTCTCCCCTGGAATCCTTCCTTGTTTCTTCTAGCTCCTGGTGGCTCCAGGTTTCCTTTGCTTATGGTTGTATCACTTAAGTTTCTGTCTTCATCTGCACATAGTCTGTTCTTCTTGCTTGTGTTTTGTTTTCTGTCTCTTATATAGATGCTTGTTGTTGGATTTAGGGCCCATGTGGATAATTTCATCTGGAGATCCTTAACTTAGTTACATTTACAAAGTGTTTTTTAGGGTCACTTTCTTTCTTTCTTTTTTTTTTTTTTTTTAAGAAAAGAACTGCATCTGTTTTATTTATTTATTTTTTATTGGTTGTTCAAAACATTACAAAGCTCATGACATATCATCTTCCATACATTTGATTCAAGTGGGTTATGAACTCCCATTTTTTACCCCAAATACAAGTTGCAGAATCACATCGGTTACACATCCACATTTTTACATAATGCCATATTAATGATTGTTGAAACAAGGGAGAGAATTAAACAACAGCAGATGGGGTAGAGAGGGAAAATAAGAGGGAAGGGGAGTGGGGATAGTAGGGGATAGGAAAGGTAGCAAAATAGGGTCACTTTCAAAACTTCTAGTGGTTAGGATGCAGACGTGCCTTTTTTCTTGGGCACCATTTGATCTACTACAGTTGGTAAACACTGCTGTTTTAAGAAGCAGAGACTTAAGCAGCCCTGCAATGAGATCTTTTAAAATAATGGAGGCAGAGAAGAGAGGCAGAGAAGAGATAAACACCAGCATCCCAGGAAGGCAGGGCAGGTTTCCTGATGAACAGTGGCCTAGGAATGCCAAGGGTCCAGCTGACTGCATTGCAGGGAGGCCCTGGTCCAGGGCAGTGCATTTCAAATCAGGTTTACAATTCAGTAGCAAATTGCATAGCTAATTGCAGAATGACAAAGGAAAACAGTACAAATTCAAAAGAATATGAAGTATTGATGTCTTTTACAAGTATTAAAGGTAAGTATTGTTCTGACAAATGTGTGCAGGCTTGCATGTGCACACTGGTTTATACTGTGAAATGTCTTTCTCATATACCATCAAAAAGCTTGGAAGCCAGGAACTCTGGCATGGCAATTTACAGCAGCATGGAAAGAGCAGCAGGTTAGGGAAGTGTCCTTGGTTTGGGCACAACATTGTGATTGAACTCAACTAAAGGAGCTCTGGCCAGGTACAGCAGTAATGGCATTAAATGGACACAAGAGGGAGTATGCAACACATGCAAGATCTCCTTGGGGACTCTCCCTTCCTCCTGGCCAGAGGGTAACTAAGTAAAGGAAGTGAGATTTCATTGATATTCAGGTTTAAAAAAAAGAGAGAGAGATTACACCAGCGAACTTTGACATTAGCTATAAATGTAACATCAATCGTAAATACAGGTTCATGACACTGGGACAATGTGATTATATACCAGAGGAAGGCTTGTATTAGAACTGCTCTTTTTGAACTTTCTTTCACCTTTGAGTGCTTTGTGAATACAAAACTATGGCAGCATCCTGTCAGTGAAGTAGAATCCCTGCAATATGCGCGGAGCTCTAGACCTAATTTGGGAAAGCCATGAGTAACACTGTTAGAGGTGTTTGTAGTCCCTTTTAGTGCTAATTCTTTAATTCTGTGGCTCAGAACAATAATGTGCATAATTTCACAAACATCAACTTCTTTTTGAAGCCAAAGATTGTGTTTGGGTTGTCTCTGAATTCTGGGGACATCATCTGACACAAACGTCCAAGGACTGACTGACTGAAAGAAGAGTTTTTTAATTTTGTATGTTTCATTGAAACTCAAAGCACTAAGGACTGTGTCTTCCACATTGTGGATGCTTTTAAAAAGTTAGTAAAAGAGAGAATGAAAAACAACCCTGCCTTACAATTGTAGATAAAGTTGTCCTCTATGAATCAAGCCAGCAGAGGGCAGGAGAGCTCAGCCTATCAGGGCACCCTCCTATGCTGAAGCAGCCCATGAAGGACAGCATAGTAATGAAGAGCAGGTCTGGATGTTTTATAAGATTAAGAAGTGCACAAAAAGGGCAGAGTTGCAAGGCCTGAAAGCCCAACCCAAGATTTCCAAATTTCTTCACATTCCTCAAACTTCTCCATGGGATGATACCCCTGCCAGGAAGCAGGATTTTGCTTTAGGCATACCATGGGTACATAAAGAGGACAGGAGCTGCCAATCTTACGCATGATTTCAACCCCTTGGGTGGAAGGTTTACAAGAAGATGCACAGTGTGCTTGTGTCATAGGAAGAACTTAGAACTAAGGGAATTAGAGATTCTGACTCTGATACTAGTTATATGGCCTGGAGAGAAACCCTTTCCTTCTATGTAAACTGAGGGGTAGGGCTAAGTGATTTTAAGGTTTTGGCCTGGGGGTAAATTCATTTCTGACTCCAGTCTTGCCTGTGTCCTTAATGCTTGGGGAAGCATCAGGAAAGCCAGTGAAGTAAATGCTCTGGTTTCAGCAAGGCAAAGCTAAGTCCCTTGCCTCTGGTGTTCCCTGAAAGAGAAGGAAGGTTGTGGTTGAGCAAGAAGAGACAATGTAAACCAGAAAAGTAAATAAGAAGACAAGTAAAAGCAAGCAGGTAGAGAAGAGAAAAGGAAAAAAGTAGAGAGTAGGAAGAGGAAATAGTAATGGAGAGTGGAGAAGTGGCAGAACAAAGGCAATAGGGAACCATGGTGGGCAGTGGTTTATGACCCTGTGGTTTCCCAGGATGATGGGACTCTAGTTGCAGACTCAAATTAAGCTCTAAAAGATAGAGATGTCTGAGTCCAACCCAGACCCAAGAATCAAAATCTCTGCAGGTGAGAACCAAACCCCTATGCTTTCAATATTTCTCAGGTAACCCTGATGTGAAGTTGGAGTGTGGGGAATCTAAAGCTTTTGGACGGGTACTTTCACTCAGGAGACACTTTTGTATTTATGTGGATTCTGTCATACAGCCTCAGAGTGTAAGTCTTGGGAATCATATCAGAGAGGAACTTCTCCATCTGCTCTGTACTGTTCCAGGGAGCCAGGCCATTGAATCCTGGCCTCATGTCTCAAACCATAGTTGGATGGTTCTGGCCAAGATGATTCCTTCCTTTGTTGACTGTACTGGGGAGGCTTTTAGAGGATCTCTGATCTAATACCATGTTTTAAGAAGGAAGATAGACACTGAGGTGGGATATATGCTCTGGGTGGCACAGTGGGATAGAACATGACTTGGCTCTAAGAAGAAGCCAGAGAAAACAATTGGGAAGCTCTGAAGAGGCCAATGAATCCAAAAAGAGAAGGGAAAACTAGGAGAAGAGCTGGGCAAGGTGTTTTCTTACTGACCTTCTCTTCTCTCTGAGAAGATATGCTAGAGTGGCAGAAAGAGCTCTGACATCAGCCCAGCTACCCTTTAGTTATGTGTCTGGGGCCTCCACTCCATTATTTGGTTAACGTCAACACACATGATCAACTAACAGGCAAGTCAGCACTGTTATTCACTGTTGTACATGCCTGGAACACATGCCTTCTTCAGTGGCCCATGGACGCTTCCTCCCTAGGCTTTCCAATTGCTCTGAGGAGACTTATGTTTTCTATGACTATATTAAAAGCAATCACTTTGCACTGTTTCAGGTTTTTTTTTCCTTACTGAAGCTCAGAGATGACTAAGAGATCAAGAGAGATGTGTACATGAAGGTATGGGCCACCTAGGATTGTGGAGTCCTCATAAAATATGTCAAGTGATTTATTCTTTAGTAACTTTGGTGCTCCCCATGCTTTTCCTCCTTATGGAATCCATAGAGTCTTCATGCCTAAGGGGGGAGAAGTTTGTCTTCAACTCAACAATCATTTTTCAGGAACTACTGTGTGCCTAATATTTTTAAGGTCTCTGAGGAGAATGCAGTCATGATAGACAGCTTTCTGTCCTCAATGAGCCTCTAGTTTATGAATAAGACATACACACTCTGAAGGAACAGAAGCATCAAGTGATCTGTGTCACTTCCCAGAGGTGCAAAAGGCATACCTTTGGGCACAGGATAGGGTCACATTGATTCTAAGTGACAGGTTCTTGGAAACAGAAATAATCTGTATGAACTCAATTGTCAGAGGTGGGTCAAAGATATTCCAGGAAGAGGAAACAGATGTGCAGATGGACATGGGAGAATACAAGGTATGTGCAGGAAGAATGTTTCCCGCCGCCCCCCCCCCCAGCTTGTCTTCTGTCTTCAATGGTTCTTAGATTTCTGAGTTTACTCTTTGCATTTACTCTTGACCTCCTATATAGTTAGTTAATTCTCCACTGAGCAGAAGACATTGTTTTAAGATAATTGAATTAGGGCAGTCCATTGCTCAAAGTCCTCCAGTGTGTCCACATCATGGTCCTCAAGGCTTTCTCTGATCTGGCCCCTACACACTTGGCTGACTTCATCTCTTAGACCTCTCTGCTTCCCTCATTCTCTTCTAGTTCTTCTGCCTCGATGCTACCTTAGGTTCTGGGTTGGAAATCTTTATTGAGATGTTTTTATGATGAGCGTCTTCATTTGACTCATATCTCTGCTCAAAGAGTTCCTCCTCAGAGGAGTCCTTCATCCACCATCAGGCTCTATACCTTGATTTAACCCTTATAAATTTGAGCCTATGCTAATTAATGTGTTTTAGTTAGTCTTCCTCCCTAACTTTATCTCTCCAGTTCACTGCTATACCTTTGGCATCTCAAATAGTAGAGCTTTTCCAGGCTTATTTGTAGAAAGAATTTTGAGTGATCAGTTTTACAAATGGAGAAGCCAAGTTTCATAGAGGGGAGGGCAAGTCAGTAGCAGAAGCAAGAGTTGGGGACAAATTTTCTAACAGGCCCTGTCAAAGGTCCTCTGCATCCAGTCTTCTTCCCCATATTACATAAAAACTAGATTCTTTTCCAATACAAAGACCTCAATTCAAGAAAAACAACAGCATGTAACATCAAGGTACACTCTAATTCATTTTTTTATTTCCAAAAATTTAAGTTGTGGATTAAATGATCAGGACTGGAACAAACCACAAAATGACCTCCTGAGGCTTTATTATTGCAAATGAGGAATGTAAGGCCCAGAGAAGATGTCACACAGCTAGTCGTGGTGGAACTGAACTAGAACCCAGATCTCTGTATAGGTACTTTCTTCTTTTCTTCATTGCTTAACATTGAAATCTATGTCTGCTCATAGATTTAATTGTTTATCACTGAGTTTCTTCTCCTTATATTGCAGATAGTCACCCCCAGATGTACATTCCACAAGGGAGATGAGCAGTCATATCCTGGCTAGAGGATCTGTGTATGAAAGAATTCTGGGTGCTTCCTAGATGTGCTTGTGTCCAGACTGCAGACTACTCAGCTAGGAGTCTCTGTCTCTGAGTCAGGGGAGGGCGAAGCATCCTATAGTGCAGTAACATTCTCTTTTGACCATGTTACTTCCTTTCTGTTCAGTCTTGTGCAAGGCACTCTGCTCTCAGGACCTCAGGTTGTCCTTGAGAGATGAGGATTGAATACCCTAAAGTACTGGATGAGAAAGTGCTTTATGAACACCAAGGACTGCATAAGGGTATGGGGAGGCGATTCATGGTGACCATGATCTGGGAAATAGAGTTCTCAGTACAGCCACAAACAATTTTCTTCTCCTAACCTTTGAGATCTGGGAAAGGGGCCCTGGGGGCTAACTGCAGAGGGCTCAGGTTGAAGAAATCTGAAGTTCTTTAAAGCTAAGCCAACCTATATGCCAAGATTTAGTAGAAAAGGAGAGAAACTTTCAGTTGTTTGAGAAAGAATTTTGTTCCCTTTTGTTCTGACTCCTCTTTAAAGATGATGTCAGCTTCATAATCCAAGAATTACTTTAAAAAATTCAGAAGTTCTATCATCTCTGATTTCAGCACTTCAACAAGAGACTGAGTAAAGCAACTCCCAATAGGGAGTAGAGAGAAGACAAAGGAGGATTGAGTGAGGAAGTCTGAGAGTGATGATTCTGAGAAGGAAAAGAAATCAGAGAGAGGAGAAAATATATAGAGAAGGAGAGGGATGTGGAAGGAGAAAAACAGGAGTTTGGAGGGGGAGGGAGAAGATATTTCAGTGCATAGAGCAAGATGGTGGACTGCTATTTGTTCTTTGGTTGCCTCCTGTCTAAAGAAAACTCTCCTCTTGTAATTTGTGAGGCTTCCAAAAGCCAAGACTTCAGTAGAGTCTCCTCTACTGATCAGAGGGAGGTGTCTCAGGATAGTTGGACTGATATAATTAGATTCTGAGTCCCCATTTGGGGTCCTGGGACTGCTCCCAGATGAATAGAGAACACAGCATGTATTTCCTAAGGTTGAGTTCTGTGGGTCTAGATTCCTTGCTCTCCCAGAGCATTTCAACATGTAAGTAACTTTTTAATGCCTGCCTTTGTGCTTGGCCTTGCCTGGAATTTTTAAGCTCTAGAAGCTTTGACATTCCTTACCATGCATTCTTTCTTTTCCTTGGCTTACAGACACAAAAGGAAATGATTACAAATATTCGAGCCAATCAGGACATTTCACAGCCCCTCCCACCTTTGAATACTGTAGTTTAGGTCTGAATACTGAGGATATTTTAATTTATGATGCATTACTGATAACAGGATTGGACAAGTTCTCTGCCTCACTCAACTTCTGGAGATGTAGCATTATTATTTTATTATTTATTTTAGCTAATATTGAGTTTTGAAGCTCAGAAAATACTATACCTTGAAGAGCCAACAGGGATCATCTGGTCTATGCCAGGAAATGAGGTAACTTTTCTTTGATAAGGATTTTGTTTTGGAAAAAAAGCAGCCAGAACTCTAACCTGAACAGCAAACACTCAACTGACTATAATTGAATTTCTAGGATAGCTTTTCTAAACTTCCTCTGTGATTGAAGGAAGAGTAGACTGGATTGACAGCCTGTTGATCCTTTCCCAACATACAAACCCACAATACTAGTCACACATGTCTAGGAGGTCCTGGAATTTTATATGTCTATCCCAGAGTTCCTGATCTAGAACTGCTCTTATTGGTCAAGAATGTTAGAAAACTCAAGAGTTGCAAGGAAAGAACCCTGGCCCTAGAATGTAGAGGACTTGTCTTTGCTCTAACTGTGCAGTATGGGATCCAGAGCAACTTACTGCCCATCTCTAAGCCTTAGAAATTCAAATTCTGAATTTATTAGATAATTTCTGAGGTTGCTTTCTAGCTCCAAGTTCCTAGGATCCAAAATGAAGTCAATCTCTTCCCTTTCCTTTGTATCAGTCTCTCTCTGCCCCTCTCTCTCTCTCTCTCTCTCTCTCTCTCTCTCTTTCACAATAGATAGATAGACTAGAAGTCTCTCAGTTGCTAAGAAAGAAGGCGGGAGGGTAAGCCAAGGATGCCTTCATTATAGAAAAAAGTGAAATTCTTTTAGAATCCATCAATCTTCTTCTACAAGATTTTTTACATAAGAAATAGAGATAGAGAATGTTTCAGTCCTGCCACTGTCCATATTTTACTCTCTAATCTGTTCTTAGAGGAATGATTCTGAATCTTACTTGCCATACACATGTAGTTTTACATTTTGGGGCCTCCTAAAATGGATGATAAGTGTAGTAATCTGTGTACATTTATGTGTGCACATCTGTGATCGTGTATTTGCCCCTCAAGGACTGAGTTTGAGGCTTTCTTTTGTGTGTAGTTGAATATGCACACGTGCACACGTGCAAAAGAAATTATAGAATGTGTATGTTGGTAGCACTTAATGAAAATAAAAGATTGTTGGCATGTTGAATTGTGTGTGCCTGTGAGTGTGTAGGGTTTTTTTTTTTAATTTTTTTTTTTTAAAGTAAGCCACTTTAGATTGTGTCGCCTCCCCTCACTTTTATGATTGATTTCACGAGGCTAATGGTGCGTAAAAGCGCTGGTGAGATCTGGGGGCGCCTCCTAGCCTGACGTCAGAGGAAGAGTTTAAAAAGGTGGGGAGACGGCAGAGAGCACACAAGCCGCTGCGGAAGGCGCGAGGTTCAGAGCCTTTGCTGCTGCCTGCGGATCCGCAGTTTGAACAACTGCTCTCCAGCTCGGCTTCCCGGCACCACAGCCGAGATGCTGTCCTGCCGCCTCCAGTGCGCGCTGGCCGCGCTCTCCATCGTCCTGGCCCTGGGCGGTGTCACCGGCGCACCCTCGGACCCCAGGCTCCGTCAGTTTCTGCAGAAGTCTCTGGCTGCTGCCGCGGGAAAGCAGGTAAGGAAACTCCCCCGACCTCTTCTTTCCCTCCTCCCGGATTCCCGGACCTTACTAAGTCCTGCTCCTGAGCCCTGGGTTTAAACTTAACAGGTGTTTGGTTCTCCTTAAGAGTTCGGGTGCTTTTCAGAATCTCTCCGCAACCAAAGCTCTCAGGAAAACTTTCAGAGTCTAGAATTCTCTCGTACCTTTTCTTCCTTCTTCTGATCAGGGCAGTTGGTCACAGTTCAGGTGAGTTCTTTACTGGCATTCAAGAAATTTCGGAAACCTGGGTATTTGAGCACAAAGGAATGCCAGCATCTATTCCCAGTGCTGACCCAGGTGCTGAAACGCAGACTTTCATGCATAGCGCATAGCAAACCTGAGACTGTGAAAGGTCCCATTTTCCCAGTTAACTTTGTAAAAACGGCAGTAACAATTCCAGTTTGTTATTCACGTTATGGAAATTGAATTGAACAAAAGGTTGGCACAATAATTTTGTAAGGTGGCTTTTTATCAATTTACAATTTCTCATTGTGTTTTTAAGCCCACAGAGGCAGAACACTTGCAGAAACCTTTTTGTGTAACTTGATGATTATAGGAATTACTCTTATTTTTATTCTTAATTGATTTTAGGTGTCATAAAAGTGCACAGCTGTGAAAACTAGTTTTTGAATGTGACTAAATTTGTTTTCCAAACTAGAATTTCCCATTTTTTTTTCTTTTTTCATTGTTCTCTTCCCCTTCTCCTTTTGCCCCATTCAGGAACTGGCCAAGTACTTCTTGGCAGAGCTGCTGTCTGAGCCCAACCAGACGGAGAACGATGCCCTGGAACCCGAAGATTTGTCCCAGGCTGCTGAGCAGGATGAGATGAGGCTGGAGCTGCAGAGATCTGCTAATTCAAACCCGGCCATGGCACCCCGAGAACGCAAGGCTGGCTGCAAGAATTTCTTCTGGAAGACTTTCACATCCTGTTAGTTTTATTAATTATTATTGTCTATATCAGACCCCTGATCCCTCTTCTCCAAACCCCATCTCTTTTCCCCATCCCAAATTCACAGCAAGACCCTTGCATTAGAAATTGAAGACTGTAAATATAAAATAAAATTATGGTGAAATTATGGAAAACGAGAATTTGATTTCTTATTGAGCAAATTGTTTTGTGCAATAATAAATGATGAACATGGTTTCCGCAGAGTTATTTTAGATAATACATGCCAGGTCTCACTAATATCTATTAAAAACTCTCTGTGGCAACAAAGGTTGTTTTAAACGATACCTTTATAATTTGGGTCATTTCAAACTGAAATAATTTCAAACAACTAAATTCAACTTCAATCTAACAATAAATGTCGGAAGGGACTTCCATAAATTTCAGTTACGTATTCAATACACTTAAAAAACATTGTATTGTCAAAATGAAGATTAGTATTTACGGGTTTGCAAACTGAAATGTCTGACTATCCACCAGGTGCATATGTAAAATATGTCACTTTAAAATGGAAGAGTAAAATCATTTAGGAACTGAGGAAAGAAGCTGGTTGAAATAGTTAAAGAAAATTTCTAGCTTTAAAATTTGTTTCTAGTTGGTGAACATTTTCTTTAAAAGAAAGTCCTTTCTAACAACAAAAAAAAGAGGCTAAATAACAATCGAGGCATGAAAAGTAAGCTCCTACAATTTTCTCTTAGGGGAAAATTTCATTTTTAATTATAAGAATCCAGCAAGAGAATATTATAGGTTTCAAGAAACCAGTGTGTTGGGTCACCTCACAGAATGTTATATTAAAGTTATTGGGACTCAAAGTCATCATCACAGAATAACCAAAGGAGATACCCTGGGTCTTTAAAAAATTTTATCAAAATGGGAGTCAAATAAAAATGCAAAAATAAATAACTCAATAAATCGTAGCTGTTAGTATTATAACAACATGCTAAATGTTGTTACATACAGAGATAAAAATGTTGATAACCTAACTCCTAAATCCCTGAAAGAGGTATTCTTTGGAGAATGTATGTTTAAGTTACCAACCATATGTTTTACATGAATGTTGGAATAATAAGGCAAATATATCCATAATATGAACTTACTTATGGTAGCTAATAAAGAAGAACTTCATATTTTTTAAAAAATATTTGTGTTAGACAATGCACATTGTCAATATTAATGTGGCTTTGTGGATATTTCTTCCTGAACAGCAGATCAAATGAGAGCAAGAAATCTAAGCCACTTTCCTAATTTCTGTGAAAACAGAATACCCTTTGATGCTCTAGGTTTTTTTTTTTATTTACAAGACTTTTAGGGGAACTAGTGTACGCTTACTTAAAGGATTTGTCTGTACTAAATGCCTTATATTCAGCTGTTAACCAGCCAACTCATGAGAGTAACAGACTCACATAATTATGATTAAAGCACAGAAAACAATGCAACTTATTTTCTGAGCAGTATGTAAACTATATAAATGCCAAGAAATTTTAATTTTTTATTACCATCTTTAGTTGTCAATTCCCAATTATAGTATGAAAATGGGAAAGAATTATGTAGCCACAAGCCTATGTATATACTTTTTTATTATTTAAAGCTTAAATGAAACATTTGAACAGGGTTAATTATCTTTCAGCCTTAGTTTCACAATTCCAGACATGGAATTGTGTAAGGTGGGATACTCATGTCCCTTCTAGATGGAACTGACCTTTTATGCTTTAACACTGAAAAGGGTCTTTAAAAAGTGCTCATTTGAGGCCATTTTAAATAATATTAAAAGCATAATTTTGTTCTAATTTTTTGTTTTTAATATATAGAGGATCTTACTTTTTACTTTCCATTTAGTTCATTTGCATTCCTTATAAGTCAATTAACTGAAAGGATCCAGCATTCTAGCCTGCTTATTATCTACCCACATTGAAACTAGAAGATATTTTCCTTCTTCCCTGTCACATGCTTCAGCAATCCTGAACAACCTGCTGTTTTTTTTAATGGACAAGCTTGGGCAAGGTATTCTTCAGCATAAAGCAAGAATTTTATGGAGCAAGAAGCATAGGAAATGGGTTTGGAAGGCCAAGTTAGGTTTGGTCTGTAGAAACAGGAAAAAATAGCAAAGTCTCTGGACTTAGTTTCCCCATCTGAAAAAGGCATATAGGAGAACTAACCCCTCAGAATTATGGGGATTCCTTAATACTATGTACTTAGAAGTTCTTTGTGCATAGTAAACTGCTGGTCATTTTTTTCTTGCCTCTTTCTTTGCCTTTGTTATTTTTTCCTGTTTTTACAGACCAAACATATTTCAGCTTTCCCAACCCATTTCATATGCTTCTTGCTTCATAAAATTCTTGCTTTATGCTAAAATATCTGCCTTTTCCATTTAATGTATGTCTCTTCCATCATGCTTACTTACTCTCTACTGTTCATTATAGTAGTATGAATGTATATAAGAGAGTGTGTATTCATGCATAAACTTCCTTTGGGTAGATGCATGTCCACACAGTATCTTATACAGAATGGTATGCATAGTAATTTGTCAGTGTTCATTGAAAGAATCTATGAACCTACAGCATCAAGTGAAACAAATCTCTATTTACTAGATGGCTTTCTTCCTCAGTGCTTTATCCAGCATAGGAAAATGACATTAATATCCACTGTATGTAACACTAGTGGGACACCAGAAAGAGAGAACCCATAGTTATGCTTTTTAGGGAAGAGGTCCTAGGGATTAAACTCAGGGGCACTTGACCACTGAGTCACAAATGCAGCATTATTTTGTATTTTATTTAGAGATAGGGTCTTATTGATTTGCTTATTGTCTCACTTTTGCTGAGACTGGCTTTGAACTTGAGATCCTCCTGTCTCAGCCTCCTGAGCTGCTGGTATTACAGGCATGCATCACTGTGCTGGGCATAGTTATGCTTTTAATGACCAATAACTGAAGTACATAGTTATGCTTTTAATGACCACTGACGTACATCCACTAACCATGTGGTTAGTGGATGTACTTATTTTGGAAACTTCAGCCAGTCCAATTTTTAAAAACCATCTCCCTTTGGGCTGGGGATGTGGCTCAAGCGGTAGCGCGCTTGCCTGGCATGCATGCAGCCCAGGTTCAATCCTCAGCACCACATACAAACAAAGATGTTGTGTCCGCCGAAAACTAAAAAATAAATATTAAAATCTCTCTCTCTCTCTCTCTCTCTCTCTCTCTCTCTCTCTCTCTCTCTCTCTCTCCTCTCTCTCTCTTAAAAAAAAAACCCATCTCCCAAAGTCTTCAGCAGGACCTGCCTCACTGTCTACCAATCATAAGACTTACAGTTCCAGAGAATAAAATTCACGAGTTCCTATCTCACACTCGTTTATCTTAAGATCAGATCTGTTTTGGGTACTAATACAGGATCAGTTTTCTTGGCCTTGACTCAAACTATTCTTAGTATGCAGACAATTCTCTTTTCTGGTATCACAAAATATACCTTTCATTCTGAATATCCAACATAGAAGGGGATTCAGAAATCATCTTGGCCTCACTACTAATTTGAACAAAACATGATGTTATTTGCCCAAGATAACAGTAAGTTGAGGCAGACTTTTGACAAAGTCTAGGTTCCCCCCTCTTCCATCTCAGGATTATTTTTATTATTCTATTATACAGCCTCTCAAGAAAAATCTGTCCTTTTAGAGATTTGGTGTATTTTATTAATCTCATGAGAAAACTAATTTTGTTCCTGGAGCTTCCTTACCTCCTCCTGGACAACTGGTCGTTTTCTGAAAGGGAACAAGGAAATTAGTAATAATTTCCTGTTGTGATTGAGAAACATTAATAAAAAACGATAAAGGCATTGACTGAAAGAAAATAAACTCAGGGGAGACCTAAGGTATGAAGAATGATTTTGTCCTGGAATGGAGGCAAAGGGGCTACCTCAGGAAGCAGATGGAAATTTACAGGAAGGAGACAGCATGCCAGGAGAGGTGATCTTCAAAGAAGTCCTGATCCACATTGCAAACACCTCCATGACCCTCTCTCTAGCTCTTTAGTAAGTGAGAATGAATGCTTCAAATCCAGGTGTTTGGATTTTCATTACTTAAAAAGTGCCTGTGTCAAAGGCTTGCTGCAAGCCCAGGGACAATATTTATATCAAAAGTTTCCTGTTTTCAGGAAACTGAGTCTAGTAGGTGAGACACATTCTTTGCAAATAATCAAATGTTATCTTGGAGGTTTGTACAGAGTGCTAGGAAGGGAAAGAGATGTCAGCAATTCCTTCTCTTTCTTTTCTCTATACTATTCTCACTAGTTTTAAATGATTTAGAATATGATTGTATTCTGGATGGGATACATAAGTTATAGGCATAGTGATGTAGCACATACTTTCATAATATAATTTATTTATCTCGACTTCTTTTTCTTTTGTAGTTGTAGAAGCTGAGAATCAGAGAGATTAAGTAGTTTTCCCAAGATGTCCCCAGCTGGTTAGAGGTAGAGTTGGATCCAGGCCATCTGATTTCTAATCCAATGTTCTTGTCCCTGTCTCCTAGGGAAAATGGGGGAGTTAAAAGAAGATTGTAACTTGCTGGACAAATTAAGATCAGCTCCAGATCTTCTTCACTTAGCTCATATTACAAATGGGTATTACTACTCTATTATTGTTAGAGGAGGAAGGGATTTAAGCTCTGGGATCGGGATTTGGTTTTGTGACTTTATTAGGGCACTATTTCCAAGGAAATGTTTGTAATTTTTTTCCCACACGTTCAACCTCAAAGTCCTAGCTTTGCTAAGTGAATAAATAAAAATAAAAATAATTACAATAAAATTAATAAATTAGTGACCTCAGGTTTTAAAGCACTCCGTTTCCCACTCCATCTCTCCTACACATGTTTTGGCACAACTCTGGCTTGAAGCAGTTACAAACCTATTGGTCCCAATCCTAAGTACAAATCCATGACATCTGTCTCACTCTAACTGACTGAGTGGTAGTCATGTTCTATAGTTTGTACCCCCAAAGGGAGACGAAACCTTGGTCCCCAATGTAGCAGTATTGAGAGGTAGTAGACCTTTAAGAAGTGGGATCTAGTGGAAGGTGATCAGGTCATGGAAGCCTAGGAAGAGATTTATGCTGATCTACAGAGGGGGCTGGGTCTTGCAGTAATTAGTTCCTGTGAGAGTGGGTTTTTATAAACTAGCAATCCTGTTTCCTCTTGGTATCTCTTGTTTGTTATCTCACTATGTGACCTCTCCCTCATACATATTTCCATTGTGTAATGACATCTGCTGTTTTTTTGACATATCCAGAAGGCCCTCAACAGAGACCAGACAGATGGAGTAGCCTGACTTTAGACTTTCAGTCTTTAAGAGTGAGAAACCAATAAGCCCATTTTCTTTGTAAAGTACCTTGCCACAGGCATTTTGTTATAGCAAAATAGATGAAGACACCATGTCTGCCACCCTCTGGCTTTGTAGGTATATCCTATGAAAATTTGGCCAGAGGCTACAATTTGGGGCTAGAGAATTTTCTTTGAAGTTTATGAATGAGGTCAACTTTTATATAAGTTAAACATTTATGACACTGAACTTGATAAATCTCTCTGCATCTCTGATAAATATTGTAGGTCATGTAAGTAGTCACCTCATTCCTATTAGCTTTGCATATATAATACATTAAGATGGTGACGTTGGTATTCAGCTACTAAACAGTATTATTAAATCATATTTCAAAGAAATTCAGGCATGTAAAATAGAGTTCAAGTGGTTAAGAAAGATAATGTATTCCTGGTTAATTGCTGCTTAATTCTACCTTTCCGGTTTTAAAAAAATACAAAAGTACATTTTCAATTTCAATATTGCATTAAGGTCAGATACACACTATGAAGGAAACATTAAGCTGTCCTAGAATTGCTCTCCTTGGGTAGCAATTTATTTGAGTACAAAATGCACATCATATGAGAGTCAAGATTTATAAATTTAAATAGAATGTAGTCCTTTCTCAACCTTACTTCTCCATCTATACTCACCCACTCACTCTCCAAACTTGGATGGAAAGCAATGATTCAATAAGACTTCTCACCTTTTCTTCTTCATCTTCACTTTTGTTATTATGCATGAGTCAACATGGTATGCTCATGAGAAAAGGCTTTATTCAAGTCCACAGTCTTTACAAAGTCTTCTGGCATCTTTGGCTGTCAGGGTCTTTCCTCCATCTGAATTGTCAAAATACTTATTTATGGATCACTTATTTGTCATTGCTGTGGGCAGGTTTCTGGTTGCTACTGCACTCCTTCTTCTTTCTCTGTTTCTTCTCAATTTTTCTTCTTTAATACGTTTTCTCTTCTTAATAGCAGTATATTAAATTAGTTTTGGGAAACCACCCTCCCTAAATTCTTAGTCATGTGGTTATAGTCAGTTGACTTCATTTCCAGTCCAGGAATGATTCTAGACTGCATATACCCTATGTGGATTGGATATATCATCCCCTGGTCATGGGGATTGAGTCAGGCCTTGGTGACATGACCAATCACAGTGATCCTTAGGATTTTTTTTGGAACTCCTGGAATGTCTTTCTTATTCATTGTGGATGGGGAAGCAGGTAGTCCTGAGAGCCTCCATCATTCATATTGGGACTTGTGCAGTCTGGAGGCCTGTGTTACAGAAGACAAAATGGAGATATGTGAAGACTGTGGGTCCTTTATGTCTTTGTTAAAGCCTATATAATACTACCCTATACCTAAATTATATTTATTAAAAAGGAAAAGAAGTTCAGTGGAGTACACAAAGGAGACAAAGGGAAGGGGTGGAGAGATGGGAGAAGGAAAGACAGTGAAATAAATCTGACATTCTTTCCTATGTACATATATAAATATACCACAGTGAATCTCACCATCATGTACATCCACAAGAGATTAATTTTAAAAATAACTACAGGTAAATGGTAGAAAGATCAGCAGAGGAAAATGAGAGGGTGTGAGGAGAGGAGGGGAAGGAGAAGTACTGGGGACCAAATTAGAACAAGATATATTCCATGTCAAAGTGGATTCTCTTGTCATGTGTAATTGAAACAAATCAATAAGTCAAAAAAGAAAAAAAAGTTGTTCAGGTAAAATTTTGCTTTACTTTTAATCAAATTTTCTTATATACACCTTGAGTGTTACTATGTACTGTTGGTTTTTGTGTGTATGCATGCACACATGTATGTTTCTACGTATGTAGCTACTTTACCAGTTTAGTTTGGAAGCCCTGGTATGTGCCTGGAATATACTAATCAATGCTCTTGATGAAAAGAATTGCTTACATTTTAAAAATCCTTTATGTTTTTTGTAGTGCTCTGTAATTTTTATATCATTGAATCTTCACCCATTTTATAATTTATAAGATAGGCACTAGGACAGCAATTTATACCTCCATTTTTAACACACATAGAAACTGATGTTTAAGGAATTTAAATAACTTAGCCAAAGTCACTAAAACCTTACAGGGTGGAGTTTAAAATGTAGACCTGTTCTGGAGAATTAGCCCTTCAGACATATCTGGACAATGATCATTGACCTACATGATCTATTCTCCAGACCAAAATTGCTTAAAACACTTTAACATTTATTGTACAACAGCCTTCAATTTCTCCATGCCATCTTGGTCCTCTTTATAAGCACTGTTCAAATTTGTCTGTATATTTCTTAACAATAACATCCAAAACAGAATGCAATGCCACAAGTGGATGTCGACTGGTACAAAGGAAATAGGACTGCCTTCCCTCATCTAGATCAGGGACTCCCTTCCATTAATGCAGCATGTGTTTCTGAAAGTTCTGCTCACTGGGAGGGCCTCCCTTCACATCAGGGTCTCCCCACCGGGACTGTAGGGCTGGAGATGTTCACTTTCTGTGGATGCTAGAATGGGAAGAACCCATAAGCTTGTCCCAATTCATTTCTTTCTTTCTTTCTTTCTTTCTTTCTTTCTTTCTTTCTTTCTTTCTTTCTTTCTTTCTTTCTTTCTTTCTTTCTTTTTCTTTTGTCAAGTTGATAAGGAGCCTCTCTATGAGGCTGAGATGGAAGAGGCAATGGGATAGAAAGAGGAGCTACAGGTACCTGGGCTGCTTGCTCATGCAACTTACTTCCCCCTCATCACATGTATGATTCCTATCTCATGCATATCACTCCTGAGTGCTGATAGAGAGCTGCTATATGCACTGAAATTCATGGGTTATCGGGGGTAAAAAAAAAATAACCAGTTTCCAGCAGCTCAGATTGCATTATCACTCAATGGCCCATGGTCAAGATCAAGCATTCAACCTCTATCAGTACCCAGGAAGAAGCCAGAATCTTCTTCTTTTTTTTTTTTCATTTAAGAAGTATAGTTATCATTATAAGACAGAGTAGCTTAATTCTAAAGCAGGACTCACCAGGAATCACCTACAGAGGCCAGCCAAGTGTTCCTGAAAGATTTCCCATAGGCCGTACACACTCTAAACACTATGGACCTTCTGGGAATCAGTTGAAATGGTGGAGCTACTTGTGTAGAAGACCTGTTTCAAAGACCTGTTTTCTTTTAAGTCTTCCTAAAACCTAGAATATTGGTAATGGGTCTTGGTAAAATGTCCACAGTATATATTGCTTTCAAAATCCCAAGAACCCTCTACCTGTTTTGTCTCTTTTTGGAAGAAGGAGAAGATAGGTACATCAACTTTGTGTTCATCTTCATAGGGAAATTTTTGGTTTGGCCAGGATCCCTGATCCTAGACATCTCACTGAAGTTGAAAATTCTTGAACTTTTAAATATTTTATTTGACACCCTGTGGAATGCATGTGTCTTACCAAGATGCTTAGAAAAGTCACTATGTCCTGCTTATTTGTTCCAATCTCCATTATAGTAACATAATGAACAGCTACAATGTCCCGTGTAATGTATTGGTGATTGAAATTCCTTATGACTAGATTATGATGCGTGTGAGAGCTGTTTTGGTCCCAACCAGGATCAAGAGATATATTGACATCCCTGCCATCTAACACCAAATTGTCTCTGTTAGTCTTATCAACAAGATTAGGGAGGAAAAAGTTGTTCTCTAGATTAATAGATATGTAGCAGGTACTAGGGCACATGCTGTTCTGGTAGTGGTGTTATTTACTACTTGATTAATTTCATGATGCCTCATTATCATTGTCCAAGATTCATCTGTCCTCTGCATAAGCCAAACATTAGTGATGTGTTTGGGGATGATAGGAATAATTACCCCTGTAACTTTTAAGTCTTTGATGGTGGCAAAAACCTCTTTAGTCTTCCCTGTAATGTGTATTGCTTTTGGTCTACTATTTTGGTAGGTTGAGGCAATCCTAATGTGCCCTTAGAATAATCATAGCTCTTTTTCATGAGTCAGAGTCATGTATTACAGTGATTGTCCTGCCAGTTAGGGAAATTTCCTACTCTGAATTTCAGAAATTGGGAAATATCCTTAAGGTGGGTACAGGAACACATTGCGTATTGAGGGATGAATCTGAAATAAAAACTCGTCAGTCACCTGATATTCACAAGCTCTTGATTTATGAAACACAGTATTTTGATTTTGAAGGAATTAGCATAAGTTCAGAGCTAATGACCAGTAGTAACCCCAAGTTCCAGTAATTTTTTCTTCCTCAGTGTACAGTTACCACGGTAAAAAGGCCTGCAGGCATTATTGGAATGTTTGCAAGTATAAATTTTGGACTGATTAGCAGGATCCTTGCTCAAGTAGATCAACCTCCCTTTCTTTCAAGGAACTCTGGAACTGGTTGACGTCCTGCAGTTCTTTATGGTGGTAATCCAAGTCAACCTGATGTTTACTAGATCTAGAGTTTGGTGTATATGTATCAACAGAAGCTTCCTATCTGTTTCAGGTTTAGTTTCCATTTTGATTTTTGCTTTGCACATAATTCTTATTTTGGTAAGCACACTCACCTCATCTCTGGTTGTCAAGTACCATCATTTAGTCTCTGACACCCCAGGATCTCACCATGATCACTGACTTTGGAGAGCCCATTTTTATGGCAGCAGTCTCAGGCCTACAGAGAAGAGCCCTGTGTGAGGCTTCCCATTTATAGCCTAGGTAAAGAGAAGGTCTTTTCATCTTTTCATGGGACATATAGTTGAGAGATGAGTGAGTATTACATGTATTACATGCTAAGACCACTCTAGTATTCCAACATACATCTCTGCTGTCATTTGGACCTTGAATGTCTCCTGAACACCTTTGTGTTAAAGGTTTGGTCCCCAGCTGATGGCATCATTGGGAGATGGTAGTGGAACAAAGTTAGGTTAATCAGGGCATGCCTTCAAAGGGGCTATTAAGACCCCCCTTCCTCTCTTTGTTTCCTAGCCACTGTGAGGTGAGTAATCCTCTATCATGTGCCCCTGCCATGATGTACTGCCTTACCACAGGGCCAAAGAAGATGTGTACAAGCAACCATGGGCTGGAACCTCTGAAACAATGAGCCAAAATAAACTTTTCCTCTTTTAAAGTTGATTATCTTTGGATTTGTTATAGAAATGAAAAGCTGACAAACACTTTCCTCAATCTATTGAATAATTTCCTTTATAGTAAGTAAACCAGGACACTTCACTTTAGTGAAGTCTGCTTTAGGTTTTAGGATTAAATCAACTAAGTAAGAAAAATATGAGAGCCACTCCCGTTCACTAAAGCTAGAATATCTCCTTAGGATATGTATATTCATCAATTTCATCTGATCTAACATATTTCTTTCTTTCTTTAGGTTTTTGAACTCAGGATGCTTAATCACTGAGCCACATCTCCAGCCCTTTGCATATTTTATTTAGAGACAGAGTCTCGCTGAGTTGCTCAGGGCCTCACAAAATTGCTGGCTTTGACCTTGCGATCTTCCTATCCTCCAGTCTCACTCTCTCCCTGAGCCACTGAGATTACACCACTACACCCAGCAGATCCAACATATTTCTTCCAATCCTAGTATTCATTTTCATATATATATATATATATATATCCCAGCTTTCTATCAATACATATTGGCGAAAACTCAAAACTCCTTCAGTGGTACTTTCTCAAGGTCACATATGTGCTGTGCTACACATGGGCACTGTTGGTACTTGAGTCTAGTAAGGAGTCTAGTTTCAGAGGTTCTAGCACATGGTTGGGGTGGATCCTGAGGAGGAGGGTCAACAGTCCTCTCTATACAGTCATAAGCCTATGAAAGGCAATAGAGGAATTTGAGTGTTCAAGCATTGGGAAGAGAAAATAAATTAGGAGATTCTATTTGAGAAAACTTGGAAAACAGGTAAAATGAAGAAATTGTCCTTCTCAAGTTGTTTGTTGTTGTTGATGTTGTTTCAAGATGTGGTCTCACTATGTTGTCCAGACTTAAACCCATGTGCTCGAATCATCTTTTGGCCTCAGCCTCCTGAGTAGCTGGGACTACAGGGGCATACCTATAGCACCTGGCTCTAAGTTGGGATTTGCAACATTCTAAGCACTTTGTATTATTAAACTTAGTTTTCAGTACTCCACTGTGTATCAGTGAGTTACACTGATAGTGAATTTTTTTTTTTTGGCAGAAGAACCTGAAATCTCACTTTATTAGAATATAATCTTCCATATTTCCAGAAACTATTTAATATATAAATAGTTTTACTTTTGTGATGTATTAATGCTTTCACAATTACTTTTGGTTCTATAATTCTATTTGTAAAATTTCACAAGCTTGTTCTTGTTATCTACTCCTACCCGTCTCATCTCATGTTTATCAGCTTAGATACACAAGAACTTTGTTCCATTTGGCAAGTCTGAGATTCCTTTCATTTATAAAATAGGGACAACCATATTTTCTCTTTGTATAACACAAGACTGTTATAAGGCTTAGTAATATGTGCAATTCTATAATGACAGATGAAAATATTTTACAAATAATGCCCCAGGTTTGCTATGAATTCTTGAGAACTTGAAATGTACTGAATTCCCAAGCTCAGAGTCATTTTTTTTCCATAGTAGAAGATACCCTCCAATTGGAAGGATGGAAGGAAAACAGGAAAGAAAGAGAGGAGGGATGGAGGAGAACATTTAAAAAGAGAAATAAATAAAAAATCAATACAACACAATCATTTACCTAGATATTTATTGTTCGCAGTATCTCCATATCCATGAGATGGTACTAGACTCAACAGAAATCACACCATTCTGCAATAGAGTATTGGTTTTATTATTGTAGGTGTTAAAATGCCAAATCCTTCAAAGACTCGGCTCTCAAAAAATACTCACAGTTCAGTGAAGAAAGCAGCTAATATTTAAGGTACACAATTATAAAAGATTTTATAAATACATTTTTAAAAATCACAAAAGGGAAAGAAAAAGCAATTTTTGGCCGAATCATTAAGAGATTCTACTTGGGGGAGATGGAATTTAAAGAATAGGTAGAAATTTGACAGCTGGAGACTTAGTTGGGATTAATAAAGGAGAAGGGCATTCTAAGTTGAAACATGTGAGGTAGAATCAATATATCTTTTTTCATCTGTGAATTAAATGAATTTTACCTAAATATTGGAAGAGAGTCATCTTATGCCCATAGTGCTGGGTCTATGAAACCTGAGGCATGCATTCAACAGAAATAGCTTTGGGGGTAGGCGGGTGAAGAGAAGGTCATTTTTCTTTCAGAGGATGAAGAATTAAAAGGAAGAGCCAATGAAAAAGATAGCATAAAAGTTTAATGGTGGTTACAGAATTAGTAGAAAAAGAGACTTAATAAGATGATGCTAAATTTGAGTAATAATAAAATGCTTAACATAATAACAGAAGGACTTATTGTTTCAGCACTGAATGTAAAGAGCTTGAACATCCTCTCTCCAAACCACAATAGAGGAAAAAAAAAACTAGGCAACTGAAAATCAAGTCTTTTAGTAGATCCAACAGAGAGTTGAGGTTATAAGGAAAACCACCATTCTGAATATGGGACGGAGAGAATCACAGCTGGGTCCACTTACTGAGAGCAGAAGAGAATGTAGTGAAATAGTTAAAGAAATGAAAGAAAAAATGTCATCAACCTAGAATTCTTTATCTAGCCAAATTAGCCTTCAAGACAGAAGTAAAGTCTTTCTTTGAGAATTAGAAGTTGGGGTATTTGTCAGTATAGATCTACCTTGAAAGAAATGTTAAGAGGAGGTTTTTCAGAGATAAAGAATATAATATGTATCAGAAACTCAAAGAGAGTAGCATGAAGGAAAGAAAAAAAAGCAACAAAGGAGGTAAAATAAAATCTTTTCTTTTGCTTATTCTTAAATTGATCTAATTGGTAACTGAAGTAGATATAGCAAAAATGTAATAAGTTATCACAGTCTGTTGATAAGTGATATGTGACAAAAATGTACTAAGAATGTGGGGAGGAATTTAGACTATTCATCGATAATTTCTTAGATCCTTAGATATGAATGGTGTGATACACAATTAAAAGAGAGGGTGCCAGAGAGAATTATGAAAAGGCAAAACAAATGATCAAACAAACCCCAAATTCTCCAAGTCCAAAATGATAGCAAAACCCCTCAAGGCCAAAATTTGTTTACAAGAAAGCCACTATAAATGTAAACACATAGATGAATGCTAACAAAAATGAAAGAAAACTAAAATATCTGTATTAATTTCAATCAAAAACTTCAGAACAAGGAAATCATAAGGATAAGGAGGAACTTTACATAATTATAGAGGAGTTAATCCTCAAGAGGTTACAAAAATCATTAACATGTATGCACTTAACAACAGAGCCTCAGAATTTTGATGTGAACTGATAGAATTGCAAAGAGAAATAGGCAGCATTATAGTTGGGAGACTTCAATATGTCTCTAGCACTAATGGACAGATTCAGTAGGCAGAAAATCAGTAAGGTTATAGTTGACCAGAGTGTAACCATCTATCAAATCAAAGAAGATTCAAGTACATGGAAAGATATTCCATGTTCATGGTAGAAGAGTTCAATATTTTGAAGATGTGAATTCTCAACTTGGTCTATAGATTCAATTTAATCTCAATCAAAACCAGGAAGGCATATGGTATATACAGACAAACTGATTATTAAGTTTACATGGAAAGGCAAATTACCCAAATTAGCCAACATAATTTTGTAGAACACAGTTGTAGGATTGACACTACTGAACATTAAGATTTACTATACAGCTGCAATAGTCAAAACAGCCTTGTATGAAGCAATAATTGACAAATAATTAATGGAACAGCACAGAGTACCCCAAACTGGATCCACAAAATATGGTCAATTGACCATTGACATATGAGTAAAAACAAGTCAATGAAGAAAGTACAATGATTCAATGAATGCTACTAGGATAATTGGATATCCATATCCTAAACCAAAATCAAAAACCAAAGCAACAAGCAAAGCAAGACAATATGGAAATGAAGGCCCAAACAATCCAGAATAGACCACATACTTTTCACAAAATTTCACTCAAAATGCATCGGAATGTTGGAGAAAATTTAGGTGACATTTTAGATATAACACCAAAAGGATGATTTGTGAAGGAAAACATTGATAATTTGTGACTATATTAAAATTAGACACTTCTTCATGAAAAACGCTGCTGAGAGAATGGAAAGACAAGTGTCAGATCTGCAGAAACTATTGTGAGTCATACATCTGGTAAAGGACTTACACTTGAAATATGCAAAGAACTCTTAGAACTCAATAATAGGAAGAAATCCAGTTTTTAAACTGAGCAAAAGATATAGACATTTCACAGAGAAAATATGGATAAACACACACACACACACACACACACACACACACATATACCTCTATCTCTATCCATGCTCTATCTATGGCTCTATCTCTATCTATGTGCTCAATACCATATGCCATTAGGGACTTGCAAGTGAAAATAACAGAGACATGGTGACACACCTGTTAGAATGGCTAAAATCCAAACAAAAGCAAAAACTTAACAATACCAAATGTTGAGGAGGCTGTGGAGCAAGAAGAACCTTCATTCATTGCTGGTGGAAATGCAAAATGGTATAGACACTTAGGAAGACAGTTTGGCAGTTTCTTATAAAGCTAAACATATTCTGCAATCTAGCTCCTTCTGTTCCAAGTAAGTAATCACACACAAAATGAGTTGGAAATATGTCCACATAAAAACCTGCATATGAATGTTTATAGCAGCTTTATTCATAGTCACCTCAAACTAGAAGCAAACAAGATATCCTATTTAGGTGAATGGATAAACAAACTATAGTACATTCGGACAATGGAATGTTGCTTAGCAATAAAAGAAAATTAGCTGTCAAGCCATGGAAAGTCATGCAAGAACCTAAATACCAGGTTGAGTGAAAGAAGCTAGTTTGAAAAGGCACATATTATATGACAACTATATGACATTCTGGGAAAGGCAAACATAAACAGTAAAATGGTCAGTGGTTTTTAGGTGATCAGGGAGCAGGGAAAGGGATAGATGGTGAAACACAGGAGATTTTAGGGTTATTCCATATGACACATTTTATATGATTGGGTAACAGTAGATACATGACATTATGCACTAGTGGAAATCCAAACTGTGTAACACAAGAATGAGCCTCAGTGTAAACCAGGAACTTGATAATGTAACAACATTGTTTGTTCTTCGTAACAAAGGCACCACTAATGCAGCATGCTAATAATAAGGGAAAATATGTAGGGAAGAGGGCATGTGTAAACTCTCTATACCAACTGCTTAGTTTTTTAGAAAATGCTAAACTATCCTAATAATAAAGCTAATTGATTTAAAAAGTGACAACCATTGCCTAATCTAAGGTAACAAAAATTTATTCTTGTTTTCTTCTAAGAATTTTATTCTTTTTATTTCTTACATTTTGGGCTGGGGATGTGGCTCAGTAGTTAAGTGACCTTGGATTCAATACCCAGTACAAAAAAAAAAAAAAAAGAAAAAGAGAGAGAGAGAAAAAAAAAAAAAAAACAACCATCCTATCTCTAAGATGGCAGGTAGAGGGACTTTTTGTTCTATTTAGGCCTTAAATGGGTTGAATGGGAGCAAACCTCACTGAGAAAAACAATCTACTTTTTTTTTTCATTCTACTACTTCAAGTATTAATCTCACCCAAAGGCACTCACAGACACACCCAGAATAATATTCAACGAAGTACTGGGCCCTCCCTGGCCCAGTCAAGTTGCCATGTAAAATTAACTATCACAGAGTTGTCTTGCAGCTGGAATAAGGTTTCAAAATTGAGCTCTGACAAAGTCCTTTTCCCAGGAGAGTAGTTCTTTGTTAAAGCTCTGGACACATTTCACAATGGTGACTTTTTCCTTGCCCTCTTAGAGAGTTACAAAGGGAACTTTCTTGGATTCTCACCTTGAAAACCTGTGAGATTCCAGGAGGGAAAGTCCACAAATGTGTGGAGATTCCAAGGAGTTGCTGGCTCTTACTTTAGCACACAACAAGCCCCAGCATTTAAATCAAAATAGTTATTTTGTGTTCCTGCCGCTCTAGGTAAGCAGATATGGGTTGCTGCATCTCTCTGAATGTTCGTGTCTGTCCAAATTTCAGGTGTCAGTTTGCCTTGTTACCTCAGTTCTCTGATGGGTCCAAGAAAAGCTGACTTTGTAGATCATACAGCTTATAATTGTCTTTACAATTGTTCTTTATTGGAAGATGGAACTAACAACTTCCATGCTCTTTTCAAGTTGGAGCTGTAACCAGAAATCCTCATCTCCTGGAATATTTTTTTTTTTTTAAAGATTACCGTCTGTTAGTGCCATAAACAATGGGTGTCTGTCCTCTGCAGAATCTGCTTCTCTTGTGCTCCCTCTACTCTCTGCATTTCTCCACCCTGTTGGTAATAGTCTCCAAACTGTGCAATAGATACCTACTTAGATCTCATTTTCTTTCCAGACTCTAATGTCTGTCATGGAAAAGATGACATCTTATTTAACCTCATAGCCCAACAACCAGTGCATTCCCTTGCATAAACGACTCAATGAATAAATGACTAGATGAAGCTACCTGAAAAGCCAGGTTAATTCTCAGCTTCAAATCAAGGAAAGCTGGGCATAGCCATCAGTCATAAGTGAATGGGAAGTCTTTCGTTTCTTTGATAATTGTATTTCAGAGAAAAGAACATTTGTACTAAGTGGATGTTTGTATGAAATAAACAGGAATCCAGAGATAAGAGGTTTTCAGAGTATATTTGGCCCTGCCTTAACCCTGTACCTTCTCTCCTTCTATCCTTTTAGACTGCCTAGCCCCCACAGGGAAATACAGAGAGAGATGTATTATAGTCAGTGCCCTGATTTACTGTTGAATGAGCTAAGACTCACTATTTTTGTCTGAGTCTACACTCCCCAGTTAGACTTGGCTTCCTATCGGGAAGCACATATCCTAATGAGATAGGTAAATTTCTTATCATTGACTGCACACACCTGGCATTATGTGTATAAGATTTGTCAATAAAGTTTGCCTCAAATTAGACCCATTATCTCTAGGTGAAATGACAAAAGTGATTTAGACTCTGACTTAACAATTAGCACCTGCTGGGAATGAGGTACTGCTGACCATACACCAAGGACCTCCCCAAGTGGCCTCTCAAGGTATTTGTTTTTGTATTTGTTTTTCTAGAATTTCCAAGCCATTACCACTAATGTATTGTTTATTTTGCATTGCTGTTAAGTGGTACTGAATGGTGTGTGTGTGTGTGTGTGTGTGTGTGTGTGTGTGTGTGTGTGTATTTTGTGGTAACCTCCTTCAGTTTAGAAATATCTGTTGAAGTTCTATTTGCTATGTGGGGTACAAACTACCAATATTAATAAATTAAAATCTTTATCTTTAGATAGCTCAAATGTGCATTCTCTAGCAATTATGGTATCAGTTCTCCAAGTGTGATTCCTGGATCAACAGCTCTGAAATCACCAAGGACCTTGCTTAAATATAAATTCTGGGGCCCAGATCTACAAAACTAGAAATTCTGAGTGGGGCTGGGCATGGGGTGCATGCCTGGGATCCTAGCAACTCGTGAGATTAACGAAGGAGGATGGCAAGTTTAAAACAACTTAGCAACACTCTGTCTCAAAATACAAATAGAAAGGGTTGGGAATGTGACTCAGTGGTTAAGTGCACCTGGGTTCAATCCCTGGTACCTCTGTCTCCCTACAAAGAAATTCTGGGCAGTGGACTCGGCAATCCATGATTTAACACATCTTACAGGAATTCTTACAACACTAAATTGTGAAAACCCTATCCTAAGACAATAAGAAAAAACATGAAGCTAGCTTGGGTATACTGGGAAGGCCACCAGGGCAAAGATGATATTCAATTGTAAATAATTATATTTCATTTTAGAATTTTCATCAGATAAATTCACAAATAAAGTTGAAGTCCCCCCCCTTTTTTTTCTTTCTCATGTATGTCTCCCTTTAGAATTCTGTGTATATTCTTCCTGCTAATGGTTTTATTTATTTTTTGCTATATATGTATGCAATCATATCTAATATGTTGCCTTGTACTTTGAGTATCTTTATTAATTAGTTGTAGCTTAAGCTATATTTTTTGAGATCTATACATTAAATTTTTTCTGCTATTTTTAGCATTGCATAGTATTTCATTGTGCAAATATATCACTATGTCTTTTTCCATTCTTTTATTGACAAGTATATGAGTTGTTTCAAATTTGTAAAGAAGATAAATTTGGAACTGAATGATATCTTTAGATCTTTTCTAGCAGTATGAAACTGAATAATCTCTCTTTAACAAGGAAAAAAGTTAAAATCTAAGTAATTCTTCTGGTCTTATAGATTCTTTCATTTAACCACATGAACTTCATTCTTACAGGAAACTTGTGCACTACAATTTGCCTCATTTGGAAAAAAAAGTCTATAATAATTATAGTTATTATATACAACTTGTGTATATAATAAGTACATATGTAGTAAAATTAATGTTTATAATAACTATATATGTAGTACATTATATATACTACACACATATATAATAGTATATATATATGTAGTATATAGTATGTATATATGTAGCATATATATGTATATGTGTATGTAATAACTATGTATGTGATATAGAATATGCATAAATTATATATAATATACTAGTATATATATATTATATAATAACTGATCTCATACATAAATATTTAACTATATAGTTATCCTATGTAAATATATAGATATTTCACTAAGTCTATGTACTTATTGCCTCTTTGTGCTTGTTCATCCCGTTAAGATTTGACTTTGTTGAAATCACTTTGGAATTTGTCTATAAAGAGAATCGTCTATATCTCACAGGTATTTCTAAACTTCCTTGATTTCATTTAGTGTAAGTTCCCATCAGGTAGTTACAAGGAGTCAGAGAGATGAACAGATCAGCCCTTGTTTATAAAGCTGTTATCTGCCATTTCATTTTCCATCTGGAAAACCTGACTCAAGGGCCTGACCTCAGTGTTAAGTAGCAAAGGTTTTATCAGCCATAATGAAAATAAATTATTCTTTGGAGCCTGGGCCACAGGCTTCTATAGTTCAGGTTGTCTAATCTAATATAGACCTCTTTAGAAAAGTCACTTGTAGCTGGCAAAAATTTTAGTAACACCCTCAGCCACCTTCCAGGAAATCACCAATGACCTGCTCCTGTCCTGAGATTCCCCTGTCAGATGTGTTTGAAACCCAGGAGAGGGAATTGAAGCATCTCTTGGCTATGTGTTTACACACCATTCAGAAATTGAACCTCTTCTTGAGGCTGTGTGCCACTTTAACCATTTAATACCGGAACCTGCTGGACCTATCCCTACCAGGTATCATCCTGACGCTGCTTAAATGCCTGTGGTGATTTGTCTATAAAGAGAATCTTCTATATCTCACAGGTGTTTTTAAACTCCCTTGATTTCATTCAGTGTAAGTTCCCACCAGGTAGTTACAAGGAGTCAGAGAGATGAATAGATCATTTATAAAGCTGATATCTGCCATTTCAATTTCCATCTGGAAAATCTGACTCAAGGGGTCACATTGCCAAGAGATCCCATGCCTGGAACCCTCAGGGCACCCGTGTGCTGTCTTCTCCCTCTAGCCACCCCGAGTTCAGTCCATTTTTTTGGTATGTGACATAGATTCCAACAGTTCCACTCATCTGTACACACTCGAGTGTGGCCTGCTTTATCTTTATTTATTTTTGAGAGTAATAAAGCATTCTGGTTTCTTACTAAAACGTATTTTAGCTACAAGGTTAAGCACATCAATTTCTCTCTATTTTTTGATGGACTCTGCCTCATGGTACATTGACTACATTGATCAGCTCTTGGTTGATATTAAATCTAATCTGTGCTGGCTTTTGAGACCATTACTATCACTAGACCATGGAAAGACTTTTTTTTCAAACATTGAATATTGGTTTTTATAGATTAGGAAAAACTCATTTTTATAGAGGAGAAAATTGAGATTTATGGAGAAAAGGTGTCATATCCAGTGTTTAACTCAGGGTTAAAACCTAGTGCCTCTGAGTTTTTTTTTTTTTAATCTAAGTTTATTGCATTTTCTTTCCAAAGACACTTGCAGTTATCAGACTTAAATTATTTGTAGAAATTATAATTTGGTACTTGGAGGGTAGAGTTAGGAAGGCCATTTTGTTAATTTCTGCCAAACTAAAATATAGTGAATAAGAGATAGGTATACAGGTTTCCTAATGCTAGTTGGGTTTAATTTTAATTGTTCTCATGGGTTAGTAAACAAAATCTTATCTGTATATGCTTAAATACAAGAAAAATTATTGAATACCAAGGCACCAACTAGGTGCTGTGGATATTCAGAGATAACTCCCCTTGACCTGGACAAGTTCCGTCTACAGAGAATACAAACATGTGCATGGCTGAGTTTAAGAAGCTGTATAGGTGAGTGTGTAGCAATTGCTACAGGAATGCAGCCATGAGAAAACACTTATTCCCAGTCAGGGATCTTAAAGGAGTTGAGCTTTTAACAGATGGTACAGGGCAGAGGCATGTGAACGTTCTTTCAAGTCAAATAGATAGATGGGAAACAGGGAAAATGCAGGGTAAGTATTTCATAGGTGATGAGGAGTTGGTTCCAAGCTGTTACTGTGGTCTAGATTCTTTCTTTGACCTCAGGGAACAGCTTAGGCAGCTGCTTGTTCATCTTTTTCTGGATGGTTGATAACAGGGAAACAGTTTTTCGGAACCTGAGATGCATAGAAGATGCATGAGTTTTCTTTTAAGATAGTCTGTGAGCATTTTTACATTTCTTTCTGAAACTAAAAAGCATTTGCAAGGATCAAAGCAAAGAGCTTTTGCTACACCCTGCAACACCAGAAGAAAAACCAAGTGTTGAAGTAGGCTGTCAAAACATTTCTTGATAATTCCACCTTAAAGTGACTTCAAATAGAAGAGTTCAATTGGCAAGTCGATCCATTAACCTGAAGCCCGGTATTTCTCTGAAAAGCTAGCTATTTCAATACACAATTCTTGTGTTTGTTTTAATTTTTATGGCAAGCTAATCACTTGGATAGCATCCATGATAAATTTAAAATTCAGGACAAAGCATCATTCAAAATTTTGGGGATGTGGAGATGAAACCTGCATAGTGATTGTCTTATACATCTTTTAAATTTTCATCTGATAGTTGTACAGATGTCCATAGTTTACAGATCACTTTCCAGAAATATCAATTCACTTACTCAAGATAAATGAGAGTATTCTTCATGGGTACGGCTCTTCTCTAGCATTGCAGATGTAAATTTGCCATAATCCCTGCCCTCAAGGAGCTCATGGTCTTAGGGAACAAACTCTTTTATAAAGCAAAGTTGTGGCCAAGTTTGTTAGAAATATAGTGGCATCAGTAAATCTGTCTATGGCACAGAGGGCCATGGAGAACTTTTAAGGGGAGCTATTCTTGAACTGGGTGCTGAGGATCATTAGAGATTCACAAGATGATGAGTTGGAGGATGAGGTCGCCAAGGGAAGATTGGATGTTGAACTCCTAAGTATGAGACACTTTGATGAGTAACTTAGACTCATCTTTGTGACTAGTAAGAGTCTCACTTCATACTTGTTTAAACAAAAATGTGAATGTCATATAGAAAACAGCTGGCATCTCATAGATCCTAAGGGCAGAATGCTGCCAAGTCCATGAAGGGGCTGAAACAAGAACTGAAAGGCGGCTTGCTGAACCATCAATGTCTAATTCATAGCTGTCAGTCTAAGTTCTACATTCTTAGTGGAGAATAACCACCAACCCATCTTGGGTCCAGAATCTACTCGAGTCATACCATAATGGTCAGAATGGAAAGATCATAGGTAAAAATGGTCCACAAGGCTCTCCACTATGAGTAAACCTTTATAGAACGGGACTTGAAGTCTGCAAAAGTTCTCCAAAAGGCCAGCTGGTCTCTATGAGCTGATTGGAGACCTCTGATAAGAGCTGAGATTTTTTGGTAGTGCCTAATATAGTGGTGATGGTGGTGGTATGTTAATATGGAGAGAGTCGAGACTGGAAGATTGACGTGGAAGACATTGTGGAAGAGTTTTAATCCTTTTGCTTTTTAGATGATGAGGGTCTTTAAAAATATCTGAGAGTAAAGTGATTAGAATTGAGTGTGGGGTAATTAACTATGATTATGTTGCGGGAGAGAAAATCGAAAGGGAATAAACAGAATATTTATCAGACAGGATAGAGGTAGTTTCAAGGGTCTAGAGCCTTAACTAGACAATGAGAATGGATTAAATGGGATGAAATGGAAAGAAATTCAGGAGAAAGAAAAAAACAGAATATTATGGCCAATTTCAATGTGGCTAGAAATTGAGGAGGACGGTCACATGATTTCTATTTTTCTAATTAAAGCAACAGAGTAGAAGGAGGTACCATTCCGCAAGACAAGCAACAGAGGGGAAGAAACCTTCCTGTGTAAACACAGGAAGCGTAATAGATCCATGGTGGGCAGTTAAGGAGCTAAAGTTCACCCAAGGGGAAGTGGTGAGTGAGAAGAAGATGGATGTTTCCCTCAGAAGTCAAGTCAGGCTGGAGATGAGATTTGGAGATCTTCAGCTCATGGGTGGAAATTGAAGGGTGATATATTTTAGGAAAAGTGCAGAGTTAGAAATGGAGGGAGGATTGTATTTTGAAGAAAGCACATGTTAAGAGCCTATATCTGGACAAAAGAAAACCATCCCAGAGAGGACAAGGAAGAGTACCCATCAAGCTGAGGAAGCCAAACACAGAAGGGTGTTCTGGAAGCCAAGAATGGAGAATTTCAAAAGATAAGGAAAGTCATTCGACTGTGATATGCCAGGCAGTCATTTCTTCTACTTCACAGAAAGTAAACTGAAATTTGGAGACTGAAATGACTCATCGAAGTTTAGAGCTGATGAATGTCAAAGGCAGGACTAGAACTAGAACTGGAATCTTTTGACATTCACTTCTTTGTTTTTTCAACTGCAGAGCCTTGGCAGAAGGTAGAGAAGCCATCAAGCTTCCCTGAGGAGAAGAGACAGAAGCCAAAGTTAGGATCCCATTGACTCCAGTTAGTTGTGCTTTCCTGCCCGGCGCGCTTTGGCTCTCAGCTCAGAGCAGGTGACTGTTGCTGTGGGGCAGCATGGGCCTTTTGGGTATGGTACCTGGGGTCGGGGAGCTGTGTGATGCAGTTCAGTCTTTAAGTGGCCCCGTGACTTTAGCTAGTCAGACTCAGTTTCATCTTTAAAATAACCGAGGTGAAGTTAAAATATGTGATGTTCCACCTCTAATTTTATGATTCTTTTTTTTATATAGTTTATTGGGTTTTTCCTCATTGTAGAGGGAACATATTCTCATAAACCTTCAATTCTGTTACTAAGCTTGAGGGTGTTGGGCAGATGGGAAGCACTGAGGGAGAACCTGAGATCCTTGTCTTTATAGACACAGACAATTCAGAATTTTACCAGTTTCTATAAATCATGGGTGAATATGATGGGGAGACAGGACAGTTAGGTGAAGAGGCAGGATTGGTGAAGCGTGGAGATCAAAACCAAATCAAGTGATAACCATAAAAAAAAATGAAGCTACACTAATTAAAAATAGCCAACACCCCAGAGATACATTTAAAGGCAATCACATTGGATTGTTCAAATTAAGCACAACAAAGAAATGGTTATTCAAGCTCATTCCATATTCTGAGTTCTTTTTTTTTAAATAATAAGCTGATATTAGAAAAAAGCTTTTTTTCTTTTGCAAATTCTCCCCTTGTTGCAGAAAGAGAAAAACGGAAAACTTCCCTATCATTCTCCCCTGGTCTTTGGGTGCTTGAATGAAAGGAGAATGAAATTAAATTCACTTTAAATGTTTTCCTTCCAGGCTGTAAAGCTGCTGGCATCATTTATCCCAGCCCTGGCACTTACATAATCTGGATACCACAGGAGCCCTTGGAAGTCATTAAATAAAAAGAAGACATCAAATAATAAAAAAGGAAGGCAATTAAAATGTTGGACCCAATAAGCTAGTCAGGAGAAGTGATTTAAATGCAAGCCCAGGACCCAGAATATTGGACATTAAGGAGTACAGGGATTTAACTGTGAGGGTTAGAGGGAGTTGAAGAATGCTTTTGGGAGTGGAGAGGGGACAAGGGCTCCTCTGTGGCCAGGTAGTCTTTTTTGTGTAGAGGAGGAAAGCACATCATCAGCCTGTGGTTTCTGGCAGTGCTAAGGCTCTCTGAACGTGGCAGGGGGATGGTTATTGGTCAGGGTGAATAATGGAGATCTCAAATGTGTCGATCTCATTGGGATGGAATATTTAAATAAGATAAAGATAACTACTAACTGCAAGGGTTGGTGTGGGATAAGACTTAGAGAACTTCCTCATTTTTTCCTCCTTTTTTTTTTTTCTCTCTGACTCTGGGAATGGGCTTGAGTATCTGTGGCTCAGGATTTTTATTTCAAGTTGCACTAGCTTAGAAAAGAAGGCTGTGTGTATGATGCAGGTTCCACTATTACAGATCCAGATCCTTCCTCTCAAGATAGGGTCTGGGAAGCTCAGAACACTCCTACAAGGTTTAGAAGGTCATTTTCATGTCTGGTACTCTGATGCAGGACTTACATGTTTCAAGAGTCTCTGGAATTTCCCCATGTCTCCTAATGATGAAATAACATTGAAATATCTTTTAGAAAACTAGTGTCAAGTTGAGCTCTAGGCCCTTGTAAATTTGGGTGACTTGAGTCAGTCCCATAGAACATGATCCTATACATCTAGGTGAATTCACCAATTAAAGGCATTGATTTTTCTTATTATAATTACTACTGCATGAGTTTCTCATTGCTGCTAAAATAAGTCTCCACAATTTATTAGCTGAAAATAGCATATTTATTATCTTACAATTCTAGGGAGTCAGATGTCTGAAATCAATTTTAAGCTGTACTGTGTTTCTTTGGCAGGTTCTAGAATCTGTTTCTTTGACTTTTTTTTTCCAGCTTCCGATAGCGTCCCACAATCTTTGACTCAGGCCCCACATTATTCCAAACTCCACTTCCACGGTCACATCTTCTTTAACTCAGACCTTCCTGTCTCCATACCATAAGGACCTAATGGGCTCCTCTGGATAATCCAGAATAATTTCAATATCCTTATCTTAATCACATCTATAAAGTCCCTTTTGACATATAGGGTAACATAGCTTAAGTTTTAATGTTAGGATGTGAATATCTTTGCAGAGAAAAACAATTATTCTTTCTATCCCAACCAATGTTACTGCATTGTAATAGTAGTCCCTGATTGTACAATGTCCCTAGCTAAGTTTAGGTATATTCTCTGAGGTCTTGCTCTTTGAGGTCTGAGAAGATCAATGACAATCTTAAAATGGAAAAACCATTGCTCATGGCTAAATGGAATTCATGAATACAAATAAGACCACCCTCAAAAGAAGGTAAGCAGAATGGTGGCATGAGCTATTGAAAGAAGTCAGCTTCCAGTTCAAGGAAAGATCAGAGTACTACTAGTTAGGATGTTTAAAAGGAGATTCAAAACTCAAGTGATGTCAGGACTCAGTGACCTTTGTGATTCTTCAAATCCTGGACATCTATTAGTTTATTAAATGAGTCAGATGTAGAAGTTCCATCTTGTTCAGGAGCCACTGTGACTTAGCACTCATTACCCAATGTATATTTATAATGATGAGTCAAATAAAGTTCCAAAATTTACCAACAAGAAGCAAAAGCCCTAAAGGACAAAATGGACTTCACACCCACAGATTCCATTAAAGTTAATGAAAAGTTAATCATGTCAATGGAAGTGACATAGTAGAATCTTGAGAAACTTGGGGAACAGAAAGGCACAAAGTGGTATTGGCTGAACACTAATTTAAGTAACTCAACTTCCTATGGAGTGGGGAGGATAAAGGACAGTGAGAAATTGTATTAATGCTTTGCAGAACACTCCAATTCTAACTGCAGCAACATTGCCTCTTAGCTTGAAGTGTTTGTCCAAATGAACCACTTCATTAGAAAAGAGTGGTTTGAGCTACTTAATAGCTTCACTTTCAAGAAGGCTCAGAAAAGGTGGCCTTGCCATCAAATTGTTCCCATCCTGTCTGAGGAAAAATCTAGAAATACTGGGCAGGCAATGCCTCTAATACTGTTAATGCTACAGGTGATATTTCTGGTAAACAGATTTTTTTTGTATGTATGTTTGTTTGTTTTTGTCAAGTTTCTTTTACTTTTAAAAATAATTCCCTGAGTGCATACTTATGCTGGGTTAACAATATAATCAATACAAATCTAGTTTTTTAAGCTTAATGATTAGATTGTTAACTATCAGTGAATTATTCACTTTTATAAAAAGTTGCAGGGGAAAAACTGGTTCTTATTTCTTATATTAACATTATTTCTTCTATAAATATATAGATTGGTCCAGTGGGGTGATGGAAGATTAGGCTTAGATATTTAGTATTAAATTTGTTTTTTGAATTTGAGCTTGAATGCTTTCATTTAAAAAAATATTTATTTTATTTTTTTTAGGTGGACACAATATCTTTATTTTATTTTTATGTGGTGCTGAGAATTAAACCCAGTGCCTCACGCATGCCAGGCGAGCATGCTACCACTTGAGCCACATCCCCAGCCCAAAATGCTTTCATTTAAAAAAATTTATTATTTTTAAAATTTTTTTTATTATTAGTTGTTCAAAACATTACAAAGCTCTTGACATATCATATTTCATATATTTGATTCAAGCGGATTATGAACTCCCATTTTTACCTCATATACATATTGCAGATTCACATCAGTTATACATCCACTTTTTTACATACTGTCATACTAGTGTATGTTGTATTCTGCTGCCTTTCATATCTTCTACTATCCCCCCTCCCCTCCCCTCCCATCTTCTCTCTCTACCCCATCTACTGTAATTCATTTCTCTCTCTTGTTTTTTCCCCCTTTCCCCTCACTTCCTCTTATATGTAATTTTGTATAACAATGAGGGTCTCCTTCCTTTACCATGCAATTTCCCTTCTCTCTCTCTCTCTCTCTCTCTCTCTCTCTCTCCCCCCCCCCCCGTCCCTGTTTAATGGTGATCTTCTTCTCATGCTCTTCCTCCCTATTCTGTTTTTAGTTGCTCTCCTTATATCAAAGATGACATTTGGCATTTGTTTTTTAGGGATTAGCTAGCTTCACTTAGCATAATCTGCTCTAGTGCCATCCATTTCCCTGCAAATTCCATGATTAAAAATTTATTCTTTTTAGTTATACATGACAGTAGAACCTATTTTGATATATTTATACAAACATGATGAATGTTTTCTCAATTGCTGCAGAAATCACCTCTATCTCCATCTCCACTTTTCATACTTTCTTGCTAATATTTCCACTTTGGGGATTATTTCTTATCAGTCATTATTTACATCCTATCTGCTTCGTATAAGTGAAGGAATTGGGGGGCTGATGAGATGAGTGAGGGACAATGGGCAGCTGAGAGGAAGTGCACAAGCTCTTGGCAAAATCATAGATTCTAGACCTGGAAAGGATTTAGGGGACATTTCAACCCAAATCTCTCATTTTGCCATTGAGGCAAGTAAAATCGAAGAAAGGACAGGGAGGTGCCCAGGTGTCCTCTGAACTAATGAAAGGAAGAGCCGGGAGTAGATTTCATCTCCCTTAGCTGCCAGAATGCTGTGCTCCTCCTGAGTACTCTATGTCTTGACAGTGGCTGGGTCTTCTCTACCTCTTGCAGTTCTGTGGAGGGCTTCTTGGCATTCCCTGTTACTGTGAACTTAAGAAGGCCCATTCAAACTTTGACACCTCCTCCCCTGGTCCTCAACGTGGTTTATCCCTCTGCTTGCTTGTTTCTATAGGTTGATTTGTTCTGTTCTTGGTGGAGACCAGCACACCTCCTTCTTCTAGGCTCTTATTCACACCGCACCCTCTGGATGCCTTCTATAAAACATCTGTCATCCTTCCATCTGGAAAGTTTCATTCCCGCTGAACTTTCAAAGCCTTTCTGATGTTCCTTTTTAATGCTTTTGCTGTTTTTAAAATTATATATATATATATATATATTTTATGAAAATGTCACCCCATGCCCAAGGTGACAAACATCCCAACAATAGGGACCAAGTCTGATTTACCCCTGTATTCCCCCATTTTGCACTGCCTGGCACTATAGAAAACAATGATCATAACAACAGCAAGTACTAATAAAACATTTACTAATGCCAGAGACTGTTTAAGCATTTTACATTAGTTCATTCATTGACTTTTATGTCAATGACACCTTGTTAGTAAGTAATGTGATCAAAATTAGAACCAGGCAATCTGGCTCCAGAGTCAATCCTCAATCACTATTCAGAATAGCCTACATGTGCTTGTTGAAATATCTGCACTTATTTATCTGCATCTATGTCTGTCTACATCTGTGTCTGTCTGTCTCTACCTACCTACCTAACTTAGCTACATCTATACCTACGTATGCATCTGTGACAATAAAGGTCTTAGTGAGGATTCTTTCTCAGTTGAATACTGATGCAAATGAAAGCCTGCATTTTTGCCATGAACCAAAGCAGTGAATACTATGGGTTATTGAAGCATTAGTGCAGTTTGAGCTGTAAGAGTCTGGGGACAAAAGCTGGACATTTCTCTACAAATTGTCTCACTGAAGGCATGTCCTGGATTTTCTGGGGAATGAAAGTGAGAACAGCACTTTATTGTCAATTATCCCCAAATGCTTTTGGCTTTCCTGTTCACCCTGGGAGACTCAAGATGAAACACCACGAGGTGAGGCATGTGGAGGCTATAACCAGGCTGTGTCTTCACATGAATAAATATTAACAATATCTGGTTCTCCTGTTATCCCAATCAAGACAGGTACCAGGAGCTTTAATAATTAATCAAATTAGGACCTCAAAATCATTTCCCTTTTAGGAAGTTTGTTTCTGTTAGCTGTCAATTAACACTGATGACTTGGGCTCCCTTCTCAGCGTGTTTCGAAAAACGGGAAATGGAAAAGTGCGGCGGTGTGTTAATGGAGCCATAATACACATTGCCTAATGAAGCATGAAGGCCTTGTTTACTCTGAGCCCTGTAATTATTTAAGAGCTTTTAAAACCCAATGTCAAACCTTCAATCTCGCCTACCTCTTTCTCATGAGGCACTTAACGTTTTTCTCAACTTGGTGGAGGTGAGCTGAAAATAAATAGCTGATTACACATTTCCATTTGCCAGATTCTTTCATCTCTATGAAGGGCTTTTGCCAGTCTGGGCCCTTGTGAATCGTTTTATGGCAATTTACAGAGTTGCCATTTAGTGAGGGCCTACTACAGGTAGGGCTTTGCACAGGGCGTCCTGTGTCAAGAGCGAGACCCCAAAGTGTCTAAGGGCCTAGACTTACTGCCTTTTGAACCAGCAGAGCATATACCTGCAGATTGGGTTCTTGGAGTCAAACCTTCTGTGTTTAGTTACTGGCTCTATTATTTATGACTGTGATCTCACAGGTGACTGAACCTCTCTATTATTTCTTTCCTTAAGAATAAAATGGCATTGTGAAAAGTGGTTCTTTGCTCAACTAAAATTTAGTCAGGTTCCCCTGAATCCCCTCCTCAACAAGGCTTATTTATGTGTAAGCCCTTGTACATCTCAGTTTTAGCAAGAATCCTAATAAGACAGATTAGGGGGAGATTCTCACTCTCAATATCTGATACCTGATCAAACCCCTGGAGGTGCCTGATCACCTTGACATGCCTTCAGCAAGAATCTTCTTAGGTTGGTTTCAGACAGAATCCCCGCCCCCTGACTTTATGTCTCCTCTTAGTAATTTTCCATCTATTAATGCCCCTTCTTTCCCACCTTGCTTCTTTCCTATAAATCCCCAGTTGTTCTGATGGTATTTAGAATTGAGTGCTGTTCTATTCTGGGCTCACTGTTCCCCCATTTTCCCCCATTGCAATAGTTTTTTTTTTTTTTGGAATGAAATCCATCTTTACTGCTTTAACTTCTGTCTGGCTGTGGTTTTCTTTAGCAGCTGATGGTAATAATGGACTTTTCCCTCACAGGGTTGTTATTTAGAATAAATGATCTGCCGGTAGAACACTCAGAACAGTACTTGGCAAGCACAAAGAGCTCAGAAAATGTTAGCTATTGTTATTACCTAACTCTCTGTACTACATTATGTGACTTCTGGAAAATGTCAACAAACACTAACTGCATGCCTGCAAGAGGTCAAGGGCCAGACACTGGTGGAAGGAAAAGATCAGGGGGCTAGGAACAAGAGCATCTTTTTTGGCTTGTGTCTGTGGTTACCTTTCTCCATGCATGGTACCTGTGAGCAAATCTTTTCTTCCTTTTGAGCTTTAGATTTCTCATCTGTAAAACACAGCATTAAATTCTTCCTGCTTGGTTAGCTCTTGTACCTGCTATGAAATTAAAGGCACATCAACATGTGAAGGGTCTGGAATCTGCTGGGATGTTGCTGTCGGGAGTCTGGGTGTTTGATGTCCTGCACATTCCAGAAGGTACAAGGTCAAGCAAGACACATCAATGTCCTCAAAGGGTGTGCCACCTCAGGGAGTGTCCAGATGAACATATAAGCAACAAATAACACCCCTAGTAAATAAAAGAGCACTTTATAGTTTGAATGTCCCCCCCCCCCCCAGAATTCATGTGTTAGAAACTTAGTCTCCGAAATCATGTGTTAATGATTTGGAGATGGGTGTGGCCTTTGGGAGATAATTAGGTTTAGAAGAGATAATGAGGGTGGGCTCCCCTGATGGCATAAATGGCTTTATAAGAAAAGATGGCCAACTGGTATGCCTGCTGTATCTTGCTGTTAATTTTCTCTATTGTGATGCAGCAAGACCTTCATCAGATGCTGAGTAGAAGCTGGTGCCATGTTCTCAGACTCATCAACCTTCAGAACTATGAACTAAATAAGCCCCTGATATTTATAAATCACCTAGTATCACATATATTGTTATAGTAACAGAAAATGGAATAAGGCAGGGCACGAAGAGCCAAGGAAGCAGAGTGGATGGACCTGGTCATTCTTGGTGAGGTAAACAAGGATGTGCCTTCTGAGAGAAGGCACACTGGGGCCAGGCCCCAAGGGATAGAAAAGATCTAGGTGGGTATAAGGTAAGGAGAGGGCACAATAGGGGAAGGGAACAGCACAAATGGAGGCACAGAGTTGGTGACAAAAAAGGACATGCACATCTAAGGAATGGTATGTGACACAGTGCAGTTCAAACCCAGGACTACCTAGGAAGAGTTTAGGTGCAAAAGATTTGACTTCAGTTTGGATTTTAGTTTTCACCACTTAGCAACTGTGAGGTTGATGAATCACTTGCTTCTCAGACTCATTTGCACATCTTTAGTATGGGAATCCTCATCATGGCTAACATTTGTAAGGATTGGTGAATGAATACTTGTAAAACACTTGGAGGGGTGCCTGCCCCCAGCATATGATCAACAGACATACAATGTAGCATTGCTCATCATCATGTGACTACATGACCAATATGATTCTGCAACATGTACACTCAGAAAAATGAAAAATTATATCCCATCTATGTATGATATATCAAAGTGCATAAATGCATACTACTGTCATGTATAACTTATTAAAACATATAAAAAAATTTAAAAAGGTAGGTTGGCACTGATTTGTGTAGAATTTGGCATATTCAGATAAGAAGCATAGTGTTTACTCTGTAAGTGAGGGGGAGCCATGGAAAATTCAAAAGCAAGCCAAAGAGATATAAGGGGAGGAACTAAGGACAGAGTAGGGATGAAGAGCATGAGAAGAAGATTAACATTAAACAGGGATGCGAGGTGGGAGGGAAAGGGAGAGAGAAGGGAAATTGCATGGAAATGGAAGGAGACCCTCAGGGTTATACAAAATTACATACAAGAGGAAGTGAGGGGAAAGGGAAAAATAATACAAGGGGGAGAAATGAATTACAATAGAGGGGGTAGAGAGAGAAGAGGGGAGGGGAGGGGAGGGGAGGGGGGATAGTAGAGGATAGGAAAGGCAGCAGAATACAACAGACACTAGAATGGCAATGTGTAAATCGATGGAAGTGTAACTGATGTGATTCTGCAATCTGTATACGGGGTAAAAATGGGAGTTCATAACCCACTTGAATCAAACTGTGAAATATGATATATCAAGAACTATGTAATGTTTTGAACAACCAACAATAAAAAAAAAAGCAAGCCAAAGAGATGATCTCTGCTCAGAAGCAGGGAAGGGATACTCGAAAGTTGCCTTGAAGACTGCCTTGTGGGAGGGCTCATGGGCTGGTGAGCCTTGCTCAGAAGTGACATTATGTGCACAGTAACCTTAACAGATATGTGGTACTTTCACAGTGTGAAATGAAGAAGAAGGTATCATTTCCATTTTAATATGAGCTCTAAAGAGTTCAAATACTTTTCCAGCAATGGTTTGAATGTTTGTGTCACCTTCAAAATTGATTCATGTGAAACTTAATTCCAAGTGCAACACGATCAGAGGTGGACCTTTGGGATAGGATTAGCCACCTTATGGAAAGACTGGAGAAAACTATTGAGCCTTTTTTGTCCCTTCTCTTTTTACCATGTAAGGGCAGAGCAACAAGGTGCCATTGTGGGAGAGCAGCCCTCGCCAGATACGAAACCTGAGACTTGATCTTGAACTTTCCAGCCTCTAGAACTGTGAGAAATAAGTTTCTTTTATACATCACCCAGTCTCAGGCATGTTATTATAGCAGCACATGGACTAAGGCATTGCTTAACTCCATATAGTCTATTAATGGCAGAGCTAGAATTAGAATCCAAGTATCTGGATTTCTGGTCCAGTGTTCTATCTTACAGATGAATTCGTGATATGAGATAATCTATGGAAGGCCCCAATATCTTAGTGAGGGTCTACCCACATCCCTTGTAAGTGCCTAAAATGTGATACTCCAGGCATCTGATCCTTGTTAAAATGCAAATACCAGTGTGTGAGGGTGGGAAGGGCACTGCTTTTAGCTTTTCAGACCCCAGTGTCATGTAAAGTCAGAAAGCAGGTTTGAATCTTGAGAGTAAGAGCCTGAGGACACTGGGTATGAACTGGCCCACTGGCAGGGCAGACCCTTGTGGGGAGAAAGCCAAATGTCTTAGATTTCCTCAGGGTCCTCTGTACTCTGCAAGCCTCAGCTCATGTGATGGCTCTCCCACCTTCAGATTATCCCTGGTCAAGGAATTCTGTCCAGGAACCTATGAGTTAATGCTCCTCTGTCTTCTTCTACCACAGGACACTGGCATAAGATGTCCAAGTGGGTTTTTCAAAGTTTGGCTTGCCTGGTATCGACTGCCCAAGCCAAAGGCAGGGGTCTGAGGAGGCTGTCACTCTGAACGCTGTCTAGTCCCCTTTCATCTTCTATCCCCCAAAGGGCTCAGGGAGTAGAGGGCACAGCCTTGCTCTGAGAACCTGATAATGAGACCCATGAACTTCATATGCCTGCATTCCTCACTCAGGAATGAGGCCGTGAGCACTGTTTTGTTATACTCTAAGCCTCTGGAAGCTTGTTAGAATGATGAAGTCCACCAGGACATTGTTTCTTCCTCATAAACAAGTCGTCAAGAATAAATCACTGGTGCAAAGAGGTGTATAGACACCTTCTTGACAAGGCCCTCTGGAGCTTTTCAGAATGGACTTACCAATTCACAAGGCTTCATTTAGCTTGGAGAGAGTAATGTGATAACCTTTTGAAAAATGTTTTTATTTTTGTCTTGAATCATCTAACTCATGCTGTTTTCTTTAACTGAAACTAAAATTGACTATTAGAATTTGGGGTTGTAGGCCAGTGTCCACAATGGCCTCAGAATGTGTTTTACAGATCTTAAGGCGCTGCCTGCCCTTCCCGCACCACTAGCGTTGTACGTGTTCCCCTCAAGCACGACACATAGTCCTCGTTGTCTCCAAGGTGCAGTCCAAACGTTGAGTGGCTTCTCCCCCTGCATCTCCTGTCAGTTTTCTCTGTATGCCTTAAGCTCCATGCATGCTTGATTTCGTTTTCGACAACCCACCAGGCTTTGCCCACCTCTTTACCTTTCCTGCATCCTTCTGTGCCCGAAAAGCTCTTTACCAACATTAGGTACTTTTGAAAATCTTCCTTACCAAAGCCACCTCCTCTTTGAAGCCTTCTCACATTACTTCTCTAATAAAAATGATGCCCTCAAGGGTCTCAATAATGTTTTGTTTCCACTTAAATTATTTGCTTCCTTTTATTCATTCATTCAAAATCTGTTTTTACCAAAGCTACTGTATTTATGGCCCTGTGTCACTTTGTGGAGGGATACAGTGATGAGAACTAAGGAAGAGGCAGGCCAAATGTTAAAAAAGGAATGAAGAAAAGAAACTGTAGTGATAGAATAGCTAATTTTGCGTAGGTCATGTTGGTCCGTGGGAAACCACAAATTTGTGGGAGGCCAAGAGGTATAAAGAAAAAGGGTTTGGTTATTGTAGTCAAAATATGCTGTTCACATTAATTGACCCTGGAATTGAATGTCACATTTCCCTTTTGAAAATGAGGATAGTAATGTCTCCTTGTGAGATTTAATTGTACAGTAAGTATAATGAGCTTAGCTCATGACACAAGCACAATTAATGAAGCTTCATCTCCAGTTTTGCTGCATAGTAAATTTTAAAGTAATCAGAATTTGGTCTATGGAAAAAGAATCACATGGCTGTCTGTATGTTTAAGATGGTTGAAATTTATCCTCAGTAAGAACAAAGGCAAGCAAGTACCATGATGAATTTTCAAGGCGTCATCTTGATCATTTGTGAAGATATTTACATTACTACAATCTAAAAGGTGTCTGCTCACCAATATTTACTAGCCCACCATGCACCTAAGCAGGGCACAAGTAAAAAGCAAATAAATGAAATTGACAGGACCTGGAAGGAAGAACTCTTTACCCAGCAAAGCTGGTTAGAATGGCTTTGGAATTTTTAATTGAAGGAAACAAGATATTTATAGAAGAAAATTATTTAAAAAAATAAAAACAAATCTTTACTACTAAAAATACTCTTTGACTTAGCTTCTTTGTTCTGCAACATTTCAAAGATGGTACTTCAGGGAAAGAGACCTAATAGAGTAGCAACAGAGTGAAGACTTTCTTTATTCTGATAAATTGGGGAAGTGACATCTCAGCTTTTTTCTGCTGTAGGATTTATTCTGTAAATTGTTGTTTCCTCTTTCCTGTTGGACTGTGAGATCCTTGGAGGTAGAGAACAGCATCTCATCTAGGTATATTCTCCTGATCCTTGCCCTGAGCCAGAAATAGAGGGGGAAGAGGAAGCCATAAGTTGGAGGAGCTTAAAGGCAAAGTGGGAGGAAACAGGAAGATTTTGTCTCTTTTCTATCAGATTATAATAGCAACTGCACCTGAAGTTGAATTACTTAGATTACTAAATATGAACAGTTTACAGACAATTGCATGGCATTTATGTCACTCATTATCAAACATCAAGTGTGGAAGCTACTTTGAGCTTAAGAATTTGCACTTTAAACAAGCTCCCCAGTAAGTCCTGGAACGGGTCCCTGAAGCACACTTTGAGAAACACTGTGTTACCTTACTGGTTTATCCTTGATTCATCTAGTCCATTAGTGGTCAATTATGTGTCTGGTATTGGGTTAGAATTTGGGATAAAGTGGCAAATCTCTACTTTTGTGGCACTTGTAACTGAGAGGGAAAATCCATGCAAAGACAGTCTAAGATAAACAGAATGAGGGAAAGTCTTTTTTTTTTTTTTTTTTTTTTTTTTAGGGACTGAATCCAAGGGAACTTAACCACTGAGCCATATCCTCAGCCCTTTTGTTTTTTGTTTTTAATTTTTATTTTTTTATTGATTTTTTAAAAGAAATAAATGACAGTAGAATATATTACAATTCTTATTTACACATATACAGCACATTTTTTCATATCTCTGGTTGTATATAAAATATCTTGACACCAATTCGTGTCTTCATACATGTACTTTGGTTAATGATGTCTGTCACATTCCACCATCCTTCCTAAACACCTGCCCCCTCCCCTCCCACCCTTCTGCCCTATCTAGAGTTCGTTATTCCTCCCATGCTCCCCCTCCCTACCCCACTATGAATCAGCCTCCTTATATCAGAGAAAACATTCGCCATTTGTTTTTTTTGGGGGGGTGGGGGTGGGGATTGGCTAACTTCACTTAGCATTACCTTCTCCAACACCATCCATTTACCTGCAAATGCCATGATTTTATTCTCTCTTATGGCCTCAGCCCTTTTTGTATTTTATGTAGAGACATGGTCTGCTGAGTTACTTAGAGCCTCTCTAAGTTGCTCATGCTGGCTTTGAACTCACACTGCTCCTGCCTCAGCTTCCCAAGCTCCTGGGATTAGGCACAGACCACTGTACCTGGATGAAAGTCCATTTTGCTAATGAGGACACAAAGACCTAGAAGTATTCTTCCTACTCCAATTCAGAGGCTTTGGGGGAAGCAGGGGAGAGAAGAAAAAACTTAACGACCACCATAAATATATAAGCATAACATACACTTCAAAAACCTGCTTTCTTTATTCTCATCCCAGCCATTTTCCTTTGGAAGAAAAAAGGGGGATGAGCAGACAGAGGACCTTAAATTGCTGATTGCAAAAGTGTTGCGATTGTCATCATGTCATCTTACCCTTGGGTGGACGGTCCAAAGACTGAGGGAACTAGAACTTTCCTTTACCACTTACTTCGCGGTTACAAGGGTGGAGTTGAGGTCCAGCTCTGAGGCCCTGGCTCTGCCACTTAGATGTGTGATCTTGAATAAATCTCATAGCCTCTATGAGATGGTCCTCTCATCTTTAAAATGGAGATAAAAATGCTACATGTAAAATAAATTTAGTCAGTCCATCAGCATAACATTTAACACAGATTTGAGGACATGAGTGTTCAGTAAGTCTTAGCATTTGTTGTTTCTGTTGTTCTGTTAGGCTGTTAGGCTAAAAGTCAATTAATTCCGTATAGATTCTCAGTTTGTGAGGACTCAGGTGTGCTTTCTTGTCTGCCATTCAACATGCTTGCACTGGAGCATGCTCTGGACCAGCCAGATGTCAAGTGGTGTGGAGGACAATGCCCTTAGGAAACTCACAGTCTGATAACCCAGGTAGGTGCCTGCAACAGACTATTGTACACAGCAGAATAAAGCCAGAAGAAGCATGGGTATCAGCCCAGGGTTGTGGAGGCATATGAAGGCTTTCATGGGCCAGGGACAGCTCCATAGTGGAGAAGGCAGGCGAACTAGGGCTGGTATTGGAGAAAGGAGGCAGAAAAGCAGGCAAAGGACATTCCATACTAGGGAGCAGAACCTTGTTATTCAGGACAGAGAACATGAGAAGTTTGAAAGAAGGGCACCAGATTGATAAAACTGTGCTTGCAGACAGAAATGCTGTTAATTTTTCTTTTCTTTTTTTTAATCACTTGTTTATCTTAAGTGTCATAAGTCAGGGGGAGCCAGGTACGGTAGTGCACATCTGTAATCCCAGAAGCTCAGAAGGCTGAAGCAGGAGGATTCAGAGTTCAAAGCCAGCCTCTGTAATGTAGCGAAACCCTAAGCAACTCAGCAAGACCTTGTCTCTAAATAAAATATATAAAAAAGGGCTGGGCACATGGCTCAGTGGTTAAGCACCCCTAGTTCAATCCCCAGTACAAAATAAATAAATAAACAAACATAAATGAATAAGTAAAGTCAGGGGGTGATGAAAGAACACGGCATTATTAGGAAATGCTGAGTTCACTGCACTGCTAAAGACTGGGCTGCCTGAGGAGATGTGAGGGGAGAAAAGGGTAGAAGCTGGACTGGGACTCACAGATGAGCAGACTGGGACATACCTTCCTCCTGAGAGCAGGGGGAGCTGTTGGCCACTTGAGAGGAGATTTCCTGTCTCTGACTTCACTCTGATGGTATGTTCCACATACACATGGACATTTAAACAAATATATCAGTACTCTTAGATTTTTTTAAAAAAATCTACTTCAGAAATGTAAAATTGAGGCAAGAATATAGAAGCTTTCAATTTCTATTTTGAAAATTTTCTACCTTACTCTGTAGAATTAAAGAAAAAAATTCATAGAAGGGGACTGCCACATCCCAGGGCAGATCTTGTCAGTGTCCCACTCAGACCCTTTTGCTACATTTGCACCCATCCCAGTTGCTGGCACGGTGGCTGATTACAACCATACCATGTCTCTGGAGAATGGGAGGCTTCCAGGGGACAGTCCTCAGTCAATGACTGGTTGACTCCCAAGTACAAAGAACTAATTACTTTGCCTCAGGGTGGGACAGACTGTATGTGATTTGTGCTCTGTAGGATTGGTTCTGAGATTTTCCTGCCTCTCTTTGTCTCTGTGCCCCAAGCATACTATAGCTAATAATTCACTGTGACAAACTGTGTCTCAGACTTGGCTTCTGTGGAACTTGACCCAAGTAAGATGTGTGCTATCTATCCTGTTTTAGGAGATCCTAACTCTAGCAGCAACGTGTAGGGCAAATTGAAGACAGAGATTGAAAGCTTCATTTTCTCTAAGCCACAGTAGTAGTTTTTAATAATGATTTATCCATCAGAATCTGCTATCCTGATTTTTTAATGTCTACTTTCATCTCTCCAGCTAGTCCTGATGGAGGCCTAGCTGAGGCCATTGGAAGCCAGGCTAGGAAATCAACTGCATTTACTAGAGGCAGAAATTTTCATGATGACCGAGTAACAGAAATTCCCTGGCTCTCTTTGGGCCAGGGAATGTTCTGACGTTTTGAACATTTTTCTAAGAATCAACAAAAGCCCCTTTTTTTGCCTGTAGGTGGGCATGGGAAGGCCATAGTTTTAGAAATGCATCTTGTACTTGCTGAAAACCTGAATCTAATTATGCATACGCACGCACACCCACAAACACCAAGCCTCCGTCAGCCTAATATTCTAGCACAGCGTTGATAAATATTTGTGTTTAATGGCACTTAAGGGGGGCATTTTGATTTCTAAACATTGGCTGGTGAGTAATGATTTTACCAAGAGCACAGCAAGAATTTTGCAATCTTGACTATTCCTAGGCTTTTGATGACATACAATTACTCTGCACTGCAGAAAGAAGTTGAGAGAAATTCTTTAAAGAGCTTGTCGCTAGGGAATAATTTCAATAGAATAAGGGTGGGAGCACCGAATGAATTCCAAGGCAGTGCACTTTTGCATTTTAACCACTGAGATTTTCACCTTTGGTTGAACACCAGGACCTCCTGAAGGGCTCTGTTTCTCCCATCCAAGTACTAACCAGGCCCGACCCTGCTTATCTTCTGAAATCAGACGAGATCGGGCGCGTTCAGGGTGATATGGCCGTAGACCTGAAGGGCTCTGTTTCTGCACTGGGGCAAGAGCAGCTATGGTGGGTGGACTTAATTCTTGTTCCTCACTGGCCTGGGTTTTTGAAGAACATCTCCCTTGCCACCTCAAAACCAAGGAATCAAACCCTGATATTTGTGTGAACTCCAACCAGCTTCCAGCTTTGATCCAGGGGCAGGTGTGTGAACTGGGAAAGCATAAGATCCTGCAGAGTTAAGTACACTGGGCTCCCTTGGTGATGTCATTATGGGTGAAATAGTTCCCATCCCAGATTTTCAATTCTCACTGATCTCAAGTGAGATCTACGAGAGCTCTTGCAGACAGGGCTGTAGTGAGGAGCATCTGAGGTGGCAGGTGGGGACCAGCACAGCAAGGTACAGAGGAAGCATTGGCAAATGCAAGTTCTTTCCCAAGCACCAGATTGGGAGTCAAGCTGGCCAGTGGCAAACCTCTTGTAGTCACAGTCATTTGGGAAATCTGCAGGGTGTCAGGGGAGTTTGGAAGGCCACAGGTCCCTCTCTCCTCCACTCATAGGTCGTAGATATTTAGCAGATACTGGGCCTTCTGTCAACCTTCCCCTTTTGTAGCCTTCGGCATCTTTTTCTTCTGAGAAGAAAAAGATGGTTGTCCGTGAGCATTGACTCTATCGTCTCAGCCCTGTTTTTAGGTGTACATGTCTTAACTCCCTATCCAGGATCTATACTTCCTGAGGTTAGGAACTCACCATGTTCACCTTGTAGCCACCCCAGCCCTCCAGGACATCCAATGGGCCTGATACATGCTGAATGCTCACTACAGATTTATCCATGGATGGTTTTTGGTCAATTTGTGAATTAGACTCAGGATTTAGAATATGAAGTCTTCAGCATTTACCTTCATTTAACAGTTATTTTTATGTATCTGTTATGTGCTAGGCCTAGCTCTAGGTCCTAGAAAATAGTAGTGAGTATAATAGACAAGGTCTTGCCTTTTAATAAGAGGCCATTAACAACTCTGGAAGAAAACAGCTGTGATAAGTGCTGTGATAAAAATAAGCCAACAGGATTTGCCGGAGTGGTAAGAGGGAGTTGGACAAGTGGTCAGGGGCAGCCTCTCTGAGGAGGTGAATGCTAAGCTGAGCTGACCAGTAGGGCAGAAATACACAGAACAGTGTCAGACAGAGAGGTAGGGCTGAGGGCCTCAGACAGGTACTCAGGCAAAGGTCCCAGATCCTCGGGCAAAAATCCCAGAGGGAATGTGAATGTGACAAAAGCACAGTGAGGACTCTTGTTGGGAACCACAACCCCATGTACCCAGTGGATGAAGTGACCCATTCTCACCGTGCCACACGGCCATCCTCCTGTATGTAGTGGCTTGGTGCTGAGGCTTTTCCACATCCAGCAGGAAGCACTGTCTCAAGGTTACCTTGTTCTACAATGAAAACTAATAGCTCAGGTCTCTTCTGACTTTCTCCACCCTTTGAAAATGGAACCCACAGACCACACTGACTGCCAGAATTGCTTTCTGTCTAGCACAGACATACTTCTGGATTTGCAAAATTTCTAGAAAGAATGCTAAATTGGTAGTTATCTTCTTACTTATACAACCCTTTATTTTATTTTTTAAATATTCTGCCACTTCCCCAAAGGATTTGTGATTGCCTGTGTGAAAACACACACACACACACACACACACACACACACACATAATTTTAAAAAATTCAAACAAAAATTAGAGCTAAGTCATCCAGCATCTTCATGGACGGGATGGTGAGAAGCTGTTCACTGTGTCACAGAAGGAGACAGAAGGACACTACTAAATTTCTGGCAGCAGGGCAGGGAGAGTCCAATGCTTGCATAGTACTTACAGTCTGGACCCTTATGCAGCTCCTGACTTGAGGCCTGCAGCGGCTCATGTACACGCTGGGCTTCGGGTTCTTCATCTGAAACACAGAGAGTTATCAGGTGAGATGGAGTCCCTAGGGTCATCCAATTTTAGCATTTTGTGATTCCATTTAGGTCTAGGGTCACAGATAGTCCAGCGTGGAGTCCAGGTTAGAGAGGGTGCCTGGATGGAGATGACAGGGTCTGTCTGCTTGTCAGGTGGCAGTGTGCTCTGACCTGTGAACTTCCTGGGTATTCTTTGTTGAATTACGTAATCTTCCTTTGTCTCAGTTTTTTTTTTTCAACCTGTAAAATAGTAGTCTTTTGTGATGGCCTTGTCTTAGTCCATTCAGGCTGTTATAACAAAAACATCACAGTCTGGGTTGCTTATAAACAACAAAAATTAATTTCTCACAGTTCTGAAGGATGAGAAGTTCAAGATTAGGGTACCTGCAGATTCAGCATTTGATGAGAGTCTGCTTCCTGTTTCATAGATGGCCAACTTTTTGTTATGTCTTCATATGGCTGAAAGGGGCAAATGAACTTTCTTGGGTCCTTTTCATAAAGGCACTAATTCTGTCTATACCCCTCATGTCTTAATTACTTCCTGAAGTCCCTTCCTCCAAATTCCATAACCCTGGTGATGAGATTACAGTCTATATGGGAGTTTTGTGGAGGGAGATACATTCAGTGTGTGACACCATCAATCGCATTGATACATCTCAAAGGGGGATGACCGTAGCAATTATACCATGAGAATGTTAGTGGGATCGAGTCATTCATTCATAGAGGACACTTAGAGCAATTCTAGGCACATAATAAATGTTCAGGAAACCAGAGTGTTTGCTACCAGTGCTGCTACTGTCCAGCCACCAAAACTCAGAGGTGAGAACATCTTTGCTTCCTGCATCTTTATGATCCAAGAGTGACTCTGGTAAAGGCTTCAGGACAATAACATTGATGAGAAAAGTCAATCTGGCCATCCACATCACAGATGAGACTCAGGAGTGAATAGGACATGTAGTAAGAATCTTTCACTTTTTATCAAGGAAGGTTTTTATTTCCTCATCAAATATAAAGCTTTCTTTTGCTAGATCTAAGATTCTTGGTTGGCATCTATTTTTTTTCAGGGCTTGGTATATGTCATTCCAGGATCTTCCAGCTTTCAGGGTCTGGGTTGAGAAATCTGCAGAGATCCTAATTCGTTTCCCCTTATATGTAATCTGATTCCTTTCTCTTGTGGTTTTTAAAATTCTCTCCTTATTCTGTATGCTAGCATTTTCATTATAATGTGCCTTGGTGTAGGTCTGTTGTGATTTTGTACATTTGGTAAACTGTAAACCTCTTGTATTTCATTTTCCAATTCATTCTTCATGTTTGAAGAATTTTCTGATATTATTTCATTGAATAGATAGTTCATTTCTTTGGTTTGTAATTCTTTGCCTTTCTCTATCTCAATAATTCTTAAATTTGGTCTTTTGATGCTATCCCATAATTATTGAATGTTCTGCTCATGATTTCTTACCATCTTCACTGTGTGGTCAACTTTATTTTCAAGATTATATATTTTGACTTTATTGTCTGAGGTTCTGTCTTCCAAGTTATCTAATCTGTTGGTGGTGCTTTCTTTTAAGTTTTAATTTAGTTTATTGTTTCCTTCATTTCAAGGATTTCTGGGTTTTTTTTCAGAACCTCAGTCTCCTTACTGAAGTAATCTTTTGTTTCCTGTATTTACTTATGTAGCTCTTTATCGAAATGATATTTTTGCTGCCTGTATTTGCTCTCTTATTTCATCCTTTAATTAACAGAACATTTTAATTATGTACATCCTGAACTCCTTCTCTATCATTTCTTCTGTTGTTGCTGGCCATGGATTCTAATAATGTAGTATCTTGGTTTGTTTGTGGCACTGTCTTCCCTTGTTTTTTCATGTAATTCATGTGTCTTCGCTTCTGCGAGTCTGAGGTGTTAAGTTTTTAACCAATAGGCTTACAGTGTCCCTGCAGAGTCCAATATCTCTTCTTGATATTGCTTCTAGGCCCCAGCCAGTATCCCAAGCTGGGGTTTGCCCCAACTAAGGATAATGACCAAGAATCATCCACTTATTTTTTTATTTTTATTTTTTAGGTGTAGATGGATACAACACAATGCCTTTATTTTTATGTGGTGCTGAGTATTGAACCCGGGTCCCGCCCATGTTAGGTGAGTGCTCTACCACTGAGCCACAATCCCAGCCCCAAGAATCATTCACTTTTATTGAACCTTTTCTGTGTGCCTGGCACTGTGTTACATATACTGTGTCTTTACCTATGACTTTGTCAATGACCTCATGATGTATGTGGGGATGCTGAGGTCTAGAGGAACCTATCCCTGCTGAAATCCAGATCTGTCCTCCTCCAGAGTCCATGCTTTCAAATACCTGTGCAAAAACACTTTTACTGCATGCACAGCCAACTTAGGGACTGCCAAAGTGCTGCTCCCTGATGTATGAAAGTCCTAGCTGGCACAGTGGATCCAGGTGAAGAGCCTAAAAGGGACAGTTTAGAAGGTGTGGGTCGGCAGGGAGAAGAGTCACTCTCTCCACACACGTGCATGCATTTGTGTACACAGACATACACCACCAGCAGTAACATAAAGCACTTATTTAGAGTCAAGTTCTCACTTACAGGGGTGGGAACTTTGGCAAGTCATTGGCCCCTTATTTCTTTCTATCTTCTATGCAGTGGAGAGTCAGGTACTTGTCACCTTCCTCATAGGATGGTATTAAACTTAAATCCTATAGGATACATACACATAGGTTATACATACATACACATATTATATGTAAGCAATATAGCAGTATGAATAGCATTTGATTTTTTTTTGCCACTTAAATCCAATATTACCAAGATTTTGAATGACTTTCTTCCCATGAGACTTTCATCCTGACTCAGAAAAATGTTGTCCTTTTACCAGTGATTCTGTCCCTTAGGATTCTGGTATGAAGCAGTGGAAGGACAAATTGCCTTAATTTAGTCCCCAAAACATTTGAGTAGGCAGTTTCCAGAGTGTTGCCAAGTGTCAAGTTATGGACAGTGGATTTCAGTGGAACATAATGGCTCACCTCTGTCAATAGAGGCAAGGAGGCCGGGTCTGGGGGTGGGACGAACTCCAGCCCTGGTGACCTGCTGTTCTGAACAACTGGAAGGGGAGGCTCCCATTTTAGAGAGGAAAACCTAGATAAAAAGACTCAGTTCTCATGTTTTTATTTTTAAAGAAGTGAAATTAACATGCTGACCTTGTTCCTCAGATCACTCAGGTTTATTGACATTGCAATTATTTCTTCCCTTTCTTTGTTTGCTCTACCTTAATGGGATGATTAGACCTGCAAGCATCATCAAATACAGTGGATACCTGGGAACTCTGCCTCCCTGGAGGGCGAGTGAGGCAGGGCACCAAGTCAGGGCTAATGCAGGGGTGTGGACACAGGGCTCTTAGTGCATGTGACTCCCATGCTTCTTCCTGAATGCGAGGATACACTCTTAAGGTGTCTGTTTCTGAGACATGTCGCTGGAAAGCAGAGTGATCCAGTGCCAGAAGAGCTGGGGCTGTCTCTCTGAGTCACATGGTGCGTCACTTGTCTTCTCGGAGCCTCAGATACCTCATCTGCAAAATAGGAATTGGGGTGCCTCCTTGCTCCTCAAGGAAATGGGAAGATCACATCCATAGATTTATTCCCTTAGTCCCTCAACACATGTTAATCAAGCGACTACTTTATTTTAGGCACGGTGCTAGGCCTGGATATAACAGTGTAAACAACAAAGGTTCCAATCCTCAGAGAGCTCATGGTCTATAAGTCAATGTATATTAAGTCAGATGGCAAGGAGTGCTATGGAGGAAGATATATCATGGGAGGGCACTAGGGAATTACAGTGGTGGTGGGGAATGTAGTTATAATCTTTCTTCTGGCCTCTAGGGAAGACAGCATTTAAACAAAGCCCCAAATGAGGTAAGGGAGAAAGCCAGACAGATGTCCATGGGAAGTGTTTCATACACAGGGACCAGCAAGTGCAAAGTGAGGTTAAATGTATGAAGGTGCTTGATCAGTAGCTGAGATTGTCTTTCTCTACGTATATGCTGTTGTTACAACTCTTGGCTCCAACTGGTCAGATATCAAAGACCACACTCTTTATCAATGTGCATTGCTGCCTCACAGTGCTGAAGAAGTCTCTCTATAGATTCCTGTTGAGTCAAATCATGGTACCTCAGCTCTTCATGGACCTCCATGGAGAAGGGCACAAGAAGCTCTCTCTAGACTTTTCATCTTTAGAGCATTGTTCATCTAGTAACCATTTCTGAGGTTATCTTTGATATTAAATTAAAAATTAAAAAACCAAAAAAGGTCAAATAAGCTCTTCATTCTGCACAAAAAAAAATTTAAAAAAATGAAAATGAAGTTGCCGAATGAATTTTCTTTTTCTTTTTTTCACTTTTCATTTGGTTGTGCTGTTATGGCTGCCTCCGTGGTATAAAACGAACGCTTCTTCTGACATTTAGAAATGGCTCAGAAAGCTTCAGACAAAAGGTTCTCAGGATGTGCAAGAAGCTTCAATTATTCTGCCTGGGAAAATAATTTTTACAGAGGTGCTTTGGTGAGGCCTCAGCTGAGGCAGGTGGAAGAGCTAATGAGCAGAATTGATAATGACAGGTAGGAAAATTGATTGTCAGTCAAGAAATGGCAGGAACGTCAGCAGGGAGATCTGTATGGGGAGATGGAGGATGGAGCTGTTAGAGATGGACCATGGTGGAGAAATAAAACAGCTACTGCCAACCTGAGATTGGAGGATGGAGCTCAGAGGCATTTCTTAATTTAGGATTTAGGAGGCCAGGATAATGATTTCATTATATCTAGGTTACTTGTTATTTTCCAACCTCAAAGGGATTTAAGGCTGGTAAAGAATGTCAGTCATATTTTGCTAAACCTGGCATACTCTGATTAGCCCACGAGGAGCTTCTTATTTGAAGCACCTTCTCTTCCAACTTTGACAAAGATAACTAGTCTTGTAGTGTTGTGCTGCTCAGCTTGAAAAAAAAAAAAACTTTCATCCAAGAGTCAACATTATGCAAGGATGTTCAATGCCATAGGAAGGAAAGTGATTTTGTTTAGGTTCCTATAAGAACTTGGTGGAAAAGTCAGGACTAGAGTCAGGTCCAGACTCCAAGTTAGAGGATTTTTCTACCAGTTCATGTTGCTCAAGAAGCCTATTCTTTGTTCAATAATTGTGATTTATTTTTTATTTATTTTTTTTAGCTGTTGATGGACTTTTATTTTATTCATTTAATTATATGTGGTGCTGAGACTTGAACCCAGTGCCTCACACATATGAGGCAAGTGCTCTACCACTGAGCCACAACTCCAGCCCAATTGTGATTTTTTTTTAAAGTGGCCAGTTCATCTATGTTTTATCTTGTAAATCTGGAGATTTTATCCTGTAAATCTCTGGCTATGTTCAGTGATAGCGCCACCTACACTGAGTGAGGACAACTAGGTTTTGTAATAGTTGGGGAAGTGTGCCGCAGTCTGGCTAGGCACAAAATCATGAGCTACTCAAGCAGGAACAAACTTTATTTTTTGAAACTGCCACCAATGCCCCGTATGCCCCTGGGAAGATCGCCGATCCACCCACGCGGCATTCTCCTGGATCCCAAGAGGAAGTTCCTCCTCCAGAAATCCCTCCTACCACACTTCCCCAACCAATGGGAACTCTCCAGGAGTCCTGTAGCAGGCCGAGGTGGACAGCAGGAGTCCAATATCCATATAAATGTAACATAATCTATCATCTCAATGGCTAGCTGGTGTCACCTTTTAACCAAAAATGCCATGCATCATATTACTTGGCTGTGGCTCTTAGCAGAAGTGGGTCAACCAAAGTTGATGGGATTAGGTTAAAGAAAATAGATGAATTGTGTTCGAGAACTTGGATTTACATCTTAACTGATGACATACTGGTTGTAGGACTTTGGGTAAGGCATGAACCATGGATGCTTGGAAAAGGACTTAGAGTGTGTCTATGGGTATCTAAGCTGACTCCTTTTCATTTATAGTCCTTCCTCTATCCTGTGAGAGGTCTTTAGTTCTATAATGGGTCAGGAACTCATTTCTATTGAGGGTCACTCTGTGGTTGGAAAGGTCATTTTTATGCTGATTCAAACTCATAAATTCTCCTTGAATAAATTCACCTACTATTACTTCTTTAAACCTGTTTTCTAGAGAAAATTAAGGATTGCAACTCATTGTGTCTGGCTCCCTTATGGTGATGGGTCATACAAGATGCAATTTAGAAAAAAGTAGTGATGACATAGTAAAAAGGTCCCATGATAGTCCCTGCTATTTACTGTGAGACTGAAGAGTCTCCTTAATGCAGAAACTCTTCAGCTACCGTGAGATTCAGTTTCCCAATTTGTAAGGTCGAAGTGATCAAACTTGTTTTTGCTTTTATCCTTTTTCTTTTACAAAGTTGTTAAAATGACTTAAGACAACTGATCTGTCTTCGATCTGCCCACCATCATGCTGGGTATGTGAGTGAGGTTATGAGGTTATTCCTGTGAGGGTGTTGGAGGGCATGGGCCTTCTCCACCTAGCAGGCTGGGCTCCTCCAGGGAGTCAGTCCTTATATTAGAGCTGCCTAGGATGATGGTTCCACGTGATCAAGAGTGGAAGATCTTTGATGGTGTCTAAAGGCCAAGGTGAGCATCTCAGGCAAATCCTGGAGGTTCTTAGGACTGACGTGTCTTTCAACAGAACAAAAGCCAGTGCTCCATTCTGGTCACATTCATGATGAATTAAAAAGAAGTTGACCAAATTATACTAGGTGCAAGTATGAATATATCACAATGCATTTCAATTTTATGTATAATTATGATGCGTCAATCAATCAATCAATGGAAGACCAAAAGAGTAGAGAAAGGGGATCATAGGGAGGGAGGAGAGGGAAGGGGGTAGTACTGGAGGATTGAAATGGAAAAAAACTATTATATGTATTTTTGAATATGTCAAAATGAACCTCAGTGTTATGTATAACTATAATGCACTAGAATTCTTTTAAGGGTAAAGTGTAGTCAAGTCACTCTTTCCTCTTAGCCTCAGGTGCCATATCATCATTTTAATCATGATGTAGGTATTTGACCATGATAGAGACTCAAGCTTTCTTTACTGAACCATTAGATTAGAAATGTCAGAGCCAGAAGGGACTAGGATCATCTTCTCTACCTCTTTGTGTAGATGGGAAATTGGTGGCTTAAGGAAATTCTTAATGTAGAAAAAGCAATAGTTAGAGCAAAGCTGCCTCCCGCGCCCGGAAAAGGCCAGCAGCCCGCCTGCGTGGTAGTCACATCACCCCAAATGGAGTAGGGGCAGAGCAGAGCCGCCACCCGCGCCCGCAAGGTAGGCAGGCCTGTGACTGACCGGAGGAACAAGCCCAGCGGCCTGCCGGCGCTGCAGACACGTCACCCCAATTGGAGTAGGGGCAGAGCAGAGCGGCCTCCCACTCCCGGAACAGGCCCAGCGACCCGCCAGCGTGGTAGACACGTCACCCCAATTGGAGTAAGGGCAGAGCAGAGCCACTGCCTGTGCCTGCAAGGTAGGCAGACCTGCAACCGACCGGCAGGACAGACCCAGCGGCCCGTGAGCATGGTAGACAGATCACCCCAATTGGAGGAGGAGCACAGCTGCTGCCTGCCCTGCAAGGGAGACTTTTCAACTATACAAGAGCAATAAAAATATATAGGGGGAAAATATCAAAAACACAACAGTTTCACCAAGCAGAAAGAAACGCGAGCAGTATGAAAAGACAAGGAAAGAAAGGACCACAAGCAATGCAGGTCAACTCAACTTTAGAAGAGGTAATAGCTGCAGCAGATGGAATGTCAGATAAAGAATTCAGGATATACATGCTTCAGATGATCTGGAGCCCTAAGGAAGACATTAGACAGCAAAATCAGACAATGAAAGATCACTTTGACAATGAATTACATAAACAAATCCAAGAAGCAAAAGATCAACTATACAGGGAGATAGAGGTAATAAAAAACAAACAAACAGAAATCCTAGAAATGCAGGAAGCAATAAACCAACTCAAAAACTCAATTGAGAATACTACCAGCAGAGTAGAACACATAGAAGATAGAACATTAGACAATGAAGACAAAATATTTCAACTTGAAAAGAACGTAGACAGTTCAACAAGACTGTTAAGAAACCATGAGCAGAACAACCAAGAAATATGGGATAACATAAAGAGACAAAACTTAAGAGTCATTGGGATACAGGAAGGTATAGAGGTCCAAACCAAAGGAATGAGCAATCTATTCAATGAAATAATACGAGAAAACTTCCCAGACTTGAAGAATGAGACAGAATCCCAAATCCTAGAAGCCTACAGGACGCCGAATGTGCAAAATCATAAGAGATCCTCACCTAGACACATTATAATGAAGATGCCCAACATACAGAATAAGGAGAGAATTTTAAAAGCTACAAGAGAAAGGAAGCAGATTACATTTAGGGGTAAACCAATGAGGGTAACAGCTGATCTTTCAACACAGACTCTGAAAGCTAGAAGATCCTGGAATAACATATTTCAAACACTGAAAGAAAATGGGTTCCAACCAAGAATCGTGTATCCAGTGAAATTAAGCTTCAGGATGGAAGATGAAATTAAAACCTTTCACGATAAACAAAAGTTAAAAGAATTTGCAGCTAGAAAACCATCTCTTCAAAACATCCTTGGCAAAACATTACAGGAAGAGGAAATGGAAAATAACAATGAAAACCAACAGTGTGAGGTAGGAGAGTAAAGGGGGGAAAATAATCAAAGAGGAAAACAAACCATGTTTAGTAACATAAATAAACAAATATGGCTGGAAGAACAACCCATATCTCAATAATAACCCTAAATGTTAATGTCTTAAACTCACCAATTAAGAGACACAGGCTAGTAGAATGGATCACAAAACAAGACCCAACAATATGCTGCCTACAGGAGACGCATTTGATAGGAAAATATATACATAGACTGAAGGTGAAAGGTTGGGAAAAATCATATCACTCATATGGACTTCGGAAACAAGCAGGAGTGTCCATACTCATATCAAATAAAATAGATTTCAAGCCAAAGTTAATCAAAAGGGATAAAGAGGGACACTACATACTGCTCAAGGGAACCATACACCAACAAGACATAACAATCATAAATATATATGCCTCAAACAATGGTGCAGCTATGTTCATCAAGCAAACTTTTCTCAAGTTCAAGAGTCTAATAGACCACCATACAATAATCATGGGAGACTTCAACACACCTCTCTCACCACTAGAAAGATCTTCCAAACAAAAGTTGAATAAGGAAACTATAGAACTCAATAATACAATTAATAACCTAGACTTAATTGACATATATAGAATATACCACCAAACATCAAGCAATTACACTTTTTTTCTCAGCAGCACATGGATCCTTCTCAAAAATAGATCATATATTATGTCACAGGGCAACTCTTAGACAATATAAAGGAGTAGAGATAATACCATGCATCTTATCTGATCATAATGGAATGAAACTGAAAATCAACGATAAAAGAAGGAAAGAAAAATTATGCATCACTTGCAGAATGAACAATAGGTTACTGAATGATCAATGGGTTATAGAAGACATCAAGGAGGAAATTAAAAAATTCTTAGAGATAAATGAAAACACAGACACAACATATCGGAATCTATGAGACACTTTGAAAGCAGGTCTAAGAGGAAAATTCATTGCTTGGAGTTCATTCCTTAAAAAAAGAAAAAAACCAACAAGTAAATGATCTCATACTTCATCTCAAAATCCTAGAAAAAGAAGAGCAAAACAACAGCAAAAGAAGTATAAGGCATGAAATAATTAAAATCAGAGCTGAAATTAATGAAATCAAAACAAAAGAAACAATTGAAAAAACTGACAAAACTAAAAGTTGGTTCTTTGAAAAAATAAATAAAATTGACAGACCCTTAGCCATGCTAGCGAAGAGAAGAGAGAGAACTCAAATTACTAGCATACGAGATGAAAAAGGCAACATCACAACAAACACTTCAGAAATACAGAAGATAATCAGAAATTATTTTGAATCCTTATACTCCAATAAAATAGAAGATAGTGAAGGCATCGATAAATTTCTTAAGTCATATGATCTGCCCAGATTGAGTCAGGAGGATATAGACAACCTAAACAGACCAATATCAATTGAGGAAATAGAAGAAAACATCAAAAGACTACCAACTAAGAAAAGCTCAGGACCGGATGGGTATACAGCAGAGTTTTACAAAACCTTTAAAGAGGAACTAATACCAATACTTTTTAAGCTATTTCATGAAATAGAAAAAGAGGGAGAACTTCCAAATTCATTCTACGAGGCCAACATCACCCTGATTCCTAAACCAGACAAAGACACTTCAAAGAAAGAAAACTACAGACCAATATCTCTAATGAACCTAGATGCAAAAATCCTCAATAAAATTCTGGCGAATCGGATTCAAAAACATATCAAAAAAATTGTGCACCATGATCAAGTAGGATTCATCCCTGGGATGCAAGGGTGGTTCAATATATGGAAATCAATAAATGTTATTCACCACATCAATAGACTTAAAAGTAAGAACCATATGATTATCTCGATAGATGCAGAGAAAGCATTCGACAAAGTACAGCATCCCTTTATGTTCAAAACTCTAGAAAAACTAGGGATAACAGGAACATACCTCAACATTGTAAAAGCAATTTATGCTAAACCTCAGGCTAGCATCATTCTGAATGGAGAAAAATTGAAGGCATTCCCTCTAAAATCTGGAACAAGACAGGGAAGACCTCTATCACCACTTCTGTTCAACATAGTACTCGAAACACTGGCCAGAGCAATTAGACAGATGAAAGAAATTAAAGGCATAAAAATAGGAAAGAATTTAAATTATTACTATTTGCAGATGACATGATTCTATACCTAGCAGACCCAAAAGGGTCTACAAAGAAACTATTAGAGCTAATAAATGAATTCAGCAAAGTGGCAGGATATAAAATCAACATGCATAAATCAAAGGCATTCCTGTATATCAGCGACAAATCCTCTGAAATGGAAATGAGGACAACCACTCCATTCACAATATCCTCAAAAAAAAAATAAAATACTTGGGAATCAACCTAACAAAAGAGGTGAAAGACTTATACAATGAAAACTACAGAACCCTAAAGAGAGAAATAGAAGATCTTAGAAGATGGAAAAATATACCTTGTTCATGGATAGGCAGAACTAACATCATCAAAATGGCGATATTACCAAAAGTTCTCTATAGGTTTAATGCAATGCCAATCAAAATCCCAAAGTCATTTCTTGTAGAAATAGAGAAAGCAATCATGAAATTCATATGGAAAAATAAAAGACCCAGAATAGCAAAAACAATGCTAAGCAGGAAGTGTGAATCAGGCGGTATATCGATACCAGACTTCAAACTATACTACAGAGCAATATTAACAAAAACAGCATGGTACTGGTACCAAAACAGGCAGGTGGACCAATGGTACAGAATAGAGGACACAGAAACCAATCCACAAAACTACAACTTTCTTATATTTGATAAAGGGGCTAAAAGCATGCAATGGAGGAAGGATAGCATCTTCAACAAATGGTGCTGGGAAAACTGAAAATCCATATGCAACAAAATGAAACTGAATCCCTTTCTCTTGCCATGCACAAAAGTTAACTGAAAATGGATCAAGGAGCTTGATATCAAATCAGAGACACGGTGTCTGATAGAAGAAAAAGTTGGCTACGATCTACATACTGTGGGGTGGTCAGGCTCCAAATTCCTCAATAGGACACCCATAGCATAAGAGTTAATAACTAGAATCAACAAATGGGACTTACTCAAACTAAAAAGTTTTTTTCTCAGGAAAAGAAACAATAAGAGAGGTAAATAGGGAGCCTACATCCTGGGAACAAATCTTTACTCCTCACACTTCAGATAGAGCCGTAATATCCAGAGTATACAAAGAACTCAAAAAATTAGACAATAAGATAACAAATAACCCAATCAACAAATGGGCCAAGGACCTGAACAGACACTTCTCAGAGGAGGATATACAATCAATCAACAAGTACATGAAAACATGCTCACCATCTCTAGCAGTCAGAGAAATGCAAATCAAAACCACCCTAAGATACCATCTCACTCCAGTAAGATTGGCAGCCATTATGAAGTCAAACAACAACAAGTGCTGGCAAGGATGTGGCGAAAAGGGTACACTTGGGCTGGGGATGTGGCTCAAGCGGTAGCGCGCTCGCCTGGCATGCGTGCGGCCCGGGTTCGATCCTCAGCACCACATACCAACAAAGATGTTGTGTCCGCCGAGAACAAAAAATAAATATTAAAAAAAATTCTCTCTCTCTCTCTCTCCTCTCTCACTCTCTCTTTAAAAAAAAAAAGAAAAGGGTACACTTGTTCATTGTTGGTGGGACTGCAAATTGGTGCAGCCAATTTGGAAAGCAGTATGGAGATTTCTTGGAAAGCTGGGAATGGAACCACCATTTGACCCAGGTATTCCCCTTCTCGGTCTATTCCCTAAAGACCTAAAAAGAGCATGCTACAGGGACACTGCTACATCGATGTTCATAGCAGCACAATTCACAATAGCAAGACTGTGGAACCAACCTAGATGCCCTTCAATAGATGAATGGATAAAAAAATGTGGCATTTATACACAATGGAGTATTACTCTGCATTAAAAAAATGACAAAATCATAGAATTTGGAGGGAAATGGATGGCATTAGGGCAGATTATGCTAAGTGAAGCTAGCCAATCCCTAAAAAACAAATGCCAAATGTCTTCTTTGAATATAAGGAGAGTAACTAAGAACAGAGTAGGGACGAAGAGCATGAGAAGAAGATTAACATTAAACAGGGATGAGAGGTGGGAGGGAAAGGGAGAGAGAAGGGAAATTGCATGGAAATGGAAGGAGACCCTCAGGGTTATACAAAATTACATACAAGAGGAAGTGAGGGGAAAGGGAAAAATAATACAAGGGGGAGAAATGAATTACAGGAGAGGGGGTAAAGAGAGAAGAGGGGAGGGGTGGGGAGGGGAGGGGGGATAGTAGAGGATAGGAAAGGCAGCAGAATACAACAAACACTAGTATGGCAATATGTAAATCAATGGAAGTGTAACTAATGTGATTCTGCAATCTGTATACGGGGTAAAAATGGGAGTTCATAACCCACTTGAATCAAACTGTGAAATATGATATATCAAGAGCTATGTAATGTTTTGAACAACCAACAATAAAAAAAAAGAAATGACATTGAAAACCACAATCTGCAAGCATTTGTGGCAGAAGAAATAAAGTGGCATGTTTTGACTCTAAAATAGTGCTTTACCATTGCAATGAATTGGATGGGAAACTCAATTCATAATTTCATTCATAGTTTCAGAGAAGTCAGTTGAAGAAACTAATGGAAAGACTGGCTGATGTTTAATAAAATCATTATAACCATTACTAGTTTCAGTTGATAACAGACAATTTATTTTGTATTTTTAAATAAAAAGAAAAAAAAGTAAAAAAAGAAAAAAAAGAAAAGAAAAAGCAACAGTTAATTCCATAACAGGGCTTGTAACTCAAGACCCTGAACTGAGTACTGTGCTCTTGGGTTCACACTGAAAAAAACATTTGAAGGCCTATAACATTGTAGACACTGGCTTATGCATTATTAAGTTTGAACATGAAAAGACAAATTCTACCTGCAAAAACTAAGCATAAGTGAGGTTATCAACATGTAAACAAATAACTCTAGTTCAAGAAAGCCTCCGCTTCCTTCTCTTCGTATCACTACTTCTGCCAAAATCTTTTTATGCAGTCTTGTATACATATTTAACTCTTCAAGCTTATTTAGATATTTCTAAATTGATATCATTAGTATATTTATTCACTCATTAGTAAATATCTCTCTGTACCTACCTACCCAAATTATTCTTCACCAGGACTGCATATCATCAATGGAACTTTAATAAAACACACAAATCTAAGCTTATCCCCTGACAGACATACTCATTTAATTGGTCTAGAGTAAGGCCAGAAAATCTACTCTGCAAGCAAACTACCTCCAGTGACTGTGACCAGTAGCCAAGTTGAGCATTAAGTCTTACAGTGTATGAGATGCTCTACCAGGCACTAGGATGCAGAGAAGTGAAGTTTACACTTGCTCTCAGGGAACTCAGTCTAGTTGAAGAAGGGTGGTTGGGCAGGCAGGTCAACTGGCTAGGGTACTGCAGTCTGATGAATTCTATGCTAAAACCAAGTACTAGTATAAGGCAATCATAGCAGTAGGTATATAAGTCATCTCAAGAGTTGGGTAAGGCTCTAGGGAGGAGAAGAGAGTCTGGATGAATCTTAAAGGATGTTAGCTCTTTGGATGACCAGAATGGTGTAGGGCATTTAGAAGCAGGATGTATAGGTAGACAAGAAGTCCCTCAGTGTATTCAGGGAATTGAAAGAATGGGTGGAAATGGCAAGAGGGTTAGAAATGAGGTGAGGAGGAGGATAGAATCAGCCCTGGGAGAGCTTAATCCTCCAGGCAATGAGGAATGAGCTGGGGATTTATTTTAAGGAGAAGAATGACATGATTCAGTTTGATCTTCCACAGGTAACACTGGCAGCTGTACGATGAATGATTGGGGCTTTGGGAAAGATGGAGGGAGACAGGAGGATGCTGCAGCGCATCCTGCATCAAGCTGTCGGGAGCTCCTGTGAGATGATGGGAAATCACTTGGTAAACAGCATCCCTCTGCAAGACAGAGACAGGTGTGATTAGCTTCATTACCTTCTGGGACTTCCAGAGTAGAGTCACCTTAAAGAACAAAGTCCCAGAAAAGGTGGTTGGGAGGAGAGCTAGAGGGAAGGGAGCGAGGGAGGTGGGAAGAGGGCAGAGAAGTACTTGGTGTCAAACAGTGTTTAAAATATCCTTTCTGCATCACACTAGCTCTTAATTGGCACCAACCACTGAGGGGATGATTGATCCCAGCGAGAGTCCAGCAAAACAGATAATTTCTTACAAGCATCTGAAATTCATGAACGCTGTGGGGTCCTACACACCAATGCCTTGCTGTTGTTAAAGTCTGAGACTTCCTTGAAGGGCTAAGTTTCCAGGGGTCGTTAGTTTTGTGTGTGTGTGTTTCTTTTCAAATGCAGAATATATTCATGTAGTTAATGCCTGTGGTCTTGCTGAGCAGATGAAAAGAGAGCTGAGCAAAGAGCTGGGCTACCAAGACACTTGTTATAAATTAACTCTTAATGTAATGAGCTCATGAAAGAACCGTTAGGTGGAAGGATGTGTACTAGAAATCTAATTTTGGATTAAAGGCTTGGTCATGAAAGATCTGCCCCACTGCACACTCAGGGTTGGGGTCAGCGTTGCCCTCTAAAGCAGTCTCCTGTTTATGACAAGGACTGGACAGCCTCTCTTTAGCTTTCCTAGGCATTCACAAAAGGAGAGCAGCCTATATTTATTGAGAACCTATTATGTATCGGGCACTTAAGTTTTCCCCATCAGGGTAAAGAGCATCACTCCTTTTTCTCAAATATGAAAAAATGCAAATGAAAAATATGGGGTACTATATTCAAGTTTTTGCAGCTCGTGTTTTGGAGAGTCCTGTGTACCAGGACAATGGAGCTTCTGACTTAATGGTTTCGGACACTCATAGAGTTACTTTTACTAACGTTGGCTCAGTACAGTCAATGAACTTCATTTATTGGAAGTATAGATATTATATCCATAACAGCAGTTCCTTTATAGAGGTCCAAAGGATAAATGTTTCCAAGTCTCAATCCAGGGCTGGGTTGTGTCTGGAAGCTTGCATGCCTGTCTCATAGATGTGACCTGTATCCGAGGGCTGTGTTACTATAACATGCTTTGCAGAAGGTTAGTATATCAGAAGGCTGAAGGACTAATGAATAGGCCCTTAGTACCCATATAAGATTATACAGAATGCTTTGTGAGTGCCAACCCTATCCTAAACTAGATTTCTCTTTGTTATTTTTTGTTCTTTCTGCTTTCTTGATTTCTCTACCCTAACAACCACAATATCAACAACAACTCTTATTCTTACCATTTTAAACTCTCTGCCTCATTTTTATTTTGGTTTGTTTAACCTTAAACACATACACAAATGCACGCACATATGCTCTCTCCTCTTTTCTATGCTGCATTCTATACTGCACTCTGGGGCAGGCTACATGTGTCTGCATTTGTGTACATGAGTTTCCCCATTACTTCCAAGTAGATCCATTGTGGAGGCTGATAAATCCCTCTGAGGTTGGTTAGTGACTATATGATAAATATTTGCTGCATATTCAAAAAGTGATACCATGCAATAAAATATTTGGATTTTTTTCTCTGTGATATAAAACTGAGAATTGATCTTTTTCCCCTCTTTTGTACATCTGCTGGTATCAGGTAGACCCAAGCTCAGGAGACTAACAGAAATGCCCTGTTAATTTGGCCTGGACACTGATGCTCCAGGACCTCATGTTTTGGAGATAGATGATAAATTATGATACAGTGATGAAATCAAGGTATGATTTTAGTGACATGGCAGACTTTATAGTTTGTATTACATATTTTCTCTATATTAATTTATTTGATCATTCTCATAGCACAAGAATGAGAGTCCTGTTCCACAGGTGGGGAAACTGACACTTAAATAATTACGTGTCCTCTCCAGCCTGGTCTTGGTTTAGAATTGAACCCATGCATTTTCTTTTTCACACAGTGCTCATTGCTTACTGGGCCAGAAGAAAGAGATTCTTTTTTGCTTGACTCTAGAAAACAAAGAATACAAACTTGCTGTAAGAATAACCAACAAAACAATTTTGTCTAATATTAGATTTATTTCGAGTGTCAGGTATTTTGCTGTTTTCATGGTGCAGATCAATTTCAGAAACGATCAGAGCAAAAAGACCAATCATCCTGGTTTCTGTGAAACAGAGCTGATCTTTTGTATCTTGATTCTCTGTAGACCTTCCTCACAAAGAGTAGGCACCATTTATGGCTGTTCCTTATTACTTTTGTGGACGACACGTTCAATAGTACTGACACTGTTATTATAAATAGCAAAAGGGCAATTAATACTCTCCTCAGTTCCTATGAGTTAGAACCCTCCCAAGAACATCCATTTCAAGGAACTTTCATTTCAAAGGAAATGCCATCCATACAAAAGAGTTATTTAGTTTCCAAGCAGGCTATTTTTCCTATGCAAGTCTGAGTGAATTATTATACTAATCATTTCAAAATAAAGTAGTCGAGGCAAGAAACTGCCACAGGATGAAAAATTTAAAAAGAAAAAATACAACCCCCACAATGAACAGAGCACATTTCAAGCAGATCTTAACAAATGAGCCCTTGAGTTTTGCTGCCCCCTGTCTGTGGCAAGCGCGTTAGCTAGGGAGCCCTGTGGCCTTAGCCAGCCACCTCCACATCTTGTAGCACAAGAGAGATCAGAGCATGAGCCTGGTATGGCAGCAATTTTGTGAAGCTTGGAGCAAGACCAGACCAAGTCTGGTGGTCAGTAAACAATCTTTGTGAATGAAGATGGTGTTACAAATCTTAGACCAGGAGAAAAGTTGCCTCTCCCTCTACTATCCATGAACCACGAGCAGCATCTCTCTCTGTTAGAGAAAACTACTGGTTCTGACACCAAGCAACATTATAAAGCAGGTTATAAAGCTTTTGAAAGCTGCTAGTTATCAGGATAAATTTTATTCATTCCAGTAAGCATAAGAAAAATTCAGCTTTGAAGCTGTTGGCGTGAGCCAGTACTAATGTTTGAATGAAGTCCATTAGGGTGAAGTTAAAAATTAGATAGTATTTTTATTGACTTTAGGAAGTTTCAACCGAGACAGCTTCTCCCTATTTCATCAGACTTTTGCATGCTATGTTTTTTTGTCCAGATAAAGTAGTCCTGGCTTGATTGGGAGTTTTCTTCTTGTAAGCATTTCATATAGGAGAAGCTGCTCATGGTTCATGGCCATATTGCAGGGAGGACATAAATCCATAATAATACATATGGACCATTTCATATAACTGATGGGGGCAAACATACATACACATCCCAACCCAGTTGTTTTAGAAGGCAACTGAACTTGGAAAAAAAGTAACTTGAGGCAAAGAATCCTCCACCATGGGTTTTTCATGAAAATTTTAATCAACTAAACTTCTCTTTAGCAATGATCTCATCAAAAGAAGCTAGTTTGTCCTTAAAGAGCTTCTGTGTTGTCAGATGAATGCTGTCTGGGATACTGGCTGGAGGGTTTAACACTAAGATTTCTTTCAATGCTGGAGTTTTCTTTATGATATTGTCCTCTGATTTCTTGGTCTAGCTCTGCTCTTAATTCAGGTAATCTAGATAAGAGATTGGAAATTCCTTTCCAGTTTGAGGGTTTGTGGCTGTTCTGTTCTTGGAGATCAGTGGAAAGTATCACCTTGCACACGTGTCCCGCACACCTTGGCACAATTGCTCTTGTCCTTAACAGTAGCTCCACATCCTCTCCAGAGGAGCTCTTAATACTGTGCACTTTCTAAGTGTCCAGGTTTCAAGAAACAAAAGATTCTTTTTTGTGTGCTTTCAGTGTAAAGGAAGGATTTCTTAAGTCTTACAGAATTTTAATTATCAGTATAAACTTAGATCAGAAACTGTGGAATACAGAGATAATAAACAACATTCACCCCAATTACACCACCAGAGCTCAGTCATAAGGGCAGTGTCTGTGGTACCTAGAACAGTGAGTGCCTAGCACATTCAGGGTTAGTGGATAAATGAATGAATTATAAGTTTCCTGTGTTTTGTCCCCATGCACAGGGTTCATGGATATGGTTACCATGTAAGTCTATGTTGGTTTTGGTACCTTTTTTTTTTTTTGTCATTTCACTTTACTTATAAAACATATCCCTTTGGGCCATGGAGTCCTCTTAATCATTGTCTCTAATGGCTTGTGGTATAGGGAACACTTTCTAATGTAGCCATCTAAAGGTTTAGGATGTTGCTTAAATAACTAATGTTTTTCTTACCTCCCACGGTATTCACACTTTGGCTAAGTGCTCAAGTAGCATATATGAGCTGAAGTAGATGCAGGGCTCAAGGATCACTTCTCAGTCTATGACTTAGAGACTGAAAGGGCTGGTCATTTTGCAAAGTAACAGGCTTTCATAAAATATGACTATCGGGGATCAAAATTTATCCAAGAACTAATTCTCCCACACATGAGTTATACTCCTTGATAACCAGAACTATCTAAATTCATCATGTAAAATTGAAAAAAAAATGGAGCTTTATGTCCTTAGGATTTGCCACAGCTCATCATTTCCATTCAATTAACAAGTACTAAGTAAGTTTCTATGTGCTGGGTACATTTTGAGAAAACTAAACCTTGATGTTTTTTTCCTGCTGGGAGGATTACAGAGGGATCCAGTGGGAAGTGACATCCAACTTTAGCTTGCCAAAAGGACGACTGGATGTAATAATGGATGACTCTGTCAAAATAAATCTGGAGTCTGCATTCGAATCCCTAGGACGTGGAGTCTGTCTTTTGTCTGGTGATTTAGCTTTTTCTTGTTTTTGATTTACTGTAACCAGAGGAAGGATTCATAGCATAGCCAGCTTGTGTGGTGGCTCTGGTGACAGGCTGGGAATGTGTAAGCTCACATCACCTATGCTGTCCTCCCCTGGAGCGGGACAGGCTGCCTAGGGCCCCCTCCCTGCTACTGTGTGCCTGTCTGACCCTCTTTGCCTTGTCTCATGTACCTCTCTGGGAAAGGATGTGCACTGACATGTCTGTCAACCTGGGGCCTTGCTGCTCCACCTCCAGATGGACAGCAAATGGCTATTTAGTGCAATTCAGAATGAGCACAGGCTTCAAGGGCAGTTGGCCTTCTCTCTCCTATGGGAGGGAAGAGGTGAAACTTGAAAAACAGAAAGGAACTGCTCAGAAAGGTGAGAAAATATATCTCCAAGGAAGTGGAAATAGATGACCACAGAAGGCCGTCTCTTGGGCAAGGTCCACTTCAAACACCTGTGACATAAGCTAGAAGATGGATGGCCACAGCAGCTAGTGGCTTGCACAGATACTAGTTCATGCCAAACGGGTGCCTTGAAGGTGCTAAAAAGAACGCTGGGTTAGGGAGCAGAACATTTAGGCCCTAGACTTTTAATTTCAGATTAAGTAATAGGAGAGTACTGGTAGTAAATTATATAGTGTTTTATTTGTTTTAGTAGTTTTTCACATATTTGTATTGGTGCATTTTAATTACGCATAATGGTGGGATTCATTGTTATGTATTCATTCATGCACACAATAAATCGAGGTCATTTGGCCAACAACATTCCCTGGCATTTCTTCTTTTCTTCCCATCCTCTTTCCTCCTGGTCCCTTTCATCTGCTCTACTGATTTCCCTACGATTTTCATGAGATTCAACCCTGCACACAGACCTTTCTTTTCATATTTCTTCTCTACCTTCCACATAGAAGAGAAAACACATGACCCTTGAACTTCTGAGTTGGCTTATTTGCTTAACATAATGTTCTCAAGTTTCATCCATTTTCCTGCAAATGAAATAATTCATTCTTTTTTTTTAATGGCTGAATAAAACTCCATGGTATACATATACCATATTTTCTTTATCCATTCATCCACTGATGAACAATGAGTCTGGTTCCATTGTTTGACTATTGGGAATTGTGCTGTTATAAACATTGATATGCATGTACCACCATAGAATGATGACTTTCACTCTCACTGAGGAGTGGTAAAACTGGGTCATATGGTGGTCTCATTCCTAGTCTTTTGAGGAAACTGAATACTGATTTTCATAGTGGTTGTATTAATTTAAAATCCCACTGAATTTGTAAAAGTGTTCTTTTTCTACCCACCTCCTCCTCAGCATTTATTATTGTTTGTATTCTTAATGGCTACCATTCTAACTGGATTATGATAAAATTCAATGTAGTTTTGATGTGCATCAAATCAAAAAGATGTTGACCATTTTTTTTCATATATTTGCTGGCCATTTGTATTTCTTCTTTTGATAACTGTCTATTTAGTTCTTTAGTCCATTTATTAATTGAGTTATTTGTGGGATTTTTTGGTGGTAAATTTGTTTAGTTGTTTATATATTCTGCATATTAATCCTCTGTCAGAACAGTAGCTGGAAAAGATCTTCTCCCATTCTGTAGGTTCTCTCTTCACAGTCTCAATTATTTCTTTCCTGTGCAGCTTTTCTATTTGATGCCATCCCTTTATTAATTCTTGGTGTTATTTCCTAAGCTTTTGGAGTCCTAATGAGGAAGTCATTGCTTGCTCCTATGTATTGAAGTATTGACCCTACATTTTTTTTAGGAGTTGCATTGTTTCTGGCATAATTCCTAGGCTTTTTATTTATTTTGAGTTAATTTTTGTGTGAGTTGAGAGGGATGGATCTGGTCTTATTTGTCTACTTATTGATAACCAGTTTTCCCAGCACCATTTGTTAAATGGCTATCTAGTCTCCAGTGTACATTTTTTTGGCATCTTGGTCAAGGATCACATGACTATATCACTGTGGGTTTGTGTCTGTGTCTTCTCTTTTGTTCCAAATATATAGATTTTTTTATGTGCCACATTCTGTTGTGAGTGCTTTTACATATATTGTTTCTTTTGCAGCAGCATTTTGAGAGAAGGTCTATGAAAATAATGCCTATGGAAGATAAAATCACCTTTATCCTAATCCAGGGTGGGGGGTGTCATAATCTTAGTGAGTCTCCTAGGGCTCAGGGAGGTTCACATGGGATCACACCTGTGAAACTATCTTAGAGATTGTAAAATGCTTTGTGTACAGGAGGGAGTCTAGTTACATCACACTTCCTTCTGCATTTTCTTTCTTTAAACTGAGCACCTGGAAAGTGACTGAACAAAGTCAATACTGCAAGAGAAATAGGTAAAAAAGACCCAGCCCTTTCTTCAAAGACTGACCAGCCACTAGGCAAAGGGAATCACTCAGGTAAATGATTGCAAAGTAAAGAAGATGAGGTCAGTTGCCAGGAGAACAATTCAAATAAGGTATAATGGGAAATTTAGAAGCTGTTTCCTGACTGGGGGCTGGGACAGAGGTCAGCAGCGACCCTTTAGGGATGAAAACTAAATTGTGAAGGGTCACTAGCTCTGCGTTCTTCTCTCTCCTTTTCAGCACTGACCTTCCACTGATTGAACTGTGAGTTCTTCATTTATGTAATTAATATATTTTAAATATTTAATTAGCATTTATATTAGCTTAGGGAATGTGTTTGAAGCTCACAATGAAAACAGCTCTGCCAGTCCTATTCAGTCATCACAAGCAGACGGAAGCCACACAAGTTCCAGGGGCACCATTATCTGTTTATGAACAACGGGTGATCAGGCCAATGAACCATGTCATTGTCATTCTATTTGTGTCTCTCAAATCATTTTTCATCTCAGTTAATCAGAATATAAAGTCAATCCTTCTCCACCTTCCGCCTCCATCCTCATTTGAGTTCCCTGTGGTTTCACGCTGGGCTGGGCTGTTTGAAATCTAGTATAAAACACCCGAGAAGAGCTATAATTTTCAAATTTGCCTGTGGGTAATGTGCGTAATAAATGTAAAGTACTAGCAATTTGGTTGTTTGAGATGTAATGATTTTTTACATCAATATTCAGGAACTGAGTCAGGCACAAGTTTTTAGAAGCAATATATGCCGCCATGTCCAGACCCACAGTAGTCCACGGGGGTTTACCCAGACAAGGATAGGAAGAGGGGAGGCAAGAAAGTCAAAGGCTGGCATGCAACGAGCTCTCTTGTGGAAGTGTGAGCACACGGCAGAGAGAGAAATGGGGCCTCTAGAGGAACCAACCAATGATTACCTGAAAAGATATATCCCTTTCCTCAGATAATGGGCTGTTGTCTAGTGTCTGGCTTTCAGTTATGTGAACTCAAACCTGAGTTAATTAGCACTCAGAGTGTGTATTCTCCCAAGGCAGAATTAGACTAGCCAAGACCATAAGGCTGATGCATAAAACTATGGATTCCCAGTGAAAGACCCTGGCCACGAGGACCAGATCACATAATTCTATATGATGGAACTGCTTCATCTCAGAACAAGACCTTCCTAGAAACCAAGATTACTTAAACAGAAGCTTACTTGTTGAGAATGGATTCATTTATAAGAAGAATCCACAAATCAAATGGGAAAACATCAGACTGTCCACCCACAAGTCTTAGGTCTGGACTCTAATGGCTTTCCCTCTCCAAGATAATAGTGTATTGACACTAACAACTCTTTTCTCTGGGACACATTTTATCGATGCATTTGTGTTCACTAACCTCTCTCTGTCTTCTTTTTTTTTTTTTTGGTGGTGCTGGGGATCAAACTTGCAGCCTTGCACATGCTAGGTAAGCACTTTACCACTGAGCTACACCAACCCTCTGCCTCCATTCCATAATTCAGCCTTGTTGTGGCAGTGGTTGTCCACCTTGCCTGAGGCACCAAGTTCTAAAAACAACCTTGACCTGCTTGAGGCTCACTGGGTGAAGAACTCTGCATCTGAGACTTCAGAGTAGTCTTGTCCCTCAACTTTTTAGTTGGCTTGTCTATAAGGGGTTTTCAGTGGGCTCACTGGGGATAAAATTGAATGCTTGGAAGGGTTTTAAGGGTCCAGACTTTGTCTCTAAATTTCCTCTTTTGACTAACTACAGATTTGTTGGGTGACTATATAAGCTTTGGGAAGTGAGTCTCTCTGAAACTCTCTCTGAAATTTGCCTTAGCAGAAAGGAAGTTATAAACCAAATTTGCGGCTTTTCCTGCCAACAACGATGATTGTCTGGCATACATTAAAGGTGCTGGTCTGAACATCGATAGCTTTTTTCTTTTGTTTTTGTATTTCCCTACAATCTTCATAACAATTGTTTTATCCTTTTGTATTTTTGTAAACTGTGTCAGGTAAACCTCATTTCGAAGGGAACTTGAAGCTCTAAAATCTCAATGTGCCTTCTGGCTGTAAATTTTTATATATGAAAGGTAAATAGCTGTAAATTTCTTAAAGTACTTGAAAAAAAAAGTAATTTTGTGAAGTTCTTTGAACTCCACAGATAGAAAAGCTCTTTTGTAGTCCCATGTGGGTGTAATTGTCTAATCTGCTTGCTTTGCCTAGACTCTGTGAGGATGTGGGAGACAAACGGTGAAAGAGGACTAGGAGTGAGGAGGACCTTGTGCACATGGAGGGAACATGGGTCAATTGGTCAACCTTTTCAAGTTCACTCATCTATAAAATGGAAATTAGCCAAGTTCCAGTATGGAAAGTACTTAACAAAATACCTGGCACATAGGAAGTGCTCAAGAATATAGAGCATCCACAATGGGCATGGCGGCACACACCTGTAATCCCAGAGACTCAGGAGGCTGAGGCAGAATGGTCACAAGTTCAAAGCCAGCCTCAACAACTTAGCAAGGCCTCAAGCAACTTAGTGAGACCCTGTCTCAAAGTTAAAAATAAAGTTTTTTTAAGTGCTGGGGATGTGGCTCAGTGGTTAAGTGCCCCTGTCAATCCCTAGTACCAAAAAAAAAAAAAAATGAATAGAAAGCATCCAAAATATGGGAAAACATTGAAAAGTTTGCTAGGATATAAATTCCCACCATTTCTAGGGGTAGGAGTAAAAATTATTTGGGGGAGAAAGAAAGAAGGGATAAAATTTAAAAGGCATCAGTTTGATTTTCTCTTTTCTTCAGCATGTTGGGTGATGAAATTTTTGAAGTTCTGGAAGTTTTTGCTCTCCTGGGGACCTCTGTGAGTTTTAGGGGGTTGAAAGAATTGAGTACTCTCCTCAGCCAGCTGCTCTTGCCATAAGTCTTCTTTGAACCATCAGGCTGGGTCAGGTTCAGCTCTGGGGAATTCTTTCTTTCTAGGCCTTTCGGTTTTGTTATGTGCCACGCAGGGCAAGGCTGTCTCTAGGCCACCTACCTTCATACTTCAATGGCCCCGAACAGCATAAGGAGCCTGGTAGGTGGTGAATCAACGTGCATCATACGGAGAATGGCTCCTTTGAGCTAGCTTCTTTTCATGTGTTTCTTGGTCAGACCAAAACATGAAACCACCATTTCTGAAAAAAACTTTCTGTGAGGTGAGTCATGTGAAAAAGGAGCCATTCAAGTTTCTCTATGTTCCACTCCCCCAGGGGATGCTCAAAGCCCTAAGACACCTTAAAGTTCAACAGATGAAAGTTTTAAGGGTGAAAAGATGGACAGTGATATTGATGGTTTAGAGAACATAGTTCTATCAAATGTTTCCTCACATTGACCTAGGGAATTTGTTTCACACCAGACCCACATGTAGGTGTTCTTGGGTATAAGCTTTGGTTCTGCCATTTTTGTTTCTAGGCAGATGGGAGATGTCAAACTAATTTCTCAGCCTCCTATTATATATCTGTGAAGTGGGAGGAAAAGCTTGCCACCCCTTTACTCATATTAAGATTATGATGAGTGGCTAAGGAACACATGGATAGAAGGAACTTTGAACTGAGCATTAGGGACTTAAATGGCTCTCATTTTTGCTCATGGAATCATTGTTGGCTTTTGATATCTGCTGAAATGGGTGTATCAGTTTGCCAGAGTTGCTGTGACAAAGCACTGCAGTCTGGGTGGCTTAAACAATAGACAGTCATAGTCTCACAGTTCTGTAGGCTAGAAATATGCAACCAAGCGGTTGTCAGGATTACTTGTTTTGAAGACTGTGAAAGAGGATCTGTCTATGCTTCTGTCCTGGCTTCTGGTAGTTTGCTGGCAACTTTTGATGCTCCTGAGCATGTAAAAGAACCACCCCAATCAGTGTTCACCTTCATTTGTATACAAATGTGTTTAGGTGTCTAAATTTCCCTTTTCCATAAAGGGAATCATGTTGGATTGGGGCCCACCCTAATAATCTCATTTTAACTTGATTTTTCCCTGTAAAAATCCTGTCTCCAAATAAGGTCACATTTGAGATACTGAGCATTAGGATTTCAACATTAGAATTTTGAGGGGAAACAATTCAACCCATAACACTGGGAGATAGTGAAAGATCAGTACATGAATAAATAGATTACCTTGACCTAAAGAAGTAAATCTGAGCTTGACTTCCATTTAGATTCCAGGGAACTGGGAGGCTACAGACACATTTTCTAATTCTAGTTTCAGTCCTTTTGAACAGTATGATCTACTTAACTTTTGGCGTGTGTGTATGTGTGTTTGTGTGTGTGTGTATGAGAGAGATTTCTCATGACCAAGATAGGGATCTTAAAAACTGTTCTATAAGGTTGTTTAGAATATTACATGGACTTCAAGTGTCAAGCCTTCCCTAGTGCTCAGCACATTGCCAGTACCTGATAAAAGACCCATCCCTTTCTTCACAGCAATCGTAACATAAAGTTGGAGAACAGGAAAGGAAGCAGTAGGCACTAGCCTTCAGAAAGCAGTTATATCCATTTGTCTAGTGCAATTGTTTTTGTGAAGAGCTATTTGAGTTTGAAGCTTTGGAAATGGAAAGTGAGCAGTGAGATAGCTTTTCGAATTGACAGGAGACAAGCTCCTTGATAATCCATCATCTTAAATTGCCTAGCCCGGATCATACTTTACTATTTTTTTTCTGATGATTTCACCAATAATGACTTCTATTAACTTTCTATGTGCCTTTCTTTTAAAAAGAGATGATTTATAAATAAAAATATACTTCCAGTCTGCTTGTGACCTTGAAAACTATGTGAGTTGATTTATTATTCGAATACTTTGAACTTTTGCAATATATGTTCAATATATATATTGTATATCAGTTTCCTTATTTATAAAATGAGGAAATTTAGTCAAATGCTTTCATATATGTGGCTCAGTGGTATGTATATGTGTGTGTGTGTGTGTGTGTGTGTGTGTGTGTGTATATATATATATATATATATATATATATATATATATATAAACAACCTTGAGTAAATGATCCTGGTATAGAAGGTTAGAAGGTGACCTTGAAAGCACCTGACTGAATTTCCTAATTTTTTCAAATAAGGAAACTGAGGAACAAGGAAGGAAAAGGATTTATTCAAAGGCATTCAACAGATAGAACCTGAGGGTCCCACAACCAGATTTGATTTACAGGGTCTTGTACTTTATGCTTTGTGTAATTAGGGTTTTCGTGTATAATTTCTTCTCTCTGGGTCAGCTCTCATTTATTACAAGGGCTGGACCAACAATCTGCACCAACATTTCTTCACCAACATTGCTTCACTGAGCTCCAGAGGTCAGCAGCCTTCGCCTCTCTCCCTCCTAGACCCCGTACCAGTGACTGAGACTGAAGGCAATGGGCCACACAGGAAGGAAGAATCCTGACCAGTTTATAGAGGACACACAGGGTGACCTTCAGTGCCACCCAGAAATCAGTAACTCAAGAAGATATGTTCAAGTGGGGCTCAGTGATTGCAAACCTGTAATCCCAGCTCTTGGGAGGCTGAGGCAGGAAGATAGTGAGTTCAAAGCCAGCCTCAGCAACTTAGTGAGGCCCTAAGCAACTCAATGAGACACTGTCTCTAAATAAAAAAATATAAATTAGGGTGGGATGTGGCTCAGTGATCAAGTGTCCCTGAGTTCAATCCCTGCTCCCCCCCACCCCGCTAATAAAAGGATGTGTATTCACTGTTGATAAGTGACATCACATAAAGCTAAGAGGAAACTATCATATTAGTGAGCACTATAATTGTGCAGGGTCCTATCTGACTAGTGGAGTGACCTCAGCTGAGTTAAGTTAAACCAAACCAAGTCAAGTTACTCAGTCTCAACAACTTCAACAATAGTGGCAATCAGCATACCTAAGTTGGAAGGTGGTTATGAGAATTAAATGAGGTAATGCAGGTAAAGCATCAAAGAGTTAGTACTTAATAATAGTAGCAGTAATAGTACTATGTTAGTAAATATATTTTACATGAGAAAGTTGCAATCTACCATTTTTTTTCAACCCATTCTGATTCCGTTTAGGTGATCCTCCCCCTATGCACACATGCAGATGTGCAAACAATTTGAGCTTTCTAACAACCCAGAAACCCATATATGGATGTTAGGGGTTGTTCTGGTTTATATTTGAGGTGTCCTCCTAAAGCTCCTCTGTTAATGTGGGAATGTTTGGAGATGAAATGATTGGATTGTCAGAGCTGTAACTCAATCAGTTCATCCTGGTTTTAACAGACTGGGTGGTAACTGTAGGTAGGTGGGACAAGGCTGGAGGAGATGGGTCAGTGGGGGCCTGCCCAGCATCTTCCCTGGGGCCCCTCCTCCTTCCTCTCTACTTCCTGACTGCCATGAACACAGCAGCTTTCCTCCACCACACCTTTCCACTGTGCTATTCTGCCTCACCTTAGGCCCAGGGAAATGGAGTTGGCTGAGCGTGGACTAAATTTCTGGAACCATGAGCCAAAATAAACGTTTCCTCCTCTAAGTTGTTCTTGTTGGATATTTTGGTTACAGTGATGAAAAGCTGTTTAACGGAAGGGTTCATGAATTTCTGATGAAGAACTGCTAGACAGTATTTCTTTAAGGTTCTTATCAAGATTTAGCAAAAATTCCCAAGATTTCTGGTTGTCACCTGACAACCAGAGAAGCAGACTGTCGAGGTTTTCCATAAACTAACTCCATCATTATGTTGTTAAAAATTGTAAAACAACAACAATAAAACTTTAGCAGGGGTTTGAAAGAGAGAAAAAGAGCAAAAATAGAAATTTTGATGAGCGAGATAAAAAATTCCTTAATTATACATTAATTCAAAATTCAGATAGCAGTTATCTAAAACTAAGAAATAAAGTACCTCATGATGATTCTATAAAATGAAAAAAAATGTGAGATGTTGATAATCTTTAAAGTCTGAAATCCAGAGAAAGAGGAGTGGTCTCTTCTCTCCTATCTAAGCTGACCATGGTGCTGGGATTTCATCTGCACAGGAACGGGGCTGCCTGGAGCCCCTTTACAAATATACCTGGAAGTACATTATTCCCCGAGATGCCCTTTGTGGAATTAAGAGGGGTTTGGCTGCCCAGTTGGCTCATCGGTTTGTTTTCAAAGAATTGTAAAAAACTCTACACGGAAGCTTGATGGCTCAGTCTGAGTGAGAAAAGCCTCCCAGCTGGGCCTGCCTTGTGGTGCCATAGACACACTTACTGACCTACTCTCCATGGGGCTCTGCAGTGAGCTGTGTTTTGAGGGCGGCAAAGACAAACAAGCCCTTCTATTTGTTTTGAATGTGGACTCCATTTCTGGTTTATGCTCCTTTTGCTGCCTGTTCTTTCTGGCTGTACGTTCACTCCAGTTATTTTATTTACAACTCCCAGAAAGATTGTGAGAGATATCTGACAGGGATTTTTATTCTTGTTTTACAGAAGAACCTGAAGCACAGAGAGAATGTAGTTTCCTTTGGGTCACGGAGGGAAGAAACTTTTTATGTGCCCTAAATTTAAAATTAAGCTCTGTGCTACTGGACACAATTGCCCTCGACTTTTGCTTGGTTTAATATTGAGAGAGACCTCATTTACACGATTGGCTATAATGCAAGGCAATCAAGAGGAACTGTGGGAGTTCAGAGATAGAAAGAGACTCCTTCCATGTGGCCAAGGGGAGGGATCAGAAGACTCTTTAAGAAGGGCGGTTGTTGGCTTTTCCTGCTTCATATCTCCAATAGAGTTTGGGAGATAAAGTGACGGAATAATCTCTTTATTTCTTCCAACCTCAGGAAGATTTGTAGCTGACCTACATCTACCTTTACCTGCAGCAGATCCATGGCTTACAGCATATGCACTACTAGTTTTCCAATGAAGTCATTTATCCATTGATAGAACAATTATTGAACATTTTCTCAGCTACCATTCTCCCAAAGAAGCGGGACGCTTTGAGGTCACTTTAATGATTCCAACGTATACAGATGTATGTGTATGCATGTGCGTGCACATACACACTTTTGTGGCAGAGCCAATGATTTGTGTTTAGATGATCATCACTGTATCTGTATTAGTCCTTGGGGATCACTATAATAAAGTGCCACAAATTATCCTTTACGGTTTTGAAATCAGAAGTCTGAAAGCAGGTGTTATCAGGGGTGATTCTTTCTGGAGGCTCTGAGGAAGACTCTGCTCCTGCCTTCCTCCTATCCAGTAGTCCCTCCGCACTCCTCAGCCCATAGTTGTGCTGGTCCAGTCTCTGTATCCATCTTCACGTTGACTTTCCTGTGTATCTCAATTTCTCTTCTCCTTTCTCTTATGAGGTCACCAGCTATTGGTTTCATAACCCACACTAGACTCAGGATAATGTTATCCAGAGATCCTTAACTCAATGATGTCTGCAAAGATCCTGCTTCCAAATAATGTCACATTTACAGCAAGGTCAGTTTATGTTTTTAGGTGACACAATCAACCCATGACAACATCCAGATATTTTTCTTCTCATCTTTTTTTTTCCAGTGAACACTCATATATTGCTTGCAGAAGTAAGACTATGGAAGATATATTCATTTCAAAGAGAATGACATCCCATATAAAAGAAAGGAAGTGTCTTGGTTGAATAAATAAATAGACGTGAATGAGAAATACTCCTCAAGAACTGTACCTGTAGTATCAATTTAAAGGATAGTTCTGTGGCTCCATCCTTCAGGTATGAAGTGTCCTGAACTCCTAGAAGAGTGGTGTGATTACATCTAGACATTACCTATTATGTACAGACTCAGGATTGCTCTCATATCAAGTACTTGGACTTATTTTTTTTTTAAGTCTTAGATAAAAGGGGTTTTGGTCACACTGTGCAAATCAATAGGTATCTCAGACAGCGTGTTCCTCAATTTTTCAAATGGAACAGGGTACTTGAATTAAATTGGGTAATAGAGATCTTATGCAAGTGGGTTTTGTACAACAAGGCTGAAAGGCAACTATGGTACAAGATTATTTGGCATAGTGAAAGAGTAGGAATTCAGAAAAATCAAGGTTTGATTTGGGACATTTTATGTTAAAATGTAATTTCTGTAAAGGTTTTCCTTAATTGAAGATATAAAAGAAAAAAATATAAATTCAACTAAATTATGTTTCATGGTTCACACAGTTAGGTCAATAGATTTTTATTACTTACCCACATGAGAGAAGGAAGGATACCTAACAATAATTTAGATTGAGATAATGGTTTCAATATTTTTAAGGATAAAAGAGGTGTATGAATTTCTTGGTTAAACAGGGATTAATTATAATAAGTCAAATTTTTACACACTCCTCTTTCAATGTGGTCCTTGGGAGATGGTTTTATTAAAATTTTGAACCTCATAGTTTTATTTTTTTAAATCACCATAAGATCTGTGGTGGCCTCAGAAAAGACATCTAGCTAGGTATCTTAACACTTGGAGAAGATTTTCTCTAATGCAAACCACTTCTGGATAGTAGTTTGTTTTGTTCACCTGAAAACAATAGATTAAAAAGCAGGTAGCAGCCATGAAGCTTCACCAAACATCTTCTGTCCTCTCTTTAAAGGATGCTGAAGGTGCCTAATGGGATCTGACATGCTTCCGCTATGTATGAAGCATCAAAATGGCAAATCCTGGTGTTTGCTTCTTCCAAGGACACTTTCATACCTTAAGCTTTATCTTGTCAGCTTGAATTGATGTCAAACTGGAACAGGTCCTGACTCTCCCCACCGATTCCCTCTCATTGCTGAAAATACTCACACCCACTTCTTAATGTGTGGTGCAATGTGTGAGACCAGGTGGTGTGATGAACAGTACATTGCAGCAGTGAAAAATCTAGTTTCTACTTTGCCATTTGGTAGATATTTAAATTTTGCAAATCAATAGAATTCAATAGATATTTACTTACCAATTACAATGTACCAAGCCCTGTGCAACAGAAGAGGAAAGAATTCAGTCATGGATCCCACAGAACGGTATGATGTTTAGGCACATGCAAAAATAACTCCACTATGAAGTACATAGAGACTTGAACCATGAGGCAAGACTGAATTTTTAAAAAATGTAGCAAGAGAGGAGGGAGCAATTGCTTAGAGTTGGAGAGATCAAGGAAATTCAGTGGAGGAGACTGATACATGAACTGAGGCTTGAAGGTGGGTAGAGATTTGCGGCAGAGGGCATGTTGGATGGCAGGTGGTATAGGCAGAATGAACCAGGTGAAGGAGTCCACGGAGGTGATAAAGCAAACAGTGCCATGGAGACTGATGAGAAGACACCTTCTACCCTGGCATATTCAGGGGTGAAAGTGGGCTAGTGCAGTAGACGGAGAAAGCTGAAACTTGAAAAGTACTGTACTCAGAAGAAAAATGCTTTAAAAAACTAAGTTTTCTATTGTGATTGATCTAGGAGGAGGAGACAGTGGTGGAAGAGAAGGAGAGAAAAAGAGGAAGAAAGGAGGAGAGAGAAAGCTAAGTTAGGGGCTGGCATGGTTCAGTACCTCTGTTTGTGAGGGAGTGAACAGGGGAATGCCTTTGAGAGGGCCACGATCTGCCATGGAAACAGTCTGATTCAGGCCATAGGTGCCTAGAATTTTTGTTCACATCACTGTGATGGTCTTCCTGAGAAATTTGAAGAAAATTGCTTGAGTGTAAATCCGTGTCGTGTCTGTGTACACACTTTCCTCTACCCTGAAAAGTAAGCAAGGCAAAACCCAGTATTAATGACATTGGTCTAAGACTGTGTTTCCAAACTCTTAGAAATACATTACTTATTAATCAGGCATTGATAGTCTCCCATATCATAGCTAAGTAACCAAGGAGAAAAAAGGGACAGAGAAGAAGTCCAACTTCAGTTCCCTTTTGAGATCAGCTGGTAGGCAGAGTGGTATAATTGTTCCAAAGCTACCCAGATTGCCACTGAAAGGTGCTTCAAGTTAGCAAAATGTCACCTACTTTAAAAAATGTCTTTAATGGAAACTTACCCATTAATCTGAGTTTTATGGTCAGTGAAGAATCCTTGAAAGTAAATTTTTTTTTAGTTGTATCACTCACATTTTTTAATTTGTGCCTTATATTTATACATATTGATAGGATTTGTTGTTACATATTTGTACAAGCACAAAATACAACAATATAATTTGGCAATAGCACTCTCTAGAACTTCCCTCTTGAGAGTCACTTCTTTCTCTTTTTTAATTTTTATTTTTTTAAATTTTTTTTAGTTTTTGGTGGATCTTTATTTATTTACTTTTGTGTGGTGCTGAGAATCAAACCCAGTGCCTTACACATGCTAGGCAAGCGCTCTACCACTGAGCCACAATCCCAACCCATTTTCTTTCTCTTTATTCATAATATTTCATTTTTAAATAAAAATAAAATGAAATTGATTTTTGAAAGTCTTCCCTTTCTATTCTTCATGTGATTTTTAAATGTATGCCAGTATCTCATCAAACCATGGTCCAGATTTTTCTACATGTTGTTGGATATTCAAATAGAATGAATTTTCTTTTGTTTAAATATAGAATTTTGCATGGGTAGACCTTTAAAATATCCAAATAATGTGGAAGAACAAAAATAAAATAATCTTCTAGATCATTACCAGCCCCTCTCCCCCAAAACAACCACTGCCAGTATTCTCCCTTTTTATTTTTACTAGTCGTTATTGTTATAACTGTAATGTGATACACTTAGATCTCTACCTCTGTTCTATCAACTCTCAACAGGAGCTGTTTTACTTAGGTCTGAGAGCTGAGGAGTTTATTTATATTACTATCCACTTTTCTACTTAACCTCTCAATTTTTGTTAGCTTGATTATTATTTTTGAATCTGGTTGTCTTCATGAATTAAAGTAACACAACTAAACTCTATTTCATAATTTATCACCTTTAGACAGTTACAAACCCCACTATAAAGAAAACGACACCCATACCTCCTTGTCAACTTCACATTTTTCTCTTCTCTATAATTATTTTGAATACTATTTGAATTTATTCCATCCACATTCTCTTCTGTAACTATAGATATGTCTATGCAATTATATAATAGATTACTTTTAAAAGAAAATTAACAATAAGAACTTATAATGTAATGATGTTGAAAACATTGTCAATGTCAAGCCAGGAAGTGTGTCTCAAGTTTTGTAGAAGGAAATGTTCTATGCTTCTGACATTTCAGGTCAAGGGGAATCTTTTAGAGAATCTAATGGATTCTCTCTTAATGGATATCTTGTCTTCCTTACTCCTCGTAAGGAAGACAAGATATCCATTAAGATATTTCAGGTCAAGGGGAATCTTTTAGAGAATCTAATGGATTCTCTCTTAATGGATATCTTGTCTTCCTTACTCCCCTGCTGCATCTTGTATCCCATTGTACCATTTTTCTCAAATTTCTATTCAATTTTGGTAGAGAACCACATCTCAAGTACTATTTTTTTTTCAATGAGTGTTAAGAGGAGTGAACTTTTGAGTTTTTGCATATCCAAAAGTGTCTGAATTTTGCTTTTACATTTGTCTCATGGTTTGGCTGATATAGAGCTCTATGTTCAAATCCTTTCCCTTTGAACTTTGAAGTTTTCATTATCTCTTAATAACAGAGAGATGCTGATAACAAATACGATATTACTCTGTCTTGTCCCATAGTAAGTGATCACTCCCTGAAATCACTGTGACATCCAGATATTCCCTTATCATCAGCATTTCCAACCTTCACCCTGACATGCCTAGTTTTCTTTTTTCACTGTTCCTCATCACGCAGCACCCCTGGGAGTCAGGGTGATGTCATTGAGAACTAATGTTGTCTATTGGACAAAGGATACGGAGTCAAATGAACTGAATTCAAATCTTGATATTGATACTTCTTTCTGTCTGTGAAACCTGTATCTTCATTTCTTTTCCTATTTAGACAAAATGTTAATCATCTCAGCCGTACTTTTCCTGACACCTTAGACCATGTACATTGCAAGATTATTGTTATTGTGAATCACTGAGAATAAAATTGTTCTGCAATTTGCAGAACTGTGCACTAAAATCAATGTTATTGTGATGGACACGAATACAATGAAAAATGTGTTATATAGAAGTTTTGACACCCCCTCCATTTTATCGTCTGTCACTTTGCCTGAATGTATGGATACTACTGTGGGATCATCACTGAGGTAACCTTGGAAGGTGGGCTTAAGTTAGGATACTTGGCTCTGAGATACCTGCCAGACAGCTGTGAAGATCATCCTCCTCTCTTAGCAGATCCCAGGGAAGACATTTGGGCACACTCAGGGTAGGCCTCAATGATACATGACCTGTCTCTATCCTTCTTAGAATAGCTGCTCACTATCTGAAAAGTAGAAATAACACACCCACTAACTTACTGTGCAGCTCCAAAGTTCTGACAGTCACAGACAGAGTAAGTAGAATTCATTTAAGTTACTATTTGGGCCATGGCATCAATGGTTCTGAGAACCCTGTGTTCTCTGATTCAACATATATCTAGAGTTATAACAAAGTTCACTTTCTGAAGTCTTTACTTCCAGGAAGTATCAAACAATGATATAAACTGAAGGGGTGAGAGTAACTAGAACCACAAGGTATCTGATTTGGAAAGAATTTTCTAGTCATAATCAGATCTCTGTTTTACAAGTAGGGGAGCTGAGACAGGGACCAAGGTCACAAAAGGTGGGAGGAAAGAGATTCTAGGATTCCCCTACTCATTTCACAATTATTTTATTCAAAGAGTGCATTCTCCTAATCATCTGTTAAACTTTCTAATAGGTAATGAAGAGCATAAATGATCCCTGCAACAAGAATAATCTGGAGGCTGAATTGAGTCAAAGCAGATAGGTAGCTTGCACCTCCAGAGAGTTTCCTGTCACAGAACCTGTGCAGGGAGTTTTCCAGCACTCATGGGGAAGGAAGTACATGGTGAGAGGAAGTATTACTTACACTCCAAAGATCCAATAAACTGAAGTCAAGGAAACAAACAAGGTCAAAAAACTTGTAAAGTTTGTTTTTTTTAAGAAGGGCAAAGACTGAACTTGAATCTGAATCCAATTTTAATCAGGGGACGGCTTCTCGAAGTTGAGTTGAAGGGAATGTAAGAACCCCAGGGTCCTTCAGACTCATTCTGTTTTGCATTTTTGAAGAGAAATTGTGATAAACAAAAGCATGGAAACTACTTTAAAAATAACCAGTTATTGGCACAATTCAAAGGAGTTTTATTTGGTTCAAAGTTACTGGATCTTGCTTTCAATTTTCTTTGTCTGGCATATGGATTCCATTTGTGTGACTTTTTGGAATATTCAAGGCACAGGGAGGGGGGATTTACAATTCCTTGAGATGAGCTGTGCTCTGCCTTAGTAAATGCATTTATCCCTAGGTACCATTTATGGTGAGGTACCACCAAGGATCATGAAGAGTGTCCAGGAGGAAAGGGGCCTGAGACCAACCATGAGAAAGACCATGGAGAAAAAGGGACATGTGCAGCTCAGTGACCTCCACTGAGAGAAAGCTCACCCATAGCTAAGTTTGGATTCCTGGAGGACCATGGCTGTGATTTGGTTATGGTTTGAATGCGTGTCTCCAAACCTAATGCATTGGCAGCTTGGTCCCCAGTGTGGAAATATGAGAAGTGATGGGACTTTTGAGAAGTGGGGCCTAGTGGGAGGTCCCTAGATCACTGCAGAGGTTGCCTTCAGAAGAGAGTAAGGCAACACTCTTGAGACCCCAGAGCTTTCTCTAGAGTAAGTTGTTATAAAAGTGAGCACGACCCCAGAATTGCTCTCTTACTGTTGATGTGATCTCTTCTTCTCATATGTGCTCTGCCAGGAGAGGACATTGCTAAGGAGGCCCCTGCAGGAGCCTGTGCCAGGCCATTTGGACTTTCATCCTCCCAAAACTCCCTTTCTTCATAAAATTCATTTCTTTATTTCTTCATAAAGTGATGTAGCTCTGTAGAGAATGGATGTCCAGCATAGACATACAATTTAAGCATCCAGTACCTCTGCAACCCAGATGAACACATCAAACAACACATACAAACACCACACACACACACACACACAGTCTTTATTACTGATAACAAAAATAAATTTATTGAGCACTTACAATATACCAGATGTGGTCAACTCTTTGTGTGTATTATTTCACTTTGTCCTTAGTATCCTATTGAAAAGATCCTATCATTATGTATTTAGTAGATAATATGTGAACACTATGGGGCAAGTAACAAGCTAATTAGTCCGGGAGCTGGGACTTCAGTTCCGGTGTGCCTGACACTGAGATCTTAAACACTCTGTTCTGTTTCTATTCTTCACAAAGGTTAATACATTCAAAGTACCCAAAATAATCTGGTTCACACCTCAAATAACTCAGAATTAGAGGGGTGCTGAAGATAAGCCAAAATAATATTATGATTTCTCTGCGATGGATAACTGACAGCTCTGCTCCATTTTGCCCAAAGAAGTAAAATTCTCTTGTTAATGAGAAAGGAGCAGAGATTCATATCCCTATAGGCAAAAAGCTTTCCAAGTTTTGTGGTTTTCTGTCAGTTTTAGAGAAAGGAAGCTTCTTGGTGTCAACTCAGTTTATGGCTGTGTCCTTGATGTTCCTGAGCAGGAATGAAGGTCAAGGAGGCAGTCAGGAAAGAAGGCCCAAGTCTGCTTCCCCCAGGAAGGACCTGTTTGACTCCAGAGCCTTTGGGAGTTTGATTAATGAAAATCGTGTGTTTTTGTGTTGTGTGTGTGTGTGTGTTTGTGTGTGTGTGTGTGTGTGTGTGTGTGTGTGTGTGTGAGAGAGAGAGAGAGAGAGAGAGAGAGAGAGAGAGAGAGAGAGAGAGAAGAGGAGGCACGCAGGGGAGGGAGGGGAGCATCAGACCAGCTGTGGCACTTCCCTGAGGAGTAGCCAGTCCCTTCAAGTCTTATTAGACTTAAAAAATGGTACCTAAAAACAGAGAAGCTCTCTGGCAATTCTTCAAGGCAATAAGAAAAGCAAACATCAAATCTCCAGGTTGGGGAGAATTTGAGAGGCCTTTCTATCAGTTTGATGTCTACAGTCACCTTGAGGTGATTTTTCAGACTTTGGAGTTTTCAAACCCAAAGATTCAGGGTCACTGTGAAAATAGCCTGTTCTAAGAACATTTCCAAAGGTTTCCAAAACAGGATCCTAGAAAGCAATTAGAGTTCAGATCTTATCTTAATAAATAGTTTGAATGTCCCTAAAAAATAATGGATGGATCATAGACAAGTCCTTGTCCCAAGGACAAGGCAATGAGGAAGAAGCCCAAAGTGAACAAGAGATACCAAGATATTTTGGGAACTATGAAAGCAGAGTGGAGACCATGATAGCCTAAAGGCCTATGAAAGGGGATGCTGTGAGAAGACAGGCAACCTGAACTGAGAGTCTCCAGCTACCTCAGCCCTGGCTGAGGAAGCAGGAGCAGGGTGCTAGGAGTGGAAGCAGGGAGATCAACTGGAAGCCCAAAGAAGTGCAGTTGGCATTAACGTTCTCTTCTTTACTCCACTAGGACATTCCCTACACCCCACATGACAGGAGACCTGAGGCTTGTGCTCTCAGAAAACAGAACTGTTTAATTCTTCTGTTGGGGACATCAACTACCATGCAGGAACAGTGTGAGGTTTGCAGCCCAAGAAAGCGGGACAGGAAAGATCTGCCTACTTAACCAACATATCCCACCTTTCCAAGCTCCTCCTCAGAGGTGGTAACTGGGGTTCATGGCTTCAAGGCAGAATGCTTTCTTCTAAGGGGAAGTTCCTCCATGGGGAAACTGGAGGATTCCAGCTGTGGGTATTGACATCTGACCTCTCCTGATGCAAAGAGTGACTCGATGCCTAAGAACTCCACCGAAAAATCTTGTCTCCTCCACACTGACACAAAAGTATGAGCAGGTCTCCAAGGACAGCAGACACCTGAAAAGCCTTCAAACATGAGAGATGGCAACAAATACATTTAAAAACTAATTCAGAGGACACAGAGACAATACTGAGGCAGAAGAAAATTAAAAATTTATAACTATAATTAATATCCCCAGAGAAGTAAGAGCTGAAACAAAAATAGGAGGCATAAACAGGAGCACAGCACTCTTGAGACCAGAAAGAACTTTTGGAGATTGGAAGCAAAAAAACAAACAAACAGAACTGGAATAATAATAATAATAATAATAATAATAATAATAATAATATGAAATCAAATGAATTTATCAGAAATACAATAAAAAGATAGAGATGTAAAAATTAGAATACAATTTAGCTATTGTGAATTGGGCTGCCATAAACAGATGTGCCTGTATCACTATAGTATGCTGATTTTTAAGTCCTTTGGGTATAAACCAAGGAGTGGGATAGCTGGGTCAAATGGTGGTTCCATTCCAAGTTTTCTGAGGAACCTCCATACTGCTTTCCATAGTGGTTGCACCAATTTGCAGTTCCACCATCAATGTATGAGTGTGCCTTTCCACTACATCCTCACCAACACTTATTGCTGTTTGTATTCTTGATAACTACCATTCTGACTGGTGTGAGATGAAATCTTAGAATAGTTTTGATTTTCATTTCTCTAATTACTAGAGATGTTGAACATTTTTTCATATATTTTTTGATTGATTGTATATCTTCTTCTGAGAAGTGTCTGTTCAGCTCCTTAGTCCATTTATTGATTGGGTTATTTGGTTTTTTTTTTAATATTTATTTTTTTAGTTCTCGGCGGACACAACATCTTTGTTGGTATGTGGTGCTGAGGATCGAACCCGGGCCGCACGCATGCCAGGCGAGCGCGCTACCGCTTGAGCCACATCCCCAGCCCTTATTTTATTTTTTTTATGATGTTAAGTTCCTTCAATAGATGAATGGATAAAGAAAATGTGGTATTATATATATATATATATATATGTGTGTGTGTGTGTGTGTGTGTGTGTATGTGTGTGTGTGTGTATTCAATGGAATATTACTCAGCTTTAAAGAAGAATGAAATCATAGCATTTGCCAGTAAATGGATGGAGCGGAAGAATGTTATGCTAAGCAAAATAAGCCAATCCCCGCCAAAACCAAAGGCAGAATGGTTTCTGTAATATGTGGGTGCAAATTCACAATAAGGTGAGGGGGCACTAGAGAAGAATAGAGTTACCTTAGGTTAGGTAGAGGGAAGTGAAAGGAGGGGAGGGGAGGTGTTGTGGGGATAGGAAGGATAGTAGAACAAAACAGGCATTATTACTTTATGTATATATATGATAGCATGACCAATGTGATTCTACAACACGTACACTCAGAAAAATGGGATATTATATCCCATCTATGTGTGATATATCAAAGTGCATAAATGTATTTTATTGTCATCTATAGCTAATTAAAAAATAAAAAATAAAAAATTGAAAAACATTTTGAAAATAAAGAAAAAGTGATAGGTTTTAAAAAAAAACATTAGAGGAACATGAACTTTTAGTATTGGACATTCCAGAGGAACTTAATAGATGAGAGAGGAAATGATAGCAGGTATAATTCAAGAACTGAAAACTAAGAATTTCATATTGAAAGGCCACTGAGTGCTTAGTCCAGTGAATTAAAAAGACCCCCATCAGTGCATAGCATTATGGAGTTTTAAAATGCCAAGGGAAAAGAAAAGATCCCAAATGAAGAAACCAGGCCCACATACAGGTTGGAGCATCAGAATAGCAATGGATGCTTAAAGACATAAAATTCAATTTTTAAACTTAAAATTATGAAGGAAAATCATTTTCCAGCGTCATTTTTGTTTTCAACTAGAAAACAGGTAAGCTGCTGAAACACAGAGATAACTCTCCCACTCCAGTAGCAATGCAGATGTGGGTGGACCCAGGAAGATAGTCCAACTCCACAGGACATAAGGGAAGGGACTATCTCTCTCTACCTTGGGCTCTGGCTGTCCTAGCCCCATGGTTGAAGCTATTTTCACCATCTCCAAGCTCCAGCCCCCAGGAAGGGGGAAGTAATATACATTTAATTCTCTTTGCAGTCTCTGGTTATGACTTAGTCTTATGGTCACTACAATTTGCAAGGAAATAAAGACTTTAGTTGGGGAGAGGAACGCTTAGCTGAAACTGGGCTGGGGTGGGGATTGTCTCACTAATAAAAGGGAAATGGATATGGAGGAGATTTAGTAGTATCTTTCACACCAAACCACTAGTCAAAGGGAAGAGCAGGTACAAGCAGACGGGCAATCTTTCAGAAAAGTTAGTTTCCAGGTTTTTTTTTTTTTTTTTTTTTTTAAAGAACAAAGCTATTAGAGGAGATGCTCCATGAAAATAAGGGGTATACAAAAAAGTAAGATACCCCAGAACACAGAAATTAGTAGATCCAGCACAGGAAAACAGTTAAACAAAGCTCTAGGGTAAAGCTGCCAAGAGGGATAGAAACAGTCAGTCCATATAGGAACAGAAAGGGAAGAAAGAGATTTTCAAGGAGAATGGCTCTGATACGTTTAAGATGATGAAAAAGCATATAGATAGATGTGTTGAGATTGCTGTGACATTTGGCAGAAAATAATAGGAGGTACATTAACAAATAAATAAAAGGGAATCCCGTCATTAGTAACTTCAGAAAAATGGAAGTGTTCTCCAAGAAAAGATACATGGTCATAGCATGCTATTGGCTCACTATCAAATAATATTAGCATTGTTATAATAATGCAAACCTTGATGATTGATTTAACTGAAATCTTGCCACAACTATTTGAGAGACTGAAAAGAAAGGAAATAGACCTTTTATGGGAGAGGTAATTCCTCAAACCTCATAGTAGAAGGTCAACAGAAAAATGTCTAAAATTAATAAATTATATATGGGTAGATATATAGATCTGCAAATGCTAAATAGTTATAAGAGATAAGGGAGGTTGGTGCTGTGGGATGGGATCAACAGGTAGAAAGAGGTAGAGCAAGAAATGTTTATCCATTTGTCTTTCTAGTAATATTCAAGTTTATTTAGGTACATGTAAATGCACAATTTCATTTTGAAAATCAGAAATAACTGTAAAAATACTCTCACTTAAAGGGAGTTAAAGCCTCTTTGAATGAACATGAATCTTAGAAGCCAGATAGTCCAAAACTTGACCAAACTGAGGAATTCTTATTATCCCTATCAGAAAGTCATTTAATATCCTTTAAAATAATTTTAGTAAGGAAACTCATTACTTTTCTAGGAAACCCATTTGAAAACTCAGAGTTATTTCTAATCTTGAGCCAAATTTTCCTGTTTGCAGTGTTTACCTGTGACTTCCCTCTGCCTCACATCATCTGAGGAGTCCTCAGGTCTGTGTGATCAAACCTAAGGACAAAAAGCCTAGATTTCCCAAGGGCAGCCCATCCTCCTCCTGGAAGGGCATTGGTAGCGTCCACTCACCTGCTCTTGATCTATTCATCCATTGTGGCCACTCAGACCAAGCCCAGTCCCACTTTTCTTAAAAGCCTTGAGTCACACAGGCAGGATCCCTTCTCATTCTGTGTCTCTGGTTCTCCTGAGTTGAAGTTCCCAGAAGAAGTGATCTTTGCATGAGGGGAACAACCCAAAAGCTCTAGACTTGCAGAGGAAAGCTCAACACAGCAGTCCTGCCCATGGGAAAATCCACCATCCTCCCTGCTTTGTGAGACACACACCTCTATCGCATCTTTCTCTGAACTTCCTCGAAGGGAGAAATAGGACTACACCCCAACTATTCTTGATGGCTGGCCCACTGCTGTCAATGGGACCATATTAGCCTCATGCTGCTATCATGGGAGACAAAAGAGATTAATTTGTGAGAATTATGAGGTCAATATATTGCCTGCCGCTCCACAGAATTTGCACATTATGAGAAGCTTGCAGTAAAGAGCTGAAGCTGCTAGATTATCTCCAAAGAGAGGGTCATTCAGGCGGAAATTGTGGATGAGCTTCAGCTGGTAGGGGGTGGCAGAACAAAGCTCTCATGGACTGGCAGGAGGGCTTAATAATCCCCACTGTGATTCTCTCCCTCCAGGCAGGATTAATATCTTTGGAACAGCTAGGGGTCTATAAAAATGGAGCCTTTTTCAGAGACCACCAAAGGATTCATTTTTCTCATCCACAGTGTTAGTGTAACCCCAAAGACCTCTTAGTATGCTCTTGGAGATTTGTTTCCCTAGGACAGTAAAGTCTAAGGCATTGCACCACATGGATGATGTGATTCCAATCAGGAAACAACGCTTGACTTCCCAGCCAGCTATCAAGATCCCATCTCCTAGGGAAAAGGTGCTAAGTCCAGTGAGTGGCTAATCTAAGGGAAGTGATGAATCATCTAGACTGGATGCTGGATTTTCTAGAACACACTTTTGAGAAAACAAAGAATAGAGGCTGTGTTGTTTGGAGAGTGAGTGAAGAACCCAAGAAGGAAGTTGCTGATCAAATTTCCCTTTTTTATAACTTATCTCTGAGCTCACAAAGAGGAGATATTGTCATTTCCTCGGAAGAACTTACTATACACTGTTTTTTCCCTTCGGAGGATGGAAGACCTGTTATTGTCTTTTGCAGGAATATAGCCAGTTTGAAATCATTTGTCTTTATATGACTTTGAATTCTTTACTTTCTCATTCTCAGCATCTCTTCCTAAGCTTGACAGTTCTTCCCTATTTTCTCATCTCCTAAATTTAGTATAGAGATATACATTTTAAGTCTCCCAAATGCCAAACAGAAGAGCTTTAATTAGCCAAACCTGCTTCCATGATATTTTCTATTTAGATGAAATTTAGTGTTTACTTACTAGCCTAACAGCAACATCATGTAGACACTAATATTTGTAATGGCTCAAATGCAACAGAAAATGCTTTCTTGCTTAGGTGACGGCACCAGTGTGCAAAAACTTTAGCATGGTAGTTTCTTTCATGCAAGTCACTTTTAAACCAAGGCTGGTAGAAAATCTGCCATCTTTAATACAGGGTTCCCAAAGTTGTCCTGGGCATCATCACCTCCCTTCCTGCCAATCAGTTGTAGAAAAGGGAACAAAGAGGTACAACCTGGGAAGATTTTATGGGCCCTGCCTGGAAATGGCACAAATCATTTTGCTTAACATTTCACTGAACTGGAATTCATTAAAATGGCTCCAATGGACCTAAATTGGAGGAGGGAAAGCATGTGGAAATTGCCTACATTAAAGGGTCTTGTATTTGGTGGACAGTCAACCCTCTTTCTCAAATGGGCATTTTCTCAATATCTTTGCACTTGAGTCAAAGTAAAATAGCATGCAGCTCAGAGAGAACTTCTTTAAACTATTTTAACACATCGTATTCTTATAAGCAGATAGCTTCTGTTCTGCATATCCACCCAACTTTGATTAAGCCTTTGTTTCTAAAGCAATCATATCTATTTATTTTTTGCATTCATTCACTTTTTCAAAAAACATTTATTGTCCGCAGTGTGTTGAGCATTATACCAGATGTTGGAGACATCTTAGCAAGACAGGTGTGCCTTCTGCTTGTATAGTCCTAAGACTCTAAAGGAGGACAGGTCAGAAGTAGGTAATAAACAGATTTCTAAAGATGAGGTAATAAAGGTACTGAAAGTAAAATAAAACCGAGTGCTGAGCAAAGAATGGCTGGCAGCTATTTAGATTGTGAGGCGAGGCATGTCCTCTGCGAGGAAGTGCCATTTAAATTGAGATATCAGTGACAAGGATGAGCTACCATTTTGTGGTCTTGACTCAAAACTTTCAGGCTGAAGTGGTTAATAAACTTGACTGTGAGACAGAGACAGGGCAAGTGTGATTAGAAAGTAACGAGAGAAGAATGTGAGAGGAGTTAAGTTCTGACATATTGATTAAGCACCAGATAATAGTATTTTGGAGGTCATTATAAGGAACTTACATTTAATTCCAAGAGCAAGTGAAAGCAAGTAGAGGTTTGAAGCAAGCGAGTGATTCTCCTTTTCCCTTTTGTTTTTGTTAACTATACTCTGGCTGTTATGAAGAGGATGGATTGAAGAGAACTGGAAGAGGTAAGAGGGGCACCAAAGAGGCCTCTGTCATCGTCCAAGATAGGATGATGCTTAGTTTGGAGTTGGAGATAAATGAGATGGAACTGAGGAGACTTTTGGAGGTTCTGTGGCCTGAACTTACTGAAGGATTTGTTGTGGAGGGAGTGGAAAGTGGGGAATTTGAATTGCCTCCTATATGTGACATACTCACTGATGTTCATTGTCTCATTCGGTCCTAGATACCTCTAGAAGAAAGTTTCCAGAGCCTAGGCAGACAGTCAACAGGCTTGTTCCTGTTCCATTTACTTGCTGTTCTATTTGCCTGGATAAATGCCTTTCTCGTTGTTTATTTTTTCGTAAGAAAATGAAAATGGCCTCTGCCACTTACCTAAGTAAACTGGTGGAGGGTGATAAATGCGGTAATGTTCTCTGTAACAAAATTCTGATAGGAACACAAGATGCTCTTCTGGCTGAGAGAGATGTCCTGAGCATTCTAATTTAATCAGACCACAGCATATTTCTTTGCCCTTTTACAATGATGATGACTAACAGGCTCACAAGTGGATGAGTTATATTTTAGACAAAGGAGGGGAAATAAAATCATTCTTGACTTAGGGCAGTTAATATCATTTAATTGAGTTATAACTGCATGGACCACCCTGAATATGCAGAGGCCTCCAGGGAGAATTTTCTACTCTCCTTCATCCTTTTGTTAAGGTGTTCTGTTCACTTTGTCTTTTCCTGATTTGACTTCTGCCTCGGACAAGAAAGAAAATTGAAGTGTGTGTGAGGAGTGAATTCATGCTCTGTGTAGTATCAGCTGTCATTTTCTACAAGTGAGCAGACACTTTAAAGTAGCCCTAGAGATCATGAAATCAGAGATCATAAAATTAGATCACAAAGCAAAATAGGATGGCAGTTTACCCTTTCACATACAAAAGTTTTGAATCTACAAAATTCTATAGTTAGACTCCAAGCAAACTTCAGTGATTTTGTGAAAGCTCTTTTTATTTTTTATTTTAAAGTAACTCAGAGTTACAATATTGTTCTTAGAAAGCAGATTTCCCCCTTCCCCTGGGAGAAAAAAATCCAGACAATAAAAGTTCTGAATGTAGTTGGAAGGTTTTATCTTCTATGATGCCAGTGTTCCAGGTTACGTATGATCATTCAGTGTTGTGCCTTCTTAAATTTTTTGGTTAAAGCTATTCTGAATTTGGCTACCTTGTAGGTCTTGTAGTATACATTTGTAAAATTGATATTTAAGACCAGAAGTCTCTGATAATGACCACATACTATTAGAGCTCTATATGGTCTATGAATGGACTCTATGTGGCTTTTTATATCACAGAGAAAGAAAATTCTGTTCATTATGATTATATCTGTTATAAGGAGAAGATAATTTCTGTTGTCTTTTTAGTTCCATAACTGTTTACATGAATGAACAAAATGAACAGTGCAGCTGATATTTCTAATTATTTCCTACATTTAGATTCCTTTTTCATACCTTTAATCATTTTTAAAATAAATTTTATGGTATCTAGTAGATAATTCCATTATCTTACGTCCTTGGACATAAGATAATAGAATAAATCTTATTGTTTCTTCTATTTACAATCTTTCTGTTTGCCTCTTTCTCTCAGGGTGGTTGATTTCCATATGTTGATATAATTTCAGGTTTTGAGATCAGCTTATACAGGCTTTGCGAAAATACTGTAAATCCTGGGTGAGGATTTTGCATTTGCTTCTGAGAAGTATCTCTAACTTTGCACAACATCTGTTTTAAAATATAATTTTAAATTTTAAAGTAGTTTCAGACTTACAGAAAAGCTGCTAAGGTAGCACAGAGGATTCCTGTATACTGCACACTGTCTCCCCTGTTGTTAACATCTTACATTAATATGATGCATTCAGCACAGCTAATGAACCATCAATATTAACCAAGTCCATTCTTTATTCAGATTTTCTCAGTAGTTCCTAATGTCCTCTTTCTGTCCCAGGATCATATCCAAAAAATAACATTACATTTAGTTCTCGTGCCTCCTTGAGCTTCTCTATCTGTTAACAGTTTCTTGGATTGTCTTTGTTTTTGACAACCTTGACCCTGTACCTCCCATGCCCCTAAAAATATGTCCTCAGAGTCTACAAGGAGAAAGGTGAAAAACCACAATCATGGTGGGAAATATTAACATTCCTCCCTCAAATTTGATCAATCAAGTAAGCAAAAACTTAGTTAAGGTTACATCTTATTCAAATAACACACCTGTCAAAGTTCAGCTAATGCTGATACATATATAGAGAGTCTGCATATCTGAATTTAGAAAGCCCACTTTTTTAAGCACACATAAATCTCTACAAAGATTGACCATCTCCTCCACTTGTTTATGTTTCAACAAACATAAAAATTAGAGCTTGTTCCCTAATCACAGTGCATGAGTTAGAAATTAATTACTGAAGAAAATTAAAAACCCACACATATTTAAAAATAAAAGAACACACATCTATAATTCATGGATGAAATGATTTATCAAAATTTAACAGAGAAAATATTTAGCATTGACTAAGTGAAAATCTGTCAAAACCTTTGGGATGCAGCTAAAACAAATTGGAAGGAAAATTTTTGCTGTAAAATTTATCACACTTACCTTATCCCCTTTCTCCCTTATTGTGGTTTACCTTCCACATGTCAGTGAAAACATTTGACCTTTGTTTTTTTTTTGGATTGGCTTATTTCACTTAGCATGATAGTCTCAAGATCTGTATATGAAAATACCGTAGTGTACCATTATGTATATCCACAAGAATGGGGTCCTAACTAGAGTAAGATGTAGTCCATGCTTGAATAATTTTATCAAAGTGGATTCTACTGTCTTGCATAACTAAAAAGAACCAATAAAAATTTGGATATCACTTTTTTTTTGTTCTGCCAGATCTGAGGTTAGGCTCCGTTTTTATGTCTGTTTATAGTTTCTTGTTGTCTACACTCTGAAATATTTCCCTTACATTAAAAATAAAAGTGAGGTTGATTTTTGAAGAGTTTTTAAGAGTTCAGGTGGTTTATCCTATAGAATTTTCTTAATTCTGGACTTTTCTGACTTTTTTATCCCCAGGTGGAGCTGGGGATGGAAGGCAGGGCCCACACGTGCTCTCAAGTACTACTAAGCTATATCCCCACCCTTATTATTTCCTCATACTGTTATTAATTTATTCTGCCTCTCATATTTTCTATAAATTGGAAGTTAGCTAGAGGACTTGGTTACATTCAGATTGAACTCTTTGGGGCAAGAAGATATCACAGGTAATTTTTGGATTTGGCAGTGCATAAAGAGGCGCCAATGATAGGCTGTCTCACATTGGTGATGCAAATTTGGATTGCTGGGGGAATGTGTTGATTATCATCTCTCGCCACTGCAATGATTTACTTCTCAATTTGAATTAGTCACTTGTGTGGTGATATTTTATCATTGTGAGAATATCCTGTTCCCTACAACTTTCCAGCTAAGTGTTTCAGCTTCCTTTGATGAAACTTGCTTGAATCAAATATTATACCTTGGCTTACAAATGATAATTTTTCATTTCTTTCTATAATTTCTCTATTAACTGTGCAGCTTTCAAGGAGATGAAAGAAATTCTAGTTCTTTTTCTGTATGTACAGTGGACTCAGTGGAGCTTTATGCAGGGAAGGTAGTAGAAGAAGGGAGAGATGAAAGGCCTTCTGTGGAATTTGTACCAACAACCTAGAGTTCCAGTATTGTTTTCTCATTTTTGAGGGTCCCTTAGGAGACAGCTACTTTAGTCTGAACAATCCTAATTGAGACCTTCTGGGGAGATCCCCATACATATGTGTGTGTGCGCGCACACACACACACACACACACACACACACACACACACACACACACACAAATAGAAAGTATAAGGAGGCACACACACAAAAATTGCCTGAACATACAATATATTTTTTAATACATTAAAATATACAGATTCTACTTATGAGATTTTCTTTTTCTTAGAAAAAAATATTGAGAAAATGTGCAAGAGCATATTTGCAACATCATCTTATAAACAATCTTAATTAATGCTAAGAAAAAGATATTGGTTAATAAATTTTTGTTCAGCTATGTAATGGATATTACAAAGCTATTGAAAATGATATGGCAGAGTATATTTAAGGACAATAAAAATATCCACTAAATAAATTAGTAGATGCAAGTAGGCACAACAACACAGACTAATTTTCTTCCAGAAGGCTCCAGGCCTAATCCAGGTATACACTTTGGAAGCTTGGGGTTGCCAGACTCTACTTCTTTTTTTTTTTTTTTTATTGGTTGTTCAAAACATTACAAAGCTCATGACATATCATCTTCAGACTCTACTTCTTATCAAGATTGATGTCTATTTTTGTCTGGGATATAAATTAATTGTTGGGCTGGGGTTGTGGCTTAGCGGTAGAGTGCTCGCCTAGCACGTGCAAGGCCCTGGGTTCAATCCTCAGCACCACATAAAAATAAATAAACAAAGTAAAGATATTGTGTCCAACTACAATTAAATATTAAATATTTTTAAAATTAATTAATTGTTATAAAAAGAAGTATCATTCTTCTACCCAACACTATCTGCATCCTAATTTCTTTTTAGCCAAAATGTCTCATACATGTAAACTTGTAGTTGCTGCTCACCCCTGACTTTCTGTTCTCTTTCATCAAGCTCCCTGCAAATTAACTTCACTCTTGAGGAATAATGAGCACTGTAGAATCCTGCAGAGTTCACCAGGGAGGCAGAGGGGACTGATATTTCACAGTGACAAGTTTTTGCCTTAAATCTTCCCTAAGGCTTGGTGCTTCCTTCACCCTGTTCCACAGTCTGGCTTTACCCCTTCTCCCAGGCAGCCTCTTGGTCACAGTCTCCTACCTCCATGAGTAATTCTCTAGGGTCTCTTGATGGGTCCTGTTCTTAGGCAGAGCAATTCCCTGTCTGTGTGTACTTTTCCACTCTTTAATATCTACCTTAAGTAAGTCTAAGGCCATTACAGAAAGGATGAAGAATTTTTTCCTACCCTCATCAAACAAAAGATCCTCTATTTACCTGTGCTCTGTGTTTTTTTTTTAAATGTAAAAGAAGACCATAAATAAAAACATTTTCTCCAGCCTGCCATTTTAAAATAAATGTTCTATTATTAATGTTTCTTATGTAATTAATATAAAACACAGAGAAACGAGGTAGCCTTTTTAATGTTCAGTGTGGAGCAGTTGGTAGTGAATGTCCAACCAGCCTCCAGTGCAGAGATGAGGCAGAACTGGTCAGCACAAGGCGGGGTGGCCACAGTGAAAGGACTAGGAGACAGAGAACTAAGACAGGGATCAAGGCAGAGGCTCTGTACTGGGGCTGGATTAGAGTTGGAAGCTTAAAGTTTCAGATAGAATTCTTTTGATTGTAATTAATTGCAAGCAAAACTAATAATAATAATAATAATAATATATTGTCTCATCTAAAAGATGTTGCAAATGTGATTTGACCCAGGGTTAACAAATATGAAAGCTGGTTTCTTTTTCTGACTCTTTTTGTTCCCCTGCCTTTTTTCAACTCCTTTCTTGGGCAGACTCTTCCCATAAAGTGCCAATATGGCTGTTGAGTGGAAAAGAAGAATCTTTTCTCCCCAACATTTCCAGCACAATGAGTGTTATGGTTTGGATCTGGAATACACCATGAAGGTTCATGTGTTAAAAGTTTGGTCCCCAAACAACAAGAGGTGGGGCTTTAGAGGAGGTGATTGGGTCGTGAGGGCTCTAACCTCATCAGTGGATTAATCCATTGATAGAGTCATAATTTGATGGTATTATTGGGAGGTGGTGGAAATTTAGGAGGTAGGGTCTAAATGGAGGATGTGGGTCACTGGGGGTAAGTACCCTGAAAGGATATATCTTGACCTCAGCCCCTTTATTGCTTTCTCTCACTGCTTCCCAGCAACCATATATTTAGCAATTTTCCTCTGACACATACTTCTTCCATGGTGCTCTGTCACATCACAGGCCCAGAAAAAATGGAGCCAGCTCACAATGGACCAAAACCTCTATTTGTACCCCAATAAATCTTTTCTTCTTTAAGCTGTTTTGCTCAGGTATTTTGTTAGTGGTGCAAAGCTGACTAACACAATGGGCCAGCTTAGAGCAGGTGGCTATCTCTACCCAGGGGGATGCATGCATGATTGGTTTGTGCCTTCATCATAAACACACAGACTGGAGAAGAAGAAGGGATATATGTTTAAAGAATAGTAGTACTGTTGCCAGAAGACTCAGGGTAACAGGATGGTGTGTAACTAGTGTTCCCTATACCAATCTGAGGACTGACAAGGGCCTGAGCCACTGCTTTGTAACCAAGAAAGGGCAGTATGACTGATTGGAGCTCCAGGCTGGAGCAAGGCTGCACTGTTTCAGGTTTATTTCTCTTCTCTGAGTTTTCTAGTGGGTTTCAAGTGACTCTGATTTTAGGGGAAAGAAATACATGATGCAGGCTGGTCCTAACAATTGAGAAACAGAAGCTGACGTCAAAACCAAAACAATACTACCAATACTCCCTTCCCCTTCTCTTTATAAGAAGAATAGGGAGAGTATTAATGCAGTAATATGTGAATTTTATTAGTACAATATAACCTTTTTATATAAATGTTTTGGTGTTCCTAGATTCCCCACAAGAATTCTCAAGAAAAATATAAATCTTTCAGACTCCCATGATATTAAAAGCCATCATTGGATGCTGGCTTTCTGAAGGTTATTGTTCTTCTTACAAACCCCTACCTTTCATTAATTAGATGAAATGTTGATATGGGAAAGTAAGCAAGTGAGATTGACAGGTGATACTTTCCAGACACATCTTAATGGAAAGCCAGTATTGCAAGGCACTTGCCTACTTTATAATTCATAGTTAATTTTTCCAGAAATTTCTGTGCTATTTCAACTGAGTTTGAAAACCTCCTTGTTCATGAGATATAATTGCTTTATAAGGAAAGGAGCAATGATAAGGGAAATTGTACCTTAAAATCTTATGACCTGAGTTCCAACTCCTGCTGTATCATGTATTAATTTTGAGAATGTTTACAACTCTGAGATTCCATGCCATCATCTTACAATGGAGAGAATAATAATAACATACATGATATCTGCAAGAATTAAATGAGAAAACTTAAGTAAAATACTAAAGCAGTCTCTAGCACATAGAAGATTGCTCAGTAACCACTGTTTCCTATCATTGTCTTCCCTAACTTCTGCCAAGGCAGGACCCTTTTCCTTTTTCTTGTACTTCTCAGCTCCACATTCCAAAGTAGAGAAGGCATCTGAAGGTTGTTAAAAAAAAATACCTGAGAACCATTTTTAAAATCTGATTTTATTTATTTCTTATTTCTTTGAAGAATGTCTATAGAATTCACTGGAGTTTGCTTAGGGTCATGTTCCAGGTAGAAACACTGCTGAAGGGCAGCCAGGTGAACTGGGAGAAACTGATGGCCCCTCCTCTGAGAAGTCTCCCTGGATCCCCAGCTTTGATAGAGATGGACATTTCTTCCCACACACTCCCTGGTGTGGTGTCTTCAGAGAGGGGCTGCCAATCTGTAACCCGTGGTCCAAATTCAGCCGTCATTTGTTTTTTTGTTAGGTCTACAACAATAAGAACGACTTTTTACATTTTTAAATAATTAAAAAATATCAAATGAAAAATAACATTTCATGATATATGAAAATGATACAAAACCCAATTTTCAGCATTCATAAATCATATTTTGTTGGAACATAGCTGTGCTCCTTCATTTGTGTATTGCCTATGGCTGCTTTTGTATTAAAAATGACAGAATCAACTGTGACAGAGATTGCATGGTGAGTAAAGCTGAGAATATTTACTACCTGGATCATTACAGAAAATTTTGCCAGTCCCTCTTCTAGAACACTCTCGATCGACTCATACTGTGCTTGTTTTCTCCTCTTGGTCTACATAATCTGAGAGGACTGGGACTGACTCTCCTTCATCTTTGTGTCTTTAGCATCCAACACAATGCCTGGCAAATATTAGGTATCCAGACATTTGATTTTTTCCCCCTTTTAGCTACCTCAAGGAAAGCATCTCCTTCCTATAATCCTTAACAGCTTTTACCACTCCCTATGCACAGTGGCCCATGGAAACTTAAAGGTTGGTAAGTGTAGGTATGGCTAGAGCCTGTTGAGCTTCTCAGGTATCTAATAATTAAAGAGAAGGGATCATTGAAAGGTGCCCTTTCTCTCTCATGTTGCTGGAGCAGGTGTGCAGAAGAGGAAATCACAGGGTATCACTACTTTGTCTAATGGAGTCCTAGACTAATAACTTTTAGGTGTGAGCTTGGGAATAAACCAAGCCTCTAAATAGCACTTTCTGGTCATAGTACAGAAAGAATTCTTGTCCTTCACAAACCTCACTGGGCCTTCGTTACCTTGGACAATACCCTGGGGGGGATGGGGGCTGAATCTAGTTCACCATTGTATGTGCTGGTTAGTGCCACACTTTGGCAGACAAGAAACCAGAGGTTTTTCCTGTACTGCAGCTTAGAGTCACCAGGGAGCTTTAACTACCCACCATGACAGAGCACCACAGCAGATCCATTAGAGATCTGGGAGGGAGCCATGTGACGGAAGCTCTCCCTGTGATTCTGATTCTTGGCCAGGATGGAGAGCCACACTTGTGGAGCGCTCAGTAAAAAGTTCCTGCAGGAATGGATGAGGCAAAGCTCCTTCCATGGGCTTTTCCTCCTCTGTGCTTTTGGATGGTGACTAAAGAAGTCAGGATTTCTTAATAAAACAGTAAATCCCATTTAACTGTACAATGTTTTTTTAAAAAATAAAAATAAAAAATAAAAACATGAACAGAGGCCCTAAAATATCTCTCACTAATCCATTCTATAATCCATTCCTTGATGTTAGCCACCAACCTGAATTTAGTGTCCATGATTTCTACATTGCTGCTCTATCACATAGGTTTGCATTCTTAAACAATGCAGACTTATATAAAAAAACAAAGTTTCTGCACCCAGCGGTGACATGCTGTCCTCACCCTGGATTGAATCGCTCCCTGCGGTTCACAGAGATCCTTCACTGACTGCCTGTTGATGATTTCCTTGCTAGTTACTTGAGCATTTTGTGGCCCCTGCCTTTTGTTCTCTACTTCCTTTCAAAGTGATTCTTGCCAGTGTTCCTCTTCTCCTCTGTAATCTTCTCAGCTTTTGTTTCTTATTGTTGCTGAGTTCAATGGTAGCACTTTCTTAGTGCCAATAACATTGTGTACTTCCAACTATTCCCATTTTTTATTACTGCTAAATTGGTTTTACCCTGTGCTTCATATCAGGACATAAATCTCTAGACTCTCTCTTCTTCCCTCTCTAAATTGGTGCCTCTGGGAATAGCTATTCACAGAAATCTTGAACTGGTTGAAAAATTAGGAGATCCAAACTTGCAGAAAAGCAAACTGAGGCCCAGTGAGAGGAACAGCCTGCTCTGGGTCACAGCGGGAGCTGGGGCTGAATCGCAGATTTCATCATGTCCAGTTCACACTTTCTTCAGGCTGCCACATGGCCTTGATAGTTAAGCCCATGGCTTAGGGAATGACTCATTGCCTGTCTCTGAGGTTGGCACCTTACCAAAGCTACACCTTGCCAGCCTCTATTAATTTGATTATCCAGAGGAGAAGGGAGTGTTGCTGGTGCCTAAACCTCCTTGCATACTGTCCAGTAGAACAAGGTGGTGACAGGTGAGATGTCCTGGGACAGGTGGTGACAGGTGAGATATCCTGGGGCAGTGGAAGAGCTCTTCTCCATAGCCTCCTCTAGCTGGCCCCCCACCAATGACAGGATCATAAAGAGCTATTTATTTGTTTGCAGATCTGCACTGTCCAGGGTAGTAACTACTAGCTATAACTATAATTAATTAAATGAAATTAAATAAAACTTCATGTTCTCAGTTGCAATAGCCACATTTCAAGGACTTGGTAGCTGAGTTCCTGTACCCAAGACTTCCATATTGGGTGACATAGGTGTAGAGCATTTTTAACATGGCTGACCATTCTATTAGTGCAGCTCCAGACACTGGCTAGGAGAATTTAGTCTATAGAATGAACACTTTAGCTAAGGAAGATCAAAATGAACCTCAGATTGTGGATTAATTCTGAGGCTGGAGGTACAGCCACTTATCACTCCCCTGTCTTCCTGCCAACCCCATGTATGTCTTATCTTCCTACTATTCCATGAACTCCTTTGAAACAATGTCTGTCTCTGATTAATTTTATGTTTTACCAAAGTTAAGTGCAGGATCTGACACATGATAGGCTTAAGTGAATGTGTACTAAATATAATTACTATTTAATATTCTATATCTAATTTCAGGAGGAAAACAGCTGTATTCAATAAAGTATTTTTTTTTTAAATCTGTCATTTTGGTGAAACAGAGCAAATGTTAAAACTGGCTGCTAACTGAGGGTCAATGTCCAGTTCCCTCCTCTTAGGGGAGATGCTCTGATTCTTTGAAGAGCAGGTGTTGGGCAGTGGGACAGGAGGATCAAAAGGCCGAGCTCAGTGCCCCAGAACATACAGGTATATAGATGTGAGCACTACCTCTACTTAAAGGTTAGTTCTGCCACTTGCAGAATTCTGGAATGAGGTTTGGGCCAATAATTCTAGGCCAGAAAGGAACATGAAGTAGTTTACTAGGAGGCCAGGGGCCCAGTTTTAAACTCGGCTCCCATACTAATGAGCTTTTTGTGAAACTCAGTCTCTTTGTGACAGTCCATATGTAATCAATTTCTGTCCTCCTCAGTCCACAGGCAGGACTGAAATGAGGCTCCAGGGAGATAAAGCCCTACCAGAACCGTGGAGCCTGCACAAGTTACATCACTGAGAGGGATGTGGTCCATACGGTTACTATGAACATACTGTATTAGATTATAGGGATAGATATGCTAGAAACTCTTGGAAATTCTTGCTATTCTTTGCACTTGACAAGTAATATTTGTGCTTGGCAACCAAGTGCATAGTTGAATCTAGCTCAACCCTAGATTTATTAAGCAATGTGACAGCTGCAAAAATATTAAGCAAGTCAGTAAAATACAGTAGGGTATTGTTTGTTTTGCTTTTTGAAAATTCTCCTCTTTTAAGATACTTTCAAGAGACAGACATTTCTAGTTTTCTTTGTTATCATCAAAAGACAGTGTAAAAGCACGTAGGAAGGGGTCAAAGAGAAAGAGAAGGAAGAAGAACCAACTCACATTAAAAATACACATAGGGGTGTGGGAGGCATATAATATGCACCATCTTACTTCATCCTTCAGAAAACTTTTGAGGTAGGTTGCCCTAGGTGACAGATGGTGAGTGACTCCCACAGGACAGGCCCAGATCTGTCTGACCTGTACATGTTGGCCTCCAAGCGAATCAGAAATTGAGGGAGCAAGAGCCGAAAAATGTCAATCTATATTTTGGGGCTGCAAACATTAAGCTTTCTACAGTGCCCCCCAAATGCCTAACCCTGCTTTGTGCTCATCAGCTTATTCAAAACCCTTGCTTTAAGCCAAGGCTCAGATCAGTTCAGTATCAGGCAGCTATAACTTGTTTGTCTGTGATGGGGCTGAAAAGTCTTTATTCCTTTTAGAAATATCTAGGTAATTTTGGAAGATTTTCTGGTCTAAGATAATCTTATTCAAATATCTTGATCCTGTTTTGGATTACCACATCTTTGCTGATTATTCTATGTAGTTATGGCAATAAGGAAATGTTAATGTTCCCAAACGGTACAGCCAACCTTTACATTATCTAGTTAACATTGCACAACTCCTGTCTGGTGCCATTTCCTCCGTATTTGGAAACGGATGACCTACAGACCCTGTAGAATCAATTTTTTCTTCCTTCCTTTCCTCCTTTCTTTCTTTCTCCTCAGATTAAAATCCCTGTACTTCACAGTCAGGGAACTTAATTTAGTCTTTTTCTCTCGACAGTTTTTCAATGAGCCCATGGGCCATTGCTTGACCCTCACTAAACTTATACTTTGGACATCCATGGGGTTTCATGAATGCCAATATAGCCTGAAGGTATGGTGAACTGGGATGGAGTGAGGTCAGGGTCACCCACTCGGCTCTTAGGCAGCTAATCTTAGGAAGACCATAGATTTAAAGACACTGATTACTATGGGTTGAATTCTGGGATGACAAAATTCATATGCTGAAGTTCTACACTGAGTACCTTAGAATATGACTTTAGTTGGAAGTATGGTTTTACACATTTAATTAGTTAAGTTGAGATCCTACTGGAGTATGGTAGGCTCCAAATCCAATATGATGAGTGTCCTTATGAAAAGAGGAGATTTGGACACAGACACAGACACAGGAGAACCCCACATGAACATGAAGGCAGAAACTAGGATGAGGATTCTATGAGGAATGCCAAAGACAGCTAGCAAGACACCAAAACTACAAGAGCAGCACGAAACAGATCTCCCTGAACCCACAGAAGGAACAAACCCTGAAGACACCTTGATCTCAGACCTCCAGCCTCCAAAACTTTGGGTCAACCAATTTTTATTGTTTAAGCCACTCAGTTTGTGGTGCTTTGTCACAACAGCCTTAGTAAGTTAATATAGTGATGATGACTGGTGTTGCTGACTGAGCAGTAAGAACCAGGTGGAATTCTGAGGAGTCTGGTGCCTTCTGCAATATTGGCCAGGAGACCTCAGTCAAGATATTTAACCTCTCTGAACTTCCTATGGGGTAGGGATTCAAGTGTTTATATGACGTCATTTTCCCCCAGAGATTAAGTTGGATAGTGTGATAGTATTTTGTAAGTTGTGAAATTCCATGTAAGGATTATTATTTGGGAAGAGTTTATTTCTGCTGTGGTGATGGTAAAAGGGAAGGGGTGACAGGTATGGGATTAAGATACAAAAACCTGATGGATTTTGTCCTTCATTAATCAGAGGTGATCTCTGATTCACTCCTTCCCATGTGTTTTAGTCAGCTTGGTGTCCCTGTGACCAAAATTCCTGCAAAAACAACTTAAAGAGTAGGAAAAGTTTTTCATCTCACAGTTTCAGAGGTTTAGTCTATGGTCTTCCCACTCCATAGCTGTAGGCCTGATGGGAGTCAGAGAACATTATGGAAGAGGAAAGCAGCTCAGGATATCAGAGCCAGAAAGCAGAGACAGAGCTCTGCTCACCAAGAACAAAACATAAACCTCTGCGGCACACTCTCAGTGACCCACCTCCTCCAGCCACACCCTACCTACCTATAGTTACTGCCCAGTTAATCCATATCACTGGATTAATCCATGGATTAGGTCATACCTCTAGTAATCTAATCATGCTACCTCTGACGAGTCTTGCCTTGTCTCGCACATGAGCTTTTCAGGGACACCTCATATCTAAACTATAACACTGTGTGATGAGCATGTGGGGCCCAGGAGCAAGAGCCAGGGTTGGCTGCATGGGTGGCCCTCCAAGTAGGTTCCTACTAAGCTTCCATCTCTGTAATCTCTCTTGTACCAATGGAAAAATTAAGGTCTGCTTTTTTGACTCCTGACTCAACCCTCCTCTAGTACAGATACAATCTCAGCCTCTTCTGAAGCACACTGACGTAGAGTTCACTTAGCTCATCTTTGTTTCTCTTTGAAAAGGGATTTGCTGCCTTTGCTGAGCCACCTTCTCAACTCCATGCCCCTCTGTATGGGTAACAGTACCCAGCTCTTACAGATATTATCAATCATTTCAGAGACCATTTAAATGCTACCAGCATCTCTGTGTGTGCATGCACATGCATGTGTGCATGGTGTTGGTGTATCTGTCTTCCTCACCAGAGGCCAGGTCCATAATGCCAAGATCCCATGTCCGTCCTGTCCAAGCCAGTGCCTGTCATGAGAAGGGAACTAAATACACAATTATTGAATGCATGAATGGCTGACTTGTGAGAAAAACAGTATGGTCTGATATTAAGAATTTAAGACTGTTTAAAACTGAAGATTAATTTTAACACCCAGCAATAACATTTACTAGCTGTGTGAAAACAAACAAGGTGTAACTTTGAGAAGCCTCAGTCTTGAACTTGTAGAATGGGGATAATGCCAACTTCTCTGCTTAGCTGAAAGAAACTTTGGGATGTCTGAATGACGTAAAGCATTTGCCAACTTGGCTGGGCTATAGCACTCAGTTATTGAATTAAATGCCATATTATGCGAGGTGATGCTATAGTGGTATTTTTTAGATGTCAATGTTTACAATCAATTAATTTTAAGTCAAAGAGGCAACCATCTATAGTGTGGGCAGGTATTACCGGAAAATCAGTTGAAAGTCTTTACGAGCAAGAAATTGTTTGCCCAGAATGGAAAACATTCTACCTCAAGATTACAGCATCAATGCCTGCTTGAGTTTCCAGTCTGTGGAAACAAATTTTGGACTTACCAGTCCCCAGAATCACATCAGTCAATATATGATTATAAACAAATGATATAGTATAGATAATTTATATATTTCAAGAAATATATAAATATTTAATGTAAACATATTAGATGTATATATGTACACATACCTAAATATTCTCAGGAGAATAGCAATAGAGATGAAATAGTGCTGTTCTATATGGAAGAACAGAAAATAAAAATGAACAGAGGAAGCCGGGGAGGCCTAGTACTATGCTCTCCATTTTCCTTTGAAATATGCATAGCTGCAGTGTTAGCTCCAGGGATGGCGGTGTTCCTGATGGTTTAAAGGTGCCACATCTCCAGGTCCTGGCTGGGGAGGGACTGGAACATACATTCGCAAGGGGACTGAATGTGTAGGAAGCAGATTTTAAGAAACAGGACCCGAAAGTGGGGAAGAAAGGGCAACAGGGCAGCAACAACTGGCAGCTCCCTGAACCCTAGCCTTGGAGAGATGACAGAGATGACACGGAGCTGTCTGTGTGGGTGTTCTCCTGACTGTCACTATCCTAATTAGTTCAGGCCCCTGTGGAGCTGAGGCTTCTTTTATCAATGGTTTCATTAAAAGGTCTCCCCTAATCAGTCAGCTGTGGCATGTGCTTACAGGAAGAAGGTTCTTTGGGATCCCAGATAGGCCTTGAACCTGAGGAAGGAGAGTCTGCAGTGACGGGCACAGGGTCAGCAGGTCTTCTTGCAGACATTGTTTGCCCTTCACCAGTCCCTCCCACTCTCCTGCGCTTTTCTTCCCATGCCACAGGCATTTTATATGACAAAGAAAAATTAAACCCTATGTGGCACATTGGATCCACACCTTTTCCTCAAGGAGAAACAAAGTTTTATAAAAGTTTTTAGCCAACTCAGTAATTAGCTCTTTTGGGACAGAGGATGTTATCCCTGGTACAGCTTCACCATAATAGTAACAGCAATATGAATTATTCAGCGCATTTTGCATCAGCTTGTGGTTTGACACCTGTGTGGTTTCACATACATTTGCCCAGCACCGATGTGCCAGTCACGGGGTTGGTACTTTAATCTTAGATGATTGACTTGAAAGTAGGACCATATTTTATTCACCATGAAATTGGATGTTTCAAACATTTATGCTGGAAAGAGGCAGTTTGGGAAGCTCTGGGTAGGATTAGCCAACTGCCTGATTGAGAAATTAGAGGTTCCAGGAAGATGGTGGAAACGAGCTAGGCAGCAAGCCCTGATTTCCTCACAACACAGAAAGGACACAGCAAAGAAAAAGCAGAATTGAGAGATGGGTGACAAAATAAATGCTTTAAGGCTCAATATTACAAAGTCTGAGGTCTGGATAAACTGGAAGATAGATGACCACAGTAGACAATAAACCCAGAGTTTCCTAACCCCACACTTGAGCCTGGGTATAGAAAGGGGAGAAGGGCAATACAGAGGGGGAAGTGGAAAAGCTCTTCAGCTCACCCACTTAAAAACATTTGGTAAGATAGACACAACGTACATGCGCAACGGTAATAGAAAGATCCCTAACACAGAGCAAAGAGTTTAGAACCTAATTGTAAAAAGAAAACTGAATCAGGGGTCCTCAGGCAGTCAGCTCCTTAAATATGTACAATTTCTTTCCACATCCAGACAGCAGCAAAATAAACCAGAGGGACGTCCCCTGTGGTGGGACATCTTAAAAATCTGGCCAGAAAGAACTTCTAGAAAGACCACCACTAGCTGAAAATTGCCGAAGACCCCTCATTTTCCCCCTCCATGAGAACAAGGGGGAACAGCCTGGTGGTGGTGGGGGCCTGTGTTGGGAAGTGCACCTAATCCTGCTCAATGCAACTCCTGCAAAGGCAAAGAGCTCTGCACAGCATCAGCTAGTTTGACTCAGCAACAAAGAATCTCTGACCCTCAACAAGGGAAAGTAATTCACCAGGCCCCAACCACTGACGCTGGAGGAGGCACCATGGGAAGCCTAGAAATGACCCCTGGGATCCTGGGACTGCACCAGAGGCAAACTGCCTGAAAATCATGGAATATAGAGAACTGATGGAAAATTACCAGAGTCTACACAGCAAGAAGGGGCTGATCTCAGCATTAACTGGGGCATAGCCTAACCCATGATCATACCTGGTGAGTAAAAAGGCATTGTTTGGATACTTGGAGGACCTTCCATCAGACATAGTCAACAGAGGGAATCAACGGGTCTGCCATTTGCAACCTGGGGCAGTGGTTCAGGTGAACCATGTGAGACTCTTCACTAGAGTTTACCTCGGAGAGTATCATTAGCTGGAGGAATATTTCTGCACTACAGATCATGAAAACCAGAGTTCTTGCATTTACAGAGAGCACTCAGGATCTTTAATATTGTGGAAATGATTCGATAGAGGGGAATACATACATGGTGATCCACAGCAAACACAGGGACACTTCAGAGCCTGCCTCCTGAATACTCCACACAACAGAAACAGCCAAGCCACAATCCTGCACACTATAGGCAGTCAGCTGCAGGGCCCTGAGCTGGCAAACCAGAAGGAGTTTCTAGTAGGAGGTTCATAGCAACCAGAGAACTGGTTCCTGTGTCTCTGCAACTTAGGAGAGATCCCCAGTCAAAGACTGATAGACATCTGCTAAATGTCCAAACACTGGTGAAATCCAAACCAAGATTCAACAAGTATTTTCTTTCAGCTTGACATAATTTACTATAAACAACTCTAATGTCAACTTTGTTCATATAAATAAAACTTAAACAATAATTTTTAACCCAATAGCAAACATTGTACCTTCAACCCATTTGAATGTATTTCATCTAACGATTTAAAGCATTAACTGGAATCAATCTTCCTATCTTTGTTTTCATAGCTTGACTTGCTTCTCTTACCCCCAAGTCAACCTCTTGCATTATCTTCTACTTTCTCAAATACCCAACATTCATCTAATTCTCCTTTCTATTTTGGGGTAAATTATTCTTTTATATCTTTTTTCTCTCTCTCTTTCTTTCTGGCTCTCCTTTCCCTCTCCTTTTTGCCCAATCTTTCTTCTTTCTTCCTTTTAGCCTCAATTAAGTTTATAATAACTTTACTAAATCTAACAACTGATTTTTTAACCTATTCCAGAAATTTATTATAGATTTATACCTGAATTTGATGAATTGTGTTTATTTTTTTATTTTAATATATTTTTTTTAGTTGTCAATGGACCTTTATTTAATTTATTTATATGTGGTGCTGAGAATCGAACCCAAGGCTTCACACATGCTAGGCAAATATTCTACCATTAAGCCACAAACCCAGCCCAAGTTTTCTGTTTCTTATAAGACTGAAAAAACAAGGCTTAGCTCTGAAGTGATTATAATAAATAGGGCTCAGTGGCATCTATTAAAGTGGTGCTGATATTGAAATTAGCAGAGGTCACACATTGACTTAAAATATCTTTATCTGGATATTCACCTAACCCAGGGCTCTTAAGAGAAAGAAGCTCACAACATAGTTGTTTGCTTAAAAGAAGTGAGAATTGTACCAATAGGTGGGTAGACACATAAACAATATGAAAACAAAGGAATCAACCATCCCAAATAGCCCATAATGCTTCGACAACAGACTTCATTGACACTATGGAAGAAATGCCAGAGAGGGAATTTAGAAAGTTCATAGTTACACTGTTCTATGAGATAACAGTAGATGTAAGAAGTGAAATCACAGAAAATGCAGATAAAGACATACAGATTCTGAAAAAGAACAAAGGGAAAATCTTGGAAATGAAAGAATCAATAAACCAAATTAAAAATGCAATAGAAAGCATCACCAGTAGATTAGACCATTTTGATGATAGATTTTCAGACCTCAAAGATCTGGTTGAAAATAAAAGTGAACCATGAATAAAAGATGTTAAGAGACCATAAACAGATATTTGAGAAATTTGGGATAACATTAAAAGACCAAATTTAAGATTCATTGGGATAGTTGAAGGCTCTGAAGCTAAAAACTAAAGAACTGCACAATCTTTTCAATGAAATAATATCATAAAATCTTCCAAACCTGGAAATTCAAATACAAGAGGCACATAAGGCTCCAAAGATACAAAATAACTATAGATTTACTCAAAGATACATTATGGTAAAAATGCCTAAAATATAGAATGCAGAATTTTAAAAGTTGCAAGAGAAAAAAGACTGGTCACATTTTGAGGTAAACCAATTTGAATTTCAACTGATTTCTTAACCCAGACCCTAAAGGCCAGGAGGGCTTGGAATAATATACACCAAACTCTGAAAGAAAATGGATGCCAGAAAAGAATACTATACCCAGTAAAATTAAGATTCAGAATTGAAGATGAAATAAAAACCTTCCATGATAAACATAAGCTAAAAGAATACATAATAGAAAGACTACACTTCAAAAAATACTCTATAAAACATTTTATGAAGAAGAAATAAAAAATGAAAATGAAAACTACCATAGGCAGTAACTAAACTAGAAGTATCAATTAGAAGAATAGTGAATTAAAAGAGAATCAAGTCCAATTTAAATATTAAAAATAAATCAAAATGGCAGAAAACAATAATCATCTCTCAATAATCACATTGAATGTAAATGGCTTAAACTCATCAATAAAAAGACATAGGTTAATAGAGAAAAGGGGGAAAGAAGAGAGAGGGGAAGAGAAGGCATAGAGGTAGGAAAGATGGTGGAATGAGGTGGTCATCATCACCCTAAGTACATGTAAGAAGATATGAAGGATGTGACTCTTCTTTGTGTTACAACCAGAGATATGAAAATTGTGCTCTATGTGCAATACATTTTGTTGTCATATATAACAAATCAAAATTTAAAAAACAAAAACAAATAAAATTTATTACATGCCTAAGTCATGGAAATCTAAAAAAAAAAGAAAAAGAAATAGTTTGGCAGATTGGATTAAAAAAGAAGAACCAAGAATATGCTGTCTGCAAGAGACTCGCCTCACAGGCAAAGATGTCACTTTACACTGCTTAAGGGAATCAAACATCCACAGGTTATAATGATCATAAATATTTATGTCCTGAATAATAGAGCATCAAACAAACCCTTCTCAATATTAAGAGTCAAATAGACCACAATACAATAATTCTGTGTGACTTCAACTTGTCTCTCTCACCATACCCAAAAACTCTAAGATTCTACAGAACTAAGGTAATACAATTAATAATATAAACATAACAGATATTGGTAGAATATTTCATCCACTAATGTCAGAATTCCCTTTCTTCTCAGCAGCAATATGGAACATTTTCTAAAATAGACCATATTTTAGATCACAAAGCAAATCTTAGCAAATACAAAAGAAAAATAGAGATAATATCTTTCATTATGTTAGATCATAATAGAATGAAATTAGAAACCAATGATAAGCTAAAAAAAACAGAAACCACTCTAACACCTGGAGATTAAATAATATATCTTTGAATGATGAATGAAAAGCAGAAAAAGTCAGGGGAGAAATAAAAAATATTCTTAGAAGTAAACAAAAATCATGATACAACATATCAAAATCTCTGGTACAGTATGAAGGCAGTTCTAAGAGAAAAGTTCATGGCACTGAGCTCATACATTAAAAGAATAGGAAGATACTAAAAAACAATCCAGCATAATATCTCAAGGCCCTCAAAAGGAAGAACAAACCAACACCAAATTCAATAGAAGACACAAAATTAAATTTAAAAAACCCAGCATGATATTGGCACCAAAACAGGCATGAATACCCATGTAACAGAATAGAAAACAGAGATAAATCCACATAAATACAGTTATCTGGTGCTAGACAAAGGTGCCAAAAACATACGTTGGCGAAAAGATAGCCTTTTAAACAAATGATGCTGGGAAAACTGGAAATCCATATGTAGTACAAAGAATATAACCCCTATCATTCACCCTGTACAATACTAATCTCAAAATGGATCAAAAACCTAAGAATTAGACCAGAAACCTTACAAGTGAAAGAAGAAAATAAACGCCCAACACCCCAACATGTCAGCTCAGAGACTGACTTCCTTAACAAGACACCTAAAATCGATGTGATTCTGCAATCTGTATTTGGGGTAAAAATGGGAGTTCATAACCCACTTGAATCGAATGTATGAAATATGATATGTCAAGAGTTTTGTAATGTTTTGAATAATCAATAAAAAAATAAATAAATAAAAATAAAAATAAATCAATAAATTGGATGGCATCAAATGAAAACTCTGCACAGCAAAGGAAACAATCAAGAGCTTGAAGAGAGAGCCTACAGAATGGGAGAAAATCTTTGGCAACTGCTTCTCAAATAGGGCATTAATATCCAAGATATACAAAGAATTCAAAAATCGTAAGCCTAAAAAATATAAATAAATAACCCAATCAATAAATGGGCAAAGGAATTAAACAGACACTTCTCAAAAGAAAAAAATGCAAATAATCAACAAATACATGAAAAAAGTTCTATATCTCTAGTTATTAAAGAAATGCAAATTAAAACTACATTGAGATTTCATCTTACTCTAGTCAAAATTGCCATTATCAAGAATACAAGTAACATTAAAATGTTGATGAGGATGTGGGAGAAAAGTACACTCACATTTTTTGGTGGGAATGCAAATTAGTGCAACTACTCTGGAAAACAGTATTGAAATTCTTTCAAAAAAATAAAAACTAAGAACAGAACAGCCATATTACCTAGCTATCCCACTCCTTGGTATATATCCAAAAGTTTTAAAATCATCATACTACAGTGACCCAGTCACATTAATGTTTACAGCAACACAATTCACAATAGCCAAGCTATGGAGCCAATCTAGGTGCTCTTCAACAGATGAATGAATAAAGAAAATATGGTATATTATAGCATAAAGAAGAATGACTTTATGGCATTTTCTGCTAAATGGATGGAACTGGAGACTATCAGTTAAGTGAAATAAACCAGTCCAAAAACGTCAAAAACATCAATGGCTGAATGTTTTCTCTGATATGCAGAATCTAACCCCATAATAAGGGGATGGGGGAAAATAGAAGAAAGATTGGTATAGTAGAAAAAGGGAAAAGAAGGGAAGGGAGGAGGGATAGGATAGGGAAAGACAGTGGAATGAATTCGACCCAACTTTCCTATGTATTATATGAATATACCACAGTGAATTTTACCATCATGTCTATCCACAAGACACTAATTAAAAAAAAAAAAACTATGTGTAAATAGCAGAAAGATCAGTACAGGAAAGGGAACAGAGGGAGAGAGTGGGAGAAAAAGGGGAAGCACTGGGGACTGAATTAGAATGATTATATTCCTTGCTTTTATGACCATATCAAAATTAATTCTATTGTCATGTATAACTAAAAAGAAACAATTAAAAATAATAAGTAAATACATAGTCTCAATTGTAGAATGGAGTAATGGTGGCCTTTCCCAAGATACAGAGAAAATTGGTTGAATGAATAAAGCTTTTCTCCTGCAAAAGAGAGAGAGAGAGAGAGAGAGAGAGAGAGAGAGAGAGAGAGAGAGAGAGAGAGAGAAATATAATCATGGAAAGTCCTATGAGAAAGGAGAAAATCACACATTTAGCCACATGTACATGCATATAGGAAAAACTTTATAATATTCCTCTCTTTTCCTATGACTCTATGATGAAAACTCCTTTATGAGTCTAAGGTTTTAGACCAGGGCACATTATATGCTGGTGAAATGATGAGGAACAGCCTCTGGGGTGGCTGTGCATCTCTAGCTGTTATGCATCAGGGCTGGAACAGATAGAAAGCTGTAGCAGAAACAGCCTTGAACGTGAGGCAGAGGGGACTGGGATGCTAGATCACCTTCTGCTGAAAACTCAGGTTTGTCTTTGGGCAAGTCATCTCTCCTCCTGGACTTCATTTTCCCATTTGCTAAACTGCTTCAGTTTTCTTCATGTAGCACAGCTAGCTTCTTTCCAGCTGTAGGCAGAAGACTAAGAAGGATATGAAATCGATAGAAGCAGAGCTATGTTCATGGCAGCAACTTTTTCCCCTTTTCCCTCATTGGAGGCCCCAAAGCATCTCTTTTACACTCTTGGGCACCAAGAAGCACAGTTTGAAACCAAGAAACCAAGATGTCTTGGAACCCTTACATTGAGAGCCAGTGTTTCTGTGAACTTCACCATGGAATGTAATCACCAGTAAAAACTGGCTAATAAGTAACATGTGTTGAAGGCTGCTTATCTAGGACTCTTCACAACAATCTTGGGAGATAGATACTATTGTCGTTATCATTATAGAGGCAAAGAAAGTGAAGTATGAAAGGGCTGTGATTCACCCAGGGTCATGCAATTATTAAGAGGCAAGATTCAAACCCAGACAGCATGGCTCCAAAGCCCATGATAATGACCATTATGCAACACTGCTTTTTAACAGCCCCACAAATGCGTTTCTTGACATTTGCTTAAATGGCTCAAGCTACAGCTCAGGCTCATTTATTCTTAAGCACATAACAAAATAACCAACAGAAAAATTAAACATGTCATCCTATAACCTAATCGCTGCCCTATAGAACAAAGTTATGATGAGGAGTTTGTTTTCCTGCAAATAGCCGGGCAATACTTCTTCTGCTTTTCTGAATTTTGTTTCTTTTTTTTTTTGCCCTCTGCATATACCATAGGCCTTTTTTTTTCCTTTGGTGAAGGGGAATAACAGCAGGTCCCCATCTTCATAATTTTCCCCATTTGACCACCATCAATTAATTTCTCATCCTCCCACATCTAAGCAAAAGCAGCAGAAAAGATCTAGTCACTCCAATATCCCACTGGTCAGGGCAGGGTTTTCATGGACTTGCTGGTCTCAAGACAGTCCCAGAAGTCTGGAAAAAAAGATTTACATAAGCCTCCTGCAAAGTCCCAGATCCTCACTTCAGCTGGGCACTCATCACTAACCACCAGTCTTACTTGCTGCTCCTTGATGTCCAATTGCTTCCTTACAGTGGCTGTTCAATTTCTCCTCTGGGTTCCTAAGTCTCAAAGGCTACCTGCCTCAGTTTCCCCAGGACACAGCTTGTCTTTTGAATTGCTAGCAGGGTTTTCCTCTGCCTTGAGTTTCCTTAGCTTCCTGTGTCTTCTTCCAGAGCTTTCCTGCTTCATTTCTCCCTTTCTCTTCCATTTGATAAGGAAGTATTTTTTCTTCTTTCTCTCACGTACCTGGTCTCACCCTTTCCAGCTCTCTCCAAACACTTGGCTCCATTTTCTCTCTTCTAATCTGCTCCCCTAATTGATTTTTCTTCCTCTATTCTATCCCTTTAACCAACCACTGATGCAGATCAGACTAATTTCAACAGATCTACTCTTGACCTAGCCTCCTAGCTTAAGGATGGCATCATCTTACTATTTGTTTCCTCTATCAAATCATTTCATTTCTCTCTCTGCATTCTTCTTTGTAAACCCCAATCACAGATAAGGCTTTACCTGTCCTCCTCCTTAAGAAGCTTTCCCAAAGCTGCAAGCAGCATCTTTAGCCACAAGCAGAAACACTAATATGTCAATCCATATGTTTTTTTTTTTATTCCCCAAAGCTCCTGTTAATGCAGGTATATTCAGGGGTGAAATGATTAGATTATGGAAGCTGTAACCTAATCTTAGTTTGAATGGACTGACTGGATGGTAACTATAGGCAGGTGGGGCATGGCAGGAGGAGGCAGGTCACTGGAACCTGTCCTGGAAGGGTTCATATTTTCTGTGGCCCCTTTCTCCCTATGTCTCTGCTTCCTGGTAACCATAAGCTGAGCAGCTTTCCTCTGTTGCCCACCGCCATGATGTATTGTTTCACCTTGGGCCCAGAGCAATGAAGTTGGCAATCTATGGACTGAGACTTCTGAAATTTGTGAGTCCCAATTAAACATTCTCTCCTCTAAGTTCTTCTTGTCAGGTATTTTGGTCACATAATGCAAAAACTGACCAAAAAGCACCATACCTTCTTCCTATGCTCTACCTGTGATCCTGGATAAGACTTTCCTCTTTCTCAGCCCTAGACCTCAGTCTTCTTAAATGTAAGTTTTCAAAATTTTTGAAGTTTCATTCAAAGATGTTTTTAGAATCTGAATACATACAAAAATAAAAGGCACAGTGGCTGGAGTGTGAATCTAGGCTTGTCTATGAGCATGTATGTGCATGTATGGGTGAATGCCACTGAGATCCCCCAATAATTAGAGTGAGTGCTTCATCCCCTTTTCCCTGAAAAATTCTCACTCTGTTCTCAGAGTTGGGTTTTCAGCAGGATTATATTAAAATGTGACTTTGACCCCATGAATATAGTTGACCATCACAAAGATAAACACCTAGACCTAACAGAGACAGTTAGAACCCACCCTGGGGCTTATGAGATCCAAAATTTCAGCCTGATTTGATCTTTTGTGATAGACAGCCTCTAAGATGATCCCTAATGATCCCATATCTTGGTACTTATGTCTTTATGAAAGACCCTAATTTCCATATCAGCTGTATTTAGTGACTCATTTCTAATGAATAGAATGTGACTGAAGTTATGAGATGCAACTTCCTAGATTAGGTTACAAAAAGAATGTGGCATCCATTATCAGGGCTCTCTGAGCTTCTGCTGCTTGAATCTCTCCTGCTGGGGGAAGCAAGGTTCCATGCCGTGAGTGGCCCAGGGAAGAGCCTCATGTGGTTTAGCAAGAAAATAAGCCCAATCACCCATGATGAACTGAAGTCTGCCAATAATTACATGAGTGAGTTTTGAACTGGATCTTTTGAAGCCTGTCAGCGGTCACGAGAGTGTACTTAGAATCAGATATTCTTCATCCCCTACGCTGTCTTGTTGGACATTCAGATGGGGACCACAGTCCAGGCTAACAATTTATTGCAATCTCACTGGGGACTTTGATCCAGAGATACTCAGATAAGCCGTGCTAGAATTCCTGGCACATGGAGAGTATGAAATACTAAATGAATATTGTTTTAATCCAGTAAGTGTTGGAGTCATTTGTATGTAGCAATAAATAACTGACACAAAACTTTTGATGGGAGAAATGTCATCCTGGGAGCTTCTGGCCTATATAATATTTCTGCTGTGACGAAAGATGAAGTTGATGTGAAGAAATTCCTTGTGGCTTCAATGCCTTGGTTCTAGCATATTTCTGAGATGAAGTTCATTTCTGCTTTTGAAAATTCTGTTCCTCATAAGAAAGCCACCCTTTCTCTGATATTTATATTTGTGACCAAATATGAGGGCTCTAATATATACATCCTGTTTCCTCTGATTCTAGTAGATTTTGCCATCCTATTCTGCAGGATGACAGAGACACTATCCACATTGGAGACCCTTCCCTGACCAGAGCGCCCTCTCTTTTCTCTAGATAGTCAGGCATGCTCCTTTGTGTGCTCTCTTAGACTTCTGAGCATCTTTGAGACATTTATCGTAATTCTGTGGCTGTGAAGGCACCTGTCTGCTTCCCAATTAGAAGACTGAGACCATCTCATTCATCTCTGTTCCCCTAACACCTGATAAAATGAGATTGTTAACCAATGAAACAGAGTAGTGTTCAAGATAAAGAGTTTTCCTCCTAAGAAGCAGATTTTCTGGAGGTGAGTTTTCAAGATTAGTCAGAGATTTAGTATGGGGCTCAAGCAATACACACACAGTACATATTATCACTTGATGAATTCTGAACCAAAATCTAACATGCCTAACATGAGCCCAACTCCTGGGATTCCACTATCCAGTATTTTTAAATCAAAGCTGATAGAACCCCTTTACAGAGCATCTTGATGTCCCCATTACAAAACTCAGAATCCATAGAAGAAGGTAAACTCAAAACACTAAAAACTGAGGTCATATCTTTCTAGGACTTTTATATTTTTAACTTGGTCACTTTACTTCCTAATGAAGGAGAAAACAACAAAAAAGTTCTCAGTATGAAGCTCGTACCTAGAGTGCATGAGGCACCGAGTTTGATCCCAAGCACCATGAAGGAAAAAAAAAAAAAGATGAAAAGATAAAATGTATCCTCTCCATATATTTTGACAACAGAGCCTTTTAAATTATCTTATTTAATGTAAGGGTTCTGTTTTGTGAAGTGGGTGAAACCTTCAATGTCACACAATACACATGTATACACATGCACACAGAGTTTCTAAGCAACTTTCTGCACTGAATTCAGAGACAGAAACGTTAAGAAGGCAAAAGAGCTGGGTGTGATGTTTAATTAAGCACATCTTACAGAGGGTGAGGTTAGGGGAGCAAGAACCATAGTGATGGAGTTAGGAGTTGGTGATGGTATCTCTGGAAGTATACATCCTTCAGAGATAGGGCTGTTGGTGGGAAGGAAAACTGAACTGTTAAAATAGTACACATTGGGGAATTGTTGAGTTGGTTTTATTGGCTTTCATTTAATTATAGGCTCAGGATACCTGCTTATAAAATTTGTAAGAAAATAAATAAGGATAAAAAATTCAGGTTGCCAAAAATATTTAGAAAAAATATTCAATATTGAACATAATTTAAAAAACACCAAAAGAAAAGTTGACATTCAATTTTTAGTTTTCATATTGATAAAAAATTTTTAAAATACTGTCACGCACTGCTGGTCATTAATTAGATCCTTTCTGGAGGGAAACTTGACAATACATATCAAGAGTCTAAAAATTAACCAAATATTTTGATTCAAAAACTACAGGGAAATATAAACAGAAATATGCATAATCATTTATGTACAAAGATGTCTATCATACACTACTTAGGAATAAAAGTTTGGAAATGTCACAAATACTCCTTGATAGGAAAATGATTAAATACACAGTGTATTAAAACCAACATTCTATGTTGCTTATTAGAAATCATAATTTTTAGAGCTTTTAATGATACAGAAAATGTTTATATTGTAATATGAAAAAAATGAAGTATAAAAACCTGTTTTTGAAGAATGATCTAGATTTTGTAATAAAATAGAAATAATCAGAATATATATATATATATATATATATTTTATAGTTGCAAGCCAAACTAAAGGCTTTAAAGACAAATATGATTTATGGATAATAATAATATTCATCTATGTACTTTTTTAATATTCCAAGTAGTCTACAATTAAAATTCATTACTTCTGCAATAAGAGAAACAAAATATTTGCCCATAATGTCTTTCTGATCACCTCACCAGTCACTTTACACTTTGTGCCAATTTTATGCCTACATAAACTATTAATATTCACATGTAATGTTACATTTTAATTTTATGTATGCGTCTATGTATTAACTCATTAACTCATCTATTCTTCACTGGATATATATCACGCCCACTTACTCTTTTAGGAGCTTATGGATTCAACAGTAAACAAGCAAATTATTTCTTTAATTTTTAGGCTCAGGATATAGCGTATCTTGGTAAATATTTGAGTTGCACTTGAGAAGAATATCTGTTTTGCTGTTTTTAAGGTAGAGTGGTCTATAAATGCTTAATTATTCTTTCTGGTTTTCTGTCCATTTGTTCTATTGAGACTGGAGTGTTGAAGACTTCAAATATTTTGTGGATTTGTTTGTTTCTTCTTTCACTTTTATCCACTTTTGCCTCATGTGTTTTAAGTTTCTGATGTTAGGTACGTATACATTTAGATTTAGGATTGCTGTATCTTCTTGGTGGATTGTTCTTTTAATCATTATATAACATCACCTTTATTTGGTTGTCTCCATTCTGCCATTAAGAACATATCCCTCGCTCCCTTATTTTTAGTACTGGCTACCGAACTCAGGGCCTTGCCCATGTAAGACAAGTGTTCCACTACTGAGCTACACCCCTGGCTCATATTATTTTGAGACATGGTATCATTAAGTTGCCCAGATTGGCCTTAAACTTGAAATCCTCCTGCCTCAGGCTCCCATGTAGCTGGGATACAGAAACATGCCACAGTGCCCTGGTCTGATGTAGTCTTTATTTTGCTTATTATACTTTTCAGTTCTAGAATTTCCATCTTTTTAATATCTTCTATTTCTCTGCTGCAACCTTCCATCTTTCCATTTTTTTAATTCAAGTGCCTTCCCTATTTGGAGCATAGTTAAAATATCTTCTTTGATGTCTTATAATTACAATATTGTAATATTATGTCATCTCAGGTTAGTAGCAACCATTAAATGTCTTTCACCTTGCACATTGAAATTTTCCTGGTCTTTCTTATGTTGAGTAATTTTGTTTTGTATCCTAGATATATTTAATACTCTAAGTCTCTTGATCTTAAGTTTTATGGAAAGTATTGATGCTGATTGCTTTTTTAATTTTTTTTGTAGTTGTAGATGGACAGCATACCTTTATTTTGTTTATCTTTATGCGGGGCTGAGGATCGAACGCATTGCCTCACACATGCTAGGCAAGCACTCTGCAGCTGAGCTACAGCCCCAGTCCATGCTGATTGCTTTTTAACCAGGCCTGATTGAGTTGGGTTCAGGTCACAAGTTCAGCTTGCTTTCTGGGACCTGGGGTTCAAATGTGAATTCAGTTTCAAAGCCATTATAGAGCTGTTTGGATCTGTCCTGCTTGTGTATCACCCAGTGACAGGTATGGGCCCTGGGCAATGGTCGACTTTATAGATCAGCTCTCAACACCTGTGGGATATTGTTTAAGTTCAAATGTAATCATGCAAAAGCTGAGGGTGAGTAGAGGAGTTGATAGACAATATTATGGGGTTGATTTCCCCAGCTCCTTCTCTGCACAGTTTGCCTGATACTTTCTAACCCTGAGGATTCCTTTCCTTCTAGCCAGAAGTCTGTGGCTCTGAGTTACCTATTCTTGTGTATGTATTTTGACCTGGAAGGTCAAGTGTTGAAGTGATTTACAAAGGGAAAAGAAAAGCACTGGGGTGCCTTCCATGTTCTTGGCTCAGAGCTTCATGCATCTACTGGGATTGCTATCACTTCTGCCACTGGCTCTTCTGTTATTGCCACTGCTGCCACCATGGGTTTGCCTTGGGGCTGATTGAGAAAGGAGAGGATAGAAAACAAAACAAAACAAACAACAAGAAAACTCAAGGGAATTTTGACACTTCTCTTTTGGGGTATCCAGTTTCCTGCTCCTTTGACAAGAAAGACAGAACTTCTGTCAGAGCTTTCTGTTTGTGCCTGGTATGCACTTCTAGGTTTGGGGCTATAAAGATACTGCCAGCTGATTTTAAGTCCTTTGCAAAATACACCCTACTGTCATGTATATCTAAAAACAACAAATTAAAAAAAAAAGATACTGTCAGTTTTATCTACAGCTCCCCAATTGCCTGTCGACATTTACTCTCCAGAGCCCTCAGATAGCAAGCATATTGTTCAGTATTCTTAGTTATTTTCAGTGGAGAGACAGGGAGCAGCAGTATGCTGACTTCTTCTTATATAGAACTAGGATTCTTATTTCTTTAAGGTTACATTTATTTATATTCTGTTATACTCTGACTTTATTTGGGTGAATGAATATCTGTTTATCCTTAGCTTCTTGGCATAAAGTTTAGAAAAAAATATATCCTTAAAAATGTTTAGATTTCTTATCAACTTTCCTACCCTATTCCTTAATGGATAAAGGTTTTAAGTGCTTTTTAATGCTGTATCTTTAGGGAATGGTTTGGTGTATGGTAATGTTCTTGCCAAAGCAAACTCTGACCCAAATGCCCCAATGCACCACCTCAGGCACCTCACTTTCTTCAAGGACTAACTTAAGCAAAGGAATTCATTCCTCCAGTCACTGTCCCCTAGACTTGAACAAAGGCAAAAGTGCTATCAATTTGCAGCGATTACAAGTCATGTCAGCATAACAGCTTGCTCTTATGGGCAATAAAATATGGCTTTCAATGCAAAGTGGTCCAAATACTTATTTAAATGGAAGTTTTAAAAAGCATTCCTGCTTCCCTGAAGATGAAAAGAAATAGCTGTCTGTGAGTCATGTGTTAACTCATCCATTAGTGGAAGCTAGAAAGAAGCCAAACTAATAACTTCAAAATAATATGGTCATTAAAAGAAGCAATGAAAAGGAGCATCTTAAGTGGGAGTTTTGTAGGAATGGGGCTGGTGTAAAGACACCCATTTCCAGATATCTTGCTTTTTATTCGGAGAACACTAGGACAACTTAGGGAAGAATAACAATAAAGTCAGACTCACTGTTTTCCTTTTCCCTAGTACCCCCTCCTCCAATTGAAGAAAATAAATAAATAAAAGCAATCCAATTAATGGCCAACCTGTAGGCTGTTTGCACTGGGTATGGAGATATGGAAAATAAACACTAAGACCTTTCAGCTGTTTACAAGTCCAGCAGTCAAACTTCAGGAAACTAATTATTTAAATGCTGAGGTAGCAAAATGGAGAGTATTTAGGGATTTTTTTCTTCTGTTTCTTTTGCTTCTGGCTGTAATTTGTGATTTGAAAATGAGAAGGTTTTTAAAAAAATATATTGTATCTCTCTGCCTTCCCAGCAAGACACTGAATGAATTGAATGCAAGGACCTGAGGATGCCTCATTACCAATAGTATTACAGAGCCTGGTAAAATTGCTACTCCCGCTAATGAAGATCATACTGGAGAAAGAGCAATTATTTCTCACTGAAAACAAAACAAAACCTAAAGCCCTGGGATTTTTTTTCTTGGAATTTTTGAGCCAGAAGGATCCTTAGAGATGTATCTAGTCTAGCTTCCCACCTCTTGAAACCTTACCAGGTCATGAGAGCAGTAATAAGTGTTCTCAAGTTATTGTGCTTTTTAAATTATTTTCTATTTACAAATTCTTTCAATTACACAAAATAATATAATTGTATTCTTGAGACAGTATAACATATACAAAGAAAAGGTTTTAAAAACTATTCCTTCAAACCATTCTAATCATAACCTCAAACTATTTTTGTTTTAAACAGCCCCAGAGAAGCCATGGTGCATATTCCTATAATGAGGAGACAAAAACCATCTGAAATATCAAGTTTATTTGCTCTTGACTGGAGTTCATCAAACTGTTACACTAACTAGGCAGATGCTGACCCTAAGTTCTGATTGACAGTTCTACGTGTTATTGATGAACACAAACAGGAAACAATTCTAATTAACAAATAATGGGGGAGCAAAGTAGGAGCCCATGTGAGGATAATAAAGGTATCCATAAAGGTAAAATGATCCAGAACTTACCAGCATTTACTGCCTGGCTGAGCATCCTTGGGCATAGAGCTAGCTCGTTATATTTTCAGTTTATCTATACAAGGTCTGACTCATACACAAGAGCTAACTCATCAGCCTCACCTTCATGAAGGTGTCCTAGTCTGGGGATATGGCTGACAGAAGTAATAGGTTATTGATTTTCTTACTGCCATTGAGTAATGATCACTGTCTCCTGCATCCCCATTCTGTAGTAACAATAAAAAGATAAATTTCTGAACTTAATGGGATCCAATAGTTATTTTCAAAGTGACATTTATGTTTCTGAAGACTGTCAGTTCTCAAATAATAAAATCAAGATTCATTGACCACTAAGCTAGGACCACAGCAATCTAGGACCACTGAGGAGTCTTGGCAATTTGTTATTTAAATTTCCCCACCTCTGTACTTCTGGCTCAATGCTAGGTGAGTTGATAAATGAAAAGAATACAGATTTGGGATTCCTGGATTGTCCTCTCACTAGCTTCATCTGCTTCCTCACATGTAGAAGGAAGTATGTTAACATCTTTTTTATAGGGTTGGAGACCAACATTAAATGGAAAGATATATACTAGCTTGGTAAATGGTTTCTTTTTCACACTGGGGTAAGTTTACCTCACTCTCCCTGCAGGCTACCTGTATATCTTAGACCTCATGTGGTTGGGTATTAGCAAAAGATAAAATATGTTTGCCTGTTTCCAGAGAGAGACATCTTTACCTAGGTGAAAGCAGAGTTTGATTGGATTATTCCATTAAATACTCACTGGTATATTGATTAAAAGTTTTATGAACAAAACTTTTGAGAAATGCTAAAGTAACCAAGTGACACAGCTCCTCTATTGCAGGAATTTTCTCCTTTTACAAATGGCTTTATATTACTAATAAGGATAACATTGTATGAAATAGTTCCTAAACTTATTTATAAAATTATTTTTATACAAAATCTTATTGAATGAGAAATATGAAGAATAAGTATAAGAAGGATGATCATATACAAATCCATAGAGCATGTTTTAGTTAGCATTTTCATTGCTGTGACCAAAAGACCTCATGGAAAAAGGAGGTCTTAAGGAGGAAAAACTTATTTGGGATCTGGTTTCCGAGATTCAGTCCATGGCTAGCTCTATAACTCTGGCCTTGGGTCTAAAGTGAGGCAGAATATCATGATAGAAGGACATGGAAGGAGAAAGCAGCTCAGAACATGACTGCCAGGGAGCAGAGAGGGAGACCTCTGCTGACCATGGACAGAATATAAAGCCTAAAGTCATATTTCCAGTGATCCACCTCCTCTAGCTACATCCCACCCACCCAGTTACCATACCAGTGAATCAATTCATAGATCAGGTTACAGCTCTCACAATACAACCATTTCACCCCTGAACATTCTTGTATTATCTCACGCATTAGCATTTGGGGGACACCTCATATCTAAAAGGGTGATGTTTGCTTCTTTGATTTCTGTGTGCCTATTTCATATACTTGATACACACTGGTGAATATTACACACAGTACTATAAGGATCCTGTATGCTGTATGAATCTGGGTAGTAGCTTTCCCAGCTCCTGGGACTTGCTAACCTCAAATAAGAAGTTTCACTACTTTTCAAAGTAGCATCTGATATTTTCCATATTTTTGACAGTTATAAAGTTTGTTTTTATTTGAGGGACCATATGTCTGCTTGCTGTTCTTTCCAGTTGCTAATAACTCTGCTTTCTAAGGCCTTTTGGGACATATTTAAGATACTCGGTTTATGGTTTGTCATTACAGAATACAAACTTACTACTCTCCATATTAGGACCATCTCCTTTTTTTTCTATCTCAGCCTCATTAACTCTGGCTCTTAATCTGTTAATTGTTAGCATCTTTGAGCCATCTCTCATGGAGCAGACTTGATTGGCTGCTTTCCTTACTTAAAGGACTACTTGTATGAGGCATTCTTGGTAGTGATGAAAATAAAGAGAGCAATCAGATGTGGTCTTGCCTCAGAAATGCTGACAGTCCATGGGTAAGAGTATAAAAAAATATATCATGTTAAAGCAATGAGATAATACAAAAATATTTGAGATAGTGAAGGAGCACAGAGAGGGGCAGTTGTGTTTTCTTGGGAATGTCAGACAAGATTTAATGAAAGGGATGATACTTGATTTGTTTATTAAAAGTAAAGTGAAAGCTTTCCATATGGGATAGTGGGGATGGGCATTTTGGCAAAAGATAAGATCATGTGCAATGGCCTAAAAGCGTTTCAACTGTGTTGGAGAAACAAAAGATTTCAATGTGTGTAGACTATAGGATGTATGAAGGCATTATAATGATGCAGAAAGATAGGATGAGGAATAAACAAAACATAGTCTTTGACCCAATAGATTTCTTTAAAAAGTAATCATTAGAAAGAGTGATCAAGTATATAAGGAAGGGGCTAGTGTTGGGAATAGGGGTGAGGTTTTCAGAGAGTAGGAAAAATCTGATTCAAAAAAACAGCAAAGACAAGATAAAGTGGTTTGCTTAATGGCAGTGAGGAAGTAGCACAATCTATGTTAGAGACAAAAGCCAAGTTTCTGTGATTTTTCTGTAGTTATATCTCAGATTCAGGTGTGGTGATAGCAGGCACAGAGCAATATGCAGTAAGATAAAAATAATGAAAGGCTAAAACCAAACTAAGATAATGAAAGCAAAAATATCATGCAAAGCGTCACATGCTGCTGATGAGGAATAACCCATCAGGACTACTGCTACTAATTGTGTTAATAAAATAAAACATAGGAAAATATTTGAGGGTGATAGTATTGACATCATTAAGTAATTGACCAAGGGATCCAGGCTAATGGGAGGGAAGTTATGCAAGAACTGGATTGGGTAGACAAGAAAGGAATAACTGAAAATTACATTGAGGAAGAAGGCATTGTAAAGGAGGACAAGACAGTATCAGTTACAGTAAGTAAGACTAGAAGCTATAACAACATTCCCAGTGTCTTAATACAATAAAAGTTCATTTCATTTATGAGAAACCTGGTGTTGATGTTCTAGTGGGTAACTTTCTTCCAAGTGGCAGCTCTGAGACTGAAGGTGGTTCTATATAGTAGCTTTTTGAACTCCTGGCAGAGGGATTGACAAACGAAAATAAAAAACACAGATTATGTATACATGTCAGGGGCTGACTGAAAATAGCATACACCACTTGTATCCATATTTCATTAGCCAAAGATTGATTCAAGGCTACCCTAGACATTTTGGAGTTGGGAAATATAGTCATTCTGGGTACCCAGAAGAAAAATAAGATAGCTTCTTGAAAATATAACATTGCCTCTATAGTCACAACCACTGCCCTTACAATCTAGTATCAACAAAGAGAGAGAACCATCCTACATTCAATAAGATAATCATACAGTGTGGACTAGGTTCTATGAGGGAAAATATGATTAATTCTGACTGGGTGGGTCCAACAAAGCATTATCGAAAAGTTAACCTTTAACCTAAGCCCTGAAGAATGCCTGGGAGAAGACAATGCTTGCAGAGAAGAAGAGCAAGGAAAAGCATATAATTTTGGAAGAATGTATTTCCATCCCCTGCTCACTGAACTCAGGCTGATGACCATGAGCTAAGAGTACCCCATCTGTCTCCATCTTCTAAAACCCTTAAGTCCTTTTTCTTACTCCTCTTTTCTGTTTTTTTTTCCCTGACCTTCATTTCCTCTTCTTTTTGAGATAGGGTTTTGCTAAATTGTTCAGTGTGGCCTCAACTTGCAATCCTCCTTCCTCAGACATGGGTCCTTTTTCAAAGCTCTTCCAGGTTATTGGTTAAAGATCACTCAACTTCGTGTACAAACAAAGATATGAAAAATTGTGCTCTATATGTATAATATGAATTGTAATGCATTCTGCTATCATATATAACAAATTAAAATTTAAAAATTACATTTTCTGATTTTAAAAAAAACATAAGAATTGACAATAATGTTAGCATTTCAGGGACTGGAAAAACTGAAAACACGTTAATTCTTAACAGGACATTCCTTTATGTTTTTGTGAATAAGACCACCTATATTAGATGTCTCTTGATTTCTCCATAGAGTGCTATTACAAACTTGGTGGACCAGCACATTCAAGTAAGCAGATTGTTTTACTTAGAACATTATCAAGGGTATGGCAATTTCTTTTTTTAACTTTGTCATTCTATATCCGGCCCTGCCTCATTTGTTGTAACGGGTTGTTTCATAGACTACAACATTCTTGGTTATTAAGTACTGTTGCCTTTTTTTTTTCTCAGAAGGATTAGTTTGGGCCACTATAAGTTATATATCTTCTCCAAAGTATCTGTCACAGAAGTTTAAGTATTTTGCATTCTCAATAATGAAGCTGCCAAATTATTTGTAGCTCTGGAAAAAAGGGATCAAATAGCAAGATCAATGAGATCATAATATGATGCTTTTCATCAATTGTCAACTACAGCCAGACTAATTGGCATTGCATTTCAAAATCTATTTTGTTGATAAATAATGACACAAATACATACATTAATAAATGTGAATCTAGGAACTTTCTCTTGTGGCTTCATTTATTTCTTTCCAGTTTCCAGCCCCTTACCCTCTTCAGTCCCCTGCATGTCATCTGCCTCCAAATGGATCTGTTAGTCAAGTTTAACTGTTTGTTTTCTTTGGAAAAGCCATTTAGATTCCCAGATAATAGGATCTATATTGTCTTGGGGTGCTTGTATGATTGGCTTAAATTGACTGTAAGTTGCAAGCTATTTTTTTTATGCATCAGGTAACTACTATAAGACATTGCTACAGCATTCAAGAACCTTGAGATTTTTATCTTAATTCTTCTTTAATTATGCCAAGTATAGGGAACATCAAGTTCTACAGAGTCTATTCAGTTAACACTTTTTGAGTGCCTGTTGCCAACCCCAGCAAGAGAAAATGGGACAGGAGAGGAAGATAAACATAATTCCATGTCTACATGGGGAGGGTACAGTCCAGTAAGGAAGATCCACAAACATACACTCCCGGCAAAGGTGAAGGGAAGTGTCAGGAAGGATGGAGCTGAAGGGACATTTGAGAAGATAGATCCAGGGGGCTTGTAATCTATGATTGTTCAGTAAAATGCATTGAACATTTTCTGTATAGACACTATGTTAAGCCCTTTGTGCACATTTAGTCCTCACAAAAACAATCCTCTGTATTATTATCCTCATTTACTTACAAATGAGAAAATTGAAGTTCAGAAATAATAGAGAATTTTGTCAGACTAAAACAGTAGCATTGACATTTAAAAACAGTTGTATATGATTCTGAAGTCTGTTCTCTTAACTCTGATGCTATACTACTTCCTGCATACAGGGGTCAGGGAACGGAGGATACAGATTTGGCTCAGATTTCAAGTGCAGGTGATTAAAACAGTGGTGGTGTATTTGCCACACTGGCAGAACAACCACCGTGTCCAGTTTTTATTGTGATGAGTTAGTGTGGGGCCAAGTTCAAATGGTTTAAGTTCAGTGAATGAAAAATGGATCCATTCCCCTGAAAAAGAATGATTCTGTTTAGTTTAAATTCAACTGATTTGGGTAAACAGAAGAACCTTTAAAAGATTCCTTTGATTGAAAATTTATAACTATCAAAAAACTTAGTCTGTTCATTCATTCATTTATTTGTCCATAACAAATACTATTTGCCAGGCACTATTCTAACCCCGTTATAAATAAGGATTTATCTCATCTTCATGTTACTCTCATGGCACTATTTATTTTCCTTCACTTTACAGATGAGAAAACTGAGGCATTATGAAGTTAAATTGCTTTCCCAAGGTCCCTCACCTCATAAAGTGGCGCATTTGGTATCTGATGGTTTACGATCACAACTTCTGAGAACACTGCCTCTACTTCCAGTTGACAACAGGATCACCCATAGCTACTGGAAACTTTTTCAGAGGATAATTCTTTCTTAGTTTCTAGAACTAACCCAGTTCTCTTCTAGGGTTATGTTTAGAAGCAACTTAGACTCACCTGTTCAACCAGTAGCCTGCTTCAGTTTGGAGAACTAGACCCCACCTTAGCTGTAATCAAGTTCTTTTATTGATTTAGGGAACTTTACTTTTGGGAAATTTTCTCATGTTTTATCCTCACCCCCCCCCATTTTTTTATTGGTTCAATTTAATTATTCATAAGGGTGAGATTTGTTGTTACATATTTGTACTTGCACATAAAATAACCATATAATTCCTCAGTAATTCCTCTTTCTCTCCCCTCCCCTTTCCCCCATCCTGTCGGGTCCTGTCCTTTTATTCCAGTAAGAGACTCTGCCTGGATGATTTCCATGGGATCCAGGCCTGCAAGGCTCAGAGCTCTACTCACTCCTGTCAATCCTTAACCTAACCATGGGTTTCTGGCAAACCCTAGAGAACTGGCTGAGATTATGCTACCCTCTTACAAGTGTCTACTTGAGTTCAGTACCCCTCCAGATCTCCAGTCATTACTTCTTCCAAGATTGGTCTCCTGACATCATATCCTAGCCAACTGGTGCAAATTTTTGCTGGTACCCGCTTGTCGCCTGTCACCATGCTTTCTATGCCACATTTTCTAAACGGAGCTATTACCTAGAGCTGATTATCTCTTCCTAACCTCCTAGGAATCTGTCCCACCTAGTGGAGAGATCTAAGTTTATACTTCAAACTTTCATGTAGGTAGTTCTTTGACACTCTACATTATAAAATAAATGCATGGGAGGGAGAAGGATTGAGGAACAAAGGAAGGAGAGGATGTGATGGCAGAGAGAACATAAAGAGGAAGGAAATGAAAGAGTAGGAAAAAAGAGGGTGGACAGAAGCTCCAACGAGGTGGTACAAGCATAAGACAGAGTGGGGGGAATAGGGAAGAGCATGAAGAGAAGAGAGAAGGAATGCAGCCCTGCCTTATAAAATATAAAGTTGAAATAGTAAAATCACAACTTGCCATTCCCAGTTTGTCTCACCAGTCACCCAGAAGAAGCATAATACTTATAATGACTTCAGAAGTCTCACAATTAAACTTGAACTAGTTGCCAAATGGTTCACCGTGCAGTTTCCACAGTAAGTGTCATTACTGTGTGTATACTTTCTAACTGCCTATTTTCTACTCTCTGCAAAGAGCTTCTCTGCTTCTGCTTGGATTTTAGTGTACTATCTGGGAAAGATGTCTTATTTCCATTATTCTCACAAACTGTACAAATATTGCAAATATTTTCGTTAAAAAAAAAGGAAATTAAAACAGCCTAGGGAGTGCCTATGCAATGCCAAAATCAATGGGCTATTTGATGAACATTTTTAATTAGTCAAACCTATTTATTGATTCTTTTATTCATTTGCAAAGCAACTACTAGTGCAAGACTATGTAGAGATGTGATAAAATACGTACGTAGCCTGGACTCAGATGTGATATCTGCCTTCAGAGGGGTTTCAAGAGATTTCAGGGTAAGAGACATTTACACAAATAACTATGGCATAGGACAAGAAGTGATAAAATGAGCAAGTGATATGGATTTTTTTTAAAAGGAGAGGTTGTTTGGGGCTAGAGGAATCAAGGTGACAATTTTCAATTCACTGAAATTGACAGAAGGCCACAATTTCCCCATGCTCAAGAACTTGGCGGGCAGGCTAAAATTATGCCACTTTATGGAAGGAAGATGATAATTTGACTTTTCAGAGAGAGTGAATAGAAAAGAACTCAGAGAAGGCAGTCTTATTCTGAAGGATTATTTTAGTTTTGTTAACAAATTAAAACTGTTTGGAAATTGGAGGGGATACCCTTTGTTATAATTCTACATTTTCCTACTTATTTATAATTAGATATGAAGTTTTCTATCCTAAAATGTTTGGTAAATTTCCTGGACTCCACTACTCATAGGAAACAAAAGAATTACATTGCTCAGCTATATAGGAGTTTGTTTAACAAAGCAGGTTACTCATTTCTTAAGTGAGTGCCCAGGTAATTCTGAAGTGACGGCCTTTCAGGGGCTTCAGAGATCAAGCAAAAGTGTGGACTTGTAGACTCATTCCACAAGTGTTTACTTAGCACCCATAAGGGTTTATTCTGTTGGTATACATATGGGTGAAGCATGTGAGGGACAAGAAGTCAAGCATCAATAAAATTTACCATGTGCAATGATGTGACCCTGGTAAACATGCTACCATAGGGACAGAGTGGGAAAAATGTTTCGTTTTATCTGCAGGCAGTGGAGTAGTGAGGAGGGCTTCAGAGAGGAAATTTTGAGGAAGATGCCATGACAGATAGATGTCTGGCCATGACAATGAGCACGTTCCAGAGTGTATAATGAAGTGGCCATGCTCAGGCAGTTTGAGGGAGGTGCTTCTCACTGCCTGGTATTATGTGGGCACCCTTTTTGTAAAGGGATGCCTGAGCAGAGATGTCAACAAGTGGTGACAGTGTTAAATTAGCTTGTTTTCAGGGTAGTTTTTCATGCCAATATTTCAGCATCTTGTCTCTTACAGATAACAACTCCTTTCTTCAATCAATACTTTTGTTCTTCAGTTTGTACTAAAATAATTCAAATTTCTTATTGTTTTTTTGATTATATAAGCAATACATTATCACTGTGGAAAAATCAGAACATATACATAAATTTTTTAAAAAATCTAAAAAAGCATCTAATAATTATCTATATTCTTGCTTCTTAGAGATCACTATTCTCATTTTACAAATATTCTAGCAGTTTTTCTTGTATATAAATTAAAATGATGTTATGCTTTACATAGCCATTTTGTCCTCTTAATAATGTATACACACATACACATAACCTCAGCATTATGTACAATGTTTTGTAACATTTTTATTATGTAGATTTATTCCACTACTTTCCTACTATTGTTTCTTGAGTTTGATGCCTAGATTTCCTAAAGATGACATTTTCTATATCATGTTCCTTAGCATTCTCTGCTTCTGCACATCTCTGTCACTTAAGAGCTTCCCTGCTCCACTCATCCTGTGCTACTGTATTTAGAAAGCACTGCTTGTCCATAATGCAAGTATAGTTATCCCCTCTTCCATAGCCCAAGAAAAGGTGTCTCTGATTTTACTTTCTTCTCCTTTCTGAAGTTATCACCAAAGTATACAATTGACATTGATTTATTTTATTGTGGAGGATGTTGATTTTTTATGATTTTTAAATTTTAAATTTTTATTTATTCTAACTTGTTATATATGACAGCAGAATACAATTCAATTCATATTACATAAATAGAGCACAATTTTTTATGTCTCTGATTGTACAAAAAGTAGAGTGACACCATTCATATTTTCATTCATGTACTTAAGGTAATGATGTCTATCTCATTCCATCATCTTCCCTACCCCCATGTCCCCTCCCTTCCCTACCCTCCCCTTTGCCCTATCTAAAGGTCCTCCATTCCTCCCATGCCCCCCCATCACCATTATCAATCAGCATCCTTATATCAGAGACAACATTTGACATTTGGTTTGGGGGGATTGGCTTGCTTCACTTAATATTATATTTTCCAACTCCATCCATTTACCTGAAAATGTCATGATTTTATTCTCTTAATACTGAGTAATATTCCATTGTGTATATATACCACATTTTCTTTATCATTCATCTATTGAAGGGCATCTAGTTTGGTTCCACCATTTAGCTAATGTGAATTGTGCTGCTATAAACATTGATGTGGCAGCATCACTGTAGTATGTTATTTTTTTAATATTTATTTTTTAGTTATAGTTGGACAGAGTACCTTTATTTCACTTATTTATTTTTATGCGGTGCTAAAAATCAAACCCAGGGCCTCGTGCGTGCAAGGTGAGCGCTCTACCGCTGAGCCACAACCCAAGCCCTGTAGTCCTTTGGGTATAAACCAAGAAGTGGGATAGCTGGGACAAATAGTGGCTCCATTCCCAGTTTTCCAAGAAATCTCCATACTGCTTTCCATATTGGCTACACAAATTTGCAGTCCAACTAGCAATGTATGAGTGTGCCTTTCTCCCCACATCCTCGCTAACATTTATTATTGTTTGCATTCCTAATAGCAACCATTATAACTGGAGTGAGATGAAATCTCAGAGTGGTTTTGATTTGCATTTCTCTAATTGCTAGAAATATTGAACATTTTTTCAAATATTTGTTTATTGATTGTATATGATCTCCTGAGAAGTGTCTGTTCAGTTCCTTGGCCCATTTATTGATTGTATTATTTGTTTTTTGGTGTTAAGATTTTTGAGTTCTTTGTATATTCTAGAGATTAGTGCTCTACCTTATGTGTGTGTGGTAAAAATTTGTTCCCATTCTGTAGGCTCTCTACCCACTTCACTGTTTGTTTCTTTTGCCAAGAAGAAGCTTTTTGGTTTGAATCCATCCCATTTATTGACTCTTGATTTTAATTCTTGTGCTATAGGTCACTTCTATTTAACATAGTTCTTAAAATGCTAGCCAAAGCAATTAGACAAAAGAAATTAAAGGGATACAGATAGAAAAAGAAGAACTCAAATTAGCACTATTTGCCAAAAGTATGATTCCATACCTAGAAGAACCAAAAAATTCCACCAACAGAAAACTTCTAGAACTAATAAATTAATTCAGCAAAGTTGCAGGATATAAAATCAACACCCATAAATCAAAGGCATTTCTGCATATAAGTGACAAATCTTCTGAAATGAAAATGTGGAAAACTACCCCAATTATAATAGCCTCAAAAAAAAAACAAAAACCTTGTGAATCAACTTAACAAAAGAGGTGAAAGATCTCTACAATGAAAACTACAGAATGCTAAAGAAAGAAATTAAAGAGGACCTTAGAAGATGGAAAGATCTACTTTGTTCTTGGATAGGCATAATTAATATTGTCAAAAAGAACATACTACCAAAAGCACTATACAGATTTAATGCAATTCCAATCAAAATCCTAATGACATTCCTCATAGAAATAGAAAAAAAAAACGGTCATGAAATTCATCTGGAAAAATAAGAGACCCAGAAACAGCTAAAGCAAGCCTTCACAAGAAGAGTGAAGCATGTGGAATCACTATACTACAGAGCATTAGTAACAAAAATGGGATGGTATTGGCACCATAACAGACTGGTAGACCAATGGTATAGAATAGAGGACATAGAGACTAAACCATAAAATTACAATTACCTTATATTAGACAAAGACACCAAAAACATGCATTGGAGAAAAGAAAGCCTCTTTAACAAATGGTGCTGGGAAAATTGGAAATCCATATTCAACAAAATGAAATTAAACCCCTATCTCTCACCATGCACAAAACTCAACTCAACGTGTATCAAGGACTTAGGAATTAAACCAGAGACTCATTGTCTAATAGAAGAAAAAATAGGCCCAAATCTCCGTCATGACAGTTTAGGCCAGACTTCCTTAATAAGGATGACATTGATTTTGATCATTTGGTAATGATATTGCCTGCCAGATTTCTCCATTATGAAAGTTCACCTTTCTCCTTTATAATTAACAATTGATTTGTGGGTAGATACTTTGAGAAGGTATAAATATCCTTATCCTGAAGAAAAGTTTATCCATTGGCCAAATGGATTAAATGGTGCCTCTTGCTTGATTCAGTTATTAATGACATGACTACACAACAGTGATTTCCAATTCTTCCATTTCTCTACATATATTGATTGAATTCTAAAATAAAGAAGATGTAGACTTTCTTCTTTTCCTTTGTTTACTTTGTTTATTGTTTTTGCATTTCTGTGGATTCATAGCTTTCCTTTTACTCAAAATGTTATAATCCATTGTTTTCATTTTGATGCATAAGTTGTTTGGGTTTGTCCAATAGAAGTCCCATCAAACTGGCTGCTGTATCATACTGATGAATTTCTCTCCTTTTTGAGCACCTTATTATTTTCTGAAATGAGATATTCCAGAGTTATCTGATGTTTTCAGGCATTTCTCCAAGGGAATCTTATTTCTTTTAGTAGTAAACATTAGTGAGAAACCAAAATCTCAGTGCTAGGTAAACTTTGTGTCTTAACATTATCATGGCATCATTACCAGACTGAACACATTAACAATGATTCATTAATTGCATAAAATATCCAGTCATAGTACAAATACACAATTATCTCATAAACATCCTACTATTATGCAGTGTTGATTTAGAAGCCTTTAAAATCTTTCTAACTCTATAGGTTTATTTTCTCTTTCTCCTTCATGTGATTTACACTTATTTGTTGAAAAAATCAAGTTGTTTCTTCCAAAGAGTTTTGCATAATCTAGATTTTGCAGATTATGTAAACTATGGCATAGTTTTAATATATTACTCTGCCTCTATATTTCCTATAAATTGGTAGCTGAATTTAGACCCCTTATTAGATTTGGATCCCTCCCTTCTCCTCCTTTGGGTGAGACCACATCATAGGTGGAATTGTATTCTCTTGGGAGGTATATAATGCTTTACTGACTCTCTGTAAAGTCTGATAGTTAGTTCATTAGCTGTTGCAAAATGGTAATATTCTATCATTTCTTTTTCATTTATTAGGTGGAACATTAGCAGAAAGTGGAACTTGTCTTCATTGCTTTTCATTTACCCAATGAAAGAGTTTAGGAAAGGTAATACAAATGCTTGAGTCTTTCCCTTTACCAGTTTTCAAAACAATGAATTCATGTCCAATTATCCTCTGATGATAAGTGGTTGGTTTTCCTTCTTGGAAGTACTATGAATGCATAAGTAAAACACATTTGATATATTTCAATCCATTGCAGTTATTGTCCTTATTGTTCAAATTACCCCACTTTTGGTCGATGGGAGTCCACCCACACTGGTCCTTTGAGACAAGCTTGGTGGGTTTTGATATCTTTCTCTTTACTGATGTATGACAATTTGTTCCAGGCTCATCTTTATATTTCTTGTCCCACACATATAAATAACAACTTGGGAACCATAAATGTTGTTACTGGTTTGGTCATTGTTTGTAGGTCTTTTCATTGGATGAGTTAGGTTTTTGTTGTTAATATATTACTGTTAATATATTACAAATTATTATTTGGTTGGTTTTTGTTTATATGATAGAAGACCTCATAAATTCATAATAGTAGTTTCAACTCAAATTCAGTACTACAGATACTTAACTTCCTCAAACTTACTTTTATAACTTTTTTTTTCTATTTCAAAGAGAATTTTATTTCTCAAGCATACCAGGGGCAATAGTATTAGAATACCACATAACTACTCCTTTATTTTATCTCACATTTTATACAAAGCACTATCAGAATAGCAATACCAGTAGTGACACCATCAATACGATTGTTGAATGCAGTTTGAAATATTTTCTACAGATAATTTTGTTCTTAAATTATATCACCTTTAAGGATATACATTTGAATGTATGTGTTTTAAAGTTTCCTAAAATAGTTTCTGTTTGTATAATTTTATTATCATAGATACAGAGGAGGTTCATTTACTCTGTTGTTTTCAATTTATACTAATATCTTATTTAAAATAAATTTTATTTTAAAACTATGTGGTATATACACAGCTCCAAAGACAAATCTACAAACAAAATATAATTTAAAGGAGTCTAACCTCTAGCCCTATTTATCCGCCAATACCACTCATCCTTACAGTTAGTCCTTTTTAAAAGCATTTTCTTACATGTAAATATCACCTAAGAAATAATATCATCTAAGAGCCTGGTAAGGGTGACAGAGGTGTTGGTGATATTATTACTAATGGTAGTAGTAATTGCACTGATTTGTAAATGTGCTCTCTTACATGAATAGCATGTTACATTTACATTTTTCCTTCCACACATGATTTCATTTTTATATAGCTGTCTGGCAACAAATATTATTTACCATTTGTAAATATTTGAATTAGCTTTAAAATGGAAATTTATTTTACAGCTTATAAATTATTGAATTTCTGGGTGAGACTGGATCCCAGGTCTTCTGGATACTTTGTCCTGCATACTCCTTATTATATCACATTCTGTGTTCCATTGTCTCTTCAACTACTAACCCTTATTATAATGGAAAGGAAATAATCATGAGTTTAGATTTGAACAAAGCTATATTTGAATTCCAATTTTCCCAATTATTAGAGGCTATAAAGTCTTGGGGAAATTGTTTAACATCTCTGGGGTTCAATTTTTCACCTCTGTGTAAATGAGGGTTGTGCAGGTTAATGAAGTACTGTGACATAGTAGGCCACATGAGGCTGCATATGCCCTAAGCTGCTGCAGCCAGGAAGAATTTTATAGTGAGGCAGAAGCTGTATAATAGTAGACCACAGTTTTGCCCAGTGGAGAAAAGATATTCATCTCAGAAGCAATCAAATGCTATTCTTTCTGCTAAAATGATGAGAGGTATAACTTTTCTCTTTAAGCAGCAACTGGGTAGAGCCCATAGGAATAGGTATGTCAGCACAGTTCTCAGGACGGCAGGGTATTGAATCACTGTGCTTTAAAACTGCCCTTTTAAAGTCATTCCTAGTTAACAACTAATTATTACCATGGATTTTATTAGGAAAATATGAGAGATAATCAAAATTTATAAATAGTACTTTCAAGCAAATCCATAAGCAAAAATTAGAGCTGTTTCTGCTAACTCAAACAAAGCTTCCCTTTTGAGGAACTCAATCATCCATTGTAGTGTATTTGGCACATGACAGTCTGAGAAACATCAGAGGGAGTTATTCTGGAAGTAGTAAAATTTGGACAAACGGAGTTGTTCTCCTAGCCATATTGTTACCCCTTTCTTGATGATGAGGGAATAAAAAATGAATGCTAGAACTGCATTGTATCCAAACTTACATGTCGGCTAACCAAGTAGGAAAAGTAGATAATTTTTATTTCTTTGAGTGAGTTTAATCAGTCTTGTTCAAATTTTAATTTATCTTCATGACGTCCAAATTTTATGGTCTTCTGGCTGGATGCACAGTCCAAATGTGACTAATGTGACTACTTTATTCAAGTAGGGCAGCATTAGATGGCTATTGTCCTTAGTGTAAGGTGACCAAGCCTTACACTAAGGAGTCATTTCTATCTGGCTGTACAACAAGCCTGAGGTATTCAGTTTATTCTCTTCTTTTTTCTTTTAAACACTACAGAAGAAAAAGTTTTGACACCATTTATTGAGGTCCTTTTTAGGTAGGAAGGAATGGCACCAGGTGAAGGAACCACATCACTCTCCTTGAGTCAATGACATATCATCAGGCTCTTGGTAAATGGGAATATAAATAGCAAGGTTTGGGCAATGAAGATAAAGAATGTCTCCCCAATAAAAAAATTCTCTTAGGTGTTAATAAAAACTTCTCTTGGAGTTAAGATAAGGCACTGTTTTCTATCTTACAATAGAAAGAAAAGTCTTATCTTGAAAACTCTCACAGTATTTTATTTTTCATTTTGTTGAGCTGAAGAAGCAAAATGAGTTATTTGTGTGATATAGTTGCAAGCCTGGTCTGATTTCATGGCTAACAGTATCTAAAATATACACCTGGAGTTAGACACCTGATCTCACACAAATAATTTTCTCTAAAACTCAATTTTCTCATCTTTAATATGAAATTGATAATCCCAATCCAATTCTTTTTTTAATAACATGAGGTTAAGACCTCAGTGCAATATGTAAAATAAATGGCTATGTAGGAATAAGTATGGTTACCATTTAAGCCAGTTTCAAGAAGGATGAGATGCATAGCTTCTGGGAAGCAAAGAGTCCTATGGTTTGGTTGGGAAATGGCCATTTGATTAAAAGACTATTTCCTTTTCCTTTTCCTCCCCATCAGAGAAGTTAATCTCACTGGGAGTAAAAATGTTTACTCAAAAATCCTGTAAATATTCTCCATTTTCTATGAATCAAGTACAAGACATTGAACAGAGAGGATGAACTCACTTGTCTCTATTCTCTGAATCTTCTTGAACTCCTCTCTGCATATTTTCTATTAAGCTATTTCCTTAACCCAGAATAACTTCCCACAAATTCTCCTAAACCATATATATATATATATATATATATATATATATATATATATATTACTATATATATTTTATATATATTGCTATATATATAAAACTTTACATATATAACCATATATAATTATATTTATAATCATATGTGTGTGTATATATACATACATATATATAAAATTTTCTTAAAGCTCATTTTAGGCATACTGTTCTTCATGAGGCTAATTTAACTCATATTTCCTATACCCGAAATCTATCACCCCACTTTTCCCCTCAAGGTCATACTGCTCCCCTTTCCCCCATCTCAGCTACTTCTTCCTCTTCGGGACTCCTTCCTGTGATCCAGAAGTCAGCTTAGCATTTCTAGTTGTTGACATTCAAATGAAGAGTTCTCTGCACTACACTAAATACAGTGGGATTCTTACATCATACCTTATTCAGAGAATATGGTGCAGGAGGAAAAACAGTGATTTATTTCTGACTCTGAATCTACTCCAGATCAATGGTTGGTGGTTTTCTTATACTATGCTATATGGGGTATCTTGGCCCAGCTTTAGATAGCCCTAGGCACAAAATAAAGCTCCCTTTCTTTATTTTCCCATACTCTCTACCCTCAACACTCACCACTTACATCATTTACATAAGGTATATGTGACAGAGTGAAGTACCAAAGATAAGAAAGGTACATAGGAAAATGGAAAGTACTTGAGATCTATAGAAGGATCCCCTCAAATTTATGACTGAGTTCTGAACTGTACCTGTGTGGGGTAAAACTCCTGAGGCTGGAGAAAGTTTCCTCTACCAGATCCATTGTCCCATGACTTCTATTCGTGGTTCCATATCATCTCCACCATGAGTTGTATGTAGCATGTATTATGAACATGGCCACTTCTCCTGAGGTTAGGTTGGTGGATTTCCAGGACATAAAACCTACATCTGAGTGTCCTTCCTTTCTAATCCTATAGATGCGAATAACCTTTCGAATTCTGTAGATATGCACAAACTTCTTAAGGGTCATGCCCAATGTCAACTTGTTTAGCACTATCTCTTCAGCAGATCATCCCTGTTTTAAGCATGGTTTATGGTTCTATTCCATATGTGGCTTCATTCCAGACCCACTCTCTGTAGAAACAAACTTTCATCTATTTCTGACTGCTCCTGGGTTTGGAGCCCAGCATGCCTGGATCTTGTACCCTCTTTTGTACTCCTGTCTTCACTAGCATCCCTTTTTTAGGTAAATGGCAAAAATATGCAGCCAGTCAGACACACTAAAACCTGAGAGTCATCTAAACTTCTTCAATTCTACTCACACCCTAAATGTTTCCAAACTTCTCTTGGGTCTGTCCACTTCTTTCTAATTTATTACCATTTGCCCGAGTCTAAACCCTTACCATTCTTTACCTGGCCCACAGAGGTGCTTCCTGGTCCCCCTGCATTCACTGAGTCCATTATCCGCTTGACCTCCCAAAGTACAAATCTGATGTCACTTCTCCAGGTAAAGTTTCATCATTCTATTAAAGCAAATAAAGCTTAAGCCTCTTAAGCTTCTTAAGAGCTTTAAAATACAGACTTTTCCTGTTGCTATGGCCTTCTCTCTCATCATTGGCTTCTCCAATTTTTATTTTGACCAAGAAACAACTAACACCCCAGGAAAGTTCCATGTTCTTTTTTGCTTCTAGGACTTTCCAGAAAGCGTTGTCTTCCTCAAGTGCTATCTCATATATCCTCATGTGTCATCCCTGCCTGGTGAATCCCTTCCTGATTTCTCAAGCATGGATTAGGCCTTCCTACCTTATTCTTAAGCCTGTGGTAGAGCTAATTACACTCATTTCTTCTGCCTCCTCAAATGAGGCTATGAGCAGCTTGAGGGCAGAGATGGCACATTGTCTAGCACAGTACCTGATACATTGCTGGGTGCTCACAGACGCTTGGCGAGAGAATTATAGTTATTAATGTTAATTATTGATTTGATGTGGATGTTAATTATTGTAACCATACCACTGGCATCATAGGGCCTGATACATATTAATCACTCCAGCACATTTAACTATACGAAAGGAGCTATTTATTACTATGTACTTTGCACATAATGAGTGTCCTTTTATAAATGTGTGATCATTTAATATTTTCAAGCTATCCTCATAAAGTATGTTTATAAAATTATCCTCAATTAAAAGATAAATAAAATAAGACTATAAAACTTTAAGGAGCTTTCTTAGGGTCAAATTAAAATCAGAAATTGTATAGTAGCTCCATTTCTCTTTTTAGATGAAGAAAATACTTAAGTCCAAGAACAGGGGAAGAAAACTATCCAGTTTTATTACTCTGTCCAGACTAATCTTTATCAAGTTTATTAAGGGAAAATAACAATGTGTTTGCTATATATTTCCCCAGTAAGAAAGAATATAAAAACGAAGAAGCAAAGAAACCAAACATTATGGAAATAGAACATTTATTTCCAAAGTATTTCAGTGAAGTCTATTGAAATGAAATGTAATTGTTAGAAGAGGCAAATTACAGTTTTTATACTATTGATTGTTCATCTGTGAGCATTTGACAGGACTGAGAATTGACCAGGAAAATTGATATAATATTACAGTATTTTTCATTAGTACTTTGGACTAGAAAAAGGATGAAAAAGGTAATGGCAGTGACTTTGTCTCCTGATTGCTCTGCAGAATGATTTTTGTCATGGTCAAATTAGATAGATTACTATGTAAAGGTGGCTCAAGTGGCTATGCAGCTGATATTATTGGAAAGCAACTAAGCAGGTAACTCTGAAAAACGATATTTCTTACCTGAAACATTGTCTGAAATTCCTCCTGAAGGGATTTCAGTGTGCATTCCTTTGAGCAGAGGTTTTATATGGAAAATCCTTATACAACAGCCTGAGGAGACCATACAATGGAAAGAAACACATTCTGACCTCTGAGGACTGCTTTCCCTCTTCTCTGCTCTGACCTGATCTATGATTTTGGCAAATGACTGTTGCAGTACAACCAACAGAGATATTTTCTCCTCTGCAGATTTAGGAGTAGGATATGTGACCTCTAAGACTCCTCAGAATTATTACTGCTGTGGGGATAGAATTAAGCCATCACTGCCCAGGCTGGCCTGTCTAGCTCTGCCCCTTGTGAATTCTCACACTCTACTTCACAATCCCCAGGACTCTGTGGCCCATTGGATGGGCAGCAGTTGCGTAACAGACTCATGGAATAATATCAATTAAGGAAATCCCATTTATTCCTGTATATTTTCCCCCACTCCCTTTCAACATTTAACTGGGATTTCTGAAGTGTGCTCTCAGCTAGGAAGCATTTCTCCTCTGCACTGAGCCACAGTTGCATCATCTTTAAAATGGCAATAAATCATATATACTTCTTGGGCTGCATTTCTGGCTTCTTTTGCTCTGCCTTACATTACTTGTGATGTTTCAGTGGGGAATACTTTACAACAGTGCTTAACAGAATTCTTGGCACATCAGAGGAAGTTTTTTCCCATCTGCTATGATTTGAAAGTTTCCTTATCCACCTCAAAAAGGAGTCACATTAAAATTTTATTGCCTCCATGATGGTATTGGGAGGTGGGATCTCTAAGAGGTGTAGATAATGAGGGCATGCACTGCACTCAGAAATGGATGAAGCTGTTATTGGGGGAGTGGATACCTTATAAAGGAAAGTCTGGCTTCCTTGGCCCTCTTGCTATCATGCATGCTCTCTCATCAAGTTATGATGCAGCAAGAAGGCCTTCATCAGACACCAAACCTTGATATTGTACTTGTCACCTCTATAATTGTGAGAAATAAGTTTCTTTTATTCATGAATTACCCAGTCTGAAGTATTTCATTATGGCAATATAAACTGTTATGACACCAATCCTACCTTTGCTTTTGCAGGTAACTTGAAGATCAAGTAAACCAACACACTCTTCTGTTAGCAAATGTGGTCTATATACATATGTAGTTCCTGACTTTTGCTGATACCTCATGCCTGGTGAAGTAAGCCAATTATATTTCCCTGAGTCCACCACCTCTTGATTGTCATAGCTCCTTCTGCAGAGCTTGATTTCCCTCTTGTGTGTGGGTGCAGGGCAGCACTAATTAAACCCAGGTTACCTTAATGAGATGTGGCTTATGTGAACTCTTGCCTTTGAATTGCACGCTCTGATCTAGAGACACCACTGATCGATGGATGCTTCCAGTGGTGCTCTCTGCCACCAAGGAATCTCAAATATGTATGGTTAGAGGGTCTGATGATGATGTCAGTATGGGTATCTTATTTCATATGACAGTTAATTATAGTATTCATTCAGAAAAAAAATAAAGGGGCTTGTTGTCATAGAGATGGCTGGCTCTTCAAGCAGGATGCATAGTTTCAATGGGAACATCTGCGTGCATGGAAACAAATATCAATTTGTTGTGTACGTTGTAGAAATAGTTGAGACTGCACTTCAGGGAAAAAAATTGACTCAAGCAGGGTTTCCTGCACTTGTTCTAAATTGCATCCTCTTTTATATAACCATTTTTTTTCTTTGAAGTTTCTATTTCCTTTTCCAAGAATATGATTTTTCAGGGACTTGGTTATTCTCCAGGGACTTCTGGTGATACTCACTTCTGATATCCATGATCTCTGAAGATCTGAGGGACAGGGGGACTTTATCCAGGTAACCAGCCTGGGTCCTCTAGGGCTGTATCACTTGAGTAATCAGGATAGATCCTGCTGGAGCCTCTGACTCAAATGACTGAACTAAAAAACTTTGGGGGTAAGGGAGATATTGGGGTTCTCATCCTTTTGATTCTCTTATCACCTCCATTTTGCCAATCTCAACAGACATGCTGTTATGGTTCAGACAAAAACCACTGTGTTAAATCAGGAGGTGAAATAATTAGATCATGAGAACCATAACCTAATTAGCAGATTGAGCCATGCGGTGGTTAATAATTTTGATTGGATTACTGGGTAACTGTAGGCAGGTGGGGCATAGCCAGGACATCACTGGTGATGTCCTTTGGGGATTCAATATTTTGTCCCTGGATCATTGTGCTTTCTCTCTGATTTCTGGTTACCATGAACTAAGCAGTTTGGACCTTTCCCATGATGCTCTGCTTCTTCTCAGGCCCAGAACAATGGAATCAGCTGACTATGGACAGAATCTCTCAAACTCTGAGCCCAGAATAATCTTCTCCTCCTCTAAGTTCTTCTTGTGGGTTATTTTGGTCACAGTGATGAAAAGCTTACTAACACACATACCATGCAATGAATAAACTCCAGCTTTTTGTCCAGTCTTTATTATGAGATAGTGCAGCTCTATAGGAGCTCTGTCTTGCTTCATTCTGAAGGATCTAGAAGCACTTAAAAGGAGGAGGAGGTTAACAGGTATCAGAAAACATGTATGGGTAAAGTACTATCCTAGACATTATGGCATCCATTTTCCCATTTTTATGCCAAGCACAATGGTGTGTGCCTATAGTCTCAGCTATTCAGGATGTTAAAGCAGGAACATCATGAGTTTGATGCCAGTCTGGGAAACATAGAGAGACCCTGTCTCAAAAGAAGAAATTCATTTCCTCATTTTCCACATCAGGTGTAAGAGGAAATCAGCAATTATTCCAGGAGTTATATAGGTAGCTAATAAGAAGAAAACATCAGAATTGCCCCATAAACTTTTTTTCTTTTGTATTTTTATTAATTTGTTTCAGTTATACATAATATTAGGATTCTTTCTTCTTCTTGAAAATTAGGATAGTAGTGCTGGGTCAGTAACTCTCATTATAAGGAGGTAAGTGAAATGAATCACATATGAGCATCATAATAGGAAATCTGGGGAAGGTGATACAGTAGCACCTTCTTATTAAATCTTTCAATAAAAGAGATATGGCAAGGGACTAACATAGGAAAACTAAAATCCCACAAAAGTCATATACAATCGGTAACCCATGAACCCCCCAAATACAAGTAGAATACATACCATGTTACAAGAACCATGTTGTTTCAAAATTTGTGTGGAAGAATGTGAAGGGAATACTGAGAAAAGTTTTAATAGCCCTGAGAGCCCAAGCATAACCCAGATGGCCAGTAAATACTCAATGGAAGCTTAACTGGTTGTTAGAGGACAGCAGTGAAACCTGAGAGGATGCTTTCCAGGCTCAAATTCTTAGGTGAGAAAAAGAAGCTTATGAAAAGCTGACTTAGCCCTAGAGTGGTCAGGGACCTATAAACTACTGATATTCACTCATCAAAAACCCTTCTAGGAAAAATCTCACCATCGAGGAGAATAGAATCCAAATGGAGTAGCACAGAAATATGGGAGCAAAGAAATGAGAAAGTTGAGAAAGAATGAAGGAGGAGTAAAAGTCAGCAGACCTGAGAAAATATAAAACAATCCAGACCCCCACAAAAAAACAACTCTCCATTTCTCATAAACAAAAGTGTCCTCTAGTTGTTAAGCTAGAAAAACTCTACAGACCACTTTCTTAAAGTACAGCACTATGATTTCCAGTTCAGCACCTATCAGCCCCATGTGACTAAATTAAAATCCCAGTTCCTTGGTAGCACTATTCATATTTAAAGTCACGGTCACATGTGGTTAATAGCTACATATTATATGATGCATAACTATTCCCTCATTGCCAAAATTCCTATCATCCTCTCATCTAACATGTAACATGAACCACATAAAATGATCATCGTCAAACCCTACAAAAGCTTATAAGAGTTTTTAAAAAAAGGATCAAAATAATCTATTTATGGAACAGTTATTGGAAAACTTTTTCTGTAAAGATAGTAAATATTTTAGGTTTTACAAGGCTAAATTAGTAAAGCTTTTTGGGTAGGTAATAAGGAATTTTGCCTTCATGTACCATCTGGTCTGTGCAACAACTATTCATTTCTGCCAATGTAGAGCAAAATTAGCCATAGATGAGAAGAAATAAGTGGGACTGAGTTTCAATAAAATTTTGTTTACAAAAACAGATGGTGGGCCTGCTAGCTGAACTGTGCTATAAACCATGAAGTTATGTCAGAAAGATGCATTGAAGATGGTAAAACGAATGAACACGGTAAACTAACCATCAAAATTAGCTACATGAAAAGAAGAATGAGTCAGGTCTGTTTTTCTGTAAATATTGTGGGGATGGAAGCTGACTTTATCTTAAGATTGCAAATGCAAAGAAATCCTCAATCAATACCAAAGAGGAGAAAAAGCAAACAGCATGTTTAGACTCAATATGTTACAAATAAACTTTTTAATTAAAAAAGTCCCTTTCATTTAGAGGTTTTAATATCATTATTAACGAATCCTTGTTATTCTACACAAATAGTAGAATAGAATGCCTCAAAAAGTAACATGACCACACCACAAATCTATGTATAAAATACAGCTAAAACAGATACTAGAGGAAATTTTATAATATTAAGTACCCAGATGACTCAAAGTTAAAAAGTGAAGTAAATGAATTAACTCTGCACCCAGGGCTTTTTTTTTTTTTTTTTTTTTTTTTTTGGTAACAGGAATTGAACTCAGGGGCACTCGCTCATCAGCCCTATTTTGTATTTTATTAGAGACAGGGTCTTACTGAGTTGCTTAGCACCTTGCTTTGGCTGAGGCTGGCTTTGAACTCAAGATTCTCCTGTTTCAGGCTCTGGAGCCCCTGGAATTACAGGTGAGTCCAACGACCCCCAGCTCAGACTTTTTAAGAAAGAAAAATAAAGTATGGCGGAAGAAAGACTTAATATGGATCAAAATAAAAATTAATGAGATAAAAAAATAGAAAACCAGAAAAAGTAATAAACAAAGGTAAAATAGGACTCTGAAAAATAAGTCAACAAAATATTTAAGCTACTAGTTAACCCAAATTTTTACAGGAAAATATAAGTATATAAAATTAGAAATGACAACATAAATAATCAAAAAGCAAGAAGATTTTAAACTTATGAAACAACTATAAATTCTATCAGATACTTTTGAAAACTTTGAAAAATAAATCATTTTCTAGAAACTATGGCTTATAAAAATTTATGTCAATAGGGATAAGGAAGTCTAGAAAGATCAAATGCCACAATAGAAATAGAATAAGAATTTAAGGAACACAAAAGCACCAGAACCAGACAGTTTCTATTTCTGTCAATAGATTATGATATGCTAGAAGGCAGGTCGGCTTTCAAACATACCCCTCAAAATTTCTAGGAAGAATTGTACATGTAATCTTCTCTGTGCACACTCATTCTGAATTTCATGTACTTGTGCACTTATTAAATGCATCTGCATTGTGTTAAATTGTTGTGAGAGGGGAGATACAGGTAGCAGTGATAACAGCCGTACAGGCCATGGTGATGCTGGTAGATGCTGCACCAATCAAGGCAATGGAAGCCCCAGCAGATAGGAACATTCTGATCCAGCAACTGTTTCTTCCAGTTTATAGCTCTATGACCCTGGACAAGCTATTTAATTTTTCCAAATTTTATGTTCTTCATCTCTAAAATTAAAGTAATATAAGTATTCACTTCATACAATTGGTATGAAAATGAAATGAAAATTAAGTTCATAAACTGACTGGGCAATGGTATGGAGTAACCACTCAGAATCTGAGAACGATGATAATGTAATGTCCTTATTTTGCAAGCCCCAAATATAAGCTAGATGAAATACTGCATCTGAAACCTTCTGTTGCTGTCTCCAATTGGCCCAACTCAGACATCTTCCTCAATACATATTGGGCAAAAACGATGGGGTAAGAATGTGCATGTTGTTCTTCTGTAATCTCAAACCCCATTAAAAGAGGAGTAAAGACATGAATTTTAAAAGGCAAAAATTCATAAGAGTAAAGAGAGTTAAATGAGACAAACTTGCATGCAACAAGATTTTGGAAGGTGTTATGGTTTGGAATTTAAATGTCCCCCAAAGCTCACATGCTAAAGGCTTGCTTGCCAACCTGTGGCACTACTGGTAGTGGTAGACCCATTAGAATATGGGGCCCAGTGAAAGGAAGTTAGTTCACTGGGGGAGTGTTTTTCAAGGGCAAATTGATGCCCCAGGCCCTCCTCTCTGACCCTCTCTTTACATCCCAGACACCATGAAGTGAACAGGCCTCCTCTGCCACACACTCTGCCGTGATGAACTGTGCCACCACTGGCCACAGCAGGAGGCCTCTGAAACCCTGAGCCACATAGGCCTTCTCTTCTTATAAGCTGTTTACCTTAGGTATTTGTCACAGCCATGGAAAGCAAACTAACACAGAAGGTAAAATGTCAACGAGTGAGTGCTAACCGACGTAGCAGGCCAGGGAAGGATGACTTTTAAACCAGTACTAGAAAATATTAAAAAACAAACAAACAAACCTACTTACATGTAAAGCCCTCTCAAAATCTTACAAATTCTCACCAAGTTCCTCCAGAATTGCAAGTTCACAGGCTTTCTCAAAAGTGCCTATGTGACATAGTTAGATCCCAAGGATTTCCTATGCCCTGCAGCCAGGTGAATGCTCAGCCTACTCTAATACACTGGAAATGTTGTCTCTGGATAGGACAAAGCAGACAGGACCTGAGCTAGAAGACACCAGACACAGCTGAGTGCACTACCATACTAAATCAGGGACAATAAGGAAACCAATGTTCCTAAATACTAAGATCTCCAACAGCTCTGTCAAAAGAGCTCCAAGAATGTAGCAGCTAGACTGTTGTCTTCTTGTGCATTTTTCACCAGAAAAAATGATCAGTTCAAGAGGAAAGATTTATAAACACCAATCTAAAATGTCCCAAACTCACCATTAGAGCCCACAGTCGATAAATCTCATCCTTTGAGTCCAGAGCTTCTAATAAACTTTTCTTGTGACGAGGTCTAGTTAGTGTTTGTGGTTCCTCAAGGACCACCATCTATTTCTAAGTTGAAATACAATGACCAAATCAAACACGAAAGGCCCCTTGGAGAACACGGACACCATGCCAAGAGAAGACAACTTAAAATACCATCTTTAACAGAGTCAAGAGATGATATGACATCCATGAGAAAAGAAGAGGGATGCAATTAAAAACAAACTCAGATACAAATAAAAGAGCAAATTTTAGCAGGAGTAGAAAAGTTTAATGGAAGAAATAGAAGTTAAGGCTGAAGATGTATACTATAAAATGGAACAAAATGACCAAGAGAAAAATAGAAAGATAAAAATAAAAAAAGATTAGCCATTGAGATCTAACATCTAAACAACAGGGTTTCCAAAAGAAGAGAAGAATTGGAATGGAGATATTATCAACCCAGTAAGTCATGAAAATATTCCCTTTATTGAATGACACCAGTTTCCAGATTGAATAACGGGGTCTGGCATAATAGATAAAAATGGTATAAGAGAGGAGAGACTGGGAGGGAGGGATAAATGAGGAGAGGAGGAGAGGAAGAAGAAGAAAAAAGGAGAAGGAAGAAGAGAAGAGGAAGAAAAGAAGGAGGAGAAGAAGGAGGAGGGGAGGAGAGGAGGAGGTGGAATTGTGGGTCAGTGGCCCTATCTGGGCTCCCAGCCAATAGACAGGATCTCCTGCCACTCATGCCAGTTAACAGTCATGGGTGTTCAGTCCATCAGAGCCAGACAAGGCCAAGCCCATCTTCTGACCCCACCAAGGAGGATCACCAGCCTGAGCCTAGACAGCAAAGAGAACCATGAGAATTAATAATTTTTGTTTGTTTTCAGTCACTAAGTTTGGGGACTTTTTTTCTTTATGTGGCAATAAATAACCAGGCTAGGGATGTTCTACTCCAGTTCCCTCTCAGTTTTACTGAGAGGAAAATAAAATCAACAACAGGGGAGGATTTTCCATAGTCTCAGAGCAGTATGTAGGGTTGAGTCAGGAATGAATTTGGGCCTCCAGACTTCAGGTCATGGGTTCATTTAGTCTACAAAATGCTGTCTGTGCTCTCTCCTCCCTCCTTCTTCCACGTTGTCTTCCTCCTATTCCCTTTCATCTTCTTTCTTCACCTACTCCTTCTTCTTATAACATTTTATATCCATACTTCACACTTACAGAAAAGTATCAGGAATAGAGCAAGAAACCTCCATATACTCTTTACCCAGATTCACCAATGATTTGCATTTTACCTCCTTTGCCAATGTTCCAAGAGAACGTTATTTTTTCCTAGGAAGGCTGCCCACACAAGGGATTCCCACTGAGTGGTTAGTCAGCATCCAGATCATCCCATCAGGAATCAGAGAAGGAATAAGCACCCCAGGGGATGAGGGGTGTGGGAGGGAAAGCTATGGAAAAAAGAGGAATGATAATCAAAAAGAAAGGGCAAAATAAAATAATTAAATAAAAAGGAGACCAGACCACTAAAGACCAACTTGTCTCCATAAAGTGTTCCCCAAGAACAGTTCTGTAAACTAGCCTGCCTTACTGAATACACTGTGAACTTGAAGCCCAAAGGCATGATTTTGAATCTTCCACTAGCCGCATGACCTTGGGAAAGTTTCCCTCATGTCTCTGAACTTTGGGTTTACCTTCTTTATAGGCAAGATTTAAATAAGTCAGTGTATGAGAATAGGCCTTGGGAATGTTGCTAAGTTAAGGAATTTTAATCATCTCTATGTCATAAGCTTATTTGGGGAACTTCTAAAAAATCCTGGTGCTGTAGCCCCATCTTTAGAAATTCTTGTTTAAATGGTCTGGGGTGGAGTCCAGATACTGTGTTGGTTTTTGCTTTGTTTTGTTTTGTTGTTTTTAAACTCCTAGATAATATTTAATGTGCTTCCAAGATTAAAGACCACTATGAGAGATAGCACCATCATCCAGGGTGGCTTAAACTCTCAGAACTTCTCTGGACTGGGCTGGCTGTCCTGTGCCCTTTACCCCTTTCCCTTCTGTCATCTCCTTCCTCACAAGAGTGAAGCCTCATCATGAGGGGCACCTCCACTCTAAGCCTGGAGTGCCCCCCCATTTATTTAATCATTTTATCTTCTCAGTGAAGCCCATTTCTGCATTTGCTGATTGTTCATATTGGAAAGATGGTTCCTGGATGCTCCTCATAGGTTCTCAATCTCTTTGTAACTTTGCATAGAAGTTTTTTTTCCCCTTTGTTTTGTTTGTTTTTCTATCAGAGTTCAAGAGCTGCCATTCCTCCCCATCTAGCAGTTTATGTACCCAATTGCTACTGTACAGATCTCTGTAATTTAAGATTGGTAGGAACTGACTCACAGGCAAATACCTTTGAAAAGAAGCGTGGGAGGGATTTTATATTTCTTAGTGGTCTTAACAGAGCAAAAGAATCATTTCCCAGATGAGTATAACTTTTCTTTAATTATAAAAATGTCCTTATGATACATTGAATTCTCATTTCAAGTACAAATATTTCTGAGATCAACTGATAATGTATTTTGAAGTTCAAATTCTTCCCTCTTATCCTCTTATCTTCTTTCCTTTTTCCCCTCCCTCCCTTGCCTGTTCTTTCTTTCATTCTTCCTTCCTTCCATCTTTCCTTTCTTTCCACAAAACATTTATTCAGCATCTGCTCTATTAGGCACCAAAGATAAAAAGTTGAACAAGAATATATTCTGCCTCCTATTAGGATTCCTAGTCTAGGGATAAAGAAAGAAAAACACAATTTGAAAGTCATTATAGAATTGCATAAACTTCCATAGGACTGTTTGCCTTTGTTTAAAATATTTATAGAAGAGGATATTTTAGCTGAGTTTGGAAGAATGAGCTTGAGATTTCTTCAGGTGGAGTCTTAAGAAAAAGCATTTGGAGTGTGAAAACAGATGTACAAAAGCCTAGGGCATGAACTAGCAGTGCATGCCAAGAGAATTGCTGTGGCAGATCTGAGGACAGAAGGAGTTTCTTGTGGGAAGAAAGAAGATGAATGGGGTGTTTTTCCCAGGACTTGCTGCTAGAAGAAGTTCTTAGGAGAAATACCCATCTTAATCTGCTTTGGTCCAAGGTCTGGCTGGTCCCTATTTCTTAGGGGCCCACATTATTTTCTTAGCATCTAAGGAGGACACTGGTTTGGATTTCTTCCACATCACCTCTTATTGCTCACATCTGTACTCAGACAGACTTTCTATTCCTCACTTTAAATTCATACCTGCCTTGGGAACTTTGCTCTTACTATTCCCTCTACCTGGAGTCCACAGATCATCACATGTTTGGGTGTCTCCTTCTTATCATTTCAGTTTCAATTAAAAAATCAACACCTCAATGAAGCCTTCCCCAACCATCCCTTCTGCAATCACCCTCCCAGGGTCCAGTCGCCCTCTGTGAACTCACCTTGGCATTTCTCAATGAGCAGTGGTGGTACAGAAATTGATCTTTGTTTACTTGCTCATACATTTATTGGCCATCTCTTGTCTTATTTCCCTTTCAAATCCCCAGAACCTACCCAGTCCATGGCACATGATAAGTGTTCAATAAAGGGTTTTATTTGCTGAATAAAACAGGCTGCCACATATTTTTAATTGGAGCCATCTTTTCCCAGGGGCCAGAATACTTATCTTCTGGCCCTATTGCTAGTATCAAAGTATCTCAGAAGCAAGACCAGAGAATCATTATAGAATTGCATAAACTTTTTTTTTAATATATTTTCTTTTTTTTAAATTTAATTTAATTTTATTTTTTTTATTGGTTGTTCACAACATTACAAAGCTCTTGACATATCATATTTCATACATTAGATTGTAGTGGGTTATGAACTCCCAATTTTACCCCAAATGCAGATTGCAGAATCACGTAGGTTACACATCCACAATTTTACATAATGCCCTATTAGTAATTGTTGTATTCTGCTACAAATTGCATAAACTTTGATGAATGTGGAGGAAACACTTAAAAAAATTGAGAGCCCTAAGCCCCAGTTTGGTGAGACTTATTGAAATGTCCTTGCTCTACAACTGAAAAGACTAGTCCACCCACCCAGAGTGCAGGCGTCTCCCAACCCCAGGCATCTCCCAGAGGCATTGCTAGAGGGTCCTTTGCCTCTCCACCCACATTTTCCGGCTTATCACTTCACTTCTCCCAAAAGATTTTCCCCTTGCTCTGTCATTTCTTTAGTCACAGTGCTGGGACTGTGACTCTGAAAGGCCCTACCTCTTTATACCCTCAGGATTCAGCCAAGTGTACCATGTAGCCCAAAGGATAAGAGCGAGCACACAGCATGCCAGTCTGCAAAGGCAGGGGGCTTCAGCAAGAGGGGAAGCCAAGAGCAACACTCAGCAGCAGGGACTGGGCTGCTTCCTTGTTTATTTCTTACAAACCTTGAGGATTATAAGAGTGTCTTTTTTATATATTTCCAATTGAAGCAAATCCTACCGATGAAAGCATTTTCTAAACCCATTTTCTTTGGTTAAAATGGAAATTAATTCAAAGAGCATTTTAAAAAAGAAAAACAGCAAAATAATCTGAGGAACATATTTATCCTACATCCAGGGAAGGGACACTGTGTATCAGCTACAGGCAGATGCTTCTCTTTCTGGGCATTGGGTGCTCGAATGAATGCTGTAGCTAAAGGCACATTTTCATTTCAGCCTCTCCTATGGCCTTAATTACCTAGTGGAAATCAGAGAAGGTGATGCCAATTGGTATTTGAACCTGTCATTTTCTTTTACCATTTTGGGGATTCAGATATTTTCCACTCTAATGTGGCGAAATATTCAATCAGCTTAAATTATGCATGCACTCCAGATCAAGCCAGCTAGATGTCAGGAGCAATTCAATATTTTCTTGAATCTGGGAGACTGAAAGCCAGCAAGATAAAAGTTGAGGAGAGTTAGACACAAATTAACTTTGCAATATGTGAAAAAAACCAGTACAGAAGCAAAGAAACCTTTTCTCCCTGGTGGTATCCATTGCTAGAACTTCCATTAATAACTTTCTGGCAATATTGAACAGACAGTTCTAATTTCCACTGTCTGCCTTGAGTTTATAAGGCTTCTTACTTTAAAAATAATAATAATAAATGTCAGGTAACATGTTACTTTGTCACCTGCTGTGCAATTGTGACAATTTTGCAGCTTCTCTATGTCACTGCAGTCACGTTTCAACGGAGGAAGTTTTGTCAGGGTCAGATTGATAACATGGAGCTAGGTTCTAGCATTTGTGGTCACTTTAAATGGTAGAATTAATTCAGAGAATTCATGATATGTTTATAAAACATCTATGTGTCAAGATACTGATTTAGGGTCAGCACGAGTGAGTCATAGGGCCTATATGCAAGCTGTCACCAAGAGTCATGGAGGCAACACAATCCAGGGACTTGAGGAAAGGAGATTAAGTCTGAGTCAAGGATGCAAGGAGAAGTCTGATTTGGGGTGAGATGCTTAAGAATACATCAGATTTCAGCACAAGATGCCATGGAAGGTGCTCCAGGTAAAAGCAGAAGCTTCATGTGGGATTAGGTCCAACTTCCTTAATAAGACTCCTATAGCACAAGAATTAAAACCAAGAATCAATAAGTGAGATGGACTCAAACTAAAAAGTTTCTTCTCAGCAAAAGAAACAATTTGTGAGACGAATAGAGAGCCTACATCTTGGGAGCAAATTTTTACCCCTTATTCATCAGATAGAGCACTAATCTCTAGGGTGTATAAAGAACGAAAAAAGCTAAACACCAAAAAATAAATAAATAAATAACCCAATCAACAAATGAGCCAAGGACCTGAACAGACACTTCTCAGAAGAGGACAGACAATCAATCAACAAATATATGAAAAAATGTTCATCATCTCTAGCAATTAGAGAAATGCAAATCAAAACTACTCTAAGATACCATCTCATACTTCAGTCAGAATGGCAGCTATTATGAAGACAAACAACAATAAGTGTTGGTGAGGATGTGGGAGAAAAGGCACACTCATATATTGCTGGTGGGACTGCAAAATGGTACAGCCAATATGGAAAGTAGTATGGAGATTCCTTCGAAAACTTGGAATGGAACCACCATTTGACTCAGCTATCCCTCTCCTCAGTCGATACCCAAAGGACCTAAAAACAGCATACTACAGGGACACAGCCACATCAATGTTTACAGAAACACAATTCACAATAGCTAAACTGTGGAACCAACCTAGATTCCCTTCAGTAGATGAATGGATTATAAAATGTGGCATATATACACAGTGAAATATTAAATAGCAATGAAAGAGAATAAAGTCATGGCATTTGCAGGTAAATGGATGCAGTTGGAGAAGATAAGGATAAGTGAAGTTAGCCAATCCCCAAAAAACAAATGGCAAATGTTTTATCTGATATAAGGTGACTGACTCATAGTGGGGTAGGGAGAGGGAGCATGGAAGGAATAGATGAACTCTAGATAAAGCAGAGGGGTAGGAAGGGAAGGAAGGGGGATGGGGGTTAGCAATGATGGTGGAATGTGATGGACATCATTATCCAAAGTACATGTATGAAGACTGAAGTGGAATGAACAATTAATGGACAAGTTCAAGAACAACTTGGGAAACATATTCAATCCCTGACTCAACAAAAAAACAACAAACAACAAAAAACAGTTATCATCAAAAACCCCCAAAAATAACAAATGCTGTTGATGTGAAGAAAAAAAGAAAATTGTGCTCCTTATTGATGGGAATGTAAATTAGTACAGCTACTATGAAAAACAGTATGGAAGTTTCTCCAAAAGCAAAAAATAGAACTACCATGTGATCCAGCTATCCCACTCCTGGTTTTATATCCAAAGAAAATGAAGTCAGAATACAAAAGAGACACCTGCATGCCCATGTTTATTATGGCCTATTCACAGGAGCTAAATTATGGAATCAGTCAAGGTGCCCATCTGCAGATGAATGGATAAAGGTAATATGGTATATACCCACAATGGAGTATTATTCAGATATAAATAAGAATGACATCTTGTCATTTACAGCAAAATATATGGAACTGAAGGACATCACTGTTTTAGTCAGCTTCACATTTCTGTAACCAAAGGACATGACAAGAACAACTTAGAGGAGGGAAAGTTTATCTTGGTAAACAATTTCAGAGGTCTCTGGGCCCTGAGGTGAGGCAGAACATCACCACAGTGGAAAGACATGGTGGAGGAAAACAGCTCAGGACATAGCAACCAGGAGAGGGGGGTGGAGGGAGTGAGCGGGAGCAAGCTCTGCTCTGCTCATCAGGGACAAAATATTAACTCCCAAGGCATTCCAGTGTCCTACTTCCTCCATCCACACCCTACCTGCCTACAGTCAGCACCCAATCAATTCATATCAGTAGCTAAAGCTCAAAACCCAATCATTTCACCTAACTTCCTTCCATCGTCTTGCACATGAGCTTCTGGGGGACACCTCATATCTAAACCATGGCAGCCAATTATTATATTTTAATGAATAACATTCTACAGTTAGGTTCTTCCTCAATTCTGCTTGGTCACACTATACAGTAATTATCCTATTTCAGTGCTTCCTGTTATTAAGTATTTTAATTATGTCCATTTTATTTTATTTCTGGTAATCTCAATGTCTGGCATACTCATGAATAAGATTCCACAGTTTGTAGCTTTATGCTGATTCCCATACCCAAACTAACTCATGTGGATTGTAGTTTCAACATGCAAATTCATGCACTCTGTAGAAGTCCTTGGAGGCCTGGGTTTCAAGTGTACTCCTCCAGAGAAGATTCATGTTTACTTCTTCCACATCTAGAGTCCTCAAACTCCAGGACTACTTTAATTTTTTTAGCTTGGCTTTTTTGGTAACACACAATAAGGCCAATTCTGACCTTGAATCCATTTGAACTCCACCCAGATTTGGGAATTATCAGAGGAAACTTCCGTTTTCTATTTTTTCTGCTTGACCTTGAGTCAAAGGCAAGTCGAGCATATTGTTCATCATCTCCTTCTGCAGAATGTGGGAGTTTTCCCCTCAGGAAGTCAGGAATAATCCCAGTCCCCATCTACTTGGGCTCAGAGTTGTCTCCAGTTAGAATCCACAACTTAGGCCACTCAGGACCAGAGATCACATAAAGCAAAACTATCATCACAGATTCATGCCTTTTGTCTGAACTTCTTTACTTTCTCAGCAGCTCATTATGCACTGATCTGTATTTACATTTTAAATGTCAGGGGTTTATATTTTAAGTGAGTTATAATCATGAGAGATTTTTCTAAACATCTACTTTACCATCTTGCTGGTTGACCTTTTCCTTAAAACTGTCTTCTTCAGCTTTTGTTTCCCTCTTTGCAAACAAAGTAATCAGAGAGAAAAAAACAAAAACATGAAAATGTGTTTATTATGACACATTTTAATTTGTTTGCCATTTCTTGGGAGAAAATGGTCCACTTTATGTATATTTTCTTCAATTGATTTTGTGCCCTAAGTTAAACTACTGTTTCTGTTTGGGGGCATGTTTACCCTACAAGCTATTTTCTTTGGTGACTTCAATAGTAAGTACATAATGTGATCCCTCTCCCTTAAAAGACATTTGCTGTTTGAGATAAACAATAATATTTCATGGTAAATATTCAGCCTGGGAACATAAGCAGCCATTATTAATCGCAGTTCTAATTTTATATCACTACAACTTCAAGATGCATTTGCTACTATCATTTTTTAAAATTTTTCTAGAAGATCCCAAATACTAATTGTGTTATAGGAATGGAGAGGGAGCTCAGAGAAGGAACCAACCAACAAGCATTATGCACTGACTGCTCTCAGCAAGAAATCATGTTTTCTGATGTGAGATAGGGATGAACATTGGGAAGATTAGTCAGCCACAAGCAGGTGAGTAAGGGAGGGACAATGAAGGGTGTTAATGCACAGGGCAGACATCAGACATGTGCATTAAGAAAGTCCCATGAGTCACAGAACTGGAACCACAAGGATTCTTATTGAACAGGCAAGCATGTGGAAAATGGAAGCCAAAATGTTCAACCAGCCCCAACCCATAGATACTGATAACCCCTAAGGGAGTTATGAATTGAAATCATGGGGAACCTTATCAAAGCAAAAAGCTTCATGCAAATTGGGGCTAGTATGTCAGAACCTTCCTCCAGTCATAGTTAATTATAATCCCTAAGAGAGCTACTGGTTCCTGACCCTGTCGCCACTATTTCTTGTGACCAGGTTGTAAAACCCTCCCTGAAACTGTCACAACTATGCTAACCTCCCTTTGTGACCAGGATATCATAAACCTCACATAGAAAGTTTGCTGAGGACTATTCAAAAGGGTAAAAATCTGCTGAAGAGTGTGCAAGAGAACTGAGGCTGGATCAAGGTGACTCGAAACCCTAAACACCCCCTAAATCTATCAAGGCACATTGACCTTTCATTCAGTCGGTCCTGAATGTCTGTATTCTCCATCTAACAAACTTTACCTGCTACAATGGGTAACTTGCACGGAAGCCTTCCTGTGAGATTGCAAGGGCCAGTACTGAGGACTCTGTCAGTCACTCTGGCTCCATGAGTCTCCTCCTCTGCACCCATGGGTAAGACAGTTTCTGTTTCTAAGTAACTTACATACATAAGAGCTATCAATCAGGGAGTCTAAAAACCTCTAAAAAAATTCAATTTTCACTCACCTTTTAGTTCCTATAGGAGGGAAGATGTGAGGGATGAATTTTGAGTAGGAAATTAGCAATGTCTACTACTCCTATTTGCTACTGGGATGACTGATAGGTCAGAGGGGCCTTGGGCAAAAGCCAAACTTCAATGAGGGGCAATGGCTTTATGGAATACAGATAATCATGGTTAAATAGAGTCTAGCATGAAGGTACATATTCGTTAGCAGTCTTCAAAAGGAAGGAATTAGCGATCTGGGGAAAAACCATGATGCTGTGCTTTAAATCCTTTATTCTCAAAATGAGGCCCGACCATGGGCCTCTTCTATCAGAAGTTGCAGGTTAACAAAATCCCCAGGAGATCCAAAGCCCATTAAAATTTAAGAAGCTGTCATAGGATGACCAATACTTCTGATTTGCTCTGGATTGAGGGATACATGAGTTGGGGAGATTTCATTGTCAAAACTGTATAGTCCTGAAGAATCTGGGACCTCATTCACCCTACTTTAATCTGTCCCAAATAGTTCCTCAAGGTTCCTCTTTCACAGATGGGAAAAAAACTGCATATGAAAATACAGATAGCTCTATCCTGGGGTCCAAGAGGGATACAGGAAAGAGAAAGTGTGTCCCTGGTTATACACAAGAGATCTGAGTATGGACGGTAAGCAGGGGGTCATACTAGAACACTAAGTGTGAGTGGTAGAGGAAGAAGTTTCCTCCAGCACGAGTTGTCACCACAGTGTTACTTGTGGCTACCTGGTGGAAAGTCACAGAAGCACAGCAAGCCACCCGTGAGCATGTCTCCAGCCCCTGGTCTGGAGGAGACCCAGCAGGAATACCTTATGTAGAATAGAGAGGGCTGAGGTTCCAAGGTGACAGCCCCACAGACAGAAAAGAGCCAGGAGAGCGTGGAATGGAGCATTCAGAACAGAAATATCCAGAGGAAGAGCAGACATGCCAGTATGGCTAACTAATGACTGTTACAGAACCTTCTAATCAGATTCAGCAGCCTGATGAGCAGCAACCAATCACTGATTAGCAGTGCTCGGAGTAGAAAAAGTTAACCCAGAAGGTACCAACCAAGAAGGTAGGGGATGGTGAGCCTCAAATCTGCCTATCGGGCAAGTGTGATTGTGAGTTACATGGGGGACAAAGGCACAGAGAAACTCCAGGGGAAACTTGACCAAGTCAAGGTTTTCAGACTTCTTGCCACCAGTGGACACCTGGTGGGCTAGTGAGCTATCTAGAGTTCTACAAATCACCCTGCTAGTAAGTCAACCTGGGTAACAAAGATAATAAGGCTTGCAATCGATAGTTATAGGAATAGGAATGGGGATTCTGGTTCCCATTGATCAGCAGAAGGAAAGACTGTACTCTGTCTTATGTAACTAGGGAAGGAGATTGGGTCCAGCCTGACAAAAGAGTTTATTAATTTCATCATGGGGCTAGATGAGGGTCAACACCATCTTTCTTTTATTACTAGAAAGTCATAGGATTGGAGAAGGACTGAGGACCTGTCACATGAAAGGTACAAATGCAAGGCTTCTCTTTGGCTCTACAACCAACTGTTAAGAGAGAGGTGGTAACCAGAGTTTCTGCTACCCTGAAGGAGTAAGATGTGCTCATATCTTTCATCTGTTCAAATTTTTATGCTTAAAAAGCTGTGACTTTTATAAGCACAAAGACAAACTTAAAACAAGAGGCTTACTTGTCCCTCTTGAAAATAAAGGAAAAGATTTCCCTCCCTTCTCTTTTTTAAGAGCACTTACCTTAGGCAACTTGTGTTTTTTCATGTCTTTGAAACATATCTCTTGAAAGACAATGTAGGCCTTCATAATGCAGGAAAATCTCAGGATCTGGCCACCATCTTTTAAAAATGCAAACATCAAGGGAGTTAGTCCCCCACCTTCCCGTTCCTGTGGGAGGTGAGCACCTAATTTCAGTGAGCACCTTACTTCAATTTGCAAAGCTACCTCATCATAAAGTTCATTTCTCCTCCAGATAATGCCAATTGGCTCAATTACCATGGTAAAATTAGGATGAACAATGAGTTCTATAAGGGGGGTGAGATTACTTTCAGGTTTTTCAGCCTCTTAACAAATTGCCTGTGGGGGAAATCATGTCTTAGTTGAATACTTCCTCAACAACAAAAGTGTTTTCTTTCTTTTCCTCCTTTGTGGAGATGTTTTCTAGGTTAGGAGGTGATTTTATTTTATTCTATTTTATTTTATTCTATTATTTTACTTTATTCTATTTCCCCAACACTGGATGTATTGAGGGGGGGTTGATACTGGGTATTGAAACACAGGACACTTACCACTGAACTGTAGCTCTTTTTATTTTTTGAGAAGGGCCTTGCTAAGCTACTGAGGCTGGCTTTGAACTTGTGATCCTCCTGCCTCAACCTTCCAAGCCACTGGGATTACAGGTGTGTGCCACCAGCCCGGCTTTCAACTACTTTAAATAGAATGCTACCAAAATAAGCATTGTAAACACACCTGTTGGTTTCCTCAACTGAGCTGCAGTGTCTTGGTATTCACCTTCTCAAGAGTAAAGTTTTGTGTCAGTAGTGCCCTGCAGGTGGATGTCCCCACGTCCTCCCACCCTGAGATTCCTGTTACAGGCCAAGGCACAGATTGAATTGGAGCTGATGTCCAGATTCCTTCCCATCACTGGCTTTCATTCAATAAAAGTTTATTTGGAAAGGAAAACAATTAAGTAAAAGCTGAAAGAGGGCTATTAGAGAAGGGAAAGGGGACCAGGGGAAGTGGGAAGGAATTTAGAGAGGGCAATAGGGAGAGTAGAAACAATCAAAATACATTATATGCATGTATGAAAGTGTCACAATGACACCCATTACTTTATGCAATTAATATGCACTAATAGTTATAGTAAAATTTCATTGTCTTCCATGTACCTAACAGTGTGGTAAAACTAAAATATGGTACAGTTTACAGGCTTGCTGATTCTGAATAACAACATTTTTTTCTTTTGTTATTTAACAAAGCCAGATCTTTAAATATTTGTGTCCTTGTGGTCCACATAATACTCCATGTTAAGCAGATTAACCAATGCTGTATTAATTTTTTATCTTTATACAGTGATTTCCCCCCCTTTAATCAACTCACATGCACGGACATCTGGGTGCTATTATTCCTGTATTTCAGGGTGAAAACACACATTTAAGTAGCATAATTTTCTCCAGGACAAACAGTGGGTTTATATATAGCAGTTTAGCAAAGGCAGATCTTTTGACTGCTTTCAAAAGACTCTTTAGAAGTTAGAAGTAACTTGCTAATGAATGTATGTGTGTTTATCTACAAAGACAGAAGAATGGAAAATCCCAGGATGTTTGAGCTATTGACAAGATGAAGCTTTTGGCTCTGCTGGCAGACAGCGATAGGTTTTTCTGCGATGCTGAGATAAGATCCAGGTTGAGGCATTTGTGTCTCTTTTATCTCTGCTGAGACCTCCAGAAGACGTTAAGAAACTAGAGAAAGATTTGTAATCAAAAGAGGAGACTTTTCTTGAGGATCTGACATCCAATTTTGTTTTGCTGGACTTTCAGGAAATTAATAGTCAGGTTGCATTCCAAGCCACAGGACCTGGGCTGGTAGCAGCTGTTGGATATTTGGTCTGGCGATTAAAAATGCTACTGTTGGAAATCTTTTGCAAATTAAAGCAAACACTAGGTTTGTTTCTACTCTGCTGGGGGACACAATTTTGCCTTTTCAGCTAGAGCTAATTATCCACACCTGAGAAAATTGCCATCCAAGTAATGATCTGCCTGAGTTCTCTTCTGTGAACTGCCTTCCAGAGCTTTCTGTTCTTCACTGTCTTTATACCCTGGGAAAATTCAAAGAACTTCTCCATTACATAGCAGACCAAGCTGTGTAGCAACAGCTTTCCTCCTATGTATGTGTCCTAGCTCATACACTGTGATTACTACATTAAGTCAAGCTGATAATGTATGCCAGAGCTTTTATGAAATGTTTCTCTGGGTGGTGGGTTGGATGGATATGGTAAGCAGAATTGATTGTCTGATCAAGGTTTGTTTTGCCTCAATAAAAATTGCTCTACAATTGAGCTTTCAAGTGAGAACTGACCTCCAAGCAATTCATAGAGTCTGAAGTAGAAAAAAACAAAAAATTGTGTTTTGGGCTGGGAATGTGGCTCAAGTGGTAGCATGCTCACCTGGCATGCGCGCGGTGCTGGGTTCGATCCTCAGCACCACATACAAACAAAGATGTTGTGTCTGCCAAAAACTAAAAAATAAATATTAAAAAAATTCTCTCTCTCTCTCTCTCTCTCTCTCTCTCTCTCTCTTTCTCAAAAAAAAATGTATTCTACAAAGAAAGGCCACTCTGGCTCACTGAATGTGGGATCTGGGTCTTACCCATCTCTGCAAGTACAGCTCTGTTCTTGGTACACTGTAGTCCTCAATATATATTCATCCTGACCTGGAAATATGCTCATGGAAGTTAGTGCAGGGTAGAGAGAGCACAGAGAGAGAACTTCTTGGCAAGGCTTGGATCACTGAGAGGTTCTTTGAGAAACACATGTAGATCTGTTCATACTGTTCATATTTTAACTATAACTTACAGTCAGTGATGGATTCCAAAGAGTCAGGCCTGATGGTGCCTAGAGAATCAGAATTGGAGGGCATAGATGGAGTGGATCTTAGGGTATGATGGAAGTTAAAGTGTTGATGTTCTTCCCCACCTACAGTAACTCCTTCTGAAACCCTTTGCTCAGACACTTGAAGTCAGGTAATCTGGTCTAGGGATGAGGACCATCCAAAACCTTCATGGTTGCCAAACTTTAGAGACCTTCTGCTTATATTTATCCTTTTATCCAGTTTGACCAGAGAATTGTGCTAGTAGTGAAAGATTCACAGCCTTGCACAATAGCCTGTGCTTAGGAAAATATTTGGCTTCCTGGTAAAGCTACCTAAAGCCCCTTTGGGGATATGATTCTGGATCCCAGAGAGGTGCTGGATGACAAAGCACGGATCACAAGGGAGTCCATCACCACTGTGAAAACAACACAGGCAGTTAGAACAGAGGCATTGAGTAGCCTGTAGGGTCAGACTTGGGGTGGGGTGGGGATCAGAGCTTATAGCTTAGTGTATGGCACATGTGTACTTAATAAATGCAATACAAGACAGAAAGCAACGATGGCCCTGAGAAACATACAAGAAAATTTACGTGAGACGGTGGCAGAGGAAGAAAGTAATTCAAGATCCTCAGAGGACAGCATACTTCAGTTCGGCTTCACATGATGGGTAGAATTTGGACAAGCAGCTTTGGGAGCAAGACAGGAGGATTCCAGACAGGAAAGAGAACAAGTCAAATTACTGAAGTGAGAAAGCACCAAATGTGCTCAGGGATAAATGAACAGTTCCATTTGGCTGGAACATATGCCAATAAGAGGGGGTCTTGAGAGACAAGATTAAAAGGCTTTAAACACTAGGGGAAGACAGCCAGGCCTTATTTGGAGTAAAAAATGGAAGGCGCATATGGGAATAGTGGCAGGTCAGTGTTTTCATCCACAGATGAAAGATTATCAGAGCTTGTAAGGAGCTCACAGCACCTTACCAATGAGATTTTCACCAGCCTCTCTGATTCTTTGCAAAGAAGAACACAGACTGTCATTAAACTTTTCTCCTTGCAGATAGAGAAGAAATAAGATAAACTTTGAGTATGGAACAGTAGGGCTCAGCAACAGCTCCCACATCCCAGTTCCAACTCACAGCCTGTACTTAAGGGTGATGGAGCCCTTTTTTGCAGGTATTAGTCCATGTAGACCATTGCCACGTTCCTAGAGCAACATGAGCACTAAGATACAAGTCCCTCGCCTGACAAGGAATTTGCCCTAGACCATCTGTCTAGGGCAAGTTCTGGACAATGGAACTAGGGAAGCCTGACTTAAGACAGGCAGTGAAATTGGAGAAGAGGAAACAATGTCAAAAGAGTTTGAAGATAGGCTCAATAGGACTTGGGATCTTAGATGCCAAGGATGAGTGAAGGGGGTGCGTATCATTTCAGGTCCTCCAGGAAGTGGAAGCAAACAGGAGTGCAAGAGATTTATTGGGTAAATATCATTCCTCAGGAATGATAAAGAGGGGACAGAATTAGGTACGGGAATCTGTCACACCATCATTCATGTCTGAAATCTGTGAAAGGAGAGAAGGAAGGAAGATCAATTGGATAGGAAGAGACTCAAATGGTGACGAAGCTCTGGAATACTTCATCTAACCCCATGGAGAAATCTGACCCAAGGCAGATCTGGCAAGAAATCCTGGGCAGACTGGGAGGATCATTCACTGACAAGGAGTCTCTGGGGAGAGAACGGCCTCAGTTCAAGTGTGATGAATCAAAAAGGCACTTAGGTGGGAGATCTCAGCTAGCTGCCCTCCTCGTAGGGAGGAAATTTGAAAGGGCCTTTTCTGTGGCTGCTGCAAGGATTTCGGGGGTTGGTGGGTGATAGAAGTCAAAATGATTCAAGGTCTTGGATGGGTAAATAGACCTTTCCTGAAATTATGAATACAGTTTAGAGAAATGGACTAGGGAGCAGCTATCTTCCCCAAACATCTCTGAAATAAACTCAGCTTGGCACAGAGTGTCTGACAAGGTGGCACATTCAAACCTGTGATTTAATATTATTCCCATTTGTATTCTGTCCAAATATCATGTGTTATAGTGCAACCTGTACCCTAAAGCCACTGCTAAAGCCTATTCTCAGATCATCTCTTCCCTAAAGCTAATCTGAAAGCACCTATGCTTTAAAAGATGTTTGATCCAATGCTTTCAACCCAAAGGCCTATGCCTCATATATTGTGGCTTTTCCTGAATTCTCTTCCTATCAATTCTTCAACATCTTTCTTACATGCTTTCTCACTGAGGATTCTAACTCCCTCTTATGTCTTCCTTTCTTCCCTCTTTGCTGCAGTCTGGCTGGGCACAAAATCACGAGCCACTCACAGCCTTGTAGATTCAAACAGCAATTCTTTATTCCCGAACTCTCACCGGCACTCTACACGCCCATTCTGGGGAAAATCCACTGGCACTCTACACGCATGTTCTGGGGAAAATCCACACCTCCACTGGGCTCTGCATCCCAAATACTCTCTGAATCCCATGAGAACTCAATGGGAACTCAAGGAGCGGGCATCTGAGGCAGCAGGATACGCCCTATTCCCAGCAGGACCCACCTTAAACCTGGAACTGCCCTATTCCCAGCAGGATCCACACCCTAAACCTGGAACCGCCCTAAACCCCGATCCACCCTGGTCCTTGAGCAGGGTCACCTTTCTCAAACATTCATGCAATGTCACTGCAAATGACCTGGGTCCAAGGCAAGCCCATTTCCACAATGGAGAGTCCTTCCTCTAAGCAACATTGGGTAGGCTGACAAGGAAATTGCCATGCGTCATACCTACTTGGCTATGGCTCTCAGCACCTCTTTATTTAAAATTGTGTTTGCAATTTTATTGAGGTGTAATAGATATGAAACAAAGTGCATATATTTAATATGCATTGGCACATGCCTGTAATCCCAGCAGCATGGAAGGCTGAGGCAGGAGGATCACAAGTTCAAAGCCAGCCTCAGCAACTTAGTAAAAACGTGTCTTAAAAACAAAAAACAAAAAGTTTGGGATTGTGGCTTAGTGGTTGGGCACCCTGGGTTTAATCTCTGGTACAAGAAAACAAAAGGAAAGTAGACAAGTCTTGTCATGTGTACTACCCAATACCCTGCAACCATACCCCAAATAAGATAACAAAGATTTCCATCAACCCAGAATGTTTCCTCATGCCATTTTTATAATATATCCTTTTCTGGCTCCTTGTTCCTAGGATATCATTGATTTGCCTTTGTAACTGCAGATTCATTAGCATTTTCTAAACTTTTATACAATGGACAATGGAATCATATAATATGTACTATACCTTTTTTTCTGACTTTTGTACTTGGTATGATTATTTTGAGATTTGCCCAAGGATCAATAGTCTGTTCCTATTTATTGCTGAAGAGTGTGTCATTGTGTGGATTTGCCAGAATTTGTTTACATTAGCCTATTGGTAGACATTCAGGTGGACTCTAAGTTTGGGCTGCTATTAATAGTTGTACTGTGATTATTTATCTATAACTCTTCATGAATGTATTTTTTCACTTCTCTTGGGTAATCACTTATGAGTGGAATGACTGGATTAGATGGTGGAGATATGTTTAACTTTTTAAGAAACAGTCAAAGGGTTTTCCAAAATTCTTGTACCATTTTACATATTTTTGCCAGTAATAGATGAAAGTTCTAATTGTTCCACATCCCTGTTAACATTTGGAATCATCATTTTATTTTATTTTGTTTTTTCAATTTTAGACATTCTAGTCATTCGGTACTTGTTCTTGTTGTGGTTTAATTTGCATTTCACTAATGATCAATGATCATAAGCATTTTACCCATATCTTTTTTGGGGGGGGGATACTGGGGTTGAACTAAGGGGAACTTGACCACTGAGCTACATCCCTATTTTGTGTCAAATTTAGAGACAGGGTCTCACTGAGCTGCTTAGCAGCCTCACATTTGCTGAGGCTGGCTTTGAATTCACGATCCTCCTGCCTCAGCCTTCAGAGCTTCTGGGATTACACGTGTGTATTGTACCATATCTGTGTGCCACTGTTACTTTTTTGGTGGAGTGCCAGTTAGAATCATTTGTCCATTTTAAAAAATTGCATTGTCTTTGTTCTCATTATTGAGTTGTAACAATTATTTATAAGTTCTGCATAAAAGTTCTTCATCATATATATATTATATAGACTATGGAAATCTTTTTTTCTAATGTGTGACTCAACTTTTATTCAAAGGATATTTAACAATATCCTTTGGATAATAAGTTTTAAAACCTTTGGTAAAATTCAATTCATCTGTTTAAAATTTTTATACTTAATGCTTTTAATATCCTATTTAAGAAACCTTTTCATAACTTAGATTCACTAAGACCTTTTCCTCTGTTTTATTCCAATTGTCTTATAATTTCATCTTCCACAATTTGGTGTATCGCCTATGTTCCATGTGAGTTACTTTTTGTGTGCATTGTGTCATAAGGGTTTGAGGTTGATTTTCTTTTTTTGTTTGTTTGTTTGTTTGTTTGTTTTTTGCATAGAGCTATGACATTATACCAGAACAACCTGGGTATAGTGGCATGCATCTGTAGTCCCAAAACTCAGGATTTTGAGGAAGGATTTCCTCATTATCAGAGTTTTTTATTTTAGGAGTTTAAGATGAACCTTTGCAACGTAGTGAGACTCTATCTCAGAAAAAAGAAAAAAAAATAAGCAGAACAATTTGTTGAAAAGACTAATCTTTCCCCCTGTTAATTCTCATTGTACTTTTGTCAAAAATTGGTCAATTGTTATGACTACATGTTGGTTTTATTCTGTACTCTACTGTAGAGTACAGAAGTTTTCTCTAACTTTATTCCAAGTCCACGCTGTTTTGATTATTGTAGATTTATAATAAATTTTGGAATCAGGTAGTATGAGTCTCTGACTGTTCTTGTTCCTGTCTTTCATCTTGATTTTGGATATTTTAGTTCTTTCAAATTTTCATGCAGATTTTGGAGTAAGTTTGACAATAGATACATTTATAAAAATGTTTGTTGGAATTTGATTGGAATTGCATTTGAGATACAAAACAGCTTAGGCAGAATCATCTCTTAAAATATTCACTTTTTCTATCCAGGTGTCTGATGTATTCTGTTTCTTTTAGTGTTCTTTCATATCTCTCATGAATATTTTATAGTTTTCAGTTTGCCTATCATTTGTAAAATTAATCCCTAATTACTTCATATTCTTAATGCTAACATAAAAGTTATTGTCTTTGATCCCACTTTATGATTGTTTATTGCTCACATAGCAATACAATTAATTTTTTTCTTTTTTACTATGTAATCTGCAAACTTAAACTCACTTATTAGTTCTTGTAACTGTTAGGGAGATTCCTTATGATTTTCCATGAAGACATTGTGCTATCTGCCCATAAGGAGAGTTTAATTCCTTCTTTTCCAATTTGTAAAAGGATTTTTTTTCTTTATCGTAGTGGCTAGAACTTCCAATCCAATGCTGAATAAAAACATTGCAAATATGTGTTCTAAACTTTTTATTCCTCCAGTCTTAAAGGGAATCCATTCAACTTTTCACCATTAAGTATGATGCTAGCTTAAGTTCTTCATGGATACTCTTTATCAGCTTGAATAAGATTTTTTTCTATTTCCAGTGATATGTGTGTGTGGGGAAGCTATCATGAATAGATGTTGAATTCTGCCAGATCTGTTTTTCTGTTCTTATTGAGATGATCGTGTAGATTTTCTTTTTTATTCTAACGTGGTAAATTCCACTGATCAATTTTCAAATGTAAAAGGAAACTTACGTATCTGCAATAAACCTCAAACATGATGTGTTGATTTCATTCTCTATTGTTTTTATTCTTTTTTATTGGTTCTTTTTATATGACAGCAGAATCTATTTTAATATGATTATACAAGCACAGAATATATCTAATTCTAGTTAGAGTCCATGCTTATGGTTGTACGTGGTAGTGGGATTCACTATGTTGTTTTCATCTTTCTAAATTATTAAATTCAACTTCCTAAATTTCATTAAGAATTTTTGTGTCTAGGTTCCGGAGCAATGTTGGTTTATAGTTTCCTTTTTATGTAATATTTTTTTGTTTACCTTGAATATTGAGGGCAATGCTGTCCTCGTAAAATGAATTAGAAAGTATTCCCTTTGCATCTGTTTTCTGGAAGAGATTATGGAAAACTAGTATAATTTCTTCCATCAAATCTTGGCCAAAATTCACCAGTGAAATCATCAGGGCTTGGTGATTTTTTTATAAGGGGATTAATTATGGATTCAGTTTCTTTAGATTCTCTTTGTATATGTGTGAACTCTAGTAGTTTTGTTTTTTAAGATATTTGCTCATTTCAAGTAATGCGTAGAGGGCAGGGGATGTGGCTTAGTGGCAGAGTGCTTGCCTAGCATGTACAAGGACCTGGATTTAATCCCCCCAAAAAGAAAACTAAACTTTCTCCCTATGAAACAATCTGTAGAATTTATTGGCATGAAGTTGTTCATGATATTCTTTTTATCATTTTAGTGTCTATAGAATTTGTAAAGATGCCTTTTCATTCCTCATATTGTTCATTTCCTTTTCCCGACTTATTTCCTCTTCCTTTTTAAAAGTAACTTAAAGTGGAAAGGTAATTAAATCTCTGTGATTCTATCATGGACCCAAAGAAAGATTTCCTGTACAAATTTGCACTGAAATCATCATCTCCACCCCCATTACTCTTTGCAATTACTGGGGGTCCTATAAATAATAATACTTTAAGTTGAAAGCACTGAATATGTTGGAAAGAGGGAAGAAGTTCTCTGCTAAGTTTATGAGAGAGTTGAGAGTAGGTTCATATGGAAATCCGGGAGAATTTTAATTTAGAGAAAATTCGATTTAGAATAAGGGACATGGAAATCCCCTTTTTCTAAAGAAGTATTTTATAGAATAAGAGTTAGACTTCTGGTGGTCCTGAAATATACTGGGATAAACAGGCACATGCTATGGAGAAGTTAATTTTACCCTGTCAAAACCAGAGTCCAAAACAGGAGTGATTTGTGGTGATGGACATGAACTCATAGTCTCTGAGAGGAACCAGAAAGAATAAACATGTGAACATTTACTATCTTTGTAATTTTCATCACTGAAGTCAGACAGGTACATGTTCCAATTCCACTATGACTCAGGGTCAGTCACTTAATCTGAGTACCGGCTTTCTCATGTGTAAGTGGTAGTAATAAACATGCTTTACTTTATAGGGATATAAGGATTAAATGAGATATTATATGAATCATTGTTTAGCACAGCCTCTCACATGTGGTATGCATGCTATACATTTTGTTTATTATTATCAGCACGTACTGAAGTCCTAATTATACATAATTAGAAACTGAGAGGAGTCTCATAGATCATTTAGTTCTAATCCACAATTTCAACAATAAGGAAGTTTGTAAAGCAAGAGGAAGTGCCTTGTCCAAAGTCACACAGTTTATCATTTGATAAAATTCACTCTGGAGCCTTGATCTTCAGCCTCTGAGTTCTTCCAATCACCTGCTTCTCGACATCATCAACTCACTCAGTAGATCAGGAGTCAGGAAACTCAATTCTAGATTCTGGCTTTTCAGTTGGTGTGCTCTGTGATTTTAGTGAAATTCTTTCTCCTTTTCAGATCCCAGTCTCCTGATCTATAAAATGGACACGTGACAATATTTCAAAAGGTCTTTCTAGACTAAGTGAATTGTGTCTTATACAGGGAATTTAGACTGATGTGTAAGAAATCGGTGCATTGTAATTATTTTCCTTGAGTAGGCACTTCTATTTTTTTGCCCACAATGACAAAAAGAAAAAGAAAAAAAAAAAACCTTTTGTTTCATGTTCTATTTTAAAAAGAAAAAAAATTATCATTCGTTTCTAATCTTGTTGGTTTGCAGCTGGGTTGAGACAAATAGCACACCAAGCTTACAGCAAATGATTGGCTTCCCAGGAAAGAAGCCTGAAGGTGGCCACTTTGTTTTCCTTATCTCCCTTCTGGGTGCTGATAAACACAGCCTGCCTCAGCCTATCCTGTCCCTGTCCTTGTCCCTGTCCCTGTCTTTGGCTTAGGGATTTGCAGTGTTCACGCTCCTGGAACCCTCACCATCATATTAGAGATAATTACCCATTCTGTATGTTCCAACTGGAGGGGGAGCGGGCTCTATCTGCCTACCTTAGTGAACACCACAAAATAGAGACAATATTCTGAAAAGATATGTCAATTAGTGTGCCTGCCTAGCAACTTTCTTTGGCTGCAGTGAGACAAGTTTTTCCTTTTCTCTCACAATTTCTCATTTTTGCAAGGTTTTCTTTGTTGTCACTTAGAATGGCTATGCAGCCTGTGACATGTGTCTTCCTTCCAGAACGTACTGAGAAGGATCAGTGTTCTGCCAAAACTTGGTGCCTGCCCTCAAGTAACTCAAAAATTAGGAGTAGGAGAAAAACGAGGAACTCTTGGTCAGTATTTTAATGAATTTTAGGTGTTAGAGGGTTTACTTTAGAGAAGGAGAAGATGCACCTGGTAGTTGAAGACATAGGAAAGATCAAAAAGTTGGGATCAGGAAAACAAGTCTTGCCTCTTTATAGTTTTCAACAAATCACTGGTAGAGGGATGTTGCATATTTTGGATAGGAAAGCTGAGGCAGTCTGGGAGACCCAGCTTATGTGAAGTTACCTGGTGGCCCAGAGGAAACAAAGAATGCCAGGGGATTGCCCTGCCTCTTCAAGGGTCAGGTATGAGTTTTAACCCCAACACTATTAACATTTTCTGTCAGATCTTTATTGGGGAGGTTAAACTGAATGTTGGAGATGAGTGGCACTAGATGCCAGTAAGGCCGCTCGCGCTCCCCAGCTCTGGCCATTTAACATCTTTCCAGAAATGGCCAAATGTCTTTGGAGGGCAAAATCACCCACAATTGAGAACCACTTTGAGATGTAGCTTGAAACATTGGAAAAGATCAAAAAGCTGGGATCAGGAAAACAAGTCTTGCCTCTTTATGGTTTTTAAGATGTCACTGCTAATTTGTGGCATCAACCTCTTCATTTTAAAAAGAAAAGAGATCCAGGCAAGTAATTGCTTGCCGGTAATCCCAGCTACTCTGGAGGGTGAGGCAGGAGGAGGGCAAGTTCCAGGCCAGCCTGGGGGAATTAATGAGACCCTGACTCAAAATTTTAGAAAAGCTTTTTTAAAAGGGCTAGGGATGTAGCTCAGTGGTAGAGCACTCCTAGGTTCAATCCTCAGTACCACATTAATTAATTAATTAATTGATTGATTGATTATAAATAGAAAGGATTCACTCACTTGTTCATCATTCAACACTTCTTCCTTGGGGAGGGTGTGTGTGCTGTGTGCCAGTCACCCTTCTACAAGGCAAGCAGGGTCCTATCCTCATGGTGCTTTATTCTAGAGGTGAGAAGCAGACACCAAACAAGTACACATACTCAAGCAAAATAAAATTCCAGGCCATGACAAGTTCTATGGAGGAAGTTAAACAGGGTGATTGCATAAAAAGTGTCTGAGGGCAGGAGGCTGCGCTTTGAGATTTAACTCTGAAAGGGCGTTAGAGCTGAAATCTATGTGATGGGAGGAACAGTCCCTGTGAAGCGCAGAGGGAAGAAGGATCCAGGCAGAGGGAGCAAGACATGAAGAAGCACTGAATGGCCTGAGCGGTGTGTCTACAGGGTGGTGAGTGATGGGGAGACATGGTGGAAGTTGGAGTCTGAGGGGAACCAGAGGGCCAGTTCCTCTAGGGGTACGTAGACCTTGTAAAGAAATTTGAATTTTATTTTAGCTGCAGTGGATATTAGGACATTAGTAAGCTGGAAGCAGAAGAGTGACCCAAGGTGATTTCTTTTTATGAAGATGATTCTAGTTACTTTGGGTTAATGGATTTTAAGAGGCCAAGAATGGGAGCTAGAAGCCAAGGGATGAGGTAGTTGCAGGAGGAATAGCAATGGAGCCTGGAGATAGGCTCCTGGAGAGAAGTGGGCAGAGTCAGAAGAGAGACACCTGGACTTGTTGACAGACTGGTGGAGAGAGAGGGACTGGTGGAGAGAGAGGAAGCAACTATACTGCCAAGGCTTCGGGACCCAAGAACTAGGTGTAGTATTTTGCTATTTACTATCAGAGAAAATCCGATATAGGGGTGAAAGACAACAGTTCAGAATGAGTCTAAAGTAATTTCCAACTAGACGATTCAATTCTGTAATAGAATTAAGTATTGCACTTGTTTTACTTTCTACAGAGACTTCAGTCTACCCACTCTCACTTCACAGCACATGTACATCACAGACGCGCACCCGAAAATCTGTAACAAAAACAAATGCATGAGACAATGTCAAAGCAGGAAATCAAGAGTGGTTGCTAAACTACTCCATGCGTGGAGAGAGGGCCCCCATGTCTGACAAGCAATAAAGGGCTTTGGAAAATCATGGTAGATGAGATCTTGTCAATGGGAGGTTTTGCTATCAAAAAATCTAATGAGGCTTAAAGAAAACTGATAATTCATTAGCATTCTTGAACAGGCCTTCACTTTGCTGTGTGGTAATTACTGAGTAGCTACCCACCAGCTCAGAAATATAGTGACAAGACAGACTGCTGCATCCATCAAATCCCAACAGCTATCATCATCTAATGAATGCACATGAATCAAACAGTGGAAAATAATAATAATGTTTCTGCTTCCCCTCGGAGCCTTTCAGCAAGGTTTTGAGAGCCTACAGTGAATAGATTTACCGGAAAGACAACCATGGCCTTGCACCCTACAAGGAGCAAGGCCACATTTGTCTGACAGCTACAGGATAATGATGTTCCTTAGATCCAAAGGAGAAGGGGTTAAAAGGATAGATGGGCTTTTATCTGACGAGAAAGTAATATTTCAGCTTAATTTTTTTAGGAAAGTAAGAAACTGAGAGGATTCATGGCTTGGGACTTTCCAGATTTCAAGACAAGAACAGGATTTTCTCCAGGGATGGCAAAGGGGTGCATTTCTAGAGATCTAAGATCCAGTTTGTTTGGCACAGGCTGGAAAGACCACGTGAAATGGTGTCAAGTTCTGTGTCTGGGACTCAGAACACACAGGAGCAAGTCTCAGATCAAGCTCTTCTGATGTAACTATGGACAACTGACTTCCACTGTCAGAAGCTTTAATTTTTATAGCTCTAAAACGGGGATGCTAACATATCCTCTATATTTCCAAGTTGTTATAGTCATGAAACTGAATTACGCTTCAGAAAAGTTCAAGTTCTAGGAAAACAGGGATTTTACAATGGTTACTTTTTAAATCATAGCAATCTCGAGAGAAGGATGTAGCTCTGAGTCACAACAAACCCCTGAAACAAAAGAATTCACAGATCCACCCCACTCCTCTTATTTTCTTCATTATTAGATGACTATTAAAGCCTAAAATTCATATCATCCTGGAGAAATGTATAAATCTTGGACTTTGGAATAATATCTTTATGACCTGGGATGAGTCCTTATTATAAACAAATAAGTTGCCTAGTAGGGGTAACACATAGACTCGTTGCTGCCAGCTCTGCTTTGGCAGAGGTGGGTTTCTCACAGTGCCTGACAGGTACCCATATACCCTTTCTGCTACAAAGATGCATCTATGATGCTACAAAGAGCATCTGAACAGAGGATTTCAGAACATGAATTCCAGCCCCTGCCTTCTCAACTCTGTTCTAGGTGAAGGCCTGGTGCCCTCTGCCCCTCTTTCCTGAAACTAAGCCTAGAGATCTGGCACATCCACCACAAGAGGTCTAAAACTATTTCTGCTCCTTAGACTTGGTAGTCACAGTGCCTCAGTGGTCTTTGGTGCAGCCTGCTCTCTCACCAAATATAACCAAAGCTACAATCTTTAGTTATTTTCTACTATGCTTGCTCAGCCATTACAAGTACATATTTATGCCCCAATTTCCTGCTGAGACTATAGTGTTCATAATACAAGCCATTCTGTCTAGGCTTAGATGCTCTGGTGATGTCTTGCCACTATCCTCTTCTGGGTCACTGGATCCAGTTCCTCCCATCCACCTACCAGTAGTAATTGGTTCTGTTCAAACAAGTTATTCATCTGGACTATGCCACTGTGTTGCTGCCTTACTGAGTCCACATCACCTTTGTCTGGGCCTCCTACTTCAAGCCCCATAGAGGTCAGACTGGAATTTTATTCTGACTCCACCAGCTGGCCTCAGGAAGTCCTCACATTTCTCTGGACCTTGCAGCCACTCGACAGTTTGCAAGACAAGAGAGTTCCCGTGGTCCTGCCCGGACTATTTCCCCTCCACCCCTACCTTCACACAGGGGCTTTGGCCTGGGACCTCCAGAGATGTTCCTCAAAATCTGACTTGGGGAGAAATCATTCTAACTCTTCACAACCTTTTCTGGAACCTTACTAGAGAATTGCCATGCAAACAAATCATTCTCACTACTTTAGAGGTATACCTCCTCGGAAATAAAGCCCACAGGTCCTTTTCTCTTTCCTCATGAGCATGCCCTGAATCTGAAGGGCAGTTTATGAATTATCAGTTCTGAGACATCCTGTCATCCTTCCTCAACAAGCCTACATTGTATTTAAAATTGTTAATGACATGCTAATTTGGTCTTGGTCAATCCTTTTATTGGATCAAGCTGAGCAACCTCAGTGAGCTTAAGGCTGTTAAAAAATACCCTTCAAAGCGAGAGATAATAACAAAGTCATCAGCTGAGATTGCAGAGAACTATAATACCATCTGAACTAATGCCTTTGAGATGAAGAGCTTTCCTGCAGAGCATTCAACTGGAAGATGTATCCAGTGAGTGCGGCAAACACTGTTTAAGTCTCCACGGGGAGCAGGTGGTATGGCAATTCAGATTTAAGTTATTTCTCCTTTTATGTGGAACGCAACAATCCAGAAAATCCATTGACAGTTAAGTTTAGTGCCATTAAATTTTTCTACTAGTTACGTGGGATGATTATAACAGCTCAGAGCAATGTCCTGTGACTGAGTCACCAGGCAACCCTTCACCCTCTTTCTACCTCAGCTCACTCATGTGAAATGAAGGCATTGGTCAATGTGGTCTCAAGTTCTTCCCACTCTATGTTTTTTTTTCTTTTTCTTTTTTGTTTGTTTGTTTTGTTTATCCATTCGCCAGCCTCTGACCATACTTACAACTTTGGCTTAAATCTAAGCTAGAGTTTGTCTTCAAATTAGATGTACACAGGCTTTCAGATTACTCTTGGCTACAAGTTTCCCAAGTTTTAAACTCTATTTGTTCCTAAAAATTACTAGACATCTAATATGTGTAAGATGCAAAGGTTGTTGCATTTGTTAGAACATTACTTTGGAATTAAATACAATTTTCATTTGGAATCTGTTGCTTTGGGCCTGAGACTGAGCCAGCTCCCACCTTCAGGGGACAAACCTGCTGACTTGAAGGCAGTTCTCTGGCTTCTCCACAGAGGACCCAGGGGCAAGGGAGACAAGCTAATCCAAAACTCCAGCCTGCACTCCTGTATTTATGTTCTTCCAGAGCTGAAAGAGACTTTTTAAATTAATTAATTAATTAATTAATTCTCAGCAGAATGCATTTTGATTCATTGTACACAATTGCAGCACAACTTTTCATTTCTCTGATTGTACATGATGTAGCATCATACCATATGTATACCTAGGGTAATGATGTCCATCTCATTCCACCATCTTTCCTGCCTCCATACAGCATACCCACCCTCCCTTCCCCTTTGCCCAATCAAAGTTCCTCCATTTATTCCCATGCCTCCCCCTCCTCATTATGGATCAGCATCTACTTATCAAAGATAACATCCAGCCTTTGGTTTTTTGAAGCCCTAGAATCCATCACACCCCTTCATTTTACAGCAAGGAAACAGACTAGCCTCATAAAAAAAGTGAAGTGGTTAGAACATTAGTGGTTAGACAAATCTAAAGGTTATTAAAACACTCAGTGAAACAGACCTGGGTTTGAGAATGGTTTCTACCACTTGTTGTATTATGACCAGTTAAATAATTTCAATGTTTTATGCCTCTATTTCCTCATTTGTGAAATATAGATAGGTGCTACTAATTTTATAGAGCTTTGAAAGGATGCATAAGAAAGTAAAAATAATAGGTGAGTATTTTCTGAATCTTAGACACTCAATAAGGCCAACTATTTTTATTGCAATGTTTGGGGATCAAACCTGTACCTTCTACTCCATTTGATTGTAGGATGGGACGCTTTCTTTTTGAATCTACTCTCATTCAGATATGAGACTGAATCAATAGGGGACTAGTTTGAATAGGTTATAGAGAATCAAGGATAGCAGTGGCCAGGATTAGAAAAGTACAAGGACCCAGGCCGCCAGTGTGACTTGTTCAAACTGTTTGCCCACAGAATGTCAGTTGTGTATGTCTCTGTTGCACCATTCATGTAATCTATCAGGACTATGTGCCTGTATGCTCCTCTGTATTGCAAATATTTAAGACAGAGATTTTGAAAGGCAGTGGTAGGTAGCATACACTCTAGAGCTATACAGCAAGGACTAAAATTGGAGCATTAATATGTGTGTGTTCTAGGCAAGTTTCCTAACCATGTTTCAATTTTCTCATGTGTGAAATGGGGACCATAATAGTCCTCTTAGTGTTGGAGTGAAGATTAAATCGCTTAATAAACCAAATAGACCAGTGTCTAGCTTTAAGTTTTACATAAGTATTTGCTAAATAAACAAAAATTTGCCTGTATCCAGTTCTTGGCATGGTGCTCATTTCTAGTGTTTGATAAATGGAGTGCTAAAGTGAAAAACCTGGGCATGCTTGCTGAGCAATAGTTAAAAATCCAAGTTCTGGCCTCTACTCTGTGACCTTGCCTTGAATCGAGACACCAGCACCAAAGGGAGTGAATTAGGTGCATGATCCCAGTGCTCAGCACTGGATGCAGCAAGCTGTCGCCGTGAAGAAGCTGTGCATCTAATGAATCACTCCATCCCAGCTGGCCACCATGGGAGACAATGGCTGCTGGTCTGTCTGCTCCTGCCCTACCTACCTTTTCTTCCATATTGGTTTCTGAGTGGCGGGGCAGATAGAATTACAAGGGTGCTGGGAGAAGAATCTCCATAGTTCACAGCCTCTTGAGCACATAATGAGCTCACTGTAGAGCATATCTCTGGGAAAAGCGAGAGATGGATGCCAGTGAAGGATGGAGCACAAAGCCAAATGATGCCCCACCTTAATCCACTGCTGCTCAAAACAAGTTCTCAATTGCTTCCGAGGTCTTATCCTCTGAGCCACCCCCACTCCTCAGGTTCTCTCTCCACATTCCCTTTGATTTACCTCTCCTCTCCCAACATAGCACCTACAAGACCTACCACCCCAGAAACAATAGATCTGGCTTCACCCCCTGGACCTTGTTCCAGGAGACAGCTTCAGCTTCCCCTCTGTGACAAATGGGGGCAGGAACACTCACTTACAGGGTCCTGGTATCTTAAGGAGTGCTTATCATGATAAAATGCAGCACAAACCATGTAAAATTCTACCATTTACAGAGCCAAGGGTTCGCTTTTCTTTCTCTCATTGAACTTAAGCAGCCCCCTCAGGAAGTATTTTAATGGGTTTATGTAAGACTAAGAAAGTTTAATTGTATTTTGAACCAGGGTACATACAATGAAATGTTATATGAGTCAACATAAAGCGCTCAACAGTGTCTTATACTGATAACACCATGTTAATGAAGTTTAATATATATGTGGAAATGACAATGCAGGGGAAAGATCTAGACTAGAAGCTCCAAAACACGATTCTAAACTGATTCTACCACTCTGATTCCTCATGTTAAAATGTTGATGTTTATGCTTACTCTTTCTCCTTCATACATGAGGTAGAGCTGGGGTAGAGGGTCAAAGTAGCGATGTTAGTGTGACTGTAGTACTGTCGACATTTTAGAGACAGTTAATAGTGTGTGATTGTGTGTGTTGATAAGCTGCTGTATCCATTTCTTTTCAAAATTTCTATTTCTCATTTTCTTAGTCTTTTTTTGCCAATTGGAACAAGGAAATTTTAGTCAGGATGATTAACCAGTTTCTAGAGCATGTTTACAGTATTTGCTTTAAAGCTTACCATATGATCATTGGGGCTCGGAAACAGAATAAATACACACACTCACACACACACAAAAAAACCCCCACATTTTCAAAACTTCAATTTTTGTTATATAAAACTGTGTAATCTTTGCCCTAGAGTGTTTACTCTGACCAGCCATGTAATTGGACTTTATCAGCTGAGTTGGAAATAGGAGTTATCCTTTAATCGGATTAGAAAGATTATCTAAGACTCTGCTGCATAACCCGAAAGCTGAAATCTGTGTTGGTTTTTAGACACTGAACCTATAGTCACATTTTTTTTTCCCCATCAGAATGGCTTCCTGGAGGTTCTGTATTCAGAGAGGAGTTAGACTGTATTCAGGGCCCAGTTTGCACTTACCCTGGTTTTTTTGTCTAAGGGTAATGCATGTGATTCAAGGTTTAAGGATTTCAAAGTCGAATGGTAAATAGGTGACTGTGATCATAAGCCAAGTCTTGATGTGTGACACGATTGAACTGGACAACATGACACCCATGTTCCATTCAAGCACAATCATTCTTTAGCTGTGTGAACTCGGATAAGCCACGTGGACTCTCTGAGCCTCAGTTTCTTCATCTGTAAAATGAAAATAATAGTATCAAACGTGTTTCAGGTTTGCTATGAATGTATACAACATTCTATCCTTAGTTAACCAGGCCCTGTGGATAAGTCTAAAGGCTATTAAAACACTGACTCTTGCTGATCAGGTAAGTGATTGCTCTGAAAACTATTCTATTTGATAATTTGGTTTTTAGAAAAATCAAGAATTATGTTGATATCAGAATTATGGCCTAAAAAGAGAGACACATGTTCCCAATATTTGTCCAATTTTATTTGTGGATCAAGAACATGGTTCCCTTTGGGATCTCTCCATGCATTTCACGCATTGAAGATAGCTGCACAGGAGCAGATGTCTGTTTACACAGATACAAACAAGGAAAGTTTTGCAAAGCTGGAACAATACAGTAGCTATGTCCCAGATTATAAGGGAAGTGGGATGGTCCTAAACTGTTTTGACCCCACCTGGGTTAGAGAAGGAAGCATGTTGTGCTGCTTTTATCCTTAGGTGGATTTGGGTTGTCAGTGCTACCTAGTAGAGTAGAATTTTGGAAGGGTTTCTCAAAGAACTATTTTCTTCCCTCTAAGTCAGATGTCCAGGCTGTTAGCACCTCTGGTAAAGCAGAAGAAGCTGCTTTCCTACAGCAGCCATAAAGATTTATTTCCTCAAACCATCCTCTCCGATGCTACAACAGATCATTGCTTTCCCACCATTTCTCTGGGACTGGACATTGTTCTAAATGCATGTGTGTTATGTATACTGCCCTTAAGCATCTCAAAATGCATGGGGACAGACAGGCCTGGAGCCAACATGCTGCTTGACAAATGTCTACACGGGCATGATGTAGAAGGCAAAAGACAGTAACAGGTGGCTAATCTGTTAAATAATAAATCATTGTCACTTTTCTTCCCTTTCAATTGGCTTGGATTCCTTTTCATCACTTCTTTCTAATTCCTCTGCTTCATCCCCAAGATAATTTCCACAGGGAGAATCTACCTTAATGGATGGGATACACTTTTGGAACAACAACAAAAAAAAACTGTGTTCCTGGCCCTGCATATTATCAATTCTGTAACCATGGACAGTTCTCCCAAGTTCTCTAAATCACAAATTCCTTACCCACAAAATGTCAATTGTAAAGATTAAATACAAACACAATGAAAACTCCTGGACCATACTAGGAACTCAATAAAGCTTAAAACAACAACAAAAGGGTAACCCTCCCGAATCTCATCATTAGAGTCTAACAACCCTGTTCACATCCAGAAATAATAGGAGAGAGGCTCATCCACTGTCCGTAGGAGTTGGATGAATGCCTGCATCAGCCCTTTGCAAACAAGCTGATCGATGGAGCCAGTGATCAGGAAAATTGAATTCCACTGAATACACACCACTGTCTGCCTGGCATCATCATATTTCAATGAAGCGAAATTGTAAATAGTGGGTGGTGTTTCTGATGAGCTATGTGTTTGGGAATAAGGGATTTTGAAATGTCATTTTGAGCTCAAATTAATCAAATTTTGAATAACAGAGTTTGGAGAAACAAGTTCAATAGCATCTAAGTGGTTATTGAAAGAAAATTTAGTCTGGGCCGCAAAATAATAACCACAGAAAATAAAGTCTCCATGGTGCTTTCTTTGACCTTATAAAAGATAGGCCCATATTCTATTCTTTCTGTATTGTTCATTCTCCAAATATTTAGCAGGAAAATCCCATGTGCCGGGAGTTGTGCTAGGCACTAGAAAAACTTGTGTGCATGGAGATAGGCCCTGGATCAGAAAACCCACAGCTGAGTGTCAGATGAGGTCTCTCTGCTCCTTAGAGATCTGGTTAAACCTGGCTTCACTCATAGCTCATGACTTGAGATTGTCCAAATCCTTCCCTGAGATTCTGTCATATTTCCCTGCTTACTTCTCCTTGCCTCTGTGCTAGTGCTTGTGTGACCTCTTTCTCTTCATCACCCCAGAAACACACCCTTATAGCAGTATCCCTGAAATCTACTTTTATCAAGTATTTTGTAGGGTCTTTATAGACTTAGGTCTCTGAGAGAACCATAGAATGGGTATATTACAGAGTGGATGATCTCCTTTCTTCTCTTTGGAGGAACAGCAATCACTCTTTGATTTTGAGCAAAGCAGTTGTGACCTGTCTTTTGTCACTCTTATTTTCTCTAGTTATAAATTTTTACCCATATATTTTTTAAATAAGTACAGTTTCTTTCCCACAAGAAGATTGGTGTTTCTGTGACATCTCTCCTTCTCCCACCTTATGATACAGATTGAATGTCAGCGTGTATGATGTGAGTACTATTGGAGAAATCAAGAAGGAAGGGTCTGTTAGTTGGCCTGGGATGATCGGGGTTGCCTGGCAGGAGAGGGGGCATTTGCTGGAGTTCTGGCATGCAGAGCAGGCAAGGATGTCGAAAAGGCTCTAACAGCAGGAAAGACAATGGCATGCTTCTGTCTGATCCTCCTTTCCCAAGACAAAGTGGAGCTGTTCCAGGGCCACCATGCTGTGTCCTGCAGTATGGAAAGAGTGGGAGGTAGCACTTCGAAGCACATCCAGTGGAGACAGGTAGGAGGCATCAGTGGCAAATGATAAGACTGGGAAACTTGTTGAGTGAACTCAGCCAAAATTTTCAGGAGAGAAAATTCTAAGGTATAAGATGAGATGGAAACTAGGTCAGCAAGAAGATTCGAATAAATTCTGGGAAAGTGGGTCTAGAACTGTTGGTTCTCAATTAGGTTGCACACTGAAATCACCTGGCAGGCTTCTAAAAGCCCCATGTTTGTACCCACTCTGACTTAATTGGTCTGGGATGTGTCCTGAGCATGAGGATGGGTTAAAAACTATCAAAATGCTTCTAATGCTCTGGCAGAGTTGAGAGCCACTCTTCCAGGTATATCCAGAGGTGACATTGATAACAGGAGCAGCTTATTTCAAACATCTGCTACCACCATTGTGCTTGGATATGGAGGGAGGGTAGAAACAGGGAGCCAGACATCTTTAGGATATAGGCCTAACCTGCACAGATTTGAGAGCCTTATATGAGAAGTCAGATTTTCTTTCTTTTCTTTCTTTCTTTTTTTTAAATTTAGAATATTATTTTCTAGAAATATTTTTCAAAGCTTGATCATTAAATGACTTCATCAGATCACCTGGGGGTGCTTCATAAAATACATATTTGAAAGCTATGCCTTATGATTCCTAGAAGTGGAATAGATCCCAGAATCTTTGTTTTCAACAAATTCCATAGGAAATTCTCATGAACATTAAAGTTTAGCAATCATTTTTATGGCAGTATGTTTTGTATTGTAGAAGCTAACAAATGGCACCAAAAAGAGTAATACCACTTTTATGTATATATATTTTTAGTTAGAGATGGACACAATAACTATTTTATTTACTTGTATGTGGTGCTGAGTATCAAACGCAATGCTTCACGAATGCTAAACAAGCACTCTACCACTGAGCTACAACCCTAGCCCTGAGCAATACCACTTTTAACCAAACATGTACCATATCCAAATGCTATATGCATAGGTTATTTTATCTTACACTTAGATAAATATTTTGAAGTACCATTATCTTTGCTTTACAGTTGAGCAAACTGAAAGTCAGAGAAGTTAAAGGACTTACCCATAATGATGCAGCTAGTGTGTGGCAAAACCAACTTTCAAACCATCATCTAACTGCAAAGCCACAATATTCCATGTATGGTTCCTTCATAGCAATCCAGAGTATACCAACGAACATTCTGAAGCCCTGCTTTTTTAGCTTGAAAACACAGCACCAGGTGGGCTGGCTGCTGGAGCCTCTGACAGGGTAGCACCAGGCCAGCAGCTGACTTTCTAGTTTGATATGCAAGCAAACCCCACCTTGGCCTCACTTTCGGATTTCTATATCTCTGGGTATCCATGGAAAGCCAAGCTTGCTCCTATTCCTCTCCATTAAGGACCTTGTTTGACTTTCATTTTCTCTGTCCTGCACTCTTTCCAAGGAGAGGGATCTCATCTTTGATGCTGAGTCTTTTCCCAGGTGTTCTATCCACCTGCTGCTACCAATTGCTTAGATAGTGCCATTTAATCTGACACATCTGTGGTGTAATGGAAAGAACCCCAACTTTGCAGTCAGAAGATATATGTGCACCTTGGTTTCTCAGGGTTGCCTTGGATAAATCACTTTACTCATCTCAGCATTCATTCAGAAATCAGACTATGATTCACCATAGTGTCCAGACACAATTCTTTACCTACTTTCCTGAACTCTTTTGTATAACCTGAAATGGGGTTGACCCTCCTCCCCTAACATGAATCTGTCCACCTGATTAGCAATATCTTCTACTCAGGCTCCTGTGGGAGAAGGGAGTGGTTTTGCCCCTTCCATAAACTCACTTACACTACACAGGTCAGTGAATCTTCTGCCTTGATTGGGTGCCAGGTGGTGGGGAGCATTCCCTCTCCAGCTACTCCTACCTCCCCAAATGGGAGAATATACTACTTGTCCAGAGCCAGGGCATTCAATAAACTCAGTGTCCTCAGGGCCTGGCTTACTACACCTTGTTCAAGCAGTATTCATATGCTGTGTTCTCTCTTCTTCTTTTGCCTAAAACCCAGGTAAAGTCTGACTCAGATTGGCGGGCTTTGTTGATCTCCAGCTTTTATTCATGGCTGATTGAGTAGGAGAGTTCAAGGTCCCTCTCTGGGTCCAACTTTCTTTCTACTTCATGGGCATTTCTGAATGCATGAATCCTAAGATTTGGTGAGTAGGAAGACTGTTAATAGGTCTAAGTCATGTTTTCCAAGTCAGCTTTTGCCAAATAGTCCTTATCAGAGATTATCAGATGCAATTTTATTCCCAGGCTGCAACAATTTTCTAAGTGTGCAGCAACCCTCAAGGATCCTTTGCTGAAGAGGAGTCCAGCATCCCTGAGGCATGAGCCAAAATGTCATTATTATGCAGTCAGAGATTCCATCTTTACTTTTAAAGTAAAGATGTTCACTAAGCCCCTAGGTGGTTGTATGTATGTCTAGATATTGTTATTCCCTCTTAAATTTTCTTCATCTCCAACTGCAGAACCAGTGCCTGGCACATTGCAGGGGCTCGATGTTATTATTCTCAATGAGTTAAATAATGCCCCAACCCACCAACAACTCTGGTGAGTTACACACACACACACACACACACACACACACACACACACACACACACACACACACAGTCAAAGAACAAAACAAACAAAAATTTGATGCAAAGGGAGTTCGGTCTTTATGCTGTCATTTCTTAACTGGCTGATTTGGGATGATTAAAATCATGAGGAGTCCAAAAGTGGAAGAATTCGTCATGTTTGACGTTGGCACATTGGAACCAATTTAAAAAAATTGCTTCTGCATCAGCAACACGGCCAATTTACATGTACTTGTGTAACGAGGAAGAAAAAGATGCAGACGCTGAACGTGAGGAGGAGAATAACCAGGGGAGAGGCCAGGGGGCGGATCCCTAAAGGAGGAGGTAAAGAGGAATGGGAGGAATGGGAGAAGGAAAAACACAATGAAAAAGAGAAGGAAGGGGCTGGGGCTGGGGCTCAGCGGTAGAGCGCTTGCCTAGCATGAGTGAGGCACGGGATTCGATCCCCAGCACCACATAAAGAACCAAACAAACAAAAAGAGAAGGAATAATGAAAAAGAAGGCAAGAAAGTAGATAAAACCCCTCCTCATTCAAACTCAGAGTATTAGACCAGCTGAGAAAGAAGACACGGGGGCTAAGGAGGAAAATACTGCCCACAGGCCTCCAGGTTACGGGGTGTGATTCCCTACATTAGACTAGTTCCATGGCATGGTTCAGCTTTCTTCTTCCTAGTGTGATCAGTCCCCCACACATAGTAGGTGCACGCACAATAATTTCTGGTGGAATGGAAGAACGCCCGGCACCTGATCATGTATCCTGATACTCTCTGTATAGTTTGGGGGCTGTTGGTTTTTATTTTTCAAGCAGGTGCATTTTTAAAATGTGTATATTTTAACGCCCCTCCACAGAGCCTAATCAGACACCCCCACCCCTATCATATCACAGCCTTCCTAACTCCCCAAAGGCCCTTATTTATTTTATCTTGTGTATGTGTGTGTACATGTGTGTTTGTGTGCAGTGATCACTTTTTACCTTGTGTGGAATCCTTTTTTCTTGCTGACTCCCTACTCTTTTCTCTCCCCCATCCTCTACCCTTTTTTTCTTTTTGATTTGTTTTGTCTTCCTGCCTCAATTATAAGCCCTTGGAGATCAGCCTTTATTCAGCCTAGCACACGGGCCTAAGGAGATTTGAAGGAGGCTTGTCTCTACTGGGATTCTATTGTGACAAAGGAAGCTTTCCATGTATCCACCCCATGCAGGGGTTTAGTGTATCACAATGGGAGACTCTCTACTCCTAAAAAATTGCATTAAAATATTTTTAGGGTCATGATATCTCTGGGGTACATAGCAAAAGCAACATCAAAGCTTCTTTGGGGAATTATATCCCAAATTCATATCACATCTAATCCCTACTCCTTTCCAAATTGCCATAAAAAATGTGCTCACACTAAAAAATTATAGAATACACAAGAAAAGTGAGTGTAAATAAAATAAAAAAATATGAGAGCAAAAATATAACACATGGGTTTGCATGTCAAGAACTTAAGATAAATCTATTTAAGGGGGAGTACCACATAAATTTTTAAAATTATTGAAGATAAAAAATTAACAAAGTCTAATAAAAATAATACTCCATGGAAAAAAATAAGAGGCAGACTTAAGAAAGAGCCAAATGGTACTTCAAGAAATAAAAACAAAATCATTAAAATTGAAAATTTGCCACACAATTTAGAGAGCAGACTAGACACCATTACAGAGAGAATTAGTGACTAAAAGACAGATTTTTGTATATTATAATGCGTATAGTATTTTTTTCCTAATGTTTGTATTAGTGCATTATAGTTATACATGATACTGGGGTTCATTTGAACATAATCATACATGCATGGAGTATAGTTTGCTCCATTTTGGTCCTCAGTACTTCCTCTTTCTTTCCTCTCTTCCCTCCTCATTCTCCCTCCTCTACTCTACTTGTGTTCCTTCTATTTATTTCATGTTTTTTAAAAATTGTAGTTTATAGATATAATAGAGGTGAAATCACTGTGGTATATCCATATATGTACGAATCAAAATTTGATAAATTTTATTCTACAGTTCCTCCCCTTCCCCATCTCTCCTCTCTCCATTTCTTTCCCCTTCCTCTACTCCTGAAGTGTTATTTATTAGGAGTTTGAGGGAAAGAAGAGAGAGTAGGAGAGAATCAATATTTAATGAGACAACGGAGGAGAATTTTCTTTGCCCAAAGAAAGACTTGAACCTGCAGATTGGAGATTGTACCCAGAGCAATAAAAAGAAAAAAATGAATCCACATCTAGATACTTTGAAATGAATGTTCAGAACACCAAAACAAGGAGAAGATCTTAAAATTTGTCAGAGAGAAAGAAAAATTACCCATAGGTAACACAAATTATACTAACAACAGACTTCTTAGTAGCCAACCCAGGAAGCTGAAGGCAACAGACTATTATCTTCACTATGTCAGAGCAGTAGTAGACAAGAAAAATAAGAAAATATATAAATAGCATTAGTCTAAATCCAAATAGGTACAAACTGTTTTTAAAAAGTAATTAATTAGAATGTTTACAAGAGGCAGTACTAAATTGTTAACAATTTCAGTTATGTGGGAATTAGAATGAGAGTTATTAGATTCTTGTGGCTTTGCTTAGGGCAGAGATTCTGATTAAATGGAGATCATTTTAACATCAAATAGGAATATTAAACACTTAAGGGTAAAACCTAAAAGAAAAGAGATAGAAGAAATGAAATGATAGTAGAAATGAAAAAAGTAAAGTTCAGTGAATCAAATGGAAAAGAATATTTAGATATAATAAAAAATATTTACAACAACATAAGGATAATACACACAAACCTCAGGATGTCTATTACTTACTAGGATAGCTACTGGAAGGTTTGGGATTTTGCTGTATTTTAAAGTTGGATTGTTATATATGTCCAATACAACCTTAAAAGGAAGGATAAGAAGACCAAAAAAAAAACCCTAATATTTATACTAACTAGGTGACTTTACACTAACTAGAGGATTCTGATAGTCTAATGCATTATTTACTTTCTTTTGACTCTCATAACTCTCCAGTCAGTGGTAGAGTCCTTGCCCAGCATGTGTGAATTCCTGGGTTTTACCTGTAACACCACAAAAAAATTAATCAATAAAAACAAATCAAAACAAAAAGACTCACTATTCTGTAGCTAAAGAAAAAGCAGTATACAGCACCAGCTTGGGAGTTGTGAGCATAGATCATGTTCAGGCTCTTGCTTTAACCTTTCCTCTGACATTGGGCTTCCCTGTCCTGTTGGTGTCACATTGTTATCTATTGTAGAAATAATGCATCAGGGTAAATAATCTCTTAGTCACGACTATACATAGTCATAACTCTCCAGTCATCTCTGCATTTATATTTGCTTCCTGAACCATGGAGCAGAAAGAAAACACAGGGATGATCTAATCTAAACCTCTGTTTTGTAGAGGGAAAACTGAAGCCCAGAGAGGACATGTGTCACTGTGAAAGCTCAAGTGAACAAAGATCTGGGGTCCTGAGCCCCAGTTCAGGCTCTTTCCATAAGCTCTGAGGCTCTATATGCCTCTCAGTGGTGGTCTGAGGACACAGGAGGGAACGTCCACAGTGGGGAAGGTACCAAAATAGATAAGGACAACCTATTAGCACTAAACAGTGGCAAAATGAGACCCGATATTATCCTTTATGAAGTCAAGCTGAGAAGCTGAATGCAGGGGGTGTTTTATGTGTCAGCACTGTAGCAATTATGACTGGACTGATTAATAAATAGGCAAACAAATACTAGGAAATCAGGCCTGTTTTAATGCTTCAAATTCACAACAACACCCTGTTAACACAACTTCAAGTATTAACACTAATAATCACTCTAATCAGAGGAATGAAAACTCAAATTAATTCAAATGCTGCTCAATAGACCATCCCTGCGTCATCACTGCCTGTTATTGTTCTATCTGTTCAGATTTCCATGCAGTAATTAAATCCATTAACATGTAAAACTGGCTTCTGTTCTCCAGGGGAAAAATGAAAAAAGGAGCTGAACAACATTCTTGATGATAGAACTCCGACTTCCCAGAACTTCCACTGCATCCAAATTCTCCACCCTTTCTTTCTGAAATAGCAACTCACCCTCTTCGGGCTTTTCAGCTCAATCCATAGTGTTTCTTTGCCCAAAAGGAAGATATGGTTTGAGGAAGGGGAGGGGCATAGGTTCTAGAAACAGGAGGCTCATGGGGAGTTCACAGCTCTGCTCATATAGAGCTGGAAAACTTGGTTTTATAAAACATTTTTCTTGCCTTCATTTTCCCCATTTGTGAAATGGGAATGATGTGTGTTCTCGGAAGCTGCTTGTAGGACTCGAGTGAGATGGTAAAAGTGAAGGTGCTTTGTAAGCATTAAAGCATTCTACAGCAGGAGCTGTTTATTTTCCATAATGTTCACATGCTTGTAGAATCTTAAATATATTCACTGAACAAAATGGGAATGTAAGGCAGGGTGGGAAAATAAGGTGTATATGTTGTTCACATTAAGACCTGAAAAAGAATATAGCATGACTTTAGTACAGATATAAAAGACTACATGCCCAAGATTTTATTTAACTCACTAATTAATGAGATAGTAGACTGAAAAAAATTCTTTATACAATTAAGATAGTTTACTACTACCACCCCGACCTCCCACCAAGAGGGAATTTTATATTACTATTATCTGACCACTCTAAACAGAGGAAGAAACATCATGTGGCTCTCCAGCTGCTTTATCTCCTAAAATACCCTTCTTTAGAAAGATAAACAAAATAGGAATTGCCAGGAAGAGAAAATGGAAAGAGCATTAACAAACGCTAATGCAGTATGATGGTGTTTGATTTTATGTGTCAACATACACAGTGTTTTGCATGAAAATAAAATTTAAATCAAAACTTTGGGTAAAGCAGTTTGCCCTCCATAAGACTAGTGGGTCTCATCCAACTCAGTTGGTCATCTGAATGACCAGCCTGCCAAGCAAGAGGGAATTCTCAAGCAGACAGTCCTTAGATTTCATGGGTGCCATCCAGACTCCTGCGTCTTCAGTTGCCAGCCTTCAGACTAACAATGGAATGTGAGTTCACCTGTTCTCTGCCTGCTGGTCTTAGAACTACAAGTGCCCTGTCAGCTGTCCTGGTCTCCAGCCTTGCACCCCACACTGTGGATCCTGGATTCACACACACACACACACACACACTACTGGTTCTGTTTCTTCTCTGGAGAACCCAGACTAACACACACTTACCATCCAAAGTCACCATAGATTCAATAGTGGGTAATTTTAACTCCATTCATAGTAAGTCTGTGAAATCTCAGGGAAGTAATTTCCAACGAAAACCTGAAAACCTTGGTTTCTAGGAGAGAGCAAGGCCTGGTTAGTGGTCCTAGTCACCATACGGAGAGTCTCATGGGATCTGGCATTCCCACCAGGAAGCCTCAGCTCTGGTACAACCCCCCCCCCACCCGCCATTACCTCCACCCAGGCAGGAATCATATCAGCAGCTATTCCTGGATTTCCTGACAAGGGATTTATGGGGAAGTATCTAGTAACTTGAGAACTATAGAGCAAGGATAGCAGAAAGGTTGCGCCCAAATTGTAAAGCTCCTAGAAGAAAAAACACACTCCTAGAAAGAGGCTAAGTGACTGTCTTTGCTGAGGCTCACAATGAAGGTGCTGCAGTATCATAGAAAATACTACAACATCGCATACTAAGTGCTGCTGATGTGGCAGTAACTGTGTTAAGTACACGTGACATAAATTATCCTATGTGATCATCTCAGCTATGCTGAAAGCCAAATTATCCCCATTCAACACAGGGAAACTGAGCTCAGAGAGGGAAAGAAACTTGCTTTAAATATCCATCCCTGAGACCCTCATTGCTATACAAAATTACATATAAGAGGTTGTGAGGGAAATGGGAAAATAAACAAGGAGAGAAATGAATTACAGTAGATGGGGTAGAGAGAGAAGATGTGAGGGAAGGGGAGGGGGGATAGTAGGGGATAGGAAAGGTAGCAGAATACAACAATTACTAATAGGGCATTATGTAAAATTGTGGATGTATAACCGACGTGATTCTGCAATCTGCATTTGGGGTAAAATTGGGAGTTCATAACCCACTTCAATCTAATGTATGAAATATGATATGTCAAGAGCTTTGTAATGTTGTGAACAACCAATAAAAAAAAATTAAATAAATAAATAAATATCCATCCCTGGAAAGGAATGAAATTCCTAGTGAAGGAAAGGGTCCAAAGGCCAAGGATAATCAAGGGAGAAATTAAAGACAGCACTGAACACCCATATGAGCTTGAGTAGGGGGGTTGTAGGAGGTTAGAGACAGGGGTCATGCAGGCAGGCTACTGCCTGAGGATGACTTGGGTAGGGGGGTAGCATTTCTACCTGTCCCTCCCAGAGACTAGCTGATGCTCATTTTTAAGTCAGTGGTCACCAGCAACATGTCCTCCTAATTATAACTTTATCCATCAGCCAAGGAAGGAGTTACGGTGGCCTGGATGCAGCTCTTGTGGGCCTAGTCAGCTCCATCACCCAAGAGCAGAGCAATTAGCAATTATTGATGACTTTAATTTCCTAACAATTATTCCCCATCTCAGAGAGTTTGGAATTCATGGATTCAAGGTCACATTCCCAGTATACCAAGATTTCTTGAAGGAGCTCCTTGGAGATGGCAAGTGAGACACCTGATAGGACAAGAGTTACTGACACATTAGCTGGCTTGAAGAAAGGGTAGGTGTGAGTGTCAGGAGAGTGGGTTATAGACTACCATCTCTGTCTCCCCAAAGCTGTGCAGTCTTGGACAGTAGCTCCCTTTCCTGAGATTCTGAAAATGGAGATGTTACCATAGACTTATACTGACTGAGTACTAAATAAATGTGTAAATGTGAATGGGATTTTATACTTTAAAGCACAGGTCAGTAAACTCTTTTTGTAAAGGAGCAGATAGCAAATAAGTTGATCTTTGTAGGTCACTCAGTCTCTGTTGCAATTATCCAACTCTGCTGTTGTAATGTGAAGCCAGCCTTAGATAATACATGACAAACGGCACAAGACAGTTTTCGTGTCAGCCCCTGTCTCCTAGCTTGTAATTCTCAAGAATTAACCAAAGAATATGCTGAGATGCAACATAGCGAGATCAGGAAAGATTGGTTTGAACAGCCAAGGCTCTAGAAACAGAATGTCCTTCAACACTTCAGCTCAGTGGTCCATGTTCCTGGGGATATTAGACCCAGAATGGACTGCTTTTGAGAACCTTCAGCTGTGATGCAAGTAGGGCATGTGCAGGGAGGATTCCATCCACCCTGGCAGCTTTTCTGAACTCGGGGTGCTGACTTCCAATCAATCGTAGATTCTGTTGTCTCTGGTTGCCAATCTATAAATAACAAATCCATCTCATGTAACTTGTTGTTTATGAATTTGTTGTGTCTCACCAGATTCAGATAAGCCAGTAACCCCTACACAGTGAAACTACTGCACAAATATGAGCTGCTGTGTTTCAATAAAGCTTTATTTTTGAATGCTGACATTTAAATTTCATATTTAAATTTAAATTTCACAATTCATGAAATACTCTTCTTTTGATCTTTTTCTTTCATTTAAAATTTTGAACTTTAAGGATTCACATTAGGTTATTGATTTTAGGCCTTATTTTCTTTCTCATAATAACAATTAATGCTAGAGAGTGTAAGCTCAATGTACAAAAAGGCAGCAAATATAAAAAGCAGAAATCAATGAAATTAAATACAGCAAGCAATTGGTAATTTAAAAAGTAAAAAAAGGTTTTATTGAAAAGATATCTGAATTTAATAAGTGCCTAGCAAGAATGAGGAATAAAGAACATGAATTACCAATGTCATAAATGGAGGAAAGTTATCACTAGAAATTCTACAGACACAAAAAGGATGATACTGTTATGAATAATATTATGCCAACAACTTTTATCATTTACATAAAAGGGACAAACTTCTTGAAAAATACTACTCACTAAAACAAACAAGATGAAATAGAGAATTTGAATGCCCTATAGCTATTAAATAAATTACACTTTTATTGAAGGTCTCCTCTAGACAAAAGCTCAAGTCTAGACGATTTACCAGTTTTTTTAATTGATATGTAAAATTATGCATGTTTATTGGGCATTATTTGATGTTTCAATACATGTATATATTGTTGACTGTTCAAATCAGTGTATGCATATTTATCTCCTCAAACATTTATCATTATAGTGAAAACATTAAAAATTATTTTAGTTTTTGAAAATATATAGTACTATGAGTCTCAAAAAAAAATTTTTTTTGAACTTTAGCTCATTCAAAAACTAGAAAGTAGGCCAGGCCAGTGGGTCAATCTCTACCCTAAAGTGCTATAAAAATGTGCAAAATGCAATAGGGAAGAAGGTTTGCAAGAATGTGAAGAAGACTCCATTTTAAAAATATAGTAATGTCTAGGTTTAAAGAAAGCAACTGCTCACTGATGGGGCTGGGGTTGTGGCTCAGTGGTAGAGCACTTAGCATGTGTGAGGCTCTAGGTTCAATACCTAGCACCACATAAAAAATAAGTAAAAAAATAAAGGCATTATATCATTTATAATTCTCTCTCTCTCTCTCTCTCTCTCTCTCTATATATATATATATATATATATATATATATATTTTTTTTTTTTTTTTTAAAGCAACAGCCATCTGAGCTTTGAGGTGCTGCCTTCAAGGACTTGAAATCTGGAAAAAGAGAGGTTAGTGTGGGCTGAAACAATCATGGAGAGACTCAGAAAACATGGCTTAAGCTGGAAGATGCAGTAGGATCTCAATAAATGGGATCAAGGAAATGAGAATAAATAGAGGCACAGAAGAGACAAAGGACACCTACGGGAAGACAACCTGACAGATGAATGTGCTAATAATGGGCAGTGTCAGGAGTCCAGCTTGAAGCTTCCAGCTCCCACTCAAGTGCTCTTTCCAGGTCCCAGCTGCCTCATAGATTATATGGATGAATCACATAGAAGCATCCCATTCTAGGATAGCTTATTATCACACTGAAAGATAAAAAGACATTCTGAACAAGTTATTGAAAACTAATAGTTGTGTTAGTACGATTTTTTTTGTTGTTGTTGTTGCTATGACCAAAATACCTGTCAGGAACAACTTAGAGGAGAAAATATTTGTTTTGGTTCATGGTTTCAGAGGTCTCTCTCTGTCCATGGTTGGCTGGTTCCAGTGCAGAAATATCCTGGTGGATGAGTATGGCAGAGGAAAGCTGCTCAGCTCATGACAACTGGAAAGGAGAGAGAGACAGACAGAGAGAGAGAGAGAGAGAGAGAGAGAGAGAGAGAGAGAGAGAGAGAGAGAGAGAGGTTAGAGAGAAAATAACCCCATTACATGCCATTACAGGGCATGTCCCCAGTGACCTTTCCCCATCAGCTATGTTCCACCTCCCCTTAATCCAGTCAACCATCAAAGGTTAATCTCCTGATGAGGTTAGAGCCCTCATAATCTATTCACTTCCCAGTGGCCCCACCTTGGGACATTACTGTACTGGGGACACATGACATTTTAGGGGACTTTCCAGAACCAAACCATAATAAAGGTATTAGGTATCCTACAGATATTATCTCATTTGAAATTTTCAGTAAACCTCTGAAGAAGGTCTGGTTATCCCCACCATTTTCCGTTTACAGATGAGAAACTTGAAAAAAAAAATTGAGAAAATTTCTCACTATACTCAGCACAACCATCCTAACCAACAATAAACATTTATGTATTGTTCCCCAAAGACCCTTGGAAGAAACTCAGAGAAACACAGCAAGCAATAATCTAAGGGCCATGGTCAGCTCAGCCTCCACAGAAGATGGAAACACATCCCAGGTGGGGCAGAGTGTTGGGAGGGGATGGCACAGTGGCGGTCTGTGTAGATGACTGTCACGGCTCTGTTTGGAGTAGCTGCAGACTTTCATCTCTTAGCAAGCCTAGAGTGGTTCCTAAGGATGACTTCATATGGCTGGCTGGTAATGGCATGCTCTAGAAGGACTCATAGTAGCATCAGCGTGGGGGTTAGGAATAATTAAATAACATTTTCAGCTTTTCTGAGAGCCCTTGGACTAAAACAAAGAAACAGGTGAGAAGAGGAAATTGAGGGTTATTTGCGTTTTGTTAATGGGCCTTTAATCAACAGAACCCCACAGCTCCACCAGCAGCAGCCAGTCCCTGCAATCTGGGGAGACTGTATACTCACAAAGCGCCCATTCAAGAGCCATGGAAGCTGGCACAATGCGGCAATCAGACAGGCCCCGGCTTCTCCGTGGTGCTACACCTGCACCTGTTATCATGGCAGGAACTTCTTTATCAGCCTTTAGAAACTTGCACAACAGAGCAGGTTGTCTTTCATCAGTTCTCTTCTAGCCTTTGTGGGCAGGGATATACAAACCAATACTAGAAGTCAGTCTCTTTCTTTGGAGAACCAGTAAGCCCATGTGGGTCTGGGCACCTACAGGTCTACCATGTGGCATCAACCTGGCTGAGTTCCTTGGACTGTAAACCAGCTCTCATTCTAGGGGTGTGGATAAGGGTAGTAATAGCTGTGGCTGTAGCTAGAGCCAGGGGGATGGGAGCTGCATTAGCACCCACCCCACCACTGCGGGAGGATGAATGCATGAGCTGGCTTGTCAGGTGCGGAAGGAAGCTGAATGCTTTTTTGATTGCTATAATTGCAGCAAATTGGACGCTTGAGAGCGCCGGTTTAACAAGAAGAATCTTGTGGATGAGACTTAGGGAAGACGCCCCTCTTCAGTTCCCTCTCCTTTGTCCCATGTGTATGAGATAATTCTCCAGCCATCACAGATTGTGAATAGGCGGCTAATTTTAGTTGTGCAAGCCAAACAAAGACCCTGGTTGGTAGATCCGGAAGGTGATTCATCTGATATGATGTTTGTATGGTGGAAGTTAGAGGTCTTGGCAGGAGCCCCTGACTATTTCCAACTTTCCTTCTAAGGAGTTGGATGATTTATTAAGTGGCTATCTCAATGTGGACATCAGAATCCTTTTTTCTGTTCATGGGCCTTCTGTCTTGGTAGTGCTGGGTGTTTCTGAGTGTGGGGATCCTCCTCTGGGTCTTCTTAATTGGGAGGAGTCAGGAAGGCAGCAGTGAAGCCAAGGACAGGGAAAGAGTCAAAGGCACAGAGACCCATATACAACCAAGGCCAGTGGTCTTGGACATCTTTGGGGAAAACAGACAGAGTAAAGAAGATCCAGAACCTGGGTGGGAGTAGAAATTTAGAAACTGGTGAGGAAAGTTGAGCATGTCCTTATTCTTTTATTGGTGTGCTTCTGACTAGTACCTGGGCTTGTTGAGCTGAAAGTTGTAGGCTCAGCGTCTTTTTAAATGATCTGTCATAATATCTAAGAGAATATTCTATCTGATTTTAAAGCTATTTTTGCTGCCTTACCTAAAATAGGCCACTTTGCCTTGTTGAGACTTTGGGGGACCAACGTGTCACAGTTTGTCAGTTTTTCCCCATTTTAGCACTGGAAGTCCCGCATCCTGGTAAACCCCTCAGTTCTGGAAAAGGCAGGATGGTTAGTCACCTTCCTGGGCTCCATAATCTCCACCGAGGGATTGAGATTTGCTAGATTACTTTTAAGACTCTTCTGGCAATAGCATTCTTAGAGCCAGTCAGTTTTTTGTCTTCTGACCTCTCTCATCCTACTCCAAATATTAGCCTCATCAGGCCTCAGACATGGTATGCTCTTCTGTGTCTTCTTTGCCCTTTTTTATACTATTCTTCCTTCCTGGAATTTCGTTTTCCACCTCTCTTTCCAAAACACTCTAACGCATTCTTTGAGATTTGTAAATGTACACTTATGTCAACAGATGAGGAAACAGTATAGAGTTGTTAAGTGGGTTGGCTTAGGTCTTCCAGTTGGTGAGTGGCACACGTGGAATTTGAATTTGGGTAATCTCGCTCCAGAGGCCATACCTTTAGTGGTCCCACTCTACTATATTCTGTATATTCTCTTCTATGGCATTTGCTACATGTGTTGATTACTTATTTGCACATCTGACCTCCATGCCAGACTGTGAAGTCCTGGAGAGCACAGTTACCTCTTATTCTGTGTCTAGAGCATCGAGCACAGTGCTGGAACATGGCAGATGCTCAGTATTTGTCAGATAAGTGGCCAAATGAATCACGGGCATATATGCAGAGGAAGGCAGAACCGGGCTGGCTAGGTGCCACTGCACTGTGGAAATTGCATAATCCTGGTCAGGGAGCCTGGAGATCTAAGGCCAAAAGATCTACTATGAGCAACCTGGAAACCATCACTGAAATCTGTATTCTCAGAGAATAGAAAAACTAAAACCATCACTCATGATAGTTTTAAAGGCACCCTACCCCCTATCTGTGTAGGCCCAGACACTGAACTATTCACGTGTGTTGCTTTCCATCAGCCCCAAATGTCCATATATATGAAAAAACACCCCAGGAGAGACAGAATTGTTCTAGGTGCTGAAAATTAATCGTAAAGAATTATGGGTAAATGAAATAATTGAGCAAGTTTTGAAAGATGAGTAGGAACTTTGAGGTGCAAAAGGGGAACAGTTGTTTTAATAGAAAAAAAATCCAACATTTTCATTTTTTTATTTTTTTTATTTTTTTTAAAGAGAGAGAGAGAAAGAGAGAGAGAGAGAGAGAGAGAGAGAGAGAGAGAGAATTTTAATATTTATTTTTTAGTTTTCGGCGGACACAACATGTTTATTTGTATGTGGTGCTGAGGATCGAACCCAGGCCGCACGCATGCCAGGCAAATGCGCTACCACTTGAGCCACATCCCCAGCCCCCCAACATTTTCAAATAAGGATATTTTCAATAGAAAATATTGGAAAAGCCCAATTCAACCTGTTTCAAATATAGGAGAATTCATTGATTCAGTTCGCTGGGCAGTACAGACTTTCAGCAGCTCCACAGAGGGCTAATTCAGTGGCTCAGCGGTGTTTCTCCATTTTATCCAGGAAGTTGACTCCATCCTATGACTGGTTTCTCTAGTTTCTGCTGTGGTGCTTCCTGCAGCAGTCTCCCTCCTTCTAACATCTAGGGAGATTACATGAATGTTATCTCCAACATTAAATAAAAATCCTGACTTTTACCTGTTGATTCCTTTGCCCTGCCTGTGGCCAGGAGGATGCCCTGTGCTGTAGGGCTGGGGGAGTAACCACTGAAGCAAGAGGGTTAGGTCAGCCTGATTTATTTAGACTGATGTGGGAGAAAAAAACAGTATCAATTCTATTATGATAGCAAGAAACCTCAAAATAAATTGTTCCATATGCCCTGCTTCCCCAGGGCACAATATCAAGGGATAAAAACATAGAGAATTAGGAGCTAAATTGATGACATTTGGATATTAGGCAAATAACTTTCATGAGCTTCATCCTAAAACACTACAATTTTCTCTCTTAAAACATGTTTCTTCAGCTTTTTATTGTAATTATCAATGCATTTGTCTGCTCTGTGAGCAATATGAAAGAACTCCTACATGCATAGGAAGGCCCTCCGTGAATGTATCACTGAAATAGAACTGTCACCACGTAGGTCTTCTTTCTGTAGGTTTAAAAAATATTCACAGCGATTCCTTTTAGATTCTTTGTGGTAACTAGGATACTTTAATGGCTGAACTGGAAAAGCAGAGGCCTATCCCTTGTCTCACTTCTATAAATTTTCTGTGTGACCTTCCATAAATTATTTATCATGTCTGTTTCAGTTATGATGCAACTTGAGTACTTGATAATATGGTAGTTTTGAATTTTACAAACTCAGCTAAGTTGGAACTAAAATTCCTAGAATTTCTTTCCCTATATGGTTCTGAGTTAGGATTAGCCACAAGTTAGTGTTCTAAGTCATGTGAGATTCAAAAGGTGGAGGTGAAAATTCCATTTTATTTTCTTTTTCTTCTAAATGTCAATGAGAACATGCAGCTCAGTATCCCTGGCTTATTTGATTGATGTGAGGTAGAGTTGGGGCTGGAGCTCCTCCAACTCCTATCATGTTCCATCCTTTTTCTGCCTTGAATCCTGAGGCCAATGTGAGAATTGCTCTGTGGTGCCAGGTACCAGCTTACCTTGTGCTGAGAGCAACAGCCCAGTCAGAATGATGCATGGCATTTATGCCAGAATGGAGTGGTTGAGAGGTGACACCAGCAAGCCATTGAGATGATAATGGTTATGTTAAGCTATGTATATTAGACCCCCTGCTGTCTGCCTCAGCTGGCTACTTTGGAGTTCTCACAGGGATTCCCGGAGAGTTCCCATTGGTTGGGGAAGTGCCGGAGGAGGGATTTCCGGTTGGTGGTTCCTGGAGGAGCCGCATGGGTGGCGTTCGGGAGAGTTCCCGGGGAACATGTGTGGAGTGTGCTGGTGGAGTTTAGAAATAAAGTTTGTTCCTGCTTCAGTGGCTCGTGATTTATGCCCAGCCAGACTGCGGCACCTTGTAGCTCAGGTGCTTCACTGAGGATGAAGGAAGTGGGACACAGTTACTAGTCAATCTCCTAGTCTACCCTTTGTATCCCTACTTTTTGCTTATATTTTCTTCTGCATTCCTAGCCTGCTGACCTCAGGCCCAATCCCCAAAAGCAGAAATTATGGACTTAATAGCCAACATAGTCAGCTCTCACAATCATTCATGGTCTAATACTTGGACTGTATCTCTTATTCTGTGCCATTCAGAATGGTCCTATTTCTCTGAATCCTGAGTGATATAAAAAATATTTATTGAATGTTTACTCTAATGTTAGTGAACATTCTATAGTATTGTATATATTTACCATAGTGTTATATAATGTTACTATCAGCACAGAGAATTTAAGTAATTCACCCCAAATCATACTTGTTCAAATTTATAAGAAGCTGGCTCAGGATTTTTTTAACTTTGACAGTTAACTAGAGTCAGTTCCCTTATCCACCATCTCCTTTGTAGAATAAAAAGCTGTTCTAGATATTCTTGAGTTCTCCTATAGCTTGTAACTCTCTAGGAAATAGGTTATGTTACATTCTTAATCTCTAGAATAGTGTATCTCAAAGTATGGTCCAAGTGTGAGAATCATCTAGAAGCTTGGTTGCAGGTATGGGGTGGGGTCCTGCATGTTTCTGGTTTTCTCAAGTGATTTTGATGCATAATGAAACATGCCAACATGAAACTTGCCAACTCTCTGCCCACATGAGAATAATAGGATAACATATAAGTGTGTGTGTGTGTGTGTGTGTGTGTGTGTATGTGTGTGTGTTTGTACCAACATATGAGCACCTGAGGAAGGAAAGGCTGGAAGGAGTCTTCAGAGGTGGCTCCCCCACCATGCTGACATTTTAAGTGGAGGGCTGTGTTGCAGCCTCAGGTTTGTAGTTCCAGAAGACATAAGCAATGGAGTTGATACCAGAAAATTCTAACAAAGTTTGCCTGTGCTCTTCCTGGAAGCCCCTCTAGAAACAGCTCCAGAGATGTCTTCCATGAGGCAGGCTGTCACGCGCCTGCCCCTTGACAGTGCCAGGAAGCAATTAGAGTAGCAGCAGCTGAAGGGGTAGCAGCACCATTTGCATACATCCTTACCACCCCTCTGTCATCTGCTGGGATTGTTAATTAGGAGTGTTTCTCTCCCTTCTCTGTGAGTTTATCATTCATTTATCTTCTCTTGGAAAGTCAAAACGGTACTACCCACTGTCTGAAATGAGCGGAAGTTCACAAAGGTGACCTTGTCTCAACAGACTCGGGGGCCAGCTTCTAGCTGCACAAATTGCACTGCAAGAAGGCAAGTCACCAGGATAAAAGCCTCAGGAAGGCTGCTGTGGGCATCATTAGCAGAGATGTAGGGCTGATAATGAGGCCTCCTCCACACAGATGCTGGCCTGGGGGTGCCAGCACTCCTGTGTGTGGAGAAGTAGCCCCGTCAGGCCTGAGACAGTCCCTTTTGCCCGTCAGGATGGAGTACAACAGTTTGCAATGGGCTTTCTATTCTCTGTCTCATTTGAGTTTCTCCCCACCAATGTTGATGAGGTAGGAAAGGATAAATTAAAAGTAGGTAGAAAGGGAACATAAAGGAAAGACAAGGAAATATAGTTTTAGACTGTTTTCACATGCCTTCCCAGAACTATCACTCCCCAAACTCTCTCTTTGGCCTGTCACTACCAAATTTCTGGGAAATCTGGAAACCTACCTGGTACACTATCAATAAGCCCATCAACATAAATAGGTTAAGCAAAGAGAGAAAACCTATGATTTAGCAGATAATGAACTCCACATAAGCATGAGGATCCTGAAAATGACCAGATCACCATAAACCATCTTGAGATCACCGGAGTGATATCACTTCAACACACCTTCCCATAGACAGCCCTTACCAAGGCGCTTTTAAAAGAGAAAATTGAAAATCCCAAAATGCACTTCTTAATCTGGAATGGCCCACATTCTCCTTTGAATGTGTATTCTTTGTTTTCCTAAATAAATCTCTGGGTCTCTACTGACATGTGCTAAAATTCTTTCCCATCATGTATGTTAAAGGCCCCACTTGTCCTACTGAGTTCTCACTTCTCTTTAGGAACTTTTTGGGATTTTCTTCCAGAGCTATCTCTTCTCTTATCACTTTGGTATGAACAAACTTAGGAACTTGGAACTTGACTGCTGAAAATGTTAATAATTAAAAATTTATTCACTTCTTTCATGCCAAACTTCTTTCACAAAATGTGCCACTTCTTAAAAGTATTTTATTCTTTTCTAGATGTAACAGTATGAGTTGAGTATCAGATGCCAGGAACAATATTTGGCAAATTACTTAAGTGGTGTTATTTACTCCTCACAGTAGCCTCCAAAAAATATCATCAGAGCTACTGTATAGAAGAGGAAATTGAGGTTCATGTCAAATTTTCTCAGAAATAATTTCATGGGATTTGGGGAAGGACTGGTATAAGTAAATGCTGCACACAGAGGCATGGGCTAAAGAAAATGCTGACTATTGAGACTACACCTTTGCTCTGACCTCCTGACAGGGAAAGACTCAAGGCCAAAAGCTGGTCCTAAAATGTCTCCTTGCATGAGTGACTTAAGTTGCCAAGATCAAGCAAAAAGAAACTAATCTCGTGTTGTTTTGAGTTTGTAATGAAGCTGAACATGAAAGGTGGCTCTTCTTTTTCTGTGAATGAACTCTCACAGTTGCTTGCTTTCATTCTGGGCTGACTTTCCTAACAGGACTTGACCTCTGGCTGCTTTATCACATGTTATTTTTGCTCTAGAAGATGGAACAACAAAAAAAAAATCCCCCTCTGTCTGACTCCTCTTAAGACCAATTCAAGTAGAAGTTTCCATCACAGGCTCAGGTGCATATCCAGTTGTCCTTCCACAGATGCAAGAAATTATTTCCAGGACCCCCTCTGAACACCAGAATCCTCAGATGCTCAAGTCCCTTGTATAAAATAATGCAGTGTTTACATATAACCAGCACACACTCTCCTATATAATTTTAATCATATCTAAAGTATTTATAATTCCTACTACAATATAAATGTTATATAGTTATACTGTATTGCTTAGGGAATAATGACAAGAAAAATTCTGTCTGTATTCAGTATAATTTTTCCTTTATTAGCTTGGTCCCCAGTGTGATGATGGTATGGAGGGGTGGTGGAATTGGAAGAGTGAATACTAGTGGGAGGAGATCAATTGGGGGTAATCACACTGAGAAGAATTTTCTATTCTTGGTTGAATTTGTGGATTCAAAGTCTAAAGAAGGCAGACTGTACCTATCAACATGAATTTTAGATGCTTATATTTCTTGTGTTGGAAGATATTTCAGTAGACATTTAACTCAGACTCCTACATGGTATGATAATTACTGCCAAAGTTGAAGGGATTGCTACAGAATCAAGTGTCTTTTCTCTCTACTGGATATCTTGAATTCTGTAGTATCCTATCACCCTGAAACACCATAGCAGTGGGTAACAATGTTAAAATTATTCATTTTGAAAAGAATCTGTAAATTATTTGAAGAAATGAATTGTGACTGGTGTGTTTATTTCTGATTTTCAGAGTTATAACCCACAGACTAGCACATGGTGGGTTCTGTCTACATAAGTATTGAGTGAATAAACAAGTAAATTAATGAGTGATGAATAAATGGACAGATTTCCTAGATTGCCTAACAAGTTTCACATAATTTGATTGAAGTAGTGATGTGTCTCTTACCTTGATTCCCTGTTTCCTGGGCCTCTGCTCTAAGCTGTGATGAGACATATGCTCCATATTAATGCTCCCAATACAGTACTTTTTCATCAAGTAACTAATCTGCAAAAAGTACTTATTGATCCTTTCAGTGTACTTGGAATATAAGAAAATATTAAGAATTAAGTGACTGGTGTACAGGATCATGATTCTGAATCCTGTTGCTTAATATTTCTTGGAATGCCCAAGGTAAATATATGCTAGATACCAGGCATTCATCTATTGCCAACCAAGCAAGTCACAATACTACCTTCGTCTCCATTCTCAAACCCAAACCCATAGTTTACCATTTAATCATGAGGAAAGACCAGCTTTGAACAGAACTAATACCTCCACCAACAACAACAACAATAAAAGAATTTGTGCTGATACAAATTTATCTATGCCTCTGGAAATATGGCCGATCAATACTCTCTGCTGTGACCAATCCATACAAACAAGTCTTCTTAATTTGTTGTTCAAAGCTTTGTCATTGGTCTGTTTTTTTTTTTCATTTCTTAAATATATCCAAGGCTGCAAATAAAGAGGTTTATTGAACTCACAATTCTGAAGCTAAAAGTATAAGATCAAGGGGATCCATCAGTTGAGCCTCTGTTAAGGGCTTCAGGGTATATGACATCATGGCAGGAGTACATGTGAGATGGAGTAACCACATGGCAAGACAGAAAGTCAGAGAACTGGGTGGGGCCAGTTAGACTATTTCCTATGATGTGGGAACTGGGGTCCCACGAGAACTATGTTAATCCCTCTGAGTGTGATTACCCGCAATCAATCGCCTCCCACTAGTATCCACTCTTCAAATTCCACCACCCCTCCATATGGTCACCACACTGGGGACCAAACTTCCATCCAATGACACTTTGGGAGACACATTCAATCCGACTCAAAGGGCAGCAACTCTCCACAGTCCTATCGTAGACTATAGTCAACTAACCTGGAGTTCCAAACCCACTTTCCCCAGGCCCTGCTGAACATTCCAGTACATCCTCGCCACCTCTTGGCTCTCAGGTCTCCCCCTGTGGCTAGACCTTCCTCAGCCCCCTCTGCCCACTGTTTCTCCAGGACCATTCAGTGCTCCCCTCCTATTTGAACTGAGTCTTGACTATTTCTCCTCACACGTAGAAAGGAAGATACAAAGGCAGGAATCTCTTTAACAAAATGTTTGGATCAGTTCTACACTTCCTAAGTATAAACATTTGGCCCACTTATTTAATACCTCAAACTCTAATTTTATAGCCTAGAAAAATTAAGATAATATGTGCTTTACAGCATTCTGTGCATTAAGTGATAACTGTAGTCATCCAAAGGCTAAATTTACTAAGGGTTTTCTAGGTGCCAGTTGCACAGTGACATATATATAGCAGGTATTTAATAAATACTATTCAATGTTATTAAACATTTATACAATGGATTTGTAGAGCATGTATCATGAGGAAAGTAATTGTTAGATTCAGCATAGGATCTATCTTCACTGTCTTCTCTTCCATTTTTTTTCCTGAACACAAAAGAAGGGAAATAAAAGCAGAATTAGTGATTTAATATCCTATGTTCCACAACCCTTCCATCATTTATATCCCATGTCTAGTCATTTGAATTTCTGCTGCATGAACTACTGAAATATCTAAAATAACAATAAGTGTGAGTGTGTTTTTAATCCTTTTTGCATCAATCAAGTGACATTGTCACATAACATTTTATTAAGCCAATCTCATTGTTGAGCTAAGAGAAGAGACTTGTGAAGGACGTGATAATTATCTTGAAATACATAAAAGCCTCTCATAAAAAAAGTGAATTAGACTTTGCCTATGTGTCCTCAGCAGAAAATCATAATTCATGGCTGGAGGTTCTCAAAAAGGCAGATTTCTCCAAGATGTAGCGTGAGGAGTCAGCACATCTCTTCAGTGTGGCTGTGTCTGTGTGATTGGAGATGGTGGTCACTGAATTAATAGTCTGGGGCATGAGACTATTGTGAAAGGCCAAGGAATAAAGCAGAATAATGAAGAAACCATTGATGAGGATTGCATTGACTCCATTTTAATTAACGAATTGGTTCCATTCTAATTTGAGAAAAATGCATGTTACCAGATCATCTCCATCCCGCAAGCACATTCACACAAGTGTGCACATGCACACACACACAAAAATAAATAAATAAATAAAGCTGATGTTTGTCCTTGGACCTGATCTTATCTCAGTAGCTCTCTGGAAAGAAGAATTGACAGCCCCGGGGCAATATCAGAAACTACAGAAGACCATTCTTTGTCCAGTATTCCTCAGGGACCTTGCACTCATCCTGTGCCTGCCTATGAAATTTGGCTGATGACCAGAACCAGTGGAGGTTTAGGGTGTGAGGACCCCATGATTCAAACTTAAATCATTTTATATCAGATAATAAAGGAAACCTTTCATCAAGAGGAATGCTTCATCAAGGGGTAAGGTTTCCTAGAAGGAAATAAGGGGTGGAAATTTGGATAGAGACTCTTAAGTAATGAGGTACTTGATATGACCAGGGGAGGAAACCACTGAACCTGAAGACAGAAGATTCAGGTGACACTGGGAAAGTAGCCACCGAGATCCACTTACAGGTCTTTAATTTCCTTCATTTTTGAAACTCACAGCAACATTCACAGCTGCTGGAGCTCTTTTTAATCTAATATTTCTCCTCTATGTCATCTATAGAAAAGAAATTTTCCTGAAACCATAAATTTTGAGATACTAGTTTTGAAAAAATGAAGAAACCAAGGCAGGAGAGGGAGAAACCCTTATGTTCCCTCTGCCATACCCTACCACAGAGATGGAGACCGTTTCCTCATCTGCTAATAGAACTAGTCAGAAATAACATGACATTTTCAAGTTGAGGCTTTAAGAGATGCACTTTTGCCTCCTCTGAGACCACCATGTAAAAATGTCAGTTTAACCTAAGGAAGAGTGGCCACTTGGAGGAGAATGGAGGGGTCACAGGCAACTGTTAACCAATTTCCAGAAGTGGGAATAAAGCCATCTTACTCCTAGCCCAGCCAAGCTCTCCAGCTGCACGCAGCCCAAGGGAGCCCGGGTGAAATCGGCAGAGCAACTCCTCAGCCAACATTCAGAATCATCAAAAATAATAAATCCTTGTTTTAAGCATTAAGTTGGGGGTAACTTATTAAGCAAAAGCCTATTTACTGGACCATGAGCTCCACATGATGCCCAGAGAAAGTGAAGGGCAACCAGAGAGAAGTCAGAAGTAAAAAGAGAGCTCTCCAGCGCTGGGGGCAACCCCAGAGAGCAGAGTTATGAGCCGAGACAGAAGGAAAGGGCCTTTCCAGCACAGATTAGAGAATGCTGCTCTTGGAAAAGGAAGGAAGGTGACTCAGTGGACTCCTGAGGGCTAAGAAGAAATTTTCTAACAAAAATGTCAAGTATTCCAACATCAGGACTTTCGAGCATGGGCAGGAGGCAGTATGGAAGGCAGAACCTGAGGGCTATGGAGCTGCGTCACTGAGTCTACTTTCAACAGCACACACTGAAGCAAGCTCTCCAAGTCTTAATGTAAAGATGGCAGTTTGTGCATAATTATGTCAAATCCATCACATTACCTTGAAAACAGACCCTGGTTTATCACAATCAGAAGTAAAGTGTATTTGAGAATGTGAATTCCTCTGTGTGTAGAGCTGATTGACACTAATCTAGTCAGAATGCTCAGATCACACATGCACAAACTCACCATAGGCACTGGAGAACTGTGAGGGTGGATACCCAGGAAAACACCCAGCTCACAAATGAGGCCTTTGGGCACAGACTATATCTTTTGGGGCGAGGCCCTGTTGTTACCATCAAGTGAAGGTGCATTACGATCATAATGTCGACAACAGCAATAATAATTTCCTATCAATATCAATGCTGTGATAGGAAACACTCCAGCTCCCCACTGCCCTCTTACTGCCTGTTACAGATCTGTCACTCAGGTGAACTGTCTCTCTCTTCCTTTCCAGAAGTGTTCACAAATGCCAGAGGATATGTTTAGCCCTGAAACAAAGTGCTTCCTCCTTTCAGAAGCAGGTAGACCCCTCTGAAATCCCCTCAGAAGGCTGCATGCAGACTTGACATGGGCTCATCACACCACCTTTCACCAACATGCTAAGGGGGATTTAAGCCAGGTGGGATGCTTGTCAAAGGTCATATTGGTTTTTCTCACTACCAAGAAATGCAATAAGTCTCCCAACACTGAGTGTACTCATTCTGAAGTCCATATGGACATCCTCACTGGATTGAGTAGGGCCCTGAATTAGAAAACACTTTTTAGGCTTTAGCTCCATCCATGAGAAACACAGTTTTAATGCAAAGTAAAAGGAACCCAGAAAAAGTATTTCCAAGGGAAAACAGTGGATAACAGGCGAGGAAAATATATTCAAATTTTTTCAATAGAAAGAAAACTTAAAAGTACATAACTATAGAGTTCTCTCTGCAAAAACAGAGCTTGCTCTACCAGAGGGCAGGTAGGCCTTTCTTACTTCAATAAAAATATTACCTAATGTCAGGCACCATGGCACACACCATGTAATCTCAGAAGTTCAGGAGGCTGATGCAAGAGGACTGCGAGTTCAAAGCCAGCCTCAGCAAAGTGGTGAGGCCCTAACCAACTTAGTGAGACACTAACTTTAAATAAAATACAAAAAAGAGTTGGGGATGTGGCTCAGTGCTTAAGTGTCCCTGGGTTCAATTCACAGTACCATAAAAGAAAAAGAATATTACCTAAGATAAAGCTTCTCAACCAGACTGATTGTTTCCCCCTTTGAAACTTGCCTGAGAAAGGAGAGACATTTTAGGAGCAAATAAAAGAGTCTTTGACCTTGTCCTGGCACAAACTCACTGGGGGAACACTGGTAAGTCACATCTCAGATTGTTTTGTCTATAAAGTGAAGAGGTACCTTCCAGATTCATGAGCTGGTGACATCTCTGTGTGTCACCCTCTCAGTTTCACTCTGCATTACAGTATTCAGAGTCACATACTGAATAAATCCCAGCTGGTGATTATAGATGGGCCATTTATAGGATAGGGCCAGTCAAGGGAGGCAGCCCCATTTCCCACAGGCCTAAATACAGGTCACCAGGAAACACATGATTTAACTACATGTGCTATTTCTACCTTTTATTGTCAATCTTAAAGGAGGTCTTTTATTCAATACTGGAAGCTGGGACAGGAAGCAGCCAATGAGAGGACGGCTAAGCCTTCAGGGTCAGAAGAGGCTGAGCTGTCATGGCCTGTGGGAGGGCACTCAAGCTTGAAGTGTAGCATATGACTACAGGAGCCCAGGATCAGATGAAATGCCCAAGGAGGCAGCTGAGCTATAATTAATAAATCGCCATTTAATACTTGGGTTTCTTATCTGGGAAGGACTATTTAGGATTATATAGGATTCAACCAGAATTCAATGCTGTAACCCAGAACTGGAAAGACAAGAAGCTTCATGTTGAAGTTTGGCTAGGAAAGGGGTTTAGTGTTATGCCCAGGATGCTCTACTTAGGAGGCAAGGCCATAGGCAAAAGCAGATCAGAGATCGACTTAAGTGAGATGTAGCAGCTGGTGTATGGCAATGATGATGAGCTGTATACCACAAGGACCCAGGATTTAGTTGCAGTTCTTTGGGGCAAACACATATCTCTTAGTCTTGTTTCTACTTTGTAAAATTGGAAGAATAATCCTAATCCTGTCTATCTCATGGAATGATGCTCTAAAGCTAACAGGAAAACATGCATAGAAAAATACCTTGTCAGCTAAAGAATATTATAAACCAATAGTTAAAAAACATAACTGTAAGGACAGGCAAATAAAAGAAAAGGTGATCGCTCCCTGGGTTTCTTCTTTTTCTCTGTGTATATGGTACTAGGGATTGGACCCAGGGCCTCACACAGGCTAGGCAAGTGCTCTACCACTGAGCTACATCTGTGACCCTTTTAATTTTATGTGAGACAGGGTCCCACTAAGTTGCTGAGGCTGCCCTCAAACTTGTGATCCTCCTTCCTCAGCCAACGGAATAGCTGGGATTACAGGTCCATGCCAGTGCGTTCAGCCTGGGTTTACTCTTATTTATTTATTTATTTATTTATTTTAATGTTAGTACATTATAGTTCTACAAAACAGTGGGAGTTCATTTTGACATATTCCTAAATGCATATAACATGATTTTCTACATTTTAATTCTCAGTACTATCCTCTTTCCTCTCTTCCTCTCTCTTCCTGATCCCCTTCCTTTGGTCAGTTTAATTTCTGAGTTTACTCTTCAATGACATTACAAAAAAAGATCACTTTGCAGAAGAAATTGCAGTTCTTCTGCATCCTCAGCCAACCAAATGTTCATTAAAAAAAAGAGAGAATTGGAAACAAATTGTGATATATTCATTTTAATAGAATGCTGTTCAGCAATAAAAAAGGAACGTTTATCAATACACGTAATACTGTGTATCATCTATAAAAAAGTATAAACTGATAACACTCAACTCTTGATACAGAAATGTTGTATTGAATGAAAGAAGCTATACAATAGCATAGCTACTACGGGAGTCCATTTATATTAATGTCTGCTGTTTCTTTAATCCATAATTTGTGAGTTGGGGATATAGCTCAGTTGGTAGAGTGCTTGCCTTGTATGCACAAGGCCTCAGGTTCAATCCCCAGCACAAGGAAGGAAGGAAGGAAGGAAGGAAGGAAGGAAGAAAGAAAGAAAGAAAGAAAGAAAGAAAGAAAGAAAGAAAGAAAGAAAGAAAGAAAGAAAGAAAGAAATCAGTAATTTGTGCCTCTTTGGTAACTTGCCAAATTTGATTTAGCTTTGTCTAAATTCCTGAATTTCTTTAAATGTCTATAGATGCTAAAAAATGGCATTTCGCCTAACATTAGTAATTTGTGGTTTGTCTTTATTTATTTATTTTTTTTTTCTGATCAAGCAAGGCTACTTGCTTGAGATACAGCACTTAAATTTTTTCATAAATTAGCTTTGGTTTTGAGTGATTTCTCATATTGTTTTTCCATTTTCTATTTCATTGATTTCTTTTTTCCCTTCTCTTTACCTTGACTTTAATCTGCTCTACTTTCTTCTAGATTCTTAAGAATGAAGCATACAGAATAAAAGAGAAAAATCATGGCATTCACAGGTAAATGGATAGAGTTAGGGAAGATAATGCTAAGTGAAGTAAAAAAAAAAAATGCCAAATGTTTTCTTTGATATAAGGAGGCTGATTCCTTGTGGGATAGGGAGTGGAAGCATGGGAGGAATAGACAAACTCTAGATAGGGCAGAGAGCTTGGAGGGGAAGGGAGGGGGCAGGGGGTAAGAAATGATGGTGGAATGTGATGGTCATTATTATTCAAAGTACATGTAAGAGGACATGAATTGATGTGAATATACTTGGTATACAACCAGAGATATGAAAAATTGTGCTCTATATGTATAATAAAAATTATAATGCATTCCACTGTTATATACAAATAAAAAAAAATTAAAAAAGAATGAAGCATACAGGATTGCTTATTCCCACTTAAAACTATGAATTTTGGGGAGTTGGAGTTGTGACTCAGTGGTAGAGTGCTTGCTTGCCATATGTAAAGCCCTGGGTTCGATCCTTAGCACCACATATAAATAAATAAATAATCCATTGACAACTAAAAAAAAATTTAAAAAAAACTATGAATTTTTCTCTAAGAACTATTTCAACTGATTCCGCAAAATTTGATCTGTTGTCTTTTCATATTATTCGGTCTAAAATTTTGGCAAATTTCCTTTCTGGTCTTTGATCTTTTGACACATTGTTTATTTTAGAATGTGTTAATTAATTTTAAATTGTTGGTGCGTTTCCATATATATTTCTATTGTGGTTTTTCAACTTAATTCCATTAAGGTCAAATATGTGTTTCCCATGATTTTTAAAATTTAATTTAGGAAGGCTTAGATGTTTGCTCACCATGTAGGAAATCTTGCATTTGAAAAAAAATCTTGCATTTGAAAAAAAATCACTCAACATTTTTTCTTTCCAGCATTTGTTTTCTCTTTTCTGTTTTTATTGTTTTATTTTATTTTAAAATAGTCTTTCTAACAGCAATGTTGACCTTCACCCAGTTAGTCTGGGTGGGCTTACTATTAGAGCCAAAGTGAGTTTTGTGACTGGAGTCTAGGAGACCTGTGTTCAGATCTAAGAGGTGATGCAGATGGCACTTGGTCTTCTTGGGGCACCTGCTTTTGAAACTCAGACATCATGCCATGGGAAGAAAGCAAAGAAACCACATGCAAAGGCCAAGTTTAGATTTTGTTCAGTCCCATAGTTAGTATCAACCTTTAGCCATGTGAATGCCTTAAGCTTCAAATGATTTCAGATCCCAGTCTTCAAGCAACCTCAGCCTGATGTGTGAACAAGAGACAAATGGTCCCTGACAATTCCTGCCCAAATGCTAATGTAGGAACCAAACAAATCAATGTCCCTCAAAGCCACTAAATATGAGATGATCTGTTAATCAGCAATCAATAACTAGAACATTATATTTTCTCCCTTTAGTGGTTATTAAGAGTACAATTAGTGCTTAAGGCCCTCAATTAAACAAAAATAAGTAAATAAAAGGAATCCCTACATTCACAAAAAAGTGAAGACTGACTGAGCTAGGAATTTTAACTGATAAAGAAGAGTACAGCAGAGGCCATTGTACTAATGTTATTCATTAGTTTAATAAAAGCCTATTCCCTGCCTGTAAAAACTAAAAAGATTTTTTCTGAAACCAGATTCTATCTCGAATAGCAATTATTTTGACAATGTGTTTTCCTTTACCTTTAATAATACATTTATTTCCTATCAAGGCATAATTTATATTTTTTTGAAAACAAAAATGTTATGCCTCTCTTGAGGTAGACAAAACCAGGTGAGTTTAAATAATTGGGAAAACAGGCTCTTTTAAAATTATTTCTGCCAATTTGTCTTCTTTCCTTCCTTTCTGCCCACACTTCTTCCCCATGGTCCCTTGCACACACTCTCAAATGTGGTGACAACAGTTTTTAATAACAACCAAAGATTCAGCCTTGTGTGGAGAGAAAGATTTTAAAAATTGGAGCTGGTGGGGCTGGAAGCACCTGCAGGGGTTCCTTCCATTCTCCTTCAGGTTGACTCATGCAGAAAACGCTCTGCTGCTCGTGGTTAGAGATAACAGCACATCTCCAATGGCCTGGAAAATATTTATGAAGCCTTACAAGTGGGAAAGGACTGTGTAAACTATCTTGGACAGAAACATCCTTCCAAATAAACACCAAGACACACTGATCTGGTGAAGGAGACCCAGTGGGACAAAGCATTTGAATTCAAGACTCGTGATCTTTGATGTTATGTTTTAAAACAACTGACAAAGACAAGTGACTTCAGACAAACCTAATCTTTTAGGGAGTCTAAGAACCTAATTAACTTATGAGGAACTTGCCCTCAGAAAAAGGCACAAGGGCACAGAGTATGCAATTTTTATTACCACTTTTTATCACAAATTGTACTTCAGGTTAAGAACTCCTGCCCAATGATGACTGTTGCATGTGGAACATGAGCTTACTGGCTTGGAGTCACTCAATCGCTATTCACTGTAGCCTATTATATGTCAGGCGCTGAACTAGACCCTTCTACCTGTGCTTCAACATAATGAGAAATAAACAATTGCACTTGACAGACCAGCACCCTTTTTTTTCTTTCCTCTTTTCTTCATAACAACTATTATGTGCAAATAATTTCATGTTTATCCAAAGAGTGCATTTTGAGAAATATTAATCCAGTCCAAAGCCTGTATTTTAAATATAAGAAAGCTAAAGCCCAGAGAGAGAAATTACATAATAATATGCTTTAAGTCAGATAGTGAGTCGCTACAGACTGAAGGTAGACTCCAGGTTTGTTTCTCAGGCCTATGCTCTTCAACCGAATTCCTCTTCAGTGAGAGGACTCTAGCTTTATGGATGTCACATCATTGAGATGTGGGTTACTCCAGAAGCTGAGCTTGGGATGAAGATAGGATGGCAACATAGTTTAGTTTGGAGGTGAAAGAAACAGTGGAGAAGGGAAGAGGAAATGATATAGAGGGATAGAAGAGGCACTGGGCCGCTAATCAAATCAGCTATTACCATCTGTGAATGTATCTTAATCCTGTTATTCTGGGGAGCAGTTCAGGACACAGATCTTAAAGTTATCCCATGCAAGGGACAAGGGAGCTGGGCTCCTTGGGAGGTAGGAAGGGAACTAAGTCAGCATCCCTCATGATGGGCTGCCGTGGCCAAAGAAGATTCTTAATCAAAGAAATGCAGGTGCTGGCAATTGCAACTCACTTGGCATATTGGCATATGCAGAAGGTAAGGGAATACAGTAGGGCCACTGATACTATATCCTTTATGTGTATATTCACATACACGGTCTGATCTATGGGCTAGTGCACTGTGCATTTGTTAGGGAATAGGGAAACTTGGCTCCTTGTTTAATATGTTTAAGCTCCATTTGGAAATCCACAACTAAACCCCATTTGGAGACCCAGGAAAGTGCTTTTGCAGACAGCAGCCAAGATAATGAGGGGTTTGTGAAGCAGGCAGAGTAGGATGATGGCTTTGGGTTTATTTAGCCCTTCAGAAGGGAAAGTTGAAACAGAGCTTAATTGTAATCTGCTGAGTCCCAACACTTTCCAAATTCTGTTAATTCTATATTCATGACATTCTTTTCCACCCCTCAGGTCCTTGTTTAGGCTCTCAATATTTATCATCTAAACCAGTTATCTTAAGAACAATAGATCTAATGCTCCTTTTTTTCTAAAAAGGAGAGAAACAAAACCAAAACATATTTCATGATGCCTCATTTAGAACCTGAAATAAAAGTCATAGTTAGATAATATAACCTATCAAAACATATTATTTCTCCAATAACAATATAATGCCCTAATACATGGAGAAATAAAGTAATTTGTGATGAAATAATGATACATTTCAGTCATGTAATTGCTAGCGTGCATCCACACTAGAGCACACCACAAGTAGTCGGAGACTGGTGCCTCTTTGTGGAATCACTGGGAGCTGTAGTTTTGATGCAGCTCAGCACAGGTGTTTTATGTTGGAATTAAAATATCACTAACACCATGTCTATATGTAAAATAGAGTTAAATTCTAGAATGTCACTATTGTTAAAAGATATATTCAACTTTTACATGCAATACAAGACAAGTCTTAGTCATTTGGAGCTGGCCTATGCAAGGTAAAATGGCTATCATTCTTGGTTCCTGTCCACCAATACCAACAGCAAACCAAACAATTTCACAAAATTTCAAATGTCCCCTGTGAGAAGCAATGACTCATTACAACAAAATCCTTTGCTCCCCAACCCTTATTATTTATTTCATCTATCCTCCATATCACCACCCAGTGAATTTCCTAGTACATGGATTGAACCAAGCTATCTAGTAGGGACTTCAGGGTTGGTCCATCTAACAAGAGTTTCAAAAGCTGGAGCCAGAGCCACAACATGTTATTATGCAGGTATTGTATTACTCAATCCCAGAGAGGTGGGGGGATTTCTTACATCTGCTGATGGAGGTAATGTGTGATATTAAAAACAAAGAAGTGTATCTACTCTAGAGTCTGTATATAAAGATGACATTATTACCTGTATGTATGGGTATGAAGGCACAAATGGTGTAACTGTACATCATGTACAACCAGAGAATTCAAAAGTTGTGCTCCATTTGTGTAAAAGTATAAAGTAAAAATTATTTTAAAAAGAGAGAGAAAGAAAGCAGGGCTGATGTACCACTAACCGCTCTAAGAAGCCCTGATTTGCTCTTGATTTCAGAGAAGTATGGAAACACTATCAAGACCCCTCCCATATTCTCTTCTGTCCTGATGATGTAGACGCTGAAGCTGGTACTGCTGTTAGCTAGGACTTGAAGTGCCTTGCCCACGTGTGTGTGTGTTCCCTCTCTGTGATTGCTAGGTCTAGGTTACTGGGGATACCGTGGACTATAGGCTCTTCATGGCCTGGTGCAGTGAAAAGTGATGGGGAATGGGTTGGGGTGAATGTGAAGAATGGTAAATGGATTTATCAAATCAGAGTTGACAACTTTCTCTTCTGGAAGCAATAGACTTCTGGGTTCCTCAGGGGTTGGTGGCACCAAGAAGACACAGAAAGCATCAGGCACTAAAAATCATCTCCTACTTCCTGCACCATCAGGATAGTCCTTCCATCATCCTGGTTACTTATATCTATGCAATTCCCCTGAAGACCAAGGAGAATGAATGTGGACAAGGATGGAAATAGATGTGGAGTTGAGGGAGGCCTACCCTTGGATAAAAGTAGTTTGCTGTAAACAAAATTTCTTTGAAACCACACTGTTTTAAAACTAATTTATTTTCCTATTACATAATACATCAGTGTTTATTTTTATACTTATTTGGGGATATATGTTCGTATTTCTGGATTTACATGTGTATACATGCACACTCAAGGAAAGAAAGAAATACATATGCAAAGAAAGCAGCTTTGAAAAAAATCAAGAGAACTCAAAGAATAGTTGTCATCCTTCTTCTATGGCTTCAAATCACCACCAGTGGTATAATTGCCTGGATTTGTGAAGTGTTGTGTTGTGCTTAAATTGTTATTTGGAGAACTACAGGATATGCTCAGTCCTTTCCAGTTTCCTAGAGGTACTATGGTAATGATAGTGCTCAAGGGAGTATGGATTTAAAAGAAAATCAGCACTTTCAAGAAAAGGAGTATAAGTTGGCTTGGAGGGAAAATCCTCAGTAGTACTTGTATGAGAATAAATGTTTGCTTTTAGAATCTATTTGATTCTGAACATGGGGACGTCAGTATGGATGGTGGCAAGGCAAGGAGAATTGATCAATTAATCCAACAAATATTTACTGAATCTTTCCTTATACATGCTAGATGGTGATGAGAGCTAAGATTGATGAAGATGTGAAGAATTTTAAACCACATCCCCCCAAAAGGGTGACATGAGCTATGGTAGGAGAGCTGAGGGGTCATTAAGAAGAGTGTGTTTTTCTTCATGGACCAGGTGGTCTTGGTAATAGTTGGGAACTACAGCAGGGGAAACTGGGTCCAGTTTGAAGTTCTTTCAAGAATGGTTGCATAGATCTTCAGGTTTCCAGAAATACACTTGACCATAAAACTTTAGGCCTGGGAATGCCAGGACTTCTCCTATTCCTGATTAGAGTGTTCAGTGTTGGTGACAGCAACCAGTGTGGTAACACACCACAGTGGCCCTTGGCAGACACTGGCCTCTGCAGCCAATACAAACTGAGCAGACCTCCTTCATGAGCTCCTCCCAATTCTGAGCTCCTAGATGAAGGCATCTGCCCATACTTAGCAGATGGATGAAATGGGAGCAGCATTTTTTATTTGGAAGCTTTTTCACTGCTGGGAAGTCACTGTCAAACTTAATACCAGGCCTGGAGAGAGAGCCAGCCTTCCAGGAAATGTGGCCATCGGCTTGTAAGTGGCAAGAGAAGACTGCTTATTTATTTATTTATTTATTTTATTCTATTGGTTGTTCAAAACATTACAAAGATTGCAGAATCATATCGGTTACACATCCACATTTTTACATAATGCCATATTGGTAACTGGTATTCTGCTACCTTTCCTATCCTCTACTATCCCCCCTCCCATCCCCTCCCATCTTCTCTCTCTACCCCATCTACTGTAATTCATTTCTCTCCTTGTTTATTTTCCCATTCCTCTCACAACCTCTTATATGTAATTTTGTATAACAATGAGGGTCTCCTTCCATTTCCATGCAATTTTCCTTTTCTCTCCCTTTCCCTCCCACCTCACGTCTCTGTTTAATGTTAATCTTTTCCTCCTGCTCTTCCTCCCTGCTCTGTTCTTAGTTGCTCTCATTATATCAAAGAAGACATTTGGCATTTGTTTTTTAGGGATTGGCTAGCTTCACTTAGCATAATCTGCTCTAGTGCCATCCATTTCCCTCCAAATTCCATGATTTTGGAGAAGACTGCTTTTAATCTGGAATTTAATCTGGTATCTCTTTCCAAAACTCTACCAAATCCATGTTTCACTAAGTCATTTATAAACTCCATAAGACAAAATCTCAGTTTTCGTGTGTGTTAGTCGGCTTTTCACCACTGTGGCAAAATACCTGAGAAAATCAGGTATTTAGAGGATTTATTTGGGCTCATGTTTTCAGAGGTTTCAGTTGATGGTTGACTGGCTGAAGGCAGAAACATCATGGCAGAAATATGTGGCAGAAGAAATGTTCAATGTTCCCCTCCTGGCAGCCAGAAAACAGAGAGAGGAAAGGGCTGGTGACAAATAGAGTTCCCAAGGACACACCCCCAGTGACCTAGTTCCTTCAACCAGGTCCCACCTCCTGCAGTTTCCATGGCCTTCCAATAGTCCATTCAAATTGGTCATCAATGGATTAATCCATCATGAGGTTAAAGCCCTCATACTCCAATCACTTCCTCAAAGAGCCACCTCTGAATATTGCTGCACTGGGGACCAAGCCTTCAACATATAAACTTTTGGGGGACATTTCAGACCCAAACCATAGCATCATTTTATTTAGCTTGGCAGAATTGACACTGCCAGCCACTTCTTGATGTCTCTCCCCTTGCCTCTTTTGACATCATACCACCCTGTACCACCCTCTCACTTGCTTCTACTTGCTTCCTCTACTTTGTCTTTAAAACAAACATGTCTGTTTTAATACATTCTCTGTTTATCCAGCTTTAACCAAATACTGGATAGTGAGTAACTTACAGAGAATAAGAGTTCACTTGGTGCTGTAGGCTGTGATGTCCAAGAGCATGGTGCTGGCATCTGGTGTGGGCCTTCCTGCTGCATCATAACATGATGGAGGACATCATGTGGACTGACAGAGCAAGCTACCAGCTCAGGTCTCCTCCTTTTCCTATAAAGGCACTAATGCCATCACAGGGACCCCACCCTCACAACCTATTATCTACCAAAAATCTCACCTCCAAACACCATTCCTCACCTCCAAACACCATTAACATTAATTTGAGTATAAGACTTCCAATACATTAATTTTTGGGGAACACACTTAAATCATAGAAATGTCCAAGGTACAATATAAGCCTCTCTTCTTTTTATTTAAGAAAGATACTTAAAACTATGTTATTTTAACTATTTTCAGATATCTTTTTGTTTTAATTTCTAATTTAATTATGTATAATCAGAGAACGTACTTCTTAAAATTTTAATCTTGTTTTGTTTTGTTCTGTTCTTGACCACTGAGTTACATCCCCAGCCTTTTTTTTTTTTTTTTTTTTTTTTGTATTTTATTTAGAGAAAGAGTCTCACTGAGCTGCTTTGGACCTCACTCAGTTGCTGAGGCTGGCTTTGAACTGGCAATTCTCCTGCCTCAGCCACTGGGATTACAGGTGTGCACCACCGTGCCTGATTTATCATTTTAATCTTTTAAAATATATCCATTTTAATCAATTGAAGAAACCATTTGGCTTATTTTTCAATTTTCAGTGATTATGATCCTGTGAGGCCTATTGATCAACATGGGAAGATAGTTTCTTCTCTATATTTTACCCAGTTTTCTACTAGTTGACAGTGAGATTACAAATCCTATACTTGTTGCTTCCCCATGACCCAGAGCCTCCTTGACTTATTAAACCTGACTCATCATGAGTAATTTCCTTTACTGTCCTCTGTTATCCTTCAGGTCTCAAAATAGATGCATTTTTCTTAGAAGTCTCTCCTGACTGCTCTCCTTCACTGAAAAACTCTTTCATTAATTTTTTTTCCCAGAGTTTAAAATATTTACTCTTACATACCCCATATCCCACACAATTGTATTTGCTGATTACCTTTTTACTTACTTTCCTAAAGAATATATATTTTATGTATTAGTTTGAGGCATATGAAATTTCAGCTACTTGACCCTTTTTTTTTTTGGCCTACAGAACAGGCAGCTTCTCCTGGTTCAAACTAATATGTATAAAAAATGATAATGCTTATATATATACAAATTGTGGGGATCTCAATGTAGCCCTGGTTTCTTATGAAAAGCTACAAATGGAGCATGCTCCTTTACAGTAGATCATCCCAGAATTGTTCAAAGTGGCCCCTCACATTCTCTCCTTCTTGCTATGAGGCTGCTGTGGGGTGAATTAAAGACCCCAGACACAGGACATGGAAGAGTTCAGCACGTAAGAGCTCCTAGCTCAGCTGCTGTGGCTGTTGAGCTGGTGTTGTTCAGGCCCTGTGGTTTCAGCTCTGCTTTGCCTTTGCCAGTTGATCACTCTGGGTGTCTCTGCCTTGAGGTGGCCCAGTGGGACTCCTCAGCCTTCCCCTGCCAACTCCTTACTTCTAGCTAACCCTGAGGAAAGGGACCTCATCTTCTGTGAGTGATTAAGTTGCTCTGGGCTTCCAACTGAAAAAAAATCCTTGCACTTGATCTCTTTGTTTCTCCCAGAAGCATCTCACGTCCTTAGGACTGGCTTCTCGACCAGCTCCTCTCACTCCTAAGGAGGAGAAAGGGGCTTTGAGTCTCATGTGTTCACTTGCATTGTTAGTTGCTTTTTTGTTTTATTTGTTGTTGTTTTTTAATGTCTTCAGAAATATTTGGCTTTTTCGGTCAGAGTTTCTAACCCAAGCTCTTGATTTGGGTGTCCTAGAAATAACATGTGGCCGTATTATCGATGAATAGATGGCAGGAGCTGTTAGTCCAGAGAACTGTGGTTTCTATAACAGGCCCTGAAGGAAATTTCTAGGAGTGCTAAGGCAGAAGAACACCACTGTCCCGTGCCAATGTCGACCCTCAGTTTAATCAAGGTGAAGAAGGTCATCTGAAGCCTTAACACTGCAGTCTCGTCTATCCACTTGCTTGGTGACTTGGCCTAGTTCTGGTCCATATTTAGACCAGACCCCCCCCCCCATTTCCTCATCTGCTCAAGGCCCTTTTAAGTTCTCACAGATGACCTGGTCAAGTTCTTCTGAAATGCATTTCAAGAATTCCTGTGCAAGGTGGGTGCATGCCTGTAACCCCAATGACTTGGGAGGTTGAGGCAGAAGGATCACAAGTTTGAGGCTGACCTTAGTAATTTAGCAAGGCCCTAAGAAACTTAGTGAGACCCTGTCTCAAAAAATAAAAAGAGGTAGGGGTGTGAGTCAATGCTTAAGCACCCCTGGGTTCAACACATGGTAATAATAATAATAATAATAATAATAATAATAATAATGAATTTTAAAAAGAATTTTATGCCTAAGAAATTGGAGGAATCCTTTAATGCTCAACTACTTATTTTCTTGTACAGCAAAAGTCAGTCATTTATTCACTGAAGGTTTTTTAACACATAAGTGAAGACTTTAATCAAGTTGAGGAGCATTTTGCCTTTAATTTAAGGACAAGAAATAGACCTTAATCCCAGAGAAACTCACCTTTGTATCTTGGCTCCGTCGTGCCAGTGAGCATGTCAGCACCCACCTTGAAGGGACCACTTTTGGATAATAACATGTGGGATGATGATTTTTGGCCACCTACTTATATCAGAATGTTGTCACTACACAACACTTAAGAGGCACTCCAGAATATGCTTCTCCTGGGATAACTAAACCAGTGGAAAATGGCAGTAATCACAGGTGTATATGCCTCCGTGGGCTGCATTAGCCTTGGTCCTATGGAGGCTGTGAGGGCTGTGGAGTTGATGGGGAAATTGTAGGCATGTGGGCTCAGATTCTTTGAGGAGCAATTACAGCCCAGAATACTGAGCAATTGTGGGAGGAAGTTGATGGCTGTAATTGAAAAGCATAATATGGTAAGTCAATGGAGCACAAAAGGAGAGAAAAGAGTAAAATTTACAACAGCAGGAGAGCAATGAAAATGCCTTGTGTTTGATTGTTTTTGTCTCCTGTTTCCACAGAACTCCCGTCAAGATTGAATCCTGACCTTGCCTTTTTCTAAGGACCATCCTGGGCAAATCACTTCCCTTCTCTTAGGCTTGGTTTCTTTGTAGAAACAAGGGTGACAGTGTGTTGCCAAATGATTACAAGGAGCATATGAATTGGTATATTATAAAATCAGCTGACAATGATGGAAGTTAGTAAAAATATTTTCTGTATTCTCATTGTGTGCAAGCACAGTACTCATTGTATAAGGGATGCAGATAAAAAGAAGATTAGTTCTGACATTCAGGAAAATAGAGGCTGCTGGATGAGCCAGACATGATTACTCAAGATCAGAAGGAAAGGCATTAGTTTAAGGAAAATCTGATTCATTTAAAATATATTTTTTTCAAATATTTTAAATATTTGTCTGATCTTTTATTATCAAAAAAGATTATTTCCATAATTAAGTAAAAGTGGTTTTGTCAGCATATTTCATTCAGGGGCATAGTAGTGAGTTTTTACTTAGTATCAGCTATCAAAATTATGAACTATCCTATTCATAATGTCCTCTCTGATTCTAAGGGTTTGAGCATAGACCTTTTTAAAAAGGCAGTAATTAAATAGAGTTGTCAAGGAAAGCCGATATTCTAAATTATACTATTCACAAGCACTAGCCATCTAAAATGAGAGTTGGATTCAAGATCTGATTTGAGAGTCTGAGAGACATATATCATTGGAGGATGAAGATTCCCTAAGGTCAAAATAATCACTTGACATTACTCTAGTTCTTCTCAAACTGTGGGCAAACTTTTTGACTTTGAACAATATGGCAGGAGGTGCTTGATGTTCTTTCTCTAATAATGTTTACTATATTCTTGAAATCCTTTCCAGCAGTATACCATAAATATGCTGTGGGTATAGTATACCAAAGGTACACTATGGGTATATAGTTATTTGTATAACTCACGTCTTCTGTGGCCAGTTTGAGGATTATATAAGATCATTCCAATTAGATATTGCTGCTTTAAAAATCCCCCCAAACTCAAATGATTAAAACAACTCTTCTGTTACATTTGATGATTCTGCAGGTCAAGAATTCTGGAAGGGTGATCTGTGTGTGGTCCACATGGCACCAGCTGGGCAGCTGGAAGAACCAATTCCACAATGGCTTCTTCACTCACCTGCCTGGTTCTTCTGTGAGTCTTGTCTTCTCTCTTGACATGGCAACTCATCCACCAGGCTCTGTCTATGAGATCTGAGAACCCAGAGCATTGTGGTCTCAGAGAGTGGTACTTCTTAACTAGCAGCTAAAGCAGGACTTCAGGAGGCAGATGTTGTAATCAGGATTAGGAATATTTCTATCTGGCATGACACAACTTCCCTTCTATAGCATGTTACTGGTAACGGTAGTAACAGTACCCACTCAGTCATAAGTAGAGTCTGCCTCTTTTTTTTTTTTTTTTTTTTTTTGGTACCAGGCATTGAACTCAGGGACACTCAATCACTGAGCCACATCCCCAGCCCTATTTTGTATTTTATTTAGAGACAGGGTCTCACTGAGTTGCTTAGCACCTCGCTTTTGCTGAGGCTGGCTTTGAACACGAAACCCTCCTGCCTTAGCCTCCCAAGCCACTGGGATTACAGCAGTGTGCCACCATGCCTGGGGCCCCTCTTGAATCTTGACAAACTGGACTCACTATCTTCTACAAATATCAGGAATGTAATTTTTCTTTAACATTGTAAGGAATAAAACTTTTGGGGGGCACTGACATCTTTGTCATCACTCAGTCACTTCAATCAAGTGTAATTCCCAAGTGCTGGCAATACACAACTGAGTTGAATAGCCCATAATTTTTGCCCAGGTTCTAGGTGGATCTTCTTGGATTCATTTGTTTTGTTTATTTTGGTACTGGGGATTGAACCCAGAGGCACTTTCCCACTGAGTCACATCCCCAGCCCTTTGCTTTTTGTTTTGAGATGGGCTCTCACCAAGTTACTTAGGGCCTTGCTCAATTGCTGAGGCATGCCTCAAACTTGGGATCCTCCTGCCTCAGCTTCCCGAGTTGCTGGGATTACAGGTGCCACTTCAGTGGGCTTCATAGTTTAATTTAGCACAAACCTGACAAGCAGAATAGTGATTTCCTGTGTGAACTTTGAAATCAGAAAACACTGGGAAAATTCCTTGTGGAATGCACTGGAGCAATCTGAGTGTGTGACAGAAAGCGAACACAATGGTCAAAGACTGAAAGCCAGCACTGTAGAGTTTCCCCTACAGAAGTCTGGAGTGAAAAGGAGCAGAAAGTAGAAACAGGGGACAAAGACCCATCTACTCCCTGTGCAGTTACTAGGAAGTAAGGCCTATGAGAAAAGAGAGAAAAGACCTCCTGGAAATGACTCAGAGAAAGAAGCTAGGTCTCTGGGGGAAGGTGGGATTTGAAGTAGGGAGTGAAGAAAACACTCCTAAGAGAGCAAATGGAATGAAAAGATCTGTGGGAAATAGATGAAAAAGATCAGAGAGATGGGCCCCCCTAAAGACTTGAATGTTTGCAAATACAAGGATGTGTAAGAAGGAAATGAAAAAGTACATATGTCCAACCAACCCACACTCTAACTTTGAAACCAAGTATTTGGTTCCCCTGGATGGGTGCACCGTTCCTGGAAGTACTGCAATACCAGGTCGATGCATGGAGTCGATGCTCCCCAAATCCATTTAATATATTGTCCTCAGATAGAGAACATATCAGATAGTGAACTGATAAGAACAGAGACTATACTTGATCTTAGCCAAAAAGCCAAGAGTCTGTCTCTTGATGGGAACAGGACAGTCACATTTTCTTAAGAGCGTGTGGACTGTGATACTATGTAGCCATAATACCTGCAAAAACTACAATGTGCCATGAAGATGATGAGCACACAGTATAGGGGCCAGCAAGCACTTTTCTGTAAGGGCCAAAGAGTAAATATTTTAGGCTTTAAAAGCCATGTGGTCTCTGTTACAATTACTCAACCCCACCTTTACAGTATAAAGGTAGTCACAGTTGATACCTAAAAAGTTATTGCTGGATTCCAATAGAATTTTCCTGTAATTCCAGCAACTTGGAAGGTTGAGGAAGGAGGATTTCAAGTTCAAGACCAGCCTTGGCAATTTAAGAAGACCCTGTTTTAAAATAGGGGGAGAGGTATAGCTCAGTGGTAGAGTGCTACTGGGTTGCATCCCCAGTATAAAAAGAAAAAGAGAAAAAATCCACTTTATTTACAAAAGCAGAAGCAGGACAGTTTGGGTCCAGGACTATAGCTTGCTAACCTCTGCTATAATGCATGACAAATAATGAGAGTTCCATAATAGGAGCAATTGCTATTGTCAGTGTTACTGATGGCTCTTGAAAACCACCAATCCACTCCTCAGTCCCCCTTTCTTTTAGGTTTCTAATTCTTTATTAATAATGTCACAGAAAATCTTAGGATCATTGTCTTATTGGGAAAACCTTATAAAATTTCTTTCATATATAAACAGTAGACCTCCAAGAGGGCATTTCACATTTCTGAGTATAATGACTTGTCATAAATACATTGAAATCAATACACGGAGTAACATGTTAATTAACAAGTTTGTTAGCATTTTTTGTTAAGTTTGTCATTGATATCCTTGTTGTAGTGTTTTTTATCAGTTTTATATTATCATCATTGATACAGGCATTCCATGTCAAATCTACAAAATAACTTCAAATTTTCCAAGTGTTTATATGATACACTTCACTCATTAATTAGATTATCAAACAACCCAAGAGCCTATCTACTGTCGTTATGGAAACGTTATCTTTTCCTCTTAATGAATTACTGCCTTTGGTTATTTTTGGTTTTGTAACAATTTGCTTTTCTACATCAGAAACTTCTATAAATTTCCTTACTCATCTTGATCATTATTATTTCATGTTTCATTAATTTTTAATATAGTCTCTGCACTTTGTTATGGAAATTTTCAAACACAAAAATATTGAATACAAAGGTACAATAAATATCCACTAATTTTTATCTGATTATCATTCTATTTTCCAAAAAATCATTTGTTCAAGGAAAAAACAACGTATTCATTTTTGATTCTCCACATCAAGTGTTATTAAACTCTCATTTGACTTATTGAGATATTCAATATATTTTCCATTGAAATGGTATATTTAAGTTAACTAACTTTCTGCATACTGTTGTGCATCTTCATCATGTTTAGATAAATGAAATACATAAATACACCCCAGTAAATCCAGACTAAGTAGATCCCAAATTGAACTTTCACACAGCTCAAACCCAAAAAGGCTTTCAACCAAGTTTATGTCACTTTCCTACTAAATGTGAGATGAAGGCAGATTCACAGTGGAAAATAGTCTTAATTCAACGTAATTTACTTTAATTTTGAGAATTTATAAGAACAGATGAATACATTGCCAATTTCTGATGCCTGATTTTGTTTATGGATTTTTTGGTTTTGTTTATTTGAGAAAGAATGAGAAAGGCAGACAATAGAGTACAGCAAGATTTATGGACTCAAAATCAGCATCCTCTTCCACTAACTAGACTGTAAGAGCATTACAAATCTCTTTTCCTCCCCAAGTCCAATTCTGTGCCCCCAGCTCAGTAAAAATCCACCTTATCCTAGATACAAGTGTGAAGATGTAAGGGCTGAAAAGAATCCAGGTACCTAAGACCAAGTCATGAAAAGCTTGATTGACATGATGTTTTGGGGTTTTCATTATTTGGGAGTATTTTTCTCCAAACTTCATCTTTCTACAAAATAAAGGACCAGAGCTTTTTTTTTTTTTTTTTAACAAACTCTCCATTATTTTACCTCATAAATATAATCAAAACATACCCGTTAGCTAGAAATAGATTATCCCAGATGCCAAAAGAGAAAAAAAAAAAAAGCCCACATAATTTTCTACACAATGACTCCAGAGAACCTTTTGCAGAAGACAATTGATTTCCACCAGTATACTCATTAATTTTCATGACATCGTCTCTAAGTTTGGGAAATAAATGAAGTTATTAATATTTGACGACAGTGGGCGGTATTTTGGGTCACTTCATTAAAGGAGCTCCACAGTCAACTAAAAACAAGGAGGGAATTCTAAACCCAGAGTCTAGACTTAGAGCTGAGCCAATGGCAAGCCAGGGGCTCTCCCAATACAAAGGGTTTGGACACATTGAAGAAATCAAATTGATGTTTCTCATCCCATGTTAAAACACACACACACACACACACACACACACACACACACACACACACGGAGATGGGTAGTCCAGGCCTCAATCTGGAGTGACACCCTCGATAGAGTCTGAGATTTGTTTTTATATTTTAAACACAGAAAAAAATAATCCCTACCTCCAGAATACAATCTTATGAAATACCAGCATATACAAATGTTTTAACTGGAGAGCTATATATAAATATGAGTGGTAGTTCCCTTTAAATCAGCCACTTATTCAGAAAACTTTTTTTTTTTTTTTAGTTACCAACAAATTGCCTACCTGTTCAGTGATAGAGACCAAAGAAAGAAATAAGGAGCTGTGTTTAAAAAAATGAGGGGCTAACTGCCCAGGTTTCCCTATCCTGCCAGTGGTGATGTTTGTTTATTCATTACTTCATTCATTTGCAGTGCTGGGTACCAAACCCAGGGCCTCAGGCACTCTAGGCAATTGCTCAACCATTAAACTACATACCTAGACCATTGTGATGGTTTTTAAATGTCACTTTAATATTCTAAAACAGGTAGAGCCTTGGGAAGATTCTTTCATCTCTCAGCCTCACTTTCCCCAGCTGAAAAGGAGAATGTGCATCTGTAACTTTAAAGCTTCCCTTCAGCTTAGAAAATTCACAATTCTCTCTTTAACAGAGTCAAAGCTGTTCCTGTTGCTCTTCACCATTATCCTCACTTGTGGGAATTTCTCCGTGAGCCAGGACAGTGGTCTTTCTCCTGCAGAGCTTGGGACTGGCTCAAGAGTCCTGCATCTGAACCCAGCCATGAAACAGTCCTGTGTCGAGAGCCACCTGTGGGCTGTGTGTAGACTACATGGGCATTGCAGCCTAGTGAATAGGAGAATCTGGTGTCTGGGAATTTCCAGTGGAAATTTCCTCTGGCTAAGACCACCCAGACATATGTGACACTGTTCGAGTTCTGCCTGGTCCCACACAGCACTGGAGATGGGGTGACCTGCTACAGCCACACAGCCTCTCAGAGGTGGGTGTGACCTGCCAAGATGCCAATCAACCTACTGAAAGCAAGACACAATGAAGCAAGATTCCATCCCTGAAACCTTATCCCTGCCTTTGATGTACCCCCTTAAATAAACCACGGGAGCCATTTTCTAATTGTCCAGCTCCAGCTCCTATGTGGGCTGGGCCTATCAGGTGCTCCAAGCTTGCTTTAAAATTATTTTTTCCGATTCTGTGTCTTTTGTTCTTTACTAATTATTTCTGACTTATCTTCTCGGGTGGTTTACAGCCTCCACAGGCAGGAAGAAGGACCCCTTAGGGGGGCACTGGCTGCCTCCCCATAGTCCTATAGGAGAAGGCATCTCAGGAGGGAAACACCACAAGGCTTTACTGACAGAGGACTTCCTCAGGAACACTAATATTCTCTCTCTAATGAGCTTAAGCACACGATCTTGTGGAATAGTGTTTGCTTTCTCTTGATTTCTGGAAATAGCTTCGGTTTCTTCTGTGGGAGAAGAAATAAACAAACATACTGCTTATTTAGACTTAAGAGACAAAATTCTCACCCACAGGTGCATAGGAATTATGCATGATACATGCTTTCACAGAGAAGAGAGATTCCAAGGAAGCCTCGGAAGAAGGAAGTAAATAAGGCCCACTAGAGATAGAAAAGACTTCCTTCCTAAGGCTTGAAGGATGAGTGAGATTTGGACTGAGACCAAAAAAAAAAAAAGCGGGGAGGGGGATTCCATAAGTCAGTAAGTCTGTGGTCCCTACTGGTATCTGTTAGATCATCTGCTGAACAAACAGCCCAACCAATAATGCCCCAAAAGGCAGTGCAGTGGCCTAGGCCTGTAATCCCACTGGCTGGGGAGGCTGAGGAAGCAGAATCACAAGTTCAAGGCCAGCCTCAGCAACTTAGCAAAGCCCTAAGCAACTCAGTGAGACCCTGGCTTTAAATAAAATATAAAAAAAGTTCTGGGGATGTAGCTCAGTGGGTAAGTACCCCTGGTTCAATCCGTGGTACAAGGAAAAAATAACAATGGCCCAGGTTCTTAGGACCTTCCATTGGTTTTGTGCCCGATTTTCTGTTCTCAGAATCCCCCATTGTGCATTTTCAATTTCTCTATCATCACTTCTTAAGTCACTGTTTCCCTAACTAGCTTTTTCAGATTAATTTTAGATTAATGTTAATGTTCTCATTGGATCATTTGCTTAACTCTTTTGGGGGAGGTGGTGTGCTAGGGATTGAATCCTGGAGTGCTTTACCACTGAACAATATCCTCACTCCTTATTTATTTATTTATTTATTTAGAGACAGAATCTTGCTAAGTAGCTGAGGATCTTTCTATGTTGCTGAGGCTGAACTCAAACTTGTGATTCTCCTGTCTCAGCCTCCTAAGTGACTGGAATTGCAGGTGTGTGCCACTGAACTTAGCTGCTTCACTCTTGACTCAGTATGTTATTCAATTTTTTATTGCTGTGACCAAAATACCTGATATGAACAACCTAGAGGAGGAAAGGTTTATTTTGGCTTAGGATTTTAAAGGTTCAGTTCCTGGTTGGTCAGCTCCAAGGCAGGAACATCATGATGGCGGCAGGAACATCATGGTGGCAGGAACATCATGGTGGCAGGAACATCATGATGGCGGCAGGAACATCATGGTGGCAGGAACATCATGGTGGCAGGAACATCATGGTGGCAGGAACATCATGGTGGCAGGAACATCATGGTGGCAGGACCTGGCATAGGAAAGCTGCTTGGTTCATAATAACTGAGAAGCAGAGAGAGGAGAAGGAGCCAGAGAGAAGTTAAACCCTTCCAGGGAATGCTCCAAGTGACCTACTTCCCCCAACCAGGTCCCAGTAGTCCATTTAGTCATCAATGGATTAATATGAGGTCAGAGTCTTCATGCTCTGAGCATTGCCTAAAAGCCACACCTCTGAACCTTGCAGCATTGGGGACCATGCTTTCTACACTTATGCCTTTTGGAGGACATTCCAGATTCAAACCTTAACATACAGTTTTTACCCTTGTATTCTATTTGTTTGAAATGGACAGAATTCATCAGCCCTGTAACAAAGTCCAGCTGTAGGGCAAACCTCAAAGTCCACATAGGCTGGTGGCCCCAGCTCTGATTTCCCATGAAACTGCTGCATCCTCAGCCTATAAGTGAGACAGCTGTGGATGTTCCAGACTTCAAACCTGGCACAGGCTGTGCAGAGAAATTGAGAGAGTTTCTTCTCAAAAATTCTATGCTTTAGGTTAGGCAGGACTTTCTCAGAAGCCCACTGAAAACTTCTTGCACCCCACTGACTATTTTTGTGCTTCCTTCTGAACCACTCACTGTACAGGGAATATTATTTTTCTTGGATAAATCAGTCCATCCTTTGGAAGGAGGGATGAGGCATGGGAGCTTTGTGAGAGAGAGGTGGACACCAAGACACACTGAGGCCCTGTAAAGAGGAATGAAAATGGAAGCTGGGCTTGCAAACTACAACATGCACGGTGTTCAATGTTGACATCTCTCAGGGCTCTGAACTTATTTGTTCCATTCCCTTGCCTGTCCTAATTTTTCTGATTTTAGCATAGTACCAACAACAGTGGTCCCTACTTGTTTAAAGGTGGAATTTAGTGGCCAGAAAAATAGACTACATGAGAAAAGACACGGAGATGGTATGGAGTCGGGGAGATTGCTAAGCATAGTACTTAAGGACAAATTTGAGAGTACGATTTCCAGCTCTGTGGTTGTCAGCCTGGGATCTTGAGCAAGATAGAATCTCACTAAGCCTCAGTTTCCTCCCCTATCAAATAAGGCTAACTGTATTGGGTTTCTTATTGCTGTGGAGATTAATTGAGATACTAGAAGTGGAATGTAAATAACTGACCTTTCCAATAGATGTTCCAAAAACATGGATCTGTTATTACTATTTGGTGGGGCGGCTGAGACAGAGTACATAAAGAAAAGCCTGACTTGACACTCAGCCTGGAGAGAGAGGTTTGATTTGAGGAGAGGGGGAAATGGACTGCAGTCATTCCTATGTAGCTCTACTCACTTGGTTTTATATATCAGGCCTCAGAGAAATACCCCTCACTCCTCAGCTGGGTTAGGAGGCAGAATACTAGCTCCCCCAGTGCAGAGAGCTCTGTTCCTCTTGCTTATCCCCCATACATCACGTACATAGAGCAAGAGTGCCTCAGCACAGCTTCATGGACTTGGGTACATTTGGCTCCTTATCTGGGCCTTCATTTTTCAATCTCTCATATTCCTCTGGCCATAATATACTGTACAACAAAGAAAAAAGAAATTGAAATCTTGGCCCCACACTTTCAAAAGTCTCCCATTTCCATCTCAGATTGTGTTATAAACTTGGTATTATGATATTTCTGAACTTTACTGGCTATAAGGAACTTGGTCTTCTTGGATTTTTTTTTCTCTTCTTATTTTAGAGGATAAAACGAATATAAAAACAAACCTGAGAATCGGGGCGTGGGGGTAGCTGACTCATTCTCCTCAGGTTATCTTTTGAGTGGTTAATAGCTACCCCGTGCTACCCTCTTCCTTATCTACCTGAATTCCATTTCAGACAAGTAAACAAGATGATCATGAAAAAGGCAATCTCAGAGAGACGCTGTCAAGCCTGATGGACTCTGGTAATGAAATTATTCCAACCTCTGCCACCCACACAGATCTGGCAAGAACAAAAGAACAAAAGGGTGTTTGTGAAGATGCCTTGTCATAGTTTGTAAGCGGCTCAATGTCATTTGCCTCAGGCTCCCAAATCTCTTGGCAAATAGTAACTCACTCATCCACAAGCCCCTCCCCCCCCCAGAAGGAAGGCATTTATTTGCATTCACTCTGAAGAGGAGCGAATTAGATCTTTCCTAAAGCCCAAACTGCAATGCCAGCTCCGTAAACCCACCTGAGGCTTTATAGGTTCTGTTTGAAAGTTATCACCCCCATTTTTGGGAATGAGCTATTAGGGAATCCTTGAATTTAAGCTCTGAAAGAATGTTCAAGGACACTATGCCAAACAATCACACTCGGTACTTCAATCCAGTTAGTTAAGTATCACAGCCAGAGGGTCCTCAGGCCTCACTTGAAGGACTCTAATGAGGATTCCAACTGAATGTGCTATAAGGACTCAGTGATTCAGAGAAGGTGTTGCAGGGCCCAACATGGAGCCCAGAGATTCCTAAGAGAACCCCGAGAGGATGTAGAAGAGGTGATGGAATGGTCCAGAAATCCTGCAAAGTACTGAATCCTGTAGAGTAAAGAGAAAGAAGGTCTCCAGACCAGGCCTAGGCTTTGGGGAATGTAGAACAGGCCTAGTTCAGGTTTACTCACAAGTAGGTGTTTGCATAAGCAACTGCAGGTAGGATGTTCAGGCTATGCAGGTAAGAAAGGAATCTACCATTTCTTCAAGCATTCCCAATTTGATTCTTGGACATCTTGGACTTCCAGAATTAAAATGCCGAAAGTATTGGTTTAGTTATAGGAGACCTCACTTGTCATCTTACATCTGCTTGCAATTACCATTGTGACCTTGGACAAGTTTAAAAAGCATCTGAAACTTGGAAATAAGCCAGAGAGATTATTAGGTGTTCTTCTAGTGCTGGACTTAACTATTTACTAGTTTACTTCACTGCCCAGTGAAACTAATAGCCCCAAAGTTTATAGTTTATGATCCTGTTAAATATAAACCAGTTTTTTTTTGTATAGCTTATAACCCAAAGAGCTATTAAATTGATTTTATGTATCTAGCTTCTCACATGCACTTGGGCCAATATCTTACTGTTCTCTCATTAATTAATGAGTTTCAGTAAAAATCTTTGAAATGTGTTCATTTACTATCTGGGTGAAAGATTTTACCCTTTTAAAAATTGTACTTTAATAAGCAACTCAGTTCTGTCTCCAAGGATCTGGTGTCCTTATCTGTTCAAAGATGCATTAGGACCAGAGGGTCTCTAAAAGCTTACTTTAAGGTATCTGAGCCACTAAGCCACCTGGGACCCCTCTTTCTCAACATCCTGGGGTCTCCAGGGAAAAGGACATCCTATCGCTGGAGCGAGAATAGTGGCTAAAATACTGCTTCTGGCCATGCCCAGCCCCACAAAGAGGTCGTCAAATTGCATTAGAATGCTTTAGACCTTCAGCGACTCTGAGGTTGCTTGGAAGTTCTCAAGAGCCGGAATACATTGTTTGGTCCAGTTTACCTCATTTCTCTGCCTTTTTCTCCACCAACCACTCCCTACTTCTTATTTAAAAATGTGAAAGATTCCCAGTTCTACATCTACAGCTTTTAGTTTAATCCAGAGATTAGGACATCACCCTTGAGTGTTCACCTTTTTGACATCCTTAAGTGAAAAATCTGTGCCTTTGATCCCAGCAGAGACCCAGAGGTCAAACAGAACCACTCCTCTCACTGTGCAGAAGGGGGGAGGGTTATTCCTCTCTAAAATCACTTCTGGCTCTGACATCACATGAATCTTTCCTTCCAAACCTCCAGAGGCTTCTCTTCTTCCACCCTCCTGGTCTGAGGATGTTCGGGGCATCAGGCTCTAGGCTAAAAGTGCCTTGTTCACTAGGGTGAAGATGCGAAGTGTAGTTGGGAGCAGAGAACATGACAGGTGGTTGAGGAAAGGTTGGGGATTGCATTTCATTTTCTTTGAAATCCATAGCTTTTGGCCCTGAGCTATAATTAGTAACTAGCACGTAGAAGAAAAACTTCTTCATTTCTGGGGATGACTGAATCTGTTAACAGCAGTTTTCCCTGTGCCTTCTCAGGTCAAATCTCTACTTAAGAATCATCTCAGTCCTTATGATACTCACAAAATAAATATCTTTCTGTTTCTGGTTTCTGTTTAGCTGCCTGGCCTGGTTGGTAAGTATCATTCAGGGCTTAGTGGGAGCTGCTGAATTTCTCTTCTCACCTTTCTTCCCTCCAGTACTATCCCAATCAATTTTCTTTTCAGAAATACATAAATTCCCAGGCATGAGGATAGAATGATGTTTCCCAGTATCCTCACTACTCATGAACTGATGTTGTTCAGAATCAATGATACATGATGCTAATAAAAAATAGACAAGTTTTCATGACTTTCATTATGAATTAAAACTTTTCTACACTCAATGCACCCCTTCATTGGGTACGGCAGAGTCCACCTACCACCCCCACCTTATACTCACCTACAGCTCACAGAGTTGGATCTTAATAGTATAAGTAGTGTTAGTCTAGGGCTGTCTCATCATGGAAAAATATTTTTCCATCTGAAAACTGTGAAGTTGTGACCATTTCTAATTTCTGATGTTTGTAGTGAAACATTTTTATTCATATACTTCTCATTTTAGGTACATCCTATATGTATTTCTTTGTGGTTCCCATCGTGAGTTCCATTTAACAGGAGAAAGGGACATCACCCTGACGCAAATTGGCAGCAAAAAAAAAAAAAAAAAAACTTCAGTAGTGCAGAGATTGCTGGTGCTGTGCATCTCCATCCCCACCCCTCAGCTGCTGATGTCACAATGTTACATGTGCAGGCACTGTGTGTTGAATATCAAGGAATACAGTTGGGGATTTCAACCACATTGTTATTCTCTTACACTCGTAGAAAAGAAAAATGGCACTAGCTTTTATAATTGTCACAAAATCATTTTACCAGAGATCTTTCTTTCTGCCTTCATGGAGATCTGAGTTCCTAATCCAAGGTCCTTTGGGTCAATCTAAAGGACTCCCCTCAGATAGGGCACATCTGGTGGGGACCAGCTCCCTGAGCTCTTGTCTATTGGGTACTGTGGTTGGAATGTGAGTGTTTCTCCAAAGTTCTTGTTGATGCTTCAGGTTCAATATGACAGCACTGAGAGCTGGGCCTTGAGGAGGTGGGTAGGCCATGAGACTCCAACCCCAGGGATTGGATGTGTACCTTAAGAGTGCTTCTCCAGCATGTGCAAAATCTGGTTCCCTTCTCAGAGCTCAACACCTGTGCACACACACGTGCACACACATGTGCATGCACACATATGCATACACCCATGTGCACACACATATGCAAAAGTACATTTGTCAAGCTGGGAACAATGGCACATGATGGTGTTTTAATTAGTTTTTTCATCACTGTGACCAAGACACCAAAGAAGAACAACTTAGAGAAAAAATTTGCCTGGGGGTTGGGGGGGGTCATAGTTTCAGAGGTCTCAGTCCACAGATGACGTATTCCATTGCTCTGGGCCCAAGATGAGGCAGCCCATCCTGGGAGAAGGGCCCAGCAAAAGAAACTGCTCACCTCAAGGCAACAAAGAGGCAGAGACAGGGACTGAAAGAGGGTGGGGGAATAATTGCAGGGATATAGCACACTTACAGGACATGAACACTGTGACCCCCAGCCATGCCCCACCGGCCTACAGTTACCAGCCAGTCAGTCCAGTCAATCTAGGATGGACTAATATGGTTTCAGCTCTCGCAATCCAATCATTTCACATATGGATATACCTGAACTTATGTAAAAAACACCTCATATTCAAACTGACAGGTTGTAATCCTTTCTATGGGAAATATCAAGGCAGGAGGATCACACTGAGCCACCTTTCCCTTGTGTGCAAATGGGAACATGGAGACGATGCCACAGAACAGAGTCTCCAGTGCCTTGACACATGTGTCTTCTCCAACAGCTGCCACCCACCCTCTCCACACACCTCAGGGAGGGGCCTGATGCCAGCCAGAGGGATTTTTCGAAACCAAAGCAATGAGCTCAAACAGACTTAAGGCAAGAGAGTCCCCATCTACACTGGTTCAAGGTGTTTGAGTCCCATTGTGCCCTGGCTCAAGGGGCAGGAGTTTCTATTTACACTGAACAGGAGAGAGAGGCACCTTGGTCCAGGCCTTGGGTAGCATGATGGCTACTGGACTCCTGCCATTACTCTGAGGCCTCTCCTCCTACTTTAAACATGTTTACTTTTTAAATAAATCATTGGAACATCAATCTTAAATACAATTTTTAAGAAATAGAAATTTATTAAGAACCATCTCTGCTATGGCAGAGAAGAGCAGGGCAGGGGGAAGTGCCTGAGGGAAGAGTCTCTGATGTCTCTGGCAGGTGGGGGAGAGGAAAATCCTGGTGGATCCAGATGTGCTCCTGGCTGGAATCTGCACAGAGAAGACTGATCCAGTTGATGCGCCTCACTTCTGAAGCTGTTGGAGTCCGCTTCCTGACCGTTGCTGGTGCCATAAGGTCCAGAGGCTCTGAGCTTGGGGTCTTCTGGCTGTCCATGGATCTGTCTTACATGGGCATGTTCCTGGAACCACTCTGTTGCAGAACCTATGGGGTCTGTGGCCTGCACCACTTGGAGCCACTCTGTTGCGGAAGGCGGGCCCACGGAAGCACAGCAGGCAGTAACACAGTTGTTGCAGGCAGGCGGCCATCCGCCTGGTGACCCCCCTCCAGCCCCTGCTTTTCTCTCAATGGGCTGCCCTGTGGAGCCACCCTGGGAGGCCAGAGGGTCCTGCTGGGAGGCTGGCTTGGAAGGGGGTGTCTTCACATGGAGAAGATGGAGAGGACAGACAGGCATGCTGGCACATGCGATGTCCTTCTGCGCGGAGGGCGTGGCTTTGTCAGGAGGCTGCTGCTCACAGGGAAAGGCAAGGGCAGGCTCACTGGGGCACTTGTTGGGGCAGATGCTGGAAGGATCTGCCCCAGGGACCTTGCAATGCCCAGCCATCCCATTATGCACAGCCTTGGCCCAGAGCGCACTGGCCGGCCCCTGGATTCTCTTGCTGGAGGAGGAGGTAAGTAGCCATGGCCCCATCGAATTGACGATTTGCCAGGGACAACCGGGCTTTGTATGGATTGTAACTCATGTGGAGCATCAAGGTCATGATGCTGGGGTTGGGTCCCTTGGGGAGTGGCTGGCTGGGAGGGCTGAGTGAGGAGTCCTCGCCTGGCTCAGCCACAGGTGCCACATTACCTGCTCTAGGGTGGGCCTCTCCGTGGGGTCCTCCATTAGCATTTGTTGGATGAGACTGCGCTGCTGCTCCCTCAGACACATACCAGGGGATGTTGTACCTTGCTCTCAAGATCTGACGCTCCAAACCCTTATTGGTGAGCGCCCTGAATGGCTTTTCCCTGTCAAAATAAAGAGTGACGCCCAGGCTCCAGACACCTGCTGGGGGACCCTCGAATTCCTTCCCCTGAATGATTTCAGGGGCATAGTATGGCAGAGTGCCCCTAAACCCATCCAGCTTCTTCCCAGGCGTGAAGCTGGTGCTCAGGCCAAAGTGGATGAGCTTGGGGTGCAGGCCCTGGAATCCATCACAAAGTTCTCTGGTTTCAAGTGTGGTGCACCACGCCCTTCTGGTGGTAATACTGCACAATGCGCACCATCTCTCTGAACAGCCTGCAGACCTTCACCTCCCTTATACCACAAGTCAGGGGGATGTGACTCAGGAGCTCTCCTCCATGTGCACACTCCATGACGAGGTACATGTTGTCCATGGTCTCCATGACCTGGAAGAGCTGGATCACGCTTTGATGTTCTAGGACCTTCAACGAATTCCTTTCACATAGCAGGGACTCGTCTTCCTCCTTCTTCCTCAGAACTTTAACAGCCTCCTTGACCTTGGTCAGGAGATGGAGGGATAGTACCACCTTCCCAAAGCTCCCCTCCTCAATGGCCCTCAAGACCTGATAATGGTCTGTGAGGGCCTTCATGTAGCAGGAGCTGCACCCCTACACCACTACACTACTCTCTCTACCCTCTCTGGCATCCCTACGCTGGAACACCAACTAAGCTTGCTAACTAAAAAAAATAATAATAATAATAACAAGCCCCAACAAAACACCAAAAACAACAACCAAAAAGCAAAACACAAAACAAACAAACAAACAAAAACCCAAATCAAAAACCAACAGCAAACCACCACAAACACAAACCACAACCACCAACCACCAAACGCGCTAGCTAGCTGGGAGTCCGACAGGTCACCACCAAGAACTTCCTGTACTTATGGACAAAAACCCATTCATGGCCACTTTCTTATATGGCATTTTGTTTGACATTCCCTCACAGTGGCTCCTTAGAGGTCAGAGCATATCCCCCAGAGGTCATCTCACTTGGGGCCTCTAGGACCTTTTTGACTTTCATGAGGAGAAGAAGAAAAAAACCCAGAAGCTTTTTGTTTCCGTGGGTTATGGAGACTGATATTTACCTGTTTAGACATGAAAACCAGTATGATGCCTCAATGGTCTGTTCATCTGGATCTGAAAACCCATAATAACTTTCAGCTTTTAAAGACCTCATCATATCTACACTCAAAAGTATTCAATTCCCCTTTCTTCCAACCCACAATGATTAGGATCCAAGGGATGGGAGCGCTTCAGTCACATCGTGATGCTATAACAAAACACTCTGCTCCCTAAGATGCTCTAGAACTAGGCATTAACACCTATGGGGTTGAGAGGGAGGGAGCGTCCATCATCATTTCCCCACAAGGTTCTCATCACATTTCTCACTAGAATCCCCTGGAACACAGCAGGTTGTGGGTTGGTATGTTCAAAGTGATGAGAAATCAAATACAGAAGCCGACATCCTAGAACCAGCAATTGTCATTCCCATTGGGCGAAGAAATGGAGGCATTCCCACACTCCTGGGTCCCTTTTGGCTGCTGTTAACAAAACCCCTTAGACTAGATTATTAGCAATAGAAATCCACTTCCCACCACTCTGGAGACTGGCAAGTCCAAGGTCAGATGCCTTGTTGCTGTATCCTCACATGATGGGAGGGCAGACATGCTGACCAATTCTCTCAAGTCTTGCTTTCTGTTTGTTTGTTTTGTTTTTTTGTTTTGTGTTCTTTGGACATACTGGCCTTGGGCATGTCATCTACAGATGAAATACTTCCCTAGTCCCCCAACTTTCCTGGTGGTTTTTTTGTTGTTGTTGTTTTATTATATTTTGTTTATTTTATTTTGAAAGAGAGTGTCTTGCTATGTTGCTCAGGTTGGGCTTCAACGTGTGTTCCTCCTGCCTCGGTGTCCTGAGTTGACAGCATTACAGCCTATTGTGGTTCAGTTGTGAGGAGTCCCTGCACAGGCTCCTGTGCTAGTGCAGGAATACTCAGAGGTGAAAAAGTGGGATTGGGAGAGCTGTAACTTTATCAGTCCCTCCTACATAGAAAGAACTGGCTGGTCACTATAGGCAGGTGGGGCATGGCTGGAGGAATGAGGTTACTGGGGCCATGCCCTGGGTCTGTGACTCCCAGTACTCCTACCCCAACCTCTTTCTGTCTCTGCCCCTTTGGTACCCTCAGGTGAGCAGCTTTCCTGAGCCTGTCTTCCATGATGGGCTGCCTCACCTTGGCCATGTGTGCCAGACCTCTGACCCGTGATCCCCAGGTACACATTTCCTCCTCTATGTTGTTCTTGTCAGGTGTCTTGGCCACAGCAATGGAGAAGCTCATTAAAACACCTCCCTATGCCACTGCTCCCAGCTTAACAAAACTGTGTGTGTGTTTGTGTGTGTGTGTGTGTGTGTGTGTGTGTTGGGGTGTGCTTGGAAGTGAACCAGGTCCTTGCACATGCTGGAGAAGCACTCTTAAGGTACACATCCCATCCTATGGGTGGAGCCCATGGCCTAACCACCTCCTCCAGGTCCACCTCTCAATGCTGTCATGTTGAGGCTGAAGGGTCAACAGGGATTTTGGACAGACACACACATTCCAACCACAGCCCCAGATAGACAAGACATCCCCACCAGATGTCCCCCGAGGGGAGTCTTTCAGGTTGACCCGAAGGACACCAGATTAAAAACTCAGATCTCCAAGAAGACAGAAACATCTCTGGTAAAGCAAATTCATGACAATTAAAACTAGTGCCACTTTTGTTTTCTACAAGATGTAACAGATTCGTGTAGCAGAAAACGCCAACTGTGTTCTATGGTACTGAACACACAGTGTCTACACAGGTAACCACTGTGACATCAGCAGCTGAGGGTGTGGGATGGAGAGGCACAGCAGCAGCAGTCTCTACACTACTGAATTTGCCCTGCTGCAGATTCACACCAGGGTCATGTGGTTCTCATGTTAAATGGAACCACAAAGAAAGGGAGCTACAGAGAAATACCTAGAGGACAGACCCCAGTGAGAGGTGCAAATACTAAAGTGTTTCACCACAAACATCAACTAAACAGGAGAGAAGATGGTCACAGAAAGGCTTAAGTCATACTGAATCAAAACTTGCCCTGCTCTCCTTATAAGGAAGCAGGCCACACCGAATCCAATCAAGAGTCCACCCTGCTCTCCTTGTAAGGACACAAGACAGGCTGAAGGAAGAGCATACTCTAGCCCCTTATGACCCCATCATAAGTAACTACATCATAATAATGCCACTTCTGAATAAAAGACCTCATCCTTAGGTGTGGAGTTTTGAACCTACGCATGTCTTTGGGGGATATGATTTATTCCATAACATACCCTGGTCCTACCTGTCTGAGAGTTCTTATCAATGGGGGTTGAATTTTGCTGTATCTTTATTCTACATCAATCTTTACCATCATATGTCTTTCTCAGCTTGTCCATAAAGTGCTTTGTATAGGTATATTTGGATCTACATTCACGATGGAATTCGGTCTTTAAATTTTGGTTTCTTTCATGGTGTTTTCCTGGAATCATTTTTTTCTGGGTTCAGGGGCCAGGTAATACCAGCTTCATGAAATACATTGTGAGTGGTCTCCTCTGCTTCTACTTCCTGAAAATGTTCATATACAATTGGCATTAACCCTTCTTCAAATATGTGGTAGAATTCTCAATGATGTCATCTATACCTGAAGATCTTTTTGAAGTTTTTTCCTACTAGGAACTTCATTTCCCTGATGGTCACCCAACCATCTAAAAGCAGGTACATCCTACTTCTCCAGAAATCTTCCATTTCATCCACATTGTATGGGTTTGTACACTGTTGAGTTATTCTTTGTATAATAGAATAACTATTATTTTATTGTTTTCCTTGAGCTGGTTTTGGGTTTATTTTTATCATCTTTTTCTGTTTTGAAAATGGTCATTAAGTTTTTTTATTAAATTATGTATTTATTCTAATTTGTTATACACAATGGCAGAATGCAATTCATTTCATATTACACATATAGAGCACAATTTTTCAAGTCACACAAAGTATTTTTGCACCATTTGTGTCTTCATATATATACTTAGGGGTAATGATATTTGACTCATTCTACCATCATTCCTACCCTCTTCTTTGCCCTGTCTAAATTTTCTCCATTCCTCTCATGCTCCATGACTCCCGCCGCCCATATCACCATTATGAGTCAGCAGTCTCAAAGAAAATATTAGACTTTTGGTTTTTTGGGACTGGCTTACTTCACTTAGCATGATATTCTCCAACTCCATCCATTTACCTACAAATGCCATGATTTTATCCTCTTGTAATGCTGAGTAATGTTCCATTGTGTATATATAGCAAAGTTTCTCTTATCCATTCATCTACTGAAGGGCATCTGGGTTGGTTCCACAATTTAGCTCTTGTGATTTGTGCTGGTATAAACATTGGTGTGGCTGTGTCCCTGTAGTATACTGTTTTTAAGTCCTTAATCCTAAATGCAACAGCAATAAGAGGTGGCAGGAGTGGGATAGCTGGGTCAAATGGTGGTTCCATTCCAAGTTTTCTAAGGAATCTCCATACTGCTTTCCAGATTGGCTGCACTAATTTACAATCCCACCAGCAATGTATAAGTGTGCCTTTTTCCTCACATCCTCGCTAATACTTATTGTTGTTTGTATTCTTCATAGCTGCCATTCTGACTGGAATGAGATGAATTCTAGGAAAGAATCCCCTTTATAATTTCCTTCCCCTCATCTTCTGATTTCTTTTTCTGGAGTTCCTATTCTTTAGATATTGGGTCTTTGGACCTAATCCACTAGTTTTATGTATTTCCTGCTTTCTATGTGTGGGCAAATACACATAGAAAGCAGGAAATACAAGAGAAACCAAGAATGGATGCTCAGAAGAGTGTGAACAGCAAATCCAATAAAACAATTAGGATTTCTTGCTCAGTCAAGATCTCATCCAATTTTCAGACTCAACCCATTTTCTGAAAGAAGTGGTAATTTCCAGGGTATTGTCATTCAATTTACCCATCTGGCCCCTAGAAAAACCAATCATATCCTAGAGTATGACAGTGGGCTATCTCACACTCAATCCAGCAGAGGTATGATTGCAATTGCTGTGCCAGCAGTGGAATTTTGGCTAGGGTAAATTAAGATAGCTTTAGATGCATGGGATTTGCACATTGACCTGGCATATGCAATCCTTTTCATCTTGAGCATTTCCCCCCACCCCACCCCCAAGTTTGTGAGTTGGAAACTTAATCCTAAATGCAACAGCAATAAGAGGTGGATTTTTTATTTTTGTAAATTTTGGATGCTAGGGATTGAACCAAGGGCCTTCTACATCCTCAGCCCTTTTTAAATTTCATTTTGATACAGGGTCTCACTAAGTTGCCTAGTTTGGCCTTGACTTTGTGATCAAAACAGACTAAGACACTACTCTAGAGGTGGCAATGTTAGGGTTGTCACTTATCACTAGCCAACAAAGAAAAGGCCAATCTTGATTTATGCTCAATATGTCATGAAAGCTGAAAAACTACCTGCAAAAAAGGTATAAAAATAAAAGCCCCTCTAGGGGCAGAAGATCTTTCTGGAGGCTGCTTATAACTTGCAACCTGTCGTACCATCTCTTCTTCTTTCGCCAATACCACTCATCCCTCAGGACCTTGGATCCCTTCTGGGGCTGAACCCTGGCACCCCAAAGCATAACTCTACTTTCACTTATGGATATAAATAATACCACTGCGTAGTATCCAATCTGCCAAGAGTATGTAAGCCCTCAATATGGTCTCATTCCTTGAATATAAAAACCAACAACATGGTGGCAAATTGGTTACATTACACTTCTCCCATCATGGATGGGGTAATGACTTATTTTGATTGAAAATGAGCACATATTCCAGATATGGGTTTGCATTTCTCATTTGCAGGGCTTTGACAGGCACAACTCTCCCAGGGTTTATGGGTACTTGATCCACAAACCTGGGACCTCATATGTTACACATTGAATCTCACACCCCTAAATTCACATGTTGAAGTGCTAACCGCTGATACTTCAGAATGTGATGTTATTGGAAAATATGGTCATTAAAGATGTAATTACTTATGATGAAGTCATACTGGAGTCAGCAGGCCCCTACTTCAATACAACTGGTATCTTTATTTTAACAAAAGAACATTTTGACACATATAGGTACACAGGAGAATACCATAGGAAAGAGAGGTAGGGATCAAAGTGATGCATCTTTGAGCCAAGTAACTCAAATATCTACAAACAAACCCCCAGAAGCTTAGCATCAGGCATGCAGCATCCTCACAGGCCCAGCCAATTAATAGACCACATAACATCCCCTTAGACCAAGGGACAGAATTTGTAGCAAAATTATCAACAGCAGTGCACCATAGGATTTCCTGGTTTTATCAATCATAAACTGACAGATCAATGATCTTGAACATGCAGCATCAGAAGATGCCTTCTTCTTAAGATGAGCCACCATCTATCATAGCACCATGTACACCATGGTCATTAAAAGATATCGCAACCCCAGTAGGTAGAATATATGGTTCTAGAAAAGAGAGGAAATAGGAGTAACCCTGCTTACCATTACTCACACCAATCTAGTTGCCTTTGTATGTTTCCCACCTTAAACTCATTAGTACTGCCAAAGAGAAATCTTCCCTCTGCATATTTAAGGGTGAACAGGTAGAGTGTAAGACTGGGGAACTAGGCTTAACAGTGGCTAATGGGAAGTCTCAAGATTCTGTAGATGGACTCTCACTGTCTTTTAGAGGCTGGGTGGCACCCTCTCAGAGGATTTCCTGAGCTCAGAGTCCCTGTGATAAATGTCTTCAGAGAATAAAGCTCTGCTCCTCTTGGATTGGGTAAAAAGCAGTCACCAGGTTACATGAGAATAGAAGAAAAGAAACTTGTTATAAAGGCTATTAAAATCCTACTTCAACATTCCTATTATCTACTTTCAAAGCTACTGATTGACTACAGTTTTGTAGGCTTTCTGAAATTGTGCTATGGTTTTCCCATATTTACCATAAATTCCAGACCTTCTACTCTTCTCAGTTGCCTATCTTTAGTCCATCCGTTTTATAGTTTCTAACCATTCTCTTTGCCCTTGTAAACTGCTGCCTTTATTCTCCCTTTTACTGTCACTCAGTGTGATTTCAAGAGAGATCAGAAGTAAATGCAAGGGTTCAATCCTCTATGTTTTACCTTAACCATTTTTTTTTTAAGTTGGAGAAACTAAGGCCCTAGGAGGGATAATGGCTTGCACCAGGTTATACAACATAACCAGGCGACAAGAGAAGTCTCCAGACAGGTGTTCAGGTCAGTATTCTCTGCAAAAGAACCAAAAGGTATGAAAATAGGAAGATGCAGTAATTCAGTAGGGTGGTTTGGGGAGAGGAATAGGAATAAAGGCAGAGAGTATTGTGAGGGTGGGCTGAGAAAGAGATTTTTGATGTTTCTATTAGTGTATTATACATAATAGTGGGGTTCACTTTGACATAATAATGAATGCAGGGAATATAATTTACTCCATTTCAATCCCCAGTACTGCTTCTTTCCCTCCCCACCTCCCTGTCACTGTTCCCTTTCCGCTATTATACTGGCCTTCCATTTATTTATTTACCTATCTATTTATTTATATTTAATTGTTGCTTTATAGACATAGATAAAGGTGGAATTCATCATGGTATATTCATATGGATACATAGCATAATATGGTCGATTTCACTCTGCAGGTTTTTCCCCCATTCCTCCTCCTTCTCCTTCAATCCCTTTGCTCTACTCCACTGCTGATTTCCTAAAGGATCCCCCTACCCCTTCTTTTCCCTTTTTTTTTTTTGCTCTAGCTTCCACATATGAGAGAAAAAAATTCAATCCTTGACTTTTTTAGTCTGACTTCTTAAATTAGCTGCTAGCTAATGACATAATCCTAAATATAGAAGACCCCCCAAAAAACTATACTAGAAAACTTCTGGAGTTGATAAACAAATTCAGCAAATTATCAGGATACAAGGTCAACATACAAAAACCAATAGTTTTTCCTGCACTCCAATAAAGAATCCACTCATAAGGAAATCAGGAAAACTATAATTTTGAAAAAAAATTATATTTTGGGAATAAATCTAACCAAGGAGATGAAAGACCTCTACAATGAAATCCTCAAAACACTGAAGAAAGGAGATGACCTTAGAAGATGGAAAGATCTCCCATGTTCTTAAATACTATTATCAAAATGGCTATATTACCAAAAGCAATCAGATTCAATACATTTTCCAGCAACATGATGACATTCTTCACAGAATGAAAAAAAAAATAGTTCTAAAATTCATTTGAAATAACAAAGGACCCAGAGTAGCCAAAGTAATATTGAGCAAGGAAAGTGATGCTGGAGGCATCACAATACCTGATCTCAAATTGCATCACAGAACCAAAGCAACAAAAACAGTATGGTAAAAATCAAACATGAAGACCAATGGAATAGAAAAAGTAGAGAGAAATCCTTATCAATAACTGATACTTGACACCGGTGCCAAAACTATTATGTTGGGAAAAAGACTGCCTTTTTTAACAAATGGTCCTGGGAAAACTGGACATCCATATGTAGAAGAATGAAACCAGATGCCTCTCTCTCACCCTGCCTGCACAAAAGTCAACTCAAAGTAGATCAAAGACCTAGGAATTAGACCAGAAACACTGCAACTGCTAGAAGAAAATATAGGATCAGCACTCCAACATATCGACACAGGTACCAATTTCCTTAACAAGACCCCTAAAGCTCAAGAAATAAAACCAAGAATCAATAAATGGGACTGTATCAAATTTAAAAGCTTCTACATTAAAAAAAAGGAAACAAGAGTGTAAAGACAGAGCTCACAGAATGGAGGAAAATCTTTGCCAGCTACTTCTTTAATGGGGGATTAATATTGAAAATATATATAAAGAATTCAAAAAACTTAACACTAAAAAAGGGGGCCCCAACATAAATAATTGGGTAACAGAAATAGACATTTCTTAAAAGAAGAAATACAAATGACCAATAAATATATGAAAAAAATCATTTTTTTCTAAAGAGAGAGTGAGAGAGGGAGAGAGAGAGAGAGAGAACTTTAATATTTATTTTTTAGTTATCGGCGGACACAACATGTTTGTTTTGTATGTGGTGCTGAGGATCGAACCCGGGCCGCATGCATGCCAGGCGAGCACGCTACCGCTTGAGCCACATTCCCAGCCCTGAAAAAAAATTTTGAACATTCCTAGAAATCAGGGGAATCATAAACCAAAACTGCACTGAGATTTTATCTCACTCCAGTTAGAATGACAATCACCAAAAATACAAATAATAATAAATTCTGGTGAGGATGTTGGGGGAAATGTACACTCATACAATGTTGATGGGACTGCAAATCAATATAACCACTATGGAAAGCAGTATGAAGATTTCTCAAAAGACTACTCAAGAACCACCATAAGACCCAGCTATCCCATTCCTTGGTATTTACACAAAAGAACCAAAATCAGCATATTATAGTGATACAGGCACACCTATGTTTATAATAGCATAATTCACAATAGCCCAAATGCCCACCAAAAAATGAATGGATAAAGAAAATTTAGTATACATACATACACACACACACACACACACACACACACACACACACACACACATGGAGTTCTACTCAATCATGAAGAAGAATAAAATAATGGCATTTGTTGATAAACAGTTGGAACTAAAGACTGTTATGCTAAGTGAAATAAGCCAGATTCAGAAAGTCAAGGAAAGATATTTTTACCCTTGAATTTTCTGGCTTCTATATTCAATATTCTGGCCTTTGGCTTCTGGTTGACTGTCTTCAAATTCCTTCAAATTATTCATTGTCTTCAGCAGCTCCAATCTGTTTGCCAGTGTCCTATTGCAAAACATAGTCCTATTTCTATTCTATATTCCTTCCCAGAAATAGAATGTTTTCACGATGTGGTTCTACTCAAATAGCCCAGATCCACAAATGTTCACAATGATTCCTAACTACCTCTGGGATAAAACCCAAATCTCTTGGTTATTCAGTAATCCTGAATTAAGTGGTTAGAAGGGATAACTGAGAAAATGAGAGGCAAGAGATGAGAGGAACCTGATACAAGAATATACGATGAAGGTTGGTGCCAGAAGCTAAACATGACTCCAAGGCCATAGGCGTGGGTGACTAGGGAGAATTAGGACAGGAAAGTCAAACATGCAGATGAGTGTGGTTTCAAACATGGTAACAGAGAGAAGGTAGTGTGATGGCCACACAGAAATGAGGGGACAGATGAAAAGTTAGTGAAAGAGGTAACCTTGCATAATGGGATCACAGGATCATAACTTTGAACATGCCTCCTGTTATGGTCTGTATACAAAATGTCCCCAAAAGGTTTATGTGATAGAGACTTGGTCCCCAGTGGATGCAGAGATGCACAGAGGTAGGGCTTTTAGGAAGTGACCAGATCATGAAGGCACTAAACTCATTAAAGGATTAATTCATCATGTTGAATAGACTATGGGGAGGTGGTGGAAACTGTAGGAGGTGACACCTGTGGGAGAAAGTAGGACTCTAGTTATTATCCCTTTGATAATGCAAAATGATCTGCCTACTTCAAGATCCTCAAAGTAACACATGTATAGGTCCTGGGGAATACACATAGACATTCACAGGGGAGCTTCATTCAGTCTACCATAATAACTTTCAGATAACACTCATAACCATTAGGTTTTGTCAAGATTTGATCAATATGTATTAATACCAGGAGTGAGTGAATGAATGAATAAATGAAGACCTTTCATTAATTCAATACGTATTTATTATTGGGTCCATCATGTGCGTAACCATGTTTTAGTTTATCTTCAGAGTATGTTCAGGAAACCAGTGCTTATTTTACACAGTTAACCCTGCTTGATCTCAAAGCAAACCCTCTGTCATATTAGAATGGTCACCACTTTATTGACTAACATTGAATCAAGACAAGAGAACAAAGAAAACCTACCAGTTCAACTTATTTTGCTTAGCACATATGACTATCCATACTATAAAAAATAGTGCAAAACAGAAAATCTTTAAAATGTCATCTGAAGTAAATTCTAAGGGTGGGTCACCAGGAATCTCATTACCATACAAAATTAAGAATCCTGGGTTTGGGCCAGAAGGTGGAGACTCGGTTGGCTTTTTGATAGGTACCTGTGAGCCCCTTACACAGATGCCCAGAGTGCACGCCTCACAATTGTTCCTGTCATGGGGCCCATTCAACCCCACGACTGGAGCAACCGGCATCTTCCTCAAGTTATGCCCATAGTAGCTGTGCAGAATACACTGTGCCAGGTTGTTCAGAATTCTCATGGTGCTATCTGAAGAGAACTCAGGATTCTCAAATTGAGACCAGGAACACTTCTGGCACCTCTGAGCAAAAATCCGCAGAAGCACTTGGCCATTGTATATCCGGTGCTGCGTAGACATGTGGCACAGGATCTTCACTTGAGCAGAAGCCCAGCTTCGATGGCATGAGGAACAACAGAATCTGCAAACACAAGGAAGAAACTGTGTGTCCTCGACTGGCATTGCTGACCTGAGGGGAAATGGCCTTGATCTGAAATCCCTTTCAATTATTTAGCACATAATTAGATAAAGGTTTTTCCTGTGTTCATCTGAGATTCTGCTCACGTGTTGCCCCAAATCTGCCTCTTTGCTAGTAAAAACATCTTTGGATGCCTCAAATGAAAAAGAATTACTATCACTGGCAGTGAAATTTGTTCCCCATTGTGGTGACAGAAAACTTTTATAAAGTACCAATTTTGAGGCAGGTACTGTGATCAGTGCCTTACAATGTCATTTTACTTAATTATTCCTATGAAGTAGGTATTATTGAGCCCAATATCCAGATAAGGAAACCAGGTCCTAAAAGGTCTCCACAATCTCTTCAGGACAAACAGGGTAAGTGGTAAAGGGATGTTTTCCAGTAGTAGTTCAATGTATATGAAAATACTTGATAAAATACAAAATGCTTTTCAAAAGCTGATTGATATTTTCCAAAAGCAGGCTGGTTGGTTTCTTTTCCCATCTCAAAAATGACTATCAAATCAATTATCTAGTGTCAAAATGATAAGGGACATTGTGAGTCTGGTGTGGAGAGAGACACTTCACTGAATTACAAAGCAGAACAGAAGAACAGCACGTGCGCTCTGGCAGGTGGCTTGAAAACTGTTCTTCAGAGCCACAGGAGGCTTCGTTTTAAAAAATCAGATTCTGTAGGTCAAAATGAATATATAGATTATATAATATTTTTAATATTAGATTATTTAAAAGTATATATTACTTTTATTATATATACATAGCCATTACCTTATAAGAATGTAGAAGAAGAAACTTCCTCTGCTCAGGAGGACCAGCAAAGGCCTTAAGGAGGCTCAGCCCCTTGGATGTCCTTGAAGGGTGAGTTGGGATAGAGTGAGGAAAGGGGCCTGCCAATCAGGCACAACATTTTCACAAGGATATGGAAGCCTGAGAGTGCATGTCCTGCTACTGGCTCATAAGGAGTGGCACAGAGCAAGCCTGAAGTAGGAAAGGGATAGGCAGACAGCAGGGTAATAGGTAAGATAAGTAAACTGAGGTCTTGGTTGTCATATAGAGGACTTGATTGTCCAGGTCAGTCATGCTCACCCTACTGACATGGGTAAGGAAACTGGTTCCTGAAACCTGGAGGCTTGCTGGGGGTTAAAGAGGGAATATCCAACAGGGAGGGATGTTATTACAAACTCCTTGGACTAGGGTTTAGATTTGGATTTTGCAGCATCATTATCTCCTGTTATCCCCAGGTGTTTAGTAATGTTCAAAATGACTGCTTGATATTAGTAGATTGTTAGAATGTTAAAGCAGGGATCAGGTCCCAGACTAGTAACCAGTGCCAGGGCACAGAGAGTTGCTGCAGCTTAGGAGGCCGGTCAGGACTGGCTGATGAGAAAGACTGCAGAGGAATCTAGGGATGATTGCAACAAATGAGTAATGAGAGACTAGGAGGACAGATTTATAGAGCTTGGAGGCATTTTGCAAAGATTTCCAGAAACATTTAGGGAAGGAAACCTAGTAAAAGAGGAAACTTGCTGCATTTAAACAAGATGGAGTCTTACAGTCTGTTAGACCTTAAAGAGCACCGTAACCACAGAAGCTTGGAGAACATGATCACATTTATTGTTTCAGCAAGCTCACAAAGGGATAACACAAGGCTGAGCTGAGCCTCTCTGCTCAGGAAGGCCTAATGCTGAGCAAAACCACACTTACCTCCCAAATGCTCTCTGCATGTACTGCCTCCATCCTCGGGCCATGCCACCCGGCTGAATGTTCTCATCCAACTTCAGGGTCCATTTGGCCCAGGGTTTCTCCTGCTGGATCAGTTCTTGAAGCTTCTGCTCCCATGTACTGATATCCAAATACATTCTCCTGCCGAGCATCAGGATTTAATGAACAGGATTTCAGTTTTGGCCTAGGATGGGGAGAAAGGTAATCCTGTCTTCCCAGAGGTTAGAGAATGGGAAAGGGAAAGGAGAAAAAAACAACAAAACCACAGTTTGTTTCCCCCGTTCGGTTCAGTTTCAGTTTCCTTTTCCTAACACAGACTGTTTTTTTTTTTTTTCCTTGCATTTTGAACTGAAAACACAGAACAATTCTTTGTTCTGAAGACAGGGGGCAGCAGAGGGCAGCATACTGCGTTACTTTGTTAAGAGGCCTTGCTGAGAGAGAGCCGACTACAGGGCTCTGTTCTAGACTTTGGTGGCACATACAAGTCAGCTTTCATTTTATTTTTCTCTCAGTTTTATAAAAGGCAAAGCAACTAATTTTGTCATTGGAATAAAGGAGGAACTTGCAACTAAAAAACAGTTCCTACCCCAGAAAATAGGTGGAGGGAGGTTATGTTCAAAACTATTCTCACGTACCTGAGAAGTTCTCATTGCAGTCCCCCAGGAGAAGATTTTCCTGTTTTGCAGGTGAGCCACACAGACAGCTGGGATACCTTGCCCAAGGCCACACAGCAAGTAAATGGAACAGTGGTCCACCTCATGCTTTGAATATAGCTCGTCCCGCTCTGTCACTGAGGCTTATTTTAAATGGAAATCTTTTTTCTCCTCTCCCTTTCCCCTTCCCTAACCTCTAGGGAGACAGGATTACCTTTCTCCCCATCGTAGGCCAAATTATATGTCCTACAGCACACATCCACCACAGAATCCAAATAATTTAGACTTCAGGGATGGCTCAAGAAGATCCAAGAAATGGCTATCTCTCAAATTATCAAGTGAATCACTGCCCTCCCCCTTCACCTTCAAGGAAAATCCTAGAATAAATGAATTTTCAAAAAATCTTCTGTTCTCCTTGATGGGCAGAATCATGCCTTTGGGACAGGAGTCCCCTGTGTTTCTCCTATGCTAGCAAAGCAATAAACTTTCCTTTTCTTTTTTCTCAAAACTGTATCCTTCTTATTGACTTGGCATCATGGACAAAGACCTGGTTTTGAAGAAAAGCTTGGCAACCCAGATGGGACTCACAAGTGGCTTCTGCTCTGGCTTTGTTGTTCAGGTCTGGCACTCCAAGCAACTGCCCTTCTGTGCAGAATTCCTGTGAGTAGAAAGAGTGAGGGAAGCTACCAGAAAACCCCTTTGCTTTGGGGGAAATCCCGCCTTCCTCCCCTGAATGATACTTGTGGGAGACCAACCTAGCATGTGACTGAGTTAACTCCCCTGCTGGGAGATGTGGCGTCTGGCACCCATGCTGCTAGACTGCCATGCTCTTCTAGGATTTGAGTGACTGTATCTTCATGCCTGGGCGTGGCTTCCTACAGCCCCATGGGTGGAGCTATGCTCACCTGTTCCTTTGTAATATTACCCCTTACCCTGTTTAGGATAGAATGTTCCATGGAAGTGCCTTGTGTGTGTCCCCTTCTCTTACTGTGCCCTTGGTTGTGGTCAACCTAGATGTCAGTCAACCTGCTGACAGCAGACATTAAGAAGATAGACTCAGCCCCCTTGAAACCTGACCCCTTGCCTTATTTGAATAGCTTCCCCTCAATAAAAGGGGTCATCACATTCTCTCTCTCTCTCTCTCTCTCTCTCTCTCTCTCTCTCTCTCTCTCTCTCTCTCTCTCTCCCCCTGTGGACCCTTAAGGTATTTGTGTCTCTTGTGTGGTTATTTTGCGCAGCCCAGTTAGCCTAGTTTACCTGGAGTGACCCCTGAGCCTTTTAGTCGTGAACAAAACCCCGTAGATACTGATTGCTCCATCTTGGTCTGCTTTGAGGAAAAAAAAAAAAAAAAAAAGAATGCAGTAAGTTGTGACACTGTTGGCCATCTGGTTAAGTCCCCTAGTATGCACGCTGAGACCCTTCATTCCACACACCTAATTCTCCTTCATGGGAACATCTGTGGCACCTCTGTCATAGGAGTCACAGTTAAGCGAGAATAAGGAATTTGGAGAAATTTTCCCCTATCTGGTCTGTCTGTTTTAAAGGTTCCTGTCTTTCAGCCATGGTTTTGGGGGATCCTCTCTGGTCATCTCTCTGTGTGTTTTTGTTTGTATTGTTTTACTGGCCCTTTTAAGACATGAGCTATACGTTGTTGGGCCACCTGTAGGTATAAGCTTGAGAACAAGATGCTATTTTTCTATAACACAATGTGGCCTTTAAATGGCTTTCTGAATTATTATACAATCTGTAGTCAGAGGAAAAATAAGCAGAAGAAATTCTGTATGTACAAGTATTTTTGCAGTTACAAGATAAGGAGTCAGAAACTTAGCTGAGGGTGCAGAGACCACTGCCTCTGGTGTGCAAGGACAGCAGGGCACCAACAGAAGGATTAAAAAAATTAAATTCTTTCACCCCAGTGCTGCCAGTCCCAACACGGACTTTTCTGCCTGGCCCCAGGTATTCTCAGATCATCTCATTGTAGGTCAAGAACATCAGTCTTGTGCTAAGCGGGGGAAAAATCCCAGCCCTGGGTTTGGGCTATAGAGAAATGGGCAAGGAGGACCTGGCCTCTGCCCTGCCTTCCAGCCTCTTTTTGCTCATGTGATAAAACAAGCCTGAGAACAGGACTCAGTTCCTTGCTTCTGCTATCAGGTAGGGTCTGTGATGGCTGCAGGCCTCATTGATTCTTCTCTGGGTTCTTGCCTCACAGGTTCAAAGAATGAAATCCATGTGTTATGGTTTGGATATTAGGTGTCCCCCAAAGTTAATGTGTGAGACAAGGCAAGAAGGTTTAGAGATGAATGGTTGGGTTATGAGAGCCTTAGCCTAATCCATGGGTTCATCTCCTGATAGGGATTAACTGGGTGATTACTGTAGCAGGTAGGATGTGACTAAAGGAGGTAGGTCACTGGGGGGCATCTTTCTGTCTCTAAGCTTCCTGGTGTCATGTACTGAGACACTTTCCTCCGCCACTCTCTTCCACCGTGATGTTCAGCCTCACCTCAAGCCCTGAGGAATGGAAACTGTCTATGGATTGAGGCCTCTGAAAGTGTGAATCCACCAAAGAAAACTTTCCTCCTCTAATTGTTCTTTTCAGGTCTTTTGGACATAGCAGCAAAACAAACAAACAAACAAAAAAAACCAAAACTGAATAAAACATGGATGGTGACAGAAGGCAAAAGTTAAAGGCCAAAGATTGAAAGAGGAGGAAAGATGGAGCTCCTAAAATGTAAGGGGTGCCCTGGACATAAGAAAAAAAAAATCTTCAATGTACAGAGGGGACAAACTGACATAAACCCCTCACAGCCAGTTGATAGTAATTTTATGATATATATGGGGTTTTTTGACAGCCTCCACAAAGGGATCCTCAAGGAAGGAAAAGGATAAAGAGGGCCTCCCTCCAATAAATACCAATATGCCTACTGTAAGAAACCTCACCCCCCCCCCCCCAAAAAAAAGCCTCTGGGTAAAATTGGCAGTGGGGAATTCACTTAAACTTGTTAGCATTATGATAATTATAAGGGTGATCCATCAGGCTCAACAATAGCCTGTGCTCCAATCACTTGCATGCCACCTGGGAGAAAAAAGATTAAGGCACAATTTTTGCATATGACAGATTGTCCAATCCCTCTCCTGAAATAAGTTTTTTTGTGTAAATTAAATGCATAGATAACATTTATAAGAGTTGCTTCAGAGTCATAATTTAAGTAAGGAAGGATCTAAAACTAGAAAAGAGATATAAGAAACATAGGTAAGAAAATATATTTTAGTTTAAAGAACTAGAAGAAAAAAAATGTTATGGTGTTAGAAATACAGGGGTGCCCCCAAGGAATCAAATACATGCCTGAAAGTAGCTCAGCAAGGCAAATTTACTTCTGCTAGAAGGGTGTGGTACTGAACATGGCTAGCTTGGGCCAGCAGTCTGCCTGTTTTTATCCCTAACACAGTACTGCCCTTGCTCTGTTAGGAGGAGCTTGGGATTGCAATCTATGAGACTGGCTAATTTTAATATTGGGGATGGCAAATGGGAAGGCTATAGTTTAAATAGATATTATTGGATCTTATAGCCCAATTAAAGCTAATTACTGTATTCTGAAAATAGACACTGGACTGCCTATTTCTCACAAGGCCCCCATATTTTCTTTTTATATCTTTTGGTCTCATTTTCATTTTTTTGTTCTTGTACCCTTTTGTATTGCCATGTGGAAATTGCCTATGGTAATGAGTTCTCCCCTTTTTAGCATTTCAAATAGACACCCCAGTGATTAGGAGCACTTGGTAAGATCCTTTAAAGCTTAGTTGAGGATTTTCTTCTTTCTAAGTCTTGCTTAAAATCAAGTTGCCAGGCTGGAAGTGATCCTTTTCTGCAAACTCCAAAAGAGGACTCTGGGCAGCAGCTCATAATAATTATACCAGAAAAGAAAGAAAGAAAGAAAGAAAGAGAGAGAGAGAGGGGGGGGGGAGGGAGAGAGGGGGGGAGGGAGGGGGGGGGAGGGAGGGAGGGGGGAGGGAGGGGGAGGGGAGGGGAGGGGAGGGGAGGGGAGGGGAAGGGAAGGGAAGAGAAGAGAAAAGAAAAGAAAATAGAAAAAGAAAAAGAAGAAAAGAAGCACAGCACAGGTCTCAAATTGACTCAGAACAAACTTGTGGCTCTGACAGAGCTTTTTGTGATATTTATCAGGTACCTGTATAAAATCTCTTCCTTTAAAACCTCCTAGTTTTACTAATTTTTGTGAGGTCTGACACAAAATGTATATCTCAAGTAAAAGAACCATTGTCTTACCTTTAAATGTCCATGTATGGCAATATTTTGGCTACATGCTCCTTCCAGGTGTTTAAGACCAAGTTGGCCAAAAATGACCTTTTTCCTATCTACTGTTAGAGTCAGCTGAGATTTGTTAGGGATCACTTTTGGAAACTTGTGAGACGCCTCTTGGCTCCTTTTTGGCTTTTCATCTAACATTTGTGCCATCTGCCAGGTTGGATCGGGGTCTTGCTGACCTCATGTGTCTTCCCTTGGAAGCATCAAGGGCATTTCCTTTTTCCATGACCCTCCTCTTTGCAGAATGTTCACTGGTTGTCTTCCTGTTCTCTAGGTTCCTCTTGATTCCCCAGATTGGGAGGTCAGGTGACTCACTGGAGTTCCAGGACCTTTAGAAGGGTCCCATCATTCCCTGAATCCTTTCTGACCTTAAAGGGCAAAGGCCAAAATATTGATTGCTTTTTCCTTGACCCTTTTGCTTTCTTAACTTTGGTCTTCAAGTTTTGGTTTTAAACATCCAGCAGGTCAGTTTCACCAATCTTGAAAGAGGAGTACTGAATTTTGAACTTCAATGTCAATAATCTTATAGTTACCTCTTCCATTTATTTGGGATCAGTATTAAAACTGGAAGTCAACTTCAAATTCTATCTGTCCTGTAGGTGATGGTTTTATTGTCTCAAACTTAACTCAAGTTCTTTAGAAGCCGTAGTTCTGTAAAACACTATCAGACACAAACTTATAAAGTTCTATAAGGAGACTACAAAATGAAATTAACAAGACTAAAATTATATTTAGTTTATATAATAGCTTTCAACCAAGAAACATAACTTCTATAATAACACTAATATATCATTGGTACCTATTTTTTTATCCATAAATTTATCAAATCAATCACAATAAGATACTTTATAAATTTTGCTTCCTTTAAAGACTCGTTTACAATCTTGAATACCTTTTATAATTTACCCAAACCCTTATTAGTTTTGTATTATATCCTTGTTTGTTTTTGAAATTGCAGTAATCTTTAGAACAAAAATTTACCTTAGATCATAACTTTAAATGAGCTTAAGTCTACTTTGGAGACATCCTAACTTGTAGTCAGATGAGAGGCAGAGCCCTATCTCAGGTGAAGTGGGGCTCTAGACAAATTCTAGATAAAATATTTTATTTCTGAAGCTGATCTTTGCCTCTCTCTTAAATATCATTTTACAAGGTTCTCATATATTGTTTCCTGAATTTATCTGAATATTAGTTAACATAATACAACATTACATTTGAAACACAAATCAAATAGAAGGGCTGAGAGAACTCTTAAACAAATAAAATGCCCCTTATTACCTTGCAAAAACATATTTAAATTCCCATCCCAATGTAAAAAGTAACACAACATTCTATACATAACTTTCATTAGTATAATAGTTACTTTTATCCAGCTACAGAACATTAAGTGGCATAAATAAATCCGTAATTAAATTTGCTATTTTCTATATAAATCTAAAGGAGGCTAACCACTATAGACTGTAATGGATAACTAGCCCAAGCCTGGATGCAAAATAAACTAAGAACAGGGTCTTGAGAATTAGTGCCTGGGAAAGGGAGAGTTCTCCTCCCCTTTCTCCTCAGCGGACTTCAGGGAACCTAGTTAATACCATGCACTCCTACTTTTGGGTTGTAAATGATTTCCTCTAGGATCTAACTACTTTCCTTTGAAGTGTAAATGCTCCTGTGGTGGTTCCAGCCCAAGGGCTAGAGAAGGCCCTGTAGGAGGAGCCAGCTCTTCCTCCTATTGCACTCTGCTTCTGCAAACATGCTTTCCACTTGAAACCCAGTGCACAACCAGGTATCGGTTAGACTAGGAAATTTATGATACTAGAAAGCCTAGAAATGTTGTGAAAAACTGGAAAAAGGGCTCAGAATTTGGAGTCTGGTCTCCTCTGGGCCCACTGGTGTAAAATAATGTTTGACTTCTCCCACTCTTCAAGTGTTTGGCACTTCTTGTCTGATGCTCACAATATGGACCACTTTAGTTTGGAGAGCACCAGTTTGACAAAGTGCTCCCTTAAGCTTTCAGATGTACACATATCTCTAGTCATATATATGTGGAGTATCTGGCAAAGCTGACTCAATTCATGTTTTAAAAATTATCTAGAAGAGAATAGATCCCCAATGATGCTTACAAATTTATCTAGAAGAGAATGTCCCCAGTGATACTTGTCTTAAGGGGGATATTTATATATTTGTTTTTCTTTTCTTTTTTTAAAAAAATAAAGACTTTTTTTTCTACTTCAGATTTATCACATTATTATACAGACATGCAACTGATTTTTAAAAATTTGTTCTAATTAGTTATACATGACAGTAGAATGCATTTTGATACATTGTACACAAATGGAGCACAACTTCTCCTTCCTATGGCTGCACATGGTGCAGTCACATCAGTACTGTAGTCATACATGTATAAAGGGTAATAATGTCCATTTCATTCCACTGTCCTTCCTACCCTCATACCCCTTCACCTCTCCTCACTCCCCTCTGCCCAATCCAAAATTCCTTCATTCTTCCCTCCCCCCATCTCCCATTATGGCTCAACATCCACTTATCAGGGAAAACACTTGGCCTTTGGTTTTGGGGGTTTGGCTTATTTCACTTAGCATGGTATTCTCCAGCTTCATCCATTTACCTGCAAATGCTATAATTTCATTCTCCTTTAAGGTTGAGTAATATTCCATTGTGTATATGTACCATATTTTCTTTGGCCATTCAGCTGTTGACAGGCATTTAGGAGGGTTCCATAGTTTAGCTATTCTAAATTGAGCTGCAATAAACATTGATGTGACTGCATCACTGGAGTATGCTGATTTTAAGTCCTTTGGGTATGAACTGAAGAGTGGGGTAGCTGGGTCAAGTGGTGGTTGTGCCCTCGCCAAGTCTGACTTATTTCATTTCTGTGGTGGATGTGAGTTCAAAGACAGATAACTCTGCCTAGGATGTGAAAGAAAGGTAATCCTGTTTTCCCTGAGATTTCCCTGAGAATAGGATAGAATAGGGAGGGGGAGAGAAAGAGGAAGAGAAAGAAACATGAGTGTTTTGAAAATGAATTTCAGTAGCAGAGAAGCAAAGGCTATTCAGAGCATTAAGTGGACCCCTGTTACAGTGAGACCGGAATGCAGGTCTATGTGATTCCAAAGCCTGAGTGTCTTCACCCACTTCACTCCCAGAGGAGAAGCCAAGAATGGTGTTTCAGGTTCCAGGTTGGAGCCTGTGCCAGGGGAACCATCTTGGAAACCTGATTTAGCAGTTAGGTCTGGCAAGATTTCCTATATTCTGGGCACCAGGCTTCCTGAAAGGGATTATTTACCTCTATTTTCACATGTAAATTATCAGTTGAAGCAATTGGACGGGTGTAGGAGACATCTTTCAATAGAAGAATACAAAGAATTCCCCCATTTAGAGGAACAGATAAAAAAAAATTTTTAAAAAATAAAAGTTTATTTTTTACTCCCATTTTACCCCGTATACAGCTTGCAGAATCACATCAGTTACACTTCCATTGATTTACATATTGATATACTCATGTCTGTTGTATTCTGCTGCCTTTCCTGTCCTCTACTATCCCCCCTCCCCTCCCCTCCCCTCCCCTCTTCTCTCTCTACCCCCACTACTGTAATTCATTCCTCCCCCTTGTATTATTTTTCCCTTTCCCCTCACTTCCTAAACTTTAAAGACATGTTTGACTCAAAGAGTCTGTAATTGCAAAAAGCAAGCTTAATCCCTTGGCGTTTATAGTTTAATGGGGGATATAGGACAAGCAGGACACTTTGTCCTTCAAAGCCCCACTACTGGTTCTGTGTCCAAGACAGCCTGTGTTCTGGGATCTTCTTGGGTTTAATGTGGCCTCTTTAGGGGACAAAACCATCCTGCCCCACCCCCAGTAGAATATTCTGCTCTAGACAAACTCTGCTTTTATAACCTTTGGAACTGAGGGCACATAAGTGAAGGCAATCCATACAGAAAACTCTGTGAACTTGGATTTGGATCCATTTTGTATAGAATATTATAGTTAAAAAGCCCTTAGGAATCAGCTTGCTCTCTTTTACCCTCCAATTTTTATTCTTTTTTTTTTTAACAAAAAAAAAAAAAAAAAAAAAGGGAAGAAAGAAAAGTGAGACCCAGAGGAATGAAGTCTCCAGCCCAAGGTCACACAGCAGTTACAGTACCCAGCATTGAACTTGGCTCTTCTGCCCCACCCCAAAATAAATATTTTCTCCACTCTTTCTATTCTTTTTATCCTTTATCTTCAGAGTAGACCTTCAGAGAATACCCTGACCACTGGATCCTTCAATATTCTGTTTTTCTCAAAATATAGACTGATCCCCTGCACTGCTTCATGATTTCCTTCTGCTACTGTTCGGTGTGTTCCCAATGGCATACACAATCGCTACTGTTGGCCTGGTCTTTGACATGGAGGCTGAAGAGAGGGAGGGGATTAAGAGTAGGATTTGTAATTTAAGGACCAGAGCAAGCCCATTACCTTCCCCACACCGAGAAGGAAAAGATAAAAAAGCAGAAGACAGAAAAAGGAAATTACAAAACCTTTTGCAAACTCATGATACACTTAAACCACCCCACGTACATTTTATATCCAAGCATTGTAACTCCAGGATAATGGAATCGTGGGGACTCTGTAGTTGAAAAAGATCATTCTGTTGAGACGCATTGAGGAAAACTGACTCATCTAAGGCATACAATTTGATTGTGGTTGTCTTCAGACTTTTTTTCAACTGTTGGTGACTTTATCAGAGGTTTGCTAAAGAACTGCTGAGAGATTGCTGTAAAACAGAAAAAAATCTCCAAAGAAAGAAAAACACAAATTAATTCTGGAAAAGGAAGGCATAGAAAAATCTAGATTCTTAGTGGTTTAGAGCTGGAATGAGTCCACAATAGCATCTAATCCCAAGATCCCTGATTTTTCAAGACAGACATTAGCAATCTTTGCTTTAACCTTTTTTTCAGGGCCTGGGTATGACTTCAAGAATCCCCCATATCACAGAGTTGCAGAAAACCACTACCAGATGCTTGGGAGATCCTTGCCATTCCTGCTATAGTCCAATTCCCTTATTTTACAAGTGGCAGAAACTGAAGATAACGTCTGGTTTGACCAAGGCTTAATGATTTTGCAATCTGAAGGATGCCCCTGTTTTGGGAATATCATATAATCTATCACAAATAGGACTAACACAAAGTTTAACACTAAGACATTGTAGGCTTGGGAAGAGAGAAGACCAAACATGGATGATAAGGTTTGATGAAGATCAAACTAAATTAGTAAATGAGGCCCTGCCATGGCACTTATCTGTGTTATCATTTATTTTTAAAGCTCTACTAGTTTGGCATGGATTCAGCTTGGTTAAGAGAGAAACGAGAGAGAGAGATAGAGAGAGGGGGGGGGACTGTAAGGCAGGAATAATATTATTTACATTTTAAAATATTTTTGACTATTTGGCATAAACTGTAGGACTTTATAGAGCAGATAGAAAAAAAATACTTAAGATGATTGAATGGGGAACATGTTTCAGCTCTTTGGAGTAGAGAGAGATGAGTTTGAACTAAGGCTCCCAGCTGTGTTCACAATGGCAAACTCTACCTTTACCTCCCTTGACCCTGAGAGAACCACTTTAATAAGTGGTAGAGTCAGAACTCAAATTTCTTTGATGCCACACTAAATCTCAGTAAAAATGTATGTATTCAAAAAAAGGGAATGAGTTGCTAATGGTGGAGGAATAGGCAGGAGGCACAAGGAGCTATTTGGGGGAATTCCAAGTGGATATCTTTACACTGCTCCTCTAAGGATTGCACTCTCTGGGGTCCGTGGGCACATGCAAGTGAAGCCAGAATTAGTCAGGCAGTCAGTGTAGATAGGTAAATCGAGTCAGGTCGGATCTAGGAGGTCAATTTTGAGTGAGTCTGGGAAGTTGGGGACTATCCCCTGAGGGATCTTATCAAGAACCTACCCCTGCTCCAACCTGTTGCCAAGGTTAACCTGTCCCAGGAATTTCCTCTCCCTCCAGGAAGCTATAAGGTTGTTAATGTGTCCTTGTCTACTCAATCTTGCTCTTCCCCCTTCAGCCCACTGGTTTTCCACCTTTTGGACATCCCACTGAGCATTCCTGGACCTAATCACATATGCAGGAAGGAGAAAGATAAGGGGGAAAAGGCAGGAGAACAAAGGAAGCCTAGGACATATAAAAAGGGCAGAACACCTCCCCTCTTGGGATACCATGATACCAGCTATGGTCCCCTTCTCCCTCGCAGGAGAAGACTATGTTACCCCCTTTTAAATAAACCCTGCTTTATATGCTTGCCTCTGTGCTTCTCTAATGTTCAAACTTCAACATGTGGGGAAGCAGGTCTCGAATAACCGGCGGTATCACAAGTGGGGTCCACTGTACCAGTGAACACTACCTTGCTGCAGTCCGGCTGCAGCAAACTAACGGGGGTGGGGGGGGGGGACGGACGAGCAACTTGTGTACATTGATACAGCAGGAGTGGGAGCGGTTTATTGTAGGACAGGAGGAGGGGTATATATACATTCCACACAGCTTATCTTAATTAACAAACTAGATACAGCAGTCAACCAATAAGGAATCTCCACACTAATGGCTCGCTGGCGTTACTTCACAAACCACTCCCTCTGGCAAAATGCCAGGCACCATCTTGACTTGTTTACAGACCCTAACACTACCTGTCAGCACAAGGTGAGTCCAGAGAGGAAGGAAGATGTCCAAATCTGAAATGTGATGGAAGGGGCTGTTTTTAGTCTTCACCATTGCCCCTATCTCTACATTATGGATAGTCACGACTATGTGTGACAGGAGTTAAGGAAAAGCACAATTAGAGAGTGGGCTTAAAAAATCAAATTACATATTTATCGGATGCATAAAATCCCCAGTCTTTATCCTTACTTTTAGGCAGGGCTCATTTCAGTCCAAATGACAGGCCTCCTGCCGACTCATTCCAGCTCTGAACTTCTGAGAATCAATTTTTCTATACCCTCCTTCACAGCTGATCAGTGCTTTTCTTCCCTATGGGATACTTCCTCCTTTCCAGCTGTCTCTCATTTTCCCCATGTCACTTTTGTGAATTTATTCCATGAGTTAAGCACAGAGCTAAAGTCAGTCTGCCTGTGCTGAGTGCTACTGACGCCACTTACCACCTTGGTGGCCTTGGCCAAGGCCATGAACTGTTGAGAGTCTCGGTTTCCCTCTATAAAAGTAGGGATAAAAATATTCCCTACTTCATGGGGCTGTTGTGAGTGACTTAAGAGTAGTTGCCAGCACTAGCAAATAGACGTGTTTGTTCCTCTTGTGGTTGCTATGTTGCATGTTTCTGTGAAGTTACCATAACATCCTTCTTGAAAATACAAGAGAAAATTATGAAATCATATATTAAAAATTATAGTGTAGGGAGAAAAAAAGTATAATATGCCTAGTTGTCAGAGAGCACAATAGTCCTTAGGAATCCAGACTGAGTCAAATATATATTCCTGTCATACCATGTTATCTACCCCTGCCCCACTCTGTGCACTTCCCTGGGCAGTTTCTTCTCCAGGACATATGCCCCAACCCTATCTAGGTGGCTAAACATGCTGTGAAAGGTGAAGAAGTGAAACAAGGTGTGAAGTCTGGAGTCAGGTGCTGTTCAGGCCCAGAGATTATGTCTGCTAAAAAAATATAAATAAATAAAACCCAAGAGAGCAAAAATCATCCTAAAATAAATCTATGAGAAAGAATTAAGATAAAAATTTATAAAATTTCAAGGGGACAATTTGCTTCAGAATTTCTATGAAAACCTGCGTGGCTTCAGGCCTCTTGAGGTTCATCACTGGGATGCTGGGGTCAACCGCCGTAGACAAATGGATATTGGTAGAAAATTTTTCCATGTATCTGAATAAAGCCAAGACCCAGAGAGGAGAGGTGACCAATCCAGGGATGCCCAACTAACTGAGGCTTCTGTGTTACCTTTTTGTCACTGTGACCAAAATACCTGACATAAACAACTTAACCGAGGAAAGATTCATTTGTGTTCATAGTTTGGGACTTTTTAGTTCATGGTCAGCTGGCTCCATTGCTTTGGGTCAGCCTGAGGTGAGGCAGAACATCATGGTGGAAGGGTATGATGTAGGAAAGCTGCTCAGTTTGTGGCGATCAGGAAGCAGAGACAGACAGAGAAAGGGTGGGTAATGAAAAAAAAACCTTCCCAGGACAAGCTCCCAGGGACCTACCTTCTCCAAGTAGGCCCACCTCCTAAAACTTTCACCACCTCCCCTAATGCCATTATATTATTAAACCTTCAGTGGATTAACCTCACTCCTGAATGGGTTGCTTTTGGGGGGACTAAAGCTTTAACAAATGAAACTTTGGTGGACATTCCAGATCCAATCCATAACAGCCACTGTAATTAGAGCCTCAAATTCCATTCATGATAGCTGCTTTCTCCTTTTCAGCACAGGTGATCCATAGAGCCAGAGTCAGAACTCTTTGAACTCTGTTCCAAGGCTCTGGTGAACATATGTACGGCACAGGAGCAGGGTCTGGAACCACCTTGAGAATTCCAGGCCAGTGTTGGGAAACAAGCAGGCCAAGTATACCGTTTAATAAGTTTCTCCTGTCCCTGGCTCACTTTATCAGTTTCTTGCTCTGCTGTCAGGGATTGCCTCTCAAACTAACTACTAAGGACAAAACTACATGCCAGAGACTCTGCCTGTAAAAGAACCATAACCAAGAAAGATCAATTTATTTTGTCTTTCTTTATTTCCTTTTTATGGAAGAAAAAGGCAGTCTCCAGTTTGACTTATAAGGAATGTAGAAGTCATCACTCCCACCCTCACAATAGGACAAAAGCTGAACAAATTGGAAATCAATATCTCTTCTTAGACCCATTAGAGAATTGAGGTCATAGGGCAAAATGCTGCCCTGAAAATTGGAGGGAGATGGATATAGAGAATCACTACTGAGACAGGAAGATGGCGGAAGTGAGCAAGGCAGCCCAGATCTCCTCACAACACAGAAAGGAGGCAGACAAGGAAAAGCAGAATCGAGAGGTTGGTGACAAAATAAATGCTTTAAGACTCAATATTACATAGTCTGAGACCTGGAGAGATTGGAAGATAGGTGACCAGAGGAGAAAAGAAACTCAGAGCCCTCTCACCCCAAACCCCAAACAAGGGGGAAGGGCAACAGAGAGAGAAATAAGGAGTGGAAATTCACTTAAGCTCACTTGAAAACATTTGGAAAGACAGACACATTGAAAAAGAGCAACAATAACAGAAGGGTCCTTAGAATAGCACAATCGATTGACCTTCTATTCTTCTCATGTCCCCATTGTAGGGTAGCTTCCAAGTATCAGTGAAGACATCTGACATTTGGTTGGGGGGATTGGCTTATTTCACTTAGCATGATCGTTTTCCTGTGTACATATATGAATGCACCACAGTGAATCCCATAATCTGGTACCTCCTCAAGAATGGGGTCATAATTAGAATAAGATATATTCCCTTCTTGTATAATTATATCAAAGTTGATTCTACTGTCATGTATAACTGAAAAAAAACCAATAACAGTTTGTTTGGTTTTTGTTTGTTTGTTTGTTTAAAGCACAAACAGCTTAACACCAAATCATGAAAAGAAAACTGATCCAGGGTTCCATAGTCAACTTGTGGAGCCCTCAGCTGACCAGTCACCCTTGTAAAACATCACAGCATCTTTCCATGCCCAAACAGCTGCAAATTAAATCAGAGAGAAGTCTTAAGAATCCAGCCAAGGGCTGAGGATGTAGCTCAGTAGTTAAGTGCTTTCCTGGTATGCAGGTGGCCCTGGGTTCAATTACCAGCAAAGCACACACACAAAGAATCTAGCCAGAAAGAACTTCTAGAAGGACAAACTCAAGTCAAAAATTGTTGAAACCTCTTTTCCTTCCCCCTTGCCATGAACAAGGGAGCAAGCTGGTGGGGACCTATGCCAGGAAGTGCACCTAAACCTGCTCAATCCCTGTGACCTATGCAAGGGCGGAAAGCTCTGTGCAGTTCCCACTTGCTTGAGTCAGAGACAGCAATGAAGCCACTTTGGTTCCAAACACAGAAAAATTGGATTTGCCACACCCCAACTACTGACATTAAAGGGAGGCACCTTGAGAAGTCTAGGGACAGTTCTGGTATAGTGAAGCCATACCAGAGGGAAGCTTCCTAGATATCACCAGTGATATAGAAAATTATCAGAGCACAGCAGGCAGGAGCTGACCCCAGCTTTAACTGGTGTATAGCCTGACCCGTGATCACAACTGGTAAGTGAAAGGGCATCATTTTGATAGTTGTGGGACCTTGAATCAGACTGGAAAACTGAGGCATTCAACACCTGCCATTCACAATCTGGGGCAGTAGAAACCGGAGTCCAGGTGAACCACTTGAGACTTCACTACAGTACCTCAGAGAGCAGTGTCAGCCAGAAGAATACTTCTGCACCACAGAACACTAGTTGAAAACCCACAACCAGAGTTCCTGCACTCACTCACAGGCAGCAAGCAGGGCCTCCTTTACCTTGAAAAGGATAGAGGAGAAGAGATACATGGTGACGTGCCATAGCAAACACATGGACACTCCTGCCTCCTGAATACTGCACACAACAGAAACAGCCAAGCTACAACACTGCACACTACAAGCAGTCAGCTGCAGGGCCCTGAGCTGACAAACCAGAAGCTGGCAGGAGTTTCTTAGTAAGCAGAGAACTGGTTTCTGTGTCCCTGAAACTCAGGAGAGATCCCCAGTCAAAGACTGATGAACATCTGCTAAATGTCCAAACCCCAGTGAAATCCAAACCAAGATTCAACAAGAATTTTCTTCACTTTGACATAATTCACTATAAACAACTTTATGTTAACTTTGATCATATAAATAACTCTTTAACTGGAACAATAATTGTTAAACCAATAGCCAACATTTTGTCTTTAACTCATTTGAATGTATTTCATTTAATGGTTTAAAGCATAATTGGAATCAATCTTCTTATCTTTGTTTTCCTAGCACTAGTTTATATTTGCTCCTCTTACCCCCTAGTCATCCTCTTGCATCCCCTGCTACTTCCTCAAATACCCAACATTCATCTTGTTCTCCTTTCTACCTTGTTGTAATTTTTTCTGTTATATCTTCCTTCTCTTTCACTCTTTTTCTCTTTCTGCCCACTCTCCTTTTTGCACAATTTTTCTTCTTCCACTCTTTTAGCCCCCACTTAAGGTTGTAGTAATTTTACTAAATGTAACAACTAATATTTTTAACCTATTCCAGACCTTTCTTATAGGTTTACATCTGAATTTGAGGGACCATGGAGAAAAAATTGCAACAAGCTTTTGTTTCTTATAAGATTGAAAAGATTGGCTCTGAAGTGATTAGAGTAAACAGGGCTCAGTGGCATTTCTCAAAGTGTGGCTGATGTTGGATCAGAAAAGGTCACATGTTGACTTAAAATGTCTTTATCTGGATATTAACCCAACCCAGAGCTCTTAAGAGAAAGAAGCTCACAAAGTAGTCCTTCACTTAAAAGAAGAAGTCGGAATTATACCAATAGATAGGTTGACATACAAAAAAAAATTTAAAAATAGAAAATCAAGGAAACAAACCATCCCAAAGTCTTTGACAACAGACTTTATTGACACCACAGTGGAGGAAATGTCAGAAAAGGAATTTAGAAAGTTCATAGTTATGCTGTTCTATGAGACAAAAGAACATGTGAGGTGTGAAATCAGCTACAAAATACAGATAGGAAAAGATCAATTCAATAAAGAGCTAGAGATTCTGAAAAAGAACCAAACAGAAATCCTCCAAATGGAAGAATCAATACATCAAATTAAAAATTCAATGGAAAGACCACTTTGAAGATACATTTTTTCCAGGCCCCAAGGACAAAGTATGTAATCATGAAAATAAAGTCAACCATAAAGAAAAGATGTTAAGAGACCTTGAAAGAATATTCAAAAAATCTGGGATAAGATTGAGAGGTCAATATTAAGATTCATTGGGATAGATGAAGGCTCTGAAATACCAACTAAAGGAATGCCCTGTCTTTTCAAGAATAATCACAGCTTACCAGAGTTGAAATCAAGGAACAGAAGTCCATGGCTGGAACCGGCTCTGATTAGGTAGGAACTCTTTATATTGTGCCTGCAGAATTGCTAGAGGCACAGTGAAGACTAACTAGGCTGAGAATTAAGAGGGTCCACTTTCATGAGTTTTCCCTCCACAAGCCCCACAAGGATCTCACTGGGAAGACAGAGAAAGGTCTTGTGCTTCTGACAGGGGAGGAGAAATATAACCATTTTTACAAACACCAAGAGTTCTCTGCTCTCCTAACATGGTCTGTCCTCAAGGGAATCTCTTTGACTGGCACATGACAGACTTGAGTTTTATCAAAGTCTAACCTTATGAAGGGAAATACTCAATGCCGTCCACTTCTAGACCCCAACGTGGAGGTCAGGAACCACCCCACTCCACCTCAAGTGTGACTTCCTTTCTGCTAATAATGAGAACAAAGTCCACCAAGCTGGCAGGGACCAGGAGAGAACCTGGTCTATGATCAAGAGTCAGGGCTGCCTGCACTTTGTGAGAGGAGCCAGGTCCCACACAGTTCCGATTAATTCTCTACTCAGTTTGTAATATCTGAGGGAGAAATAAAAAAATTTAATCAGTCATCAAATTGTCCAAAGTCAGTAAGAGTCAGTAAGCCTTCAAGCTAGAGGGGAGATTTTAAAAGTCCTGTAAGTCCCAATTCTTTCTTGCTGATTTTGTAATGATTAATGCTTGAATTATACATAAACTAGATAGTATGCCTGGAGTAATTCAAGACAAAAAGTAATGGACCTAAAAATTAGAAGTCAAAGGTATAAATTCTACTGTCAACATTTTCTGAGTTGCTTAACCTCTTTGAACCTGAATGTTTTTCCCTATAATATGGAAATAACAATGCCAACTGTATGGTATTTAAAGATATGTGTACGAATATGATTTAGAGATGGACCATGATGACAAACTATTAGACAGTATTATTTCAAAAATGATAGAATATGAGAAAACTTGAAATAATACCATTTGGATGGAATAAAACATTTAAACTCAGTAGTTAAAGAATGAAGAAGACATAACGGCACACATATGGAAAGGAGAGAGGTATTTAGACCAAGAAAGTGTCTGTGTCTTGGTATTGGAGAGGAAAAAAGCAAAATATAAAATGAAGAACTAAAATTTAGAACCCTTTATCTCTTAGAACAAATTCACATACTTCCTCCCCCTTGCCCCACATCTACATGATCCGTATAATACCTCAAAGGCCAAGACTTTTATTAAGGAAGTTTCCAGAATGGATGCATCTAATGAAGCTTTGTAAAATGCCCAGGCCTATCTCTGGAAATTCTGATTCTGCAGGTCTGGGATAGGGCTCTTTATTTTTAAAAGCTTAAAGAATGATACTGAAATACACTTCTGGATACAAATCACTGTAAATAAAAAATTCTGCAGCTCAAGAAATGGGAGTGACTTGCTAAGATCTAACATTATGGAGGCAGAGACAAGATTGAAGCAAGGTACTTTGATTTCTACCTGTATGCTTTTTTTTTTTTTTTCTCCCTACAGTGAAATTCTGTAAATCAAGGTCAGGCTTCATTCATCTAGTCATTATGGTTGAGTTGACCTGGCACCAGAAAGCAGCTAGATCTCTGATGGATGGAGTCCAGAAGACAGCCACAGCCATAATGCATGAATTTAATTAACAAGAGACCACATTGAAAGTGAAGGAGGAGAGCAATAAAAAATGGAGACAGATCATTTAAGGCCATTACAAAGCAAAACTGAGGAGACATTGCACATTAGTGCCAACGGTATCACGGAAAAGTGGGAACCTTTTTACTTTCTCAGCATTGATCTGGATGTGAGAATGCAGCTCAGGCCTCAGTGAGACCCCTGTGTCAGGGAGAAGTTAAAATCTGTGCAAAGGGCAGCTGACACCAGGAAATAAGCAGGACCAAGCAGTTGACCCAGGAGTGACTTGGTGAATATATTAAAGGACTCCTGATCTTAGCTTTG